>NC_068347.1:11623654-12293041 GCF_014633365.1 Diospyros lotus
TCAAAGAGAGGGGTGTGAGATTTAATTATCTTTATATTTCTCTTGTATTGTATTTTTCCTAGCAGGTATCACTAGAAGAACTAGCAAGGGTTGCTAGTTTGTTAATATAGTGAATTTCAAAATCTCTAGTAAGAAGCTAAAGCAATGGATGTAGTCTAGGTTGAGCCGAACCACTCTAAACTGTTGTATCATTTGCATACTTTGTTTTCTATCTTCTTGCCTATTACTCACTGATTTTTATTTATTTCTTGAAAATCTTTATGAGATTTGAAAATTATTAAACATCCAATTCACCCTCCCGTTAGGTGTGTGGTACCATTATATAACACAAACCTTGCATATCCCTTGACCGAGAGAATGTCTTCTTCCCTAGGGGATTGACAATCCTCTAGGAGAACCATACTTTCCACGGGGGTGACACTTCTTCTAGGAGAACAACTCCTGCCCCAAAGGTTAGTTTACAATAGTGGTAGTAGATTTGACAAGTGCTTTTATCTGGTGGCAAGCTTTCAACTTTCCACAATTATTGATGGTGACCAATTGTTAGGTGTTTCTCTATCAGTAATAGTGATGACTAAGGATGAATCTAGTTCTTCTTCCACTACAAAAAAAAAAAAAGGTTAAGAGATGGACAAAATTCATTTCTAAACCCATAAAATTCTATTTCTAATGTTTTAGAGACGAAATTAGAGACAGATTTTGGTCCATCTCTAACTGGCTCATCACTAAACAATTAGTGACGAATATTTTTGTTCCGTCACTATTAAAAACGAAAAAAATTCAATCTCTAACTTTTTAGACATATTTTTTTCATCTAAAGGAAATCGTCTCTAATTTGGTTATGTAATTGGTCTCAAAATTAGGGGAGAGAAAAAGTTTGGTTAAACTGAACTAATCAAACCAAATCGACCAAACTTGTCGATACGGTTCGATTATTTTCTTGCAGTGGTTTAGTTTGGTTACCTTTTCTAGGAACTTCGATTTTCAGTTTTCGATGAAGTTTTTTTGGTCAAAATAACCAAACTAACTAAACAGATTGAACTATAAAACGACGCCATTTTGATGTTTATAAAACGACGTCATTTTTTTGACCAGCCGCTTACTACTGAAGAAGAAAAGACTTAGACCAAGAGAGAAAGAGACTGATACTTCAAGAGAGACTGAGACTAAGAAAAAGAAAAAAACCCACAAACCCTAAATCGAAACCGAAACCCTACTATTGAAAATCTTCTTCGTCGCCTTAGCATTCTACTGCCTTTCCCTTTATTATTAGCCATCGATTAACAATTGTCCTCTACTCACCTTTTGCGTGTCACCTTCAAGCCTTCGCCTTTCAACCGCACTCCCTCATTCCTTGTTTATTTCTTCCTTATTTCTTTCCTCCACAACCTACTGTCGACCTTGTCTTACCCTTCGTCCCCTTCATCGTTAACCTTTGTCTCATCGATCGTTGTCCTTTTTGCCGTTAGCTATTGACTGACTACCCCCGTCTCCTCTCATTTTGCTCCTCGCCTTCAGGGCTTTTCCTTTTGGCCACTCCACCATTCTTTATTTCTTCCTTTCCTTGTGCTTCAATGACCGACCCACCAATGACCAACAGAGGTTAGTTTCGACTTTTAGTTAGGTTAATGTTTTTCAATTTTTTTGACCTTTGGTATGGCTTTGTCTAAATCTATGCTATTTGTGTACTTTCATAGTTGCATGGGACTAATTTTTTCAATATTTTTATAATACGCTAATATATAGTACTTGATACAAAACGGCCTCAACATTATCATCTTGCAATGTAAGTACTATACTCCTATATAGTATTTTTCTGTTCATATATTTCCATATTAATTTTCTTCCTGCAAAGGACTCAAAATACTGTAGCAAGTAGCCAACAACCACAAAAGCATTGTATTCAAGAGAGGGAAAAAAATGTTGCAATTAAAGGATAGGTTAGTTCACTAGAATTACATATTTTCTCTGTCTTTTGTTTCATACATTGTAATCAAACATAGAGATGAAACATTTTTTAAGAATAGAAACAGGTATGAGGTATCTCTAAAGTTCCTAAAACTGATATAGTATTTTTGCTGTTATGTTTCTTTTTATTTCTATTGCCAATTTAGGTTGAAATGATAGTTTGATAGAGTTAGAGATGTTTTTCTTCTCCTTTCAGAACCTTCTATCTTTTCTTACAGTTTACAATTGGTTTTTAGTTTTGTTTCCTCAATCGGTTGGCTCGATGTGAAATGTCTATCTATTAGTTCGATTTTTTATGTTAGTTCGATTTTCGATTTTTGGTTCGATTTCTACAATTTACTATCAATTTTTTCGGTAATTGGTTAGTTCGGTTATTTGGGTTAATTGGTTAGTTTGGTTTAGTTTTGTGACTCAGTTCAATTAATTCGATTAGTGGTTTTTGGTCAGTTCAATAATTGAACCAATCATTTGCACACGTCTACTCAAAATTGGTCAAATTCTACATTTAGAGCTAAAAAAAATTTCGTCTCTAATTTGAATTAGAGACAAAAGAAATTTCGTCCCTAAATTTAGAGACATAATTTCTTCCATCTCTAACATTAGAGACGGACTTAAAAAAATACCAATCGTTGGCCACTGTCCATGGAAGATTCCAACAATAGGAACAAATCATTAGAATTGCCTTGGTATGATGACTAACATACCCAAAAACCAAAACAATCCAACGGTCAAATCTCAATAGATTTGAAGATTATCTTTTTGAAACAATGATACTCATTTCTAGAAGAGCATTATTGGCCACCGTCCATGGTAGATTCCAACTGTCAGAACCAATCATCAAGATCACCTTGGTCTATTGACCAATATACCCAAAAATCAAATTGATCCAACGGTCGGATCTTAATAGATTTGAAAATTAATTTTTTAAAAAAATGTTACCCATTTCTGGAAGGGCATGGCTCGCCATCGTCCATGATAGATTCCGACATTTGGAATCAATCGTAGAAATCCCCTTGGTTTTGACCAATATACACAAAAACCAAAATAATCCAATGATTGGATCTCAATAGATTTGAAGATAAAATTTATGAAAAAATGATGTCTGTTTTTGGAAGGGCATCGCCAACCACTCTCCATGGCAGATTCAAACAATCAGATCTAATCATCAGAATCACCTTTGTTTGGTGACCAACATCCCAAAACACCAAATTGATCCAACGGTTGGATCTCAATAGATCTGAAAATTATTTTCTTTTTAAAAAAAGTTACCTATTTCTAGAAAGGTATCGCTGGCCACTGTCCATGGTAGATTTTGACGATCGGAATCGATCCTTGGAATTGTCTTGGTTTGCTGACTAACATACCCAAAAACCATAACGATCCAACGATCAAATCTCAACATATCTAAAAATTATTTTCTTATTTAAAAATGTTACCCATTTTTGAAAGGGCATCGCCATCCACCGTCTATGGTAGATTCTGACTATCGAAATCGATCATTGGAATCACCTTGGTCTGGTGACCAACATACCTAAAAACCAAAATGATCCAACGATTAAATCTCACTAGATCTGAAAACTAAAATTGGAGCACATTAAGTCAAAGAACATTAAGTTGGTTCTTACCTTACATCGAAAGAACTCCAGTTACTAGCGTTTGTGACCGAATTCAGTGGCAAGAAGAGGAGCCAACGACAAGTGACTATTGGCTAGGAAAAGAGAGGAGAAAGAGACATAGTCATACAGGCAAAAGAGAGATGAGAAAGCAAAGACGGAGGAGTAGAAGAGAAAATAGTGAAGGGCATAAATTTATATAGAGATCTAGAGACAAAAATTTCGTCTTTGATATTAGGCAAAATTAAAAGTCTCTGATTCTAGAAAAAATATCAAAGACAAAAAACTTGTCTCTAATTTTGTAAAAAACTTGAGAGACGGAAAAATCTCTTATATAATACAAAATTCAAAAAAGGAAAAAATTGTCTTTATTTGCGAAAAACTTTAGAGATAAAAAAAATTTCATCTTTCATCGTTTCCGTTTGAAAAAAATATCAGACATAATTTTATGTCTCTAATTTTGTCTTTGATTTAAAGACAAAAAAATTTCGTATCTAAAGTAATCTCTGAAACATCTATCTTAAAATTTGTCTATGTTAAAGACAAAATTTATTTTTGTTTCTAAATCCGTTTACGTTAGAGACAAAAATAAATTCAGTCTCAAAATTTCGTCACTAATTTCAATTTTTTTTGTAGTGTTCCTTAACTTATGGTTGTACTAGTTTGACCACATTTCTCTCTTATAGCTACTACGTTTCAAATTTAGGTTATCTAATAATGATGGTTTCACAATGTTAACTCATTGGGTTTCACCTTAAATTAAATCTCTTTTCTAGTCTTGTTGGGGTTATGCAAATCTTTGAATATCTTCGAGAAAGGTTTTCCTTGGGTGGCATTGCTAGCTAATTGGGGTTTTTGAAATCAAAGTTTAGATTATAGGATAGAGTCTTGCTTGTGATAATGTTAGAATCTATCGACCTAGCAATATCTATCTTAATTTTCTTTGTTGTAGTTCTTTCATGCCATTTTTTGGTTGATTTTATATAAATACATTGGTCATTAGAATTTTTATTTTTTTGTTATGGAAATAGGATTGTGGGAGTTTTATAAGAATAATACATTCTTATGTGAAATTCACTTTTTATTATTGTTGGTAATTAGGTTTTTTTGTTTACTTTATTCTTAGGATTTTTATTTGTTTGTTCGATGTATTTTTTTTATCTTTTTCTTAATTGATCCATTTTTTAATCGAGTTGATATTAATGATAAGTTTTAATTGGGTTAATTAACTATAATTATTTCTTGGTATTAATTGAGTGACAATACGACTGGTTGGTGATTAGTTGTCATCAATTATCATTAGTTTTTTTTTTTCTATTTTTTTTAAATAAAAAAAATGAGAGAGAAAAGAAGGGTAAAATTGTTACTTTATTATTATTATTTTTTTTTAAGGCAGGAGGGATTATTATCATTTTTAAAACATGAAAAGTAATATCTATAATTAAGGAGTGGATAGTGCAATTTACTCAAAATAAGAAGGGAAAAAATCCAAGTTTTCATAGGTCAGACCCGTTCCTTAACCCTAACCCGCACATCAAACATCCCCTAGCGGAACGTTACGATCAAGCAGAGTATGGACTCCCGAACTGAACCCGACCCTACTCGTGACGGGCTTGGGGCAACACGTGTTATGATCTTGCAATGGTTAAAAAGCAGAGGTGAGGTCAGGTCGACCGACCCAAACCAAAGTTACCGAAACCAAATCAATCGGGGCGTACCCAATTCCCCAAACTCACCCCGTCCGCAGAAACCAAACCCTAACCCTGAACCTCTCGGATCGTCCTATCGGATTCTCCATCTTTAATCTCAGGTTCGATTGCTTCACAAACCTAGCTCCACCAACTTCATTTTTATCTCTTTTTCAAGCTATTTTCCATGCGTTTACGCTTCTAATTCGGCTTTTTCTTGACGTGTTCATCATGTGTCGATCAGTGTCGAAATTTTGGTGATTTCCTAGGGTAGTTTCACCAGTCGCTTAGCTTTCGAGCTTAGGGAAGTCGCTATCCTAGAATTGGAGTGTTTTATACCGTAATTTTTTATTTATTCAGTTATCTTGTTGGGATTGGTGTTCTTGAGCCTCGTTCTTCCCATACGTGGTTCAAATGACCAGATCCCGTTCCCTTAGCTTTTCTGGTTGTCGTGGATGGGTTGGTTCTGCCAATTAGTTTAAGGAGCTTATAAATATGTGTATAATCGATAATTTTGCCTATTTACTTTAGATTGTTTTCCATATTAGGGTATTCCTCTGTAGATTCCCTGGACTTGGATGTTCTGTACTGTTTAGTATGTGTGGATCAAATTGGTGAATCTGTACCACCATGGTCAAAATAGACCAAAGAGCGAATTCGTTCATTCAAGATGTGAGAACTCACAATGATAGATCATGTTTTTGTTTTCAAGTCTTTTCATTCTCTGTTTTTTGATCCCATATAGAATTAGTGTATATGTATGTGAATGTTTGTGTGCTGTGGGGTGATTATTATAAGTTCTGAAACTTGCGATCATTGGTAGTTTGAACTCCAGTGAAATGCCACCTGGTTCTGTAGTTATAGATTTTGCCTATGATTGCTTGTATGTTAGCTCACAATGGTGATGCACTTATCCATTATTGTTTTATTTTTATCATTGAAGTTCTATTCCTGATTCGGCTTTCCTTTTGGTTCCCTCCTTGAGTTTCTGCAGTATTTTTATAATGACTCCTTTTTGGATCAAGTTAGTTCTGCATCAGTCAATGGTTTTATTTATTTATTTATTTTGGGTAAAATAATGAGGCACCAATATATCCTGACTTACTTATTAAGAAGGAATATGCTGAATACAGAGAGACATAATTATGTGCATACTGTTGGGAGCAAAACTTTATTCAATTTTCAATTAGATGACATAATTGGTGGATCATCCTATGGTTGATGGAACTGTTTTTTTGTTGGCATTTCTGTAATTGAGTTGATGATACCATATATTAAAGGGAGTACCCCTCACTTTTCAAAAATTACTGACTAACTCTACTGTTCAAAATTTATATTAGATTACCCCTTGAGATTAGATTTAAGTGACATAGGATACCCATAAAGTTTTATAAAATTATATGGATCTCTTGACTTCTGTGTTCTTTTCTTTTCTTTTTTCTTTTTTTGTGTGACTGAGGGGAAGTCAATGTGATTTCCCGAAATTTATTGAAACCTGGGGTGTGCAAAGTGTAATTTTCCCTATATTAAATTCATACAAGAATAGTGATACTATTATTATTATATTCACGAGATATATTTCTTTTCCTTGTGGTGTTCTTTTGACCATGATGTAGTACAACTGCAACATTTGTATTGAAGTTCTTTTCAAGAATAGCTCTTTTTTCGTAGTGGTTTTTACTCTCGAACTATTCAGAATGACATGGTTGGCTTCCAATTAACATACTAAAATATGGCATCTTCTTTTTCAGATTGGACTATTAGATAGGACAAGAAAGACTTCTGTTACTGGAATACAGATTGTTTTCGTACATGGTATCAGAGCTAAAACACAGAAAGCCACATTTTTAGAATGCATACCATAGGAGTAACACCACTAACAATCACAAGGTGGGGTAGGCTACATGAACTGTAGACCTCCAACCATCTTAACTTTAAGAAACAACTGCTTAATCCCATGAGTTTTCCGATGGTTGTTGGCTACCTAGCACAACCTTACTCTTTTATCTGGGTTTCGAACAACCATAAATTGGAAGAACACATGATGCTAGAAGTGTTGTGGGCATTACCCATTTCACAGGTGGAGTTTGATACCATAGGGGTAGATTTGTAAATGTTACTAAAAGAATTACTGCAATTTTCTTTTAGAATTTGGGCATCCAGTAACATAATGCAATATGATAACCCAACAAAATAATTAAAAAATACATGATGCAACATTATCTATTTTTCTTTAAAATTAATCGTGTAAAACTGCATTTATCATAAATGGTGATTATTTTTTATATTTTGTCCATGCCAAAGCTACACTTTTCCTAAATTTGTGTTCATTTACTTGGTATATTTACCTCCTAAGAAAACATCTAAGAAATAAATATGGAAGTGGTACTGGGATTACTTTAGATCATCTAAAGTTGGATATAAGATGTGGCTTCCTGGGCATGGGTCTTTTCAACTCATTGCTGACAAATGTTTCTTTAGGTTCATAGCTGGCAGGTCATGCTGAAAGCATGGTCAATTATTTTCTTTTCATACTGAATTTAGCATGAAGAGACACATTGAGGTTTACATTTAGTGTTTTTTTTTTTTTTTTGGGGGGGGGGTAGTGGGAGGCTTAGCCAGGATTGGTTGTCTTGAGGAAATTGTTCACTATCACCCCATATAGCTTCATATCTTTCTCTGACAATCACATTATATTTGTACTCTCTCTCTCTCTCTCTCTACAACGTCAAAGGTACCATTATATTTTAAAATTGATGATATTTTCACAGATAGGAATTAGTTTCAACTTGTGCTCCCAGAGATTGTGAATTTTGTTTCCAGGTGCTTCATGCTAGATTTCCATTACTTACCCCCCCCCCCCCACCAAAGTCTCCTTCAATTCAAGGTTGCCTTTGCCCTTTTTTTTAAGGTGAGTTGATTGAGCTGCTGGCATGTAATCTTTACTTTAAACTGATTGTCTTCTACATACTTAATTTTTGTGGTTTACAGGACTAATCATTAACTGGTCCATGTCATGGAAGTATCAAATGATTCAACTGTTAAGAAATCAAAGAGGTTGACATCCATAGTATGGAATCACTTTGAGAGGGTCAGAAAGGCTGACACTTGTTATGCGCTCTGTGTACATTGTAAGAAGAAACTTAGTGGGTCAAGTAATAGTGGAACTACTCATCTGAGAAATCATTTAATTCGCTGTCTGAAGAGATCCAATTATGATGTTTCTCAGATTCTTACTGCAAAGAGAAAGAGAAAAGATAGTGCTCTTACTGTTTCTAATGTTGACTTTGAGGAAGGGCAACGAAAATGTGAAAGTATTACTCCTGTAAATATTAAATTTGAGCAAGAGCATAAAAAAGATGAACCTATCAACCTTGGTAGCATCAACCTTGGAAGTGTTAAGTTTGATCAAGAGCGGAGTCAGCTGGATCTTGCCCGTATGATCATGTTACATGGTTATCCTCTTGAGATGGTCGAGCATGTTGGATTCAAAATGTTTGTTAAGAATCTTCAGCCCTTGTTTGAGATGACTAGTAGTGCCCTTGAGCTGGACTGTAAGAAAATTTATGGGAAAGAGAAACAAAAAGTCTATGAGACTTTACATGCTTTGCATGGAAGAGTTAGCCTTGCTGTTGATATGTGGACTTCACCTGAAAATGCAGCTTACTTGCGCTTGACAGCAAACTTTGTTGATGAGGATTGGAAGCTACAGAAAAAGATACTGAATTTCATTACATTGGATGATTCTTATACAGATGACATACTTTCAGAAGTTATTATGAAATGTGTGATGGATTGGGATGTTGATAGGATGTTGTTTGCCATGACATTTGATGATTTTTTCTTGAATGATGACACAATCTTCAAGATCAAAGACTGGCTCTCTCAAAACAAGCCTCTTCTAAAGATTGGTCAGTTGTTTGATATGCGATGTGCAATGCACGTTCTAAAATCTATTGCTTGGGATGCAGTCAAGTCACTTCAAGATGTGATCAACAAAATTCGAGAAAGTATTAGGTATGTCAAAAGTTCACAAGCAACTCAAGGAAAGTTCAATGAGGTTGCTGAGCAAGTTGGTATCAATGGTCAAAGGCGCCTATTTTTTGACTGTCCAATGCAATGGAATTCAACATATCTCCTGCTTGAAACAGCCTTGGAATACAAGGGTGCCTTTTCTGTGCTGCAGGAACATGATGCGGGCTATTCAATTTCTATATCTGAGAGAGAGTGGGAATGGGCAAGTTCTGTTACTGGCTATATGAAGCTTTTCTTTGAAGTTATCAATGTCATCTTAGGGAACAAACATCCAACTGCAAATATATATTTTCCAGAGATTTGTGATGTTTATGTCCAATTGATTGAATGGTGCAAGAACCCTGATGATTTTCTTAGTTCTATTGCACTGAAAATGAAAGCCAAGTTTGATAAGTTTTGGAGCAAATGCAGTTTGGCTTTAGCAGTAGCAGCCATCTTAGATCCCCGATTCAAAATGAAATTGATAGAGTATTACTATCCCCAAATTTATGGCACTGATGCCCCCGATCACATCAAGGAAGTTTCTGAAGGTATTAAGGAACTGTTTAATGAGTACTCTACATGCTTAAATTCACTTGATCAAGATTCTGTGAGGCCTGGTAATAGATTGCCTGGTATTGGTAATGGTACAAGGGATAGGCTAAGAGGATTTGACAAATTTCTCCATGAAACTTCACAAAGTCAATGTGTATTATCAGACTTGGAAAAATATCTAGAAGAAATGATCTTTCCACGTAATCATGATTTCAATATATTAAACTGGTGGAAAGTCCACACACCAAGGTATCCTATCCTTTCAATGATGGCACGTGATGTTTTGGCAATTCCTCTTTCAACTCTTGGACCAGAGTGGGCATTCAGTAGTAGTGGCAGAATACTTGACAGTCATCGGACTTCGCTTCATCCAGATATCAGAGAAGCTTTGATATGTGGCCAAGATTGGTTGTGGATGGACTCAGAAGGTATATGTTTATTAATTTCAGGCTATTTTGGACTCTCATGGTTTAGGCTGGGAATCACTTTATTTTATTTTTCGGTTCCATGAAAAAAAATGGGTTTTTTTTTTTTTTTGGGTGTATGTGTGTTTTTTTTGTTTTTCGCAGACACATACATTATACTTTTAATACACTGACCACTTTGCCTAACTAATTGTAAAACTTTGGGAGCCTCATTCTTAAGTTTATAGGTAGCCTTTTACTTTCTGCATTAATTCTGATCCGTTATCTCTTATAAATTGTCTTTTACTGTTTTCTTGTTTCAGAAGCCAAGATGTCTTCCATCCATTCAGCTGTGCCCCTCGCCATTGAAACAAATTAGTTGCCGTGGTACAATTCTTTTACTTCTGCCCTAACTGATCTTCCCATAATGGTGTATGTTTTTCTGATTTGGTAGTTTTCCCCCTTTTTAGGAATTGGGTATTCTCCGGTGATGTTGATCAAATGAGTGTGGTTCTAACGTAGTTCATTGCTGGATGTAGAGACTGATACATCATGAACCTCTGCTCTCCTTGTCCAAATTTTACAATAGGGATAATGATTTTTGATTTTTTTTTCCCTGTTAAATGTGCATATTAGGAGTGAACTAACTGCATATGCCGATGCTTAAACTGAAGGGTTACCCTTGGCGCTGTTTAATCGCCCTCTGTTGGAAAGTTTGATTGTTGATTTCCTGTTAAATGTACATTTTGCATTTTTGTCTCACAATTTAATGTGAAGGGCCAAATGTTTTACCATCTTGACAGGACGGATTTAGGAACATTGGAACTAATTACTTATATTTTGGTTCTGAATTGATTTAAGATCTGTTAGGCAGGTTTAATAAAGTTTTTGAATATTTGTTTTATGTTTTTGTTTTTTATTTTTTAAAACTAAAATAAAGAAAATCTTGATTGGTAGCTATTTATTTTCACAAAATAGAACTCAAAAATATGTTTTTTTATTTGTTCTCAAAATAGTGTTGTTTTTTATTAGCAAAAAAATAAAATAAAAGAAATAGTGTTGCTTTTTTTATTTTGGTAAAATATGTATGTCAGCTCTCGGGGACCTTGGTTAGAATTCCTTCGTCCAGTGGACTGTTCGAAGGATAAAGAATACAGATAGGGTGAGAAATTAGGGAGAAAGAGAGAACGGACAGAGAGAGAGAGAGAGAGAATGAGGGAGAGAATGTCAGAATTCTGTTAGAATCATTTGATACCCATCTGTGGCAAAGAGCAGCTGAATATATAGCTGGATTCCTTGCCCATGTGCGGCTAACCGCATACAGCTAGGGAATGTACAACCCGCCTAAGCAGCAACAAACTTGTACCCCCCTTACAGCATATACTACTGCCTATATTGCTAATAGCTATTTCTATTTCCCTGCCTGCCTATTACATTTAATTACTCTATTTCCCTCTCCTTGCTACGTGGATCATGACAATTACCCCTCTTCAAAATTTTCTTGTCCTCAAGAAATGTGGAGGAGGCTGGCGACTCTCGGAAATTGGCGAAGCATGTCCGGTAGGTATTCCCATGTGTTGCTATCCGAGTGAAGATGAGACCACTTGATGAGTACTTGAGGAATAGGGGCCTCGTGCTTGTAGATCACCCTCCTATCTAGCACCGCCACCGGTTCTTTAGTGCTGTCATTGGCATTGGGAAGGTCGGGTAGAGTAGGACTTGTTGGTTGAGTCCCTGCCGATTTTTTAAGGAGTGCCACATGGAATACCGGGTGGATGTTGGAGCCTTCGGGAAGTTGCAACCGGTATGCTACATTTCCCACCTTTGCAGTGATGGGAAATGGGTCGTAGTATTTTGGATTCAACTTGGAGCTGGGGTTTTGCAGTAATGCCCTTAAGTGACCTGGTTTAAGCTTCAAATACACCCATTCACCCACTTGAAATTTTCTTTCACTCCTCCTCCTATCTGCAAATTGCTTCATCCGGTTCTAGGAAGTAGCTAATTCCTTTTTTAGCACCTGTAACGCTGGCTGCCTTTGCTGGAGATAAACATCTAAAGCTGCCACTGTGGAAGAGTCTCCCAAGGATGGTAGTAGAGGCAGTTTATAGCCATAGAGTGCTTCGAAAGGTGACCTTTTTATAGAACTGTGGTGACTAGAGTTGTACCACCATTGGGCCATGGGAAGCCACTTGTGCCAAGTTCTTGGCTGGAGGAAGCAAGAACACCTTAGATACATCTCCAGACACTGATTCACCCTTTCGGTTTGGCCATCGGATTCAGGGTGGTAAGCAGTTGACATATGTAGCTTCACCCCTAGCAGCCCCATCAGCTCCTTCCACAGCAAACTCGTGAAGATCTTGTCGCGATCAGATACTATGGCCTTTGGTGCACCGTGTAGTTTAATTACCTGATCCAAGAACACCCTTGCTACCTCTTGAGCAGTGTAGGGGTGAACTAACCCGATGAAATGGCCAGATTTGGTGAACTGGTCTACTATCACCATGATGCAGTCTTTCCCTTCAGATTTGGGGAGCCCTTCAACAAAATCCATTGAGATACTCTCCCATGGTCCTTCAGGTATATTCAAAGGCTGCAGCATCCCTGGTTTGGCTACATTCTCGGATTTGCATCTCCTGCAAGTATCACAGTTTAGAACAAAATCCTTGACATACCTCTTCATCCCTGCCCATTGGAATAGTTGTTTGACCTTGCGATGGGTGTTTTCAATTCCCGAGTGTCCTCCTATAGGGGAGGCATGTAATGCCTCTATTATTTTCTTTCTTAACTTTTCATCCTCGCCTATCACCAGCTTCCCTTGGTACCTGATTACTCCATTGCTATAGTAGCTCAATCAACAGCTGAAGCTGAGTTCATTGCAGCAACAGCAGCTGTCAATCAAGCTATTTGGTTGAGGAATATCCTAGCAGATCTACGTTTGGAACAAGACCAAGCCACAAAAATCTTGGTGGACAATCAAGCAGCAATTTCAATCTCACATAATCCTGTGTTCCATGGAAAGACAAAGCATTTCAATGTTAAATTGTTTTATTTGAGAGAAGTGCAGGAAAATGGAGATATAAGTCTAGTTTATTGCAAAACAGAGGACCAAACTGCTGATATGTTTACTAAATCTTTTTCACTTAGCAGGTTCGAGTTTCTGAGGAATAAACTTGGAGTTTGCAGCTTCTAAGGCAAGGAAGTGTAACCTGGTCTTGAGGCTGGACTTACTACTAGTTGCTGAAGAAGTTCCTTGGTTCTTCCAGCTTTTTTGTAACTGTTAGCTACCTCTTGGCACCAGTCAGGAACGAGGGTGGTGATTGCCGCTAGGCTTCCTTCCTCAAAGCACCTAGATAGCGCATCGGCTGCTAGGTTTTCCTTCCCCTTTCTATATTGGATAACATAGTCCAATCCCATTAGGTTTGTCATCCCCTTCCTTTGCAATTGGGTGTGCAGCTTTTGTTGTAGCAAAAATTTCAAACTTTCATGGTTTATTTTAATCACAAACCTCCTGCCTTCCAGGTAATGCCGCCATTTCTCCACTGCCATTAATACCGCCAGTAGCTCCTTCTCGTAGATACTCAGCCCAAGATGCCTGGGAGCTAGAGCTTGGCTTAAGAATGCTATCGGCCTTCCATCCTGAACCAGTACTGCCCCGATCCCCTTAGCGCTCGCATCTGTTTCTAGAACAAAGGTCTTGCTAAAATCTGGCAGGCCTAAGGTAGGTACCTGACTCATAGCATGTTTAAGATCTCTAAAAGCTTCTTCTGCCTTGGAATCCCATTGAAATCCATCCTTTTTCAGCAGATTGGTGAGTGGCCAACTGATCACACCGTAGTCCTTTACAAACCGTCGATAGTAGCCAGTTAAACCCAAAAATCCCCTCAGCCCCTTGACATTCTGAGGCCTGGGCCAAGCAACCATGGCTGCCACCTTGCTAGGGTCAGTACTCACACCTGTTTTTGATATAATATGCCCAAGGTATTCCACCTGCTTTTGTGCAAAGGCACACTTCGACTCTTTAACATACAATTTATTGAATCTAAGGACCTCAAGGGTAGTTTTAAGGTGGGTTAAGTGTTGGGCAAAAGTGGGGCTGTAGATCAAAATGTCATCAAAGAAAACCAATATGAATTTGCGTAAATATGGTTCAAAAATCTGGTTCATTAAGACTTGGAAAGTTGCGGGGGCATTGGTGAGGCCAAATGGCATTACTATGAATTCATAATGCCCTTGGTGGGTTTTGAAAGCTGTTTTAGGGATGTCTTCCGGCCTCATCCTAATTTGATGATAGCCGGATCTTAAGTTGAGTTTGGTGAAAACAGAAGCATCTTTTAACTCATCGAGCAGATTTTCAACAATTGGTATGGGAAACTTGTCCTTAATGGTCATGGCGTTAAGTTGGCGGTAATCAATACAAAACCGCCATGAACCATCCTTCTTTTTGACAAGTAATACAGGAGATGCGAATGGGCTATGGTTGGGTTGTATGATGGATCTTTGTAACATATCCTTGATGAGTTTTTCTATTTCAGTTTTCTGTCTAGGTGGGTAGCGGTAAGACCTTAGGTTAACAGGCTCGGCATTTGGGTTTAAGTTAATGGTGTGGTCAAGTGATCTTTTGGGTGGCAAAGCAGTTGGCTCAGAGAAGAGGTCCCTAAATTCAATTAAGAGCATGTTAAGAGAGTCGAGTTCTTGTACCTTCCAGGGCTCATGTGAGCTGCTGTTCACAGCCATTGTCAACTCCCCTTCCTGCATTCCTTGTTCTTGTGTGAGTTCTATGGCATGTATAGAGAAAAGCTGGGCCACCTGGTAAAGTTTGTTTTTAAACATCCTTTGCAACCTCTTCTCGGAAATCATCTTACACACCCCTGACTCTTGGCTACTTGTTAGGGTCTTTTTCTTCCCATTCTTCTCAAAAGTTACCTCCATTTTATTGAAATCGAAACTGATAGGGCTAACCCCCTTCATCCAATCTACACCAAGCACCACATCACAACCCCCCAGCTTCAATAGCCTCAAGTCTGCCACAAATTCTTCACCGTTCATTTCCCAGCAAAACCCCACACAGGAGGACTGACTCACAACTTTATTTTCATTAGTTACTGTTACTGAAAGAGGGGGGGAGCTGGAGATCTCACATTCTAACTTTCGGGCCATAGTCTCATCCAAGAAGCTGTGGGTGCTCCCACTGTCTATAAGTACCATGACCTGAGCATCACGGGTTCTTCCCTCCACCTTAATTATCTTACTGCTGATTGACCCTTTAAGGGCATGTAGAGAAATCTCCCCTTTGTCTTCTTCATCTGCTTTTGGAGTCCCGTCTACCCCTTCTTCTTCATCCTCCTCTGCTTCTAATATTAACAACTGCCTTTTACACTTATGCCCAAAAAAATATTTATCTCCACATTTGTAGCAGAGTCCCGCCTGGCGCCTTTGCTCCATCAATCGTCCCCCATTAGCAGGATTTGGAACTGTTGAAGGCAAAGCTAAGACCCCTTTGCCTCCTTGTCCCGTATCCCTTCCAACAGCTCTGTTTCTCGCCTGCCATCCTCCGGTGATGACCCCCTTAACTTGGTTTCTTTGTTTTCTCATCAGCGCTTCAATCGTCATCTCTTGCAGCCTTGCACTGTCAGCAGCCTGTTCCACTGTCCCCGGTTGCATCATTTTAACCATTGGTCGCACCTCATCTCCTAACCCACTGATAAAACTCAACACAAAATACTCTTCTGTCAAGTGGGGTTGGTGCATGACCATCAACGACCTCAGCTCCTCAAATTTGAGCTGATAGGCCTGCACCGTTCCTTCTTGTTTGAGCTTGTTAAATTCCTCGATCACGTCCCTCAAACTCTTGTCTCCAAACCTCGTACAGAGGTCTCTTGCGAATACATTCCACGGACTCCCTTCTTTGGACGCAAGCCATCCTTGGTACCAGGCGTCCCCTGCTTCATTCAAGTAGGCGGATGCCAGGATGACCTTTTGCTGTTCCCGAACTTGGTATAGTGCGAACATTCGTTCACACCTCCTGGTCCACCATCTCGGATTCTCCCCATTGAATAGTGGGATGTCTAATTTCGGCACCGGGAAGTTCAGCTAATTCCGATGAGCTTGAACTCCCGGTCCTCTTCCCATCAGGCTCTCTTCCATCATCTTCGGTTCTAATTCAAATTTCGACACCCCAGCATGCGGAGGCTCCATTCCTACCCCAAGAAGGATTGACTCCGTTCTATCCCTAGGAGGAAACTCTGTTGAAAGTCTCACTGGTTGTTGCGATGTGAACATTCTCATGAATTGTTGCATCTGCTCCATCAGTTGTCCCCTCAATAGAGCACTCTGCTCCCGGTTTTCTTCTCGCCACCTCTCCATGGCTTGGGTAATTTGATTATCCACTCCCGCTCCTACTGAGGATTCGAGTGTACCCATTCTGGTCTGCATGTCCGCCATGGATGTCGCCACTTGCTGTAGTTGGTTTTCCATTTGTTTCATTCTTGTTCCATCCGCCATGGTGAGGGTAACTACAGCTCCGTTCGTTGCCCAAGTCGTGCTCTGATACCAAAATGTCAGCTCTCGGGGACCTTGGTTAGAATTCCTTCGTCCAGTGGATTGTTCGAAGGATAAAGAATACAGATAGGGAGAGAAATTAGGGAGAAAGAGAGAACGGACAGAGAGAGAGAGAGAGAGAATGAGGGAGAGAATGTCAGAATTCTGTTAGAATCATTTGATACCCATCCGTGGCAAGGAGCAGCTGAATATATAGCTGGATTCCTTGCCCATGTGCGGCTAACCGCATACAGCTAGGGAATGTACAACCCGCCTAAGCAGCAACAAACTTGTACCCCCCTTACAGCATATACTACTGCCTATATTGCTAATAGCTATTTCTCCCTGCCTATTACATTTAATTACTCTATCTCCCTCTCCTTGCTACGTGGATCATGACAATGTATTCTACATTGTCGCTGTTATTAATATTTTAATGCTAGATTTCTAATAGTATTATGATGATCTTGCCATACTATTCTTAATATGATAGTGTTATTAATAATATGATAATTATTAATGTTAATAACTGTTTTGTCAGTGTTCCAGGATTAAACTACTGATACATTTTTCATGATATTTCTAGTATTATAATAAAAAATATGATAATTATTTTCTACAGCTTTTAGTAATTTTATAATACTAATATTATGATTATTAATGGTAAAATATTCATTCCAATAATATAATAGTTCAACATTAGCATTATTAATACTATAATAGTGATTTACTAATACTATAATTCTAAAATGTTATTATAATTGCAACATCAGTAATATCATGAATGCTATGTTAAACTTAATATCTCAATAGAATATTCATGTTATAGCTAACCTTATTACATTAATGATAATATTTGCTTACTATTGATATTAATGTTAACAATATGGTGTTCTTAAAAGGCACTATAATTAAATATTATGATATCAGTAACCAGTGTTATTATCATAATTCTAATGACACCAATCGTGTGTCTAATGTTTATTTTTCTGATGAAAATGAAACATGAAATTTGATAGTGTTACTAGATGGCCCCAACTGTTTCTGGGTTTTTCAGGCTTTGACATTCTAGAAGAAAAGCAGTTAGTTGTTATTAGCTTAAGCTGTTATCCCTTGTTAAGTTTCTTTCCTGCCTGGAGACATTCAGTTTTAATTTTTTTAATCTAACATTGGAGGCCATATTGTTTGGTTTGTTTAGCAGGGTAGAGTTAAAAGGAACTGAATGGCTGTTGTTGATTTTCTTGAACTTCCCATGTGGGAATTGGGTAGCTTTTATTGTTTCTTCTTCTCCCATGAACTAACTCAATTTTAGAAGATGAATTAACAGTTGTTATGACACTTGTTATATAACTTTTCAAATCCCAGATGAGATATGGTAATGTTATTAACATACGAGGTCAGGGTGTAACACCCTTTAGCACTTGGGATTATTTGAGAGAGAAGATGTGAAGGGGTTATTGGGATGGCGTGAGTTGAGAGGGTTTACAGTTTTTTCATTCAACAGTTGAAATTTTGGTGATTAAGGAATGATCCTTTTCAGGGATGACATAATAAGTATGTTCAGAGACTAAATTATGGTAAATCTTTGTGCCCCCCCCCTCTACAAAACTTTTTGTGAACAAGTAGTGTACTGAGTTGACTCGATTACGATATGTGAGTTGTAAGTTCAAACCATAGGATCGGTGCTTTTACATGCTGCGTTGAGGTTTCATGCATGGATAGGAGGTTCCTTTTCTATGGACAATGATTTTTTTTTTTTTAAACCAAAAAAAATAAGGGCAAATTTGTAAACTGAGGCAGTGCAAAGACAATTTTACTAGTGTTCTAAAATGTACTAGGCGCTAGTCGGGCACCAAATTGGGGCCTAGCGCCTAGGTGGGGCCTAGGAAAATTATTATTATTTTTTAACTTTTTGATGTATCGTGTAATTTGATGTTATTTTTAGGTAAATCAAAGTTAGAAAGACAGGTGAAATAATGGAATTAAGTTTGAGAAAACAAATTATTGTAGATTAGTTATGGGTTCAAGAAAGTAGAAGCAACAATAAAAAAAAAAATCATATTCGAAGAATCTAACTACTTAATTGGACTTTTTCCTCTCCATATTCTTCCTACACACGATCTTCATCGGACTCAAAATCAAATTCATTGATTTTTTACTTATCTTCTTCTTTTGGTTGGAGACTTTGTATAGTACAAGAAAATGACGACGAAGAGAATGATGGCAAAGATAGGTTGCGTTGGGTTCAGAGGAGAGAACGACAACATGAACGATTTAGAGAAGAAAATGACAACGGGTTGCAAACTTACTTGTAGTGATGGCGATGGGGGAAAGAGATGATGATTATAGGTTGTAGCGACAATCGCAAAGGGGGAAGAGTGAGGAGAATTAGGGATTGTTTGAGGAGAAGGTTGAGGTATCACGCGAAGTAGGGAAGGGGGGATTTTTTCGGGGATCAGCGTCATTTTGTGCTTTGGCCGCCTAGGCTTTGCCTGGGCTTGATTAATCGGGTCCGACACCTATAATGCTGACTTACATGTATTCGCGGTGGCAAGAGGTCACTTAGGCCGTGTTTTAAAACACTGGATTTTATCCTGCATTGAAAGCTGAGCCATACAAACTTGCCTGCCTTTTTCGTAATACTCACCACTGTCCTATTATGATAATTGGGGAGACTGCCGATTCAGACGAGGTCTGGTCTGGATGCCTGCATTTAGTTGCCTTTACTAATGCGAGACTTTTTTTTTTTTCTTTTTCTTTGCAAGGCTGCTAATCTTTTATGCAGAATATTTTATTATTTTTAATGTTTGGTTGCGTAGAAAAAGTATGTAGAAAATGAATAAGCATCGTATGATCTGCGTCAGCTTTCAATCCGTTGTTTTGGTAGCTCGTCAGTTAATAACTAAAGTATGTATGATGAATTTGTTGCATTCACAAGATCATTTGAAAATAACTTTTGGGGAGTGACTCTAATCATTTTGAATATAACATTTGGGTTTTGATTGAATTGAGGTGGTGGTTTTATTGACTCTAAAGTGATATTGCTGGATTATTATAATTGTGATTTAAGTTAGAGAAGCAAAGCCATGCATAAACAACCCAACAACGTGTCAGTGGATTGGGTGGGTGGGTGGGTGGTTGGATGGATGATGTAGGGTTGTTGAGTTGATGATCTCTCTGATTTCAATTGCCTTCTCTAGATCTTGATTTGGCCTTTTGTGTTGTGCTGCTTTACTTCATTCATGTCTGTGTTTAAGATATTAAAGGATTTATGGCATTGTAAGTGTACTTGACCCCGATGTAATTCCAATTTTTTTTTTTAACTCATTTTAGTTTTAGTGGATGGAGGTGGTCTTAACTCCATTACAAGAGACTTTCTTTTTTCTTCTTCTTTCTTTTTTTTTTAGGGTAGTATTTGTTAAAATGAGCAAGATAAGAGTGTATCAAGATAAGATCGGAATGATTTTTAGACCAAGATATGAAACAATCAAGATAAAATTGGAAAGTATTATAAGATTTTTATCAAACTGTTTGTTAAATTCTTCTTTTTTAGGTAGTATTTGTTAAAATGAGCAAGATAAAGAGTGTATCAAGATAAGATCGGAATGATTTTTAGACCAAGATATGAAATATAATCAAGATAAAATTGGAAAGTATTTTAAGATTTTTATCAAACTGTTTGTTAAATTCTTTAGAATGCATTAGAGAATACAAGTGTCATTTTTTTCTTATATGTAGGGATCAAGATATGGTTATCTTGAGGGGAAGAGAGATATGCATATTTTAAAAAATCAAGATAAGAGGTTATTAATGATTTTTTTAAATTTAAAAAATTAAGTTTAACAAACATGTTGGAAATAATAAAAGTTCGAGATGTGTTTTATATTTAAACTTTTTTATTTCATATTTTGATTAACAAATGTTTTTTTAGGGGCAATTAAGGTATCCAAGAGTAGCAATACGGCTGGGTTGGGTTATTCATTTGAAATGTCAGTCCATTGGATTTCACACCAATAGGGTTGTGTACCTGCTCAACCAGTCATGGCAACCGTGATTTTATTATAGTTTTGCAAAATTAAATTTGGGGGTATTCACATATTTTTTCAACACTCCTATGTCTCTTCGCACCAACTGCTTTCAACGGCAGTGTCGGTGAGGAGCCATTTGTGGTAGGCAGGCATAGGCCGCTGGCACGGAGATGACTGGAATCGTGTTTGGGCAACGAGATTTGATGTTGGGTAGTGAGTTTTGGTTATTTGCCCATCGGTTTTGAAACAAATTGGTGGTTATTATTTAAAGGTCACTTCTCGTTAACACAATTAATTTTAGTTTTTTTTTTTTTAAGTAGAATAGATAAAAAAAAAAATATTTCATCAACAAAATTTTATAATATTAAGTTTTGGTGTTCTTATTTTAATCTTGTAATGTTTAAATTTTAATCTTTGCAGTGCTATAGGTTTATATATATATATATATATAATTTTAAGGTAAGTAACATTGTGGCTTACTAAAGTTTATGTTTTCGAACAAATTAGTATAAATTTTTAATTTTGTTATAATTTAGTTTACGAGCAATGTTAAGAATCATGATTGATGACACATTTTTATTGGAGGTGTTAGGTAAAAGAGATAAAAGATACGTGAGAAAATTTTCACCAAAATCAAAAGAATTTTGACATAAAAGTATTTAAAGAGAAATTAAAATGTAATAAAATTAAAAATTTTCTAGCTGTTTTTGATGTATTAAAATACGAGAATTAATTTATTAAAAAGCATAAAGTTTTGGACCAAATGTAAGAAATTATTAAATATTATATTATTTTATATTTTAATGAGATATTAATATTACATAATATAATTTATCATAGTAATAACTATGAATATTATAAATTATTTTTATTGTATGCCCATTTAGATGTACAAATTACTTTCATATAAAAATAAGTTTTTATAATTATAATCAAATATTTAGATAATAGTTGGTATTGAGTTTTAACATTTTATATTTATGATAATTACGTACGCAAAAAAAACAATTATCTAGTTTGAAGAATTGTAACGCAATATTAGTAATTATTTCATTATTAAAATAAATTTATTTTCATTCATAAAATTATTACAATTTTTTGAATTTATTTTAACATTATGGATTTATTTAAATAATAAAAATAAGAAAATAGAAAAGAATTCATTTTAATGATCCTAGTATAACTTATTGGAACTAATAATGTGAATGAATGATGTTAAAATCTATTGAAGCAATGTATGAATTTTTCAATTTTTATTTTTATTTTTTTAAACTAATCTAAATCATTTTTAAATTTACAAATACCTTTAAATTTGTAATGTTTCAAACATTGCAAATTTCTTTTAGTCACAAAAATAAGAAAAAAAATAATTATTTAAATTATTTCACGTAATTTAATAATTTTAATGTTGTTAAACGAAAATAAAAAATAAAATAGCACAAATGTAAATATTTTTAATATAATTGAATGGTAAAGTAGAAATCAATATTAATTTATATTTTAATTTTACAATACTCCTACCTATTTTAGTCTTACGGTGCTTCTATTTTGATCTTGCGGGGATGTTTATGTCACACTTGTGGTGCTTCCCCATTTTACTATTGTGGTGTTATCATTTTAGTCTTGCGATGGTCCCTTTCTAATCTTGTGGTGTTTCTATTTAATCTTATGGCGCTCTCATTTTGCACTTGTAGTGCTCTTATTTTACTATTGAAATGCTAACCATTATATAATCTTGCAATGTTACCATTTTACCCTTACATTCTCTTTAACACTTGCAATTCATTAATTTTACACTCGTGGTGCTCCCACTTTAGCCTTCTAGTGCTCTTTAGTATTGTAATGCTTTTGCTTTAATCTTGTAGTACTCTCTCTTTTATACTTGCAGTGCTTTTATTTTGGTTTTGTAGTGCTCTCATTCAGTCTTGCAATGCTCCCATTTCAATTTAGTAGTACTCTCATTTTAGTGTTGTAGTACTCCATTTTAGTTTTGGGTGCTCTTATTTTACTTTTATAGTGCTCTTGCCTGCAAAGTTCAGGTGACTAGTTTGCCTCATTAATCATGGAGGACTTAGTTGGTCCATGCTTAATTCACCGAACCTTTCACTGAACCCATGCTAGGACCCTCTTGATGAAGGTGAAGCGGAGATGTTTAGGGTTCCTCTCGATTACACTGTGGTTGTCTCACAACTGAATCAAAATAGGAGAAAGAAAAGGAGAAGCTCAGCAAGTTGCTTGGAGTAAGAAGAAGTTGCAAGCTCAAGCAAATGGAAGAGAAAAAAGAAGCAAGCAAGAAGGAAGAAGAAGGCTACTAGAACAATTGCTTTTGCTCTCTCTCGATTTTTTCTTTTGCAGTATACTTCTTCCCTAATTTCTTTTTTCCTAAATACCTGCATTATAGCATTTAATGCTACAAAGCAATAGGAGGCAGAAAAGCTCAAAACTGTTGATCATATGAGAATACCAGTCGACTGATCAAAGCAGTCGACCGCCTCACACCTCAATTGACCGATTGTGCTAACCCTGTAACACTTTTGTCATATTGCTCTTAGGCCTTGCTATTAACTCTTAATAAAACAAAAGCTTTTGTTAACTCTTAACAATGTGCCTCGCTAACTCTTAGTGATTTTCCATATTTATTAATTCATCTAGTTAACACTTAACTGTAGTCGACATCATTAACACTTAATGAAATGGAACACATTAACATCAATTGTTCACTAATTTGATATATTACTCAGTATGTGTGTGACTTTATAGATTCACAACCATGTAACAATTAGGACACGTCAACTCCTTAACACTGGTCAAACACTTTGACCTGCTAAGAGGATCTTTTCAAATCCCCAGAGCATCCTGAAATATCTTGAGTATCTTTTAGCGAAGATTCAAGACGATCCTAATGGCAATGAAGTCTATACTTCAGATAAACCTATTAAGGCTTTTTGATTACTGTGCACTATAGTCCTTCCATCGACTAACATCCTGACCGAGTGAGAGTCATGCACTGATTATACTCATAAGACTCAGTAACTATGTCAGATCTAGTACAATGTGATCGAGATAGCATTTCGAAACACTTTCGATATCAGAAACTCTTTTCGATCACGCTCACCCTAGCCAAGAGATTTCCAATCACAGGCAACTGAGATCACATATGATGTTCACCCCCATCTGATAGAGAAGAATGGATCCCATCAGCGAGCATCTACCTCCATACACTATTGCACAAAGACCACACAAAAAACATCATCACCTTTCACATTTGATGGTTCCGCTCAATGGTAAATCCTTGACACCAATGCACAAGACAACTCTATTGCTTCCGATCAAAGGAGTAGATACCCAATTGAGAACCAATAACAGATCATTAATCCTCACATCCATATGATCTGTTACAGGTGTCACATTCAATAGATGTTTAACTAACACCTAACTACATCTCTACTATCTACATCTCATAGAATGTGGAATGTGACTTACCACCCATACTCATTAGCATCTTATACTAATCAATGGTAATAACCCATGTGTCGGTCCATGATTGATAAATCATATTCCCCTGATCCGAGGACCAAGAATTCCTTTAAGAAATCTTGAAGTAAAGATTTTCGTCACATAATTTTAACATTTAAGAATAAAATCTCTACCAAGAAATCTATAAACTCATTTATAAAAGAAAACAGAGAATATGAATGAAAATATGACATTTTATTTATGATCAAGATTACATTATTAGTGCCACTCACATACATCTCATGTACTGCAAATCTAATATTTGGGCACTAATACTAACAATCCATGTTATGCACATGTGAGTAAAAAGTAAAGTGTTTCAAATAAAGACTCAACGGGTGGTGATTGACCATCTTAGTTCAGTTTTTAACTTTTTAGACAATTTAAATGAAGATAAGGTTTGTATAGTAGTAAAATTAAATTAATTATAATTTAAAGGTTATGAATTAAAGAAGAATATATATTAAAGGTTATGATTTCAAATGAACATTTATTTAGTAATGATTAGACGTTGTCTGTGGAACCCTTACCCGGATATCCCAACCAAACTGAAAAACTTGAGCAAGAGTCCCAGAACGGTAAAGAAACAGAAAAAGAACCACCCTGACCTGCCATGCATGCTCAACAAAGATCATATGTATTCATACAAAAGAAATGACAGTGGAAGTATAACTCATATCCTAGGCATACATACAAAAGATAACTGGCCACATAGTTACATGTTATATACATATACTTATACATATACAAATCGTGCCAATCACTCAAAAGCTAAACATCTATGGTACAAAACCATAAGGTACATACCAAAACAAAATTTGCTAGGATTGTCCTGTACATCATCTATCGGGATAGTTTAAGGACTGCTAGCCTCACCCCTATACTTAGCTTTGCCCTCACTTAGAATGAAGAAAAGCAAAAGTAGGTTTAGACGTGTGGCAATACCGAAAGAAAAGTCTTCCACCACCGCCTAAAAATCTGGGTTTGAATCGAGAAAGTGGCCCAGAACGTTGTTTTTAGAAAAGCTTATCCGAATATACTAGGGGCTATTCGAATATAAGAGAGCATATCCGGATGTGGGAGGACCTATCCGAATACGAGAGACAACAACTAAGAAAGATATCTGGATACTCAAGCTCCTATCTGAATACAAGACACAACCATAGCCTAGTGGTATCTGAATACCATGAATATTGGTATTCGGATATATGCATTTCTCCAAGGGGT
This sequence comes from Diospyros lotus, assembly GCF_014633365.1. NCBI lineage: Eukaryota > Viridiplantae > Streptophyta > Magnoliopsida > Ericales > Ebenaceae > Diospyros > Diospyros lotus. The sequence continues at coordinate 11,649,205 of NC_068347.1, forward strand.
ATCCGAATACCCTATCCTCGTATTCGAATATGAGGCTTAAAAACTTACGGGTATCCGAATACCAAGCATGGTATTCGGATACCATGCCTTTTCCCCAAGAGGATATCCAAATAACCCCACAGGGTATTTGGATCCCTCATCAAAGATAAGCCATATTCGAATATATACTACCCATATTCGGATACCTTGGCCATCTCAAACACCATATCCGAATATGATATGGGCCGAATACCTCACCAAATTCCACCTCCTATTTGAATATCTAAGGCCCCAAACTCGAATATACATTATATATGTTCGGATACTCCAAATTTAAATCCAACACTGAATTAATAATCACCAAAAATAACATACTATATCTCTCGACTAACCCACTCAACCTCAAGGCATGATAACAACATTGCAAACTACATTCGGGTTATTACATTGCCGGCTATTTAGTTTAAATTATAGAATTTACATAACAATAAGAATTAGTCTAACAATAAAATAAATTTATTTTGAATTTAAAATCATCAATATTAAATGATATTTTTGAAATTCTTATTTGCCAGAGTTTCAAAAATAGTAACATCAAATATCCTTCCAAATGAACAATAAATAAAAAAAGAGGATTGTATTGTATTGTATTCTTATTATATTCATACTCTAGATTTCGTATTACGTATTTGCATTCATTTTGGTTAATGATTCTTTCGATTTGCTTTCTATAATATATTCTTTTTGTTATTTTACTGTGTCTTACATTATGGGTCCAAAAAAATCAAGCTCATGACAAATTCAAAAGCCTAAGAGCCTGCACAAAAGTTTAATAAAAGAGCCCAAGAAGAAGCTCAAAAAGGGCTTGAGAGATTTTCCCAACATAAGAGATCCCTTGGAGACCCTCAGGGAACTTACCTTTGGGGGTAGAAGGGGAAGTCTGTTCGACAAACTCAAAAAACCCCCTTAAAATTATATATCAACTTATCTCTAAAATTGATGCTTTGAAAATTAAAATAAATGATCCTAAAATATGTAAATACTTTTCTATTTGTTAGTCTTAACCTCTATAAATAAGAGATAACCCCCACTCTCTAAATATGCAAAAATACTACACAAAACACATTATTTTCTCTTTTGATTTGCAATAGATCTAACTTTTTTTCTTATAGATCGACAAATGATTGAAAACTAATTTATTGTTATATCTTATCAACAACATATTTAATGACAGTATGCCATAAAATCCTTTTCGTACTATAATATGATATATTTTGCTATAGTAAAAACATAATTGTTATGATAAAAAAGGATTTTATAAGAGTACCAAATACATGTACACTTAATTAAATGAGGTTTATAAAATTAAAAATAAAAATATGTGATAATTGTTATTTATTTATTTATTGTTATCATTATCATTTTATTTATGGGCAATATTAATTTTTTTCCTGGTTAAGATTTATTTTCAAATAAAATTCATTTATTATACATTGTTTTCAGTTTAAGAACATTCTTATTGGTCGACGATTAATACATATTATTTTGCAACATTTTATCAATGGATAAACTTGTTTTAAAACTAAAAATAATGCGAAACAAATACACATTTTTAAAAATAAAATATATTTACTGCACATTAACTATTACTCTTAAAGTAATGATTAACATTACCCTTTATTTATTAAAAAGAGCTTGGGAACTCCCCCAAATAATATTTAGTAAAATTTAATTAAATTTAGTGAATTTTAACAATTTAATAGTTAATTTTTTAAACTAATTAAAAAAATATATAAATTTGTGAGGTGAATTGACCATATGATATTACAAGGAAGCTAGGGCCCAATGCACTACCTGCTAAATTTGTACAAATTTGGAATCTTTTATTCTATTGGGGGGGGTAAATTTAAGTTAATATTTAGAATTAAGGAGAAGGAGCAAGACAAACAAAGTAGGAATGTTATATAGGATGTGACTTTAGGGTATGGCCCAAACGTGCTGTCAGACCCATACAGCTGAGCCATTTTGAGGGGGGGTCATGACTCTGATGGTTAGGGTGGTGTATGCTGCCACGTGGGCGATTTAGAAGTGCTTTCATGTTAGTCTCCTAAAACTAGTCCACGTGTCATTTCCAAATAAGTCCATATATATATATATTTTAAATTAATTCACCTTAAAATTGGTGGATGAATGTTTTAAAAATCTTCATCGTTATCTAATTGTTTAATTATTTATTCTTTTTGGCATTCCGAGTTGAATCTGAAGAAATGGAATCCAGCAAGATTCTGGCAATTACAAGGTGGAGGCCACCAAAGCTAAAAGACAGCTTTTTGGTATAAGTCATGCATGATAATAATAATAATAGTAATAAAGTGTGCACGGCACAACGCTAAAGTTGAAAAAAAAAAAAAAACACAAAAATATCAAAAAATATATTTTTTTGGTAGTGTTTTGAAAGATAAAATTATTATTGAAAGGCAACATTAACTAGAATACATCAGTAAGACTATAAGGCAAATCGTCCATGTGAAGCCAAAGTCATGGTACGTCTTATCGTCCCTCCGGAAGTCCCATCCATGCTATGTAAATGTGAGATCTATGGGAAAGATAATCGTTTTTCGAAAATTCACTTCGAGTGTATCGACGTTCGGAATTGGTCGATTGTGATTCGTCGGCCTATGCTAATTGAATGACAACAGGGAGGAGAGTAATGGCACAATCAATCAGACAATACATAAGAATTTTTGCGTGGTTCGACCATAATGATGTCTAGTCCACGACTGCTCTCTGATCATTTTGGCAGAGTAACAGTATGTATTTTTCTTGTTGTTCTCCTTCACAATGATTTTTTAACCCCCTATTTATAGTGTGAGGGTGTTTGCAATTTACACGAAATTCAAAATGGTGGGCCATATCGTGAGGGACAATGTGTCTTTATTATCTCCATAAAATTGGGAGTAAAAGCTTCGCATCATCTAGGGATTAGTTTACCACTGATAGGGACAGGTAGACATTATCTCCGGTTATTTTGCTTTGTGATCTTCTTTGCGAATTGACCGGGTCAACTAGTGAGCTAGAGGCATTACTAGGAGCTCGCTTGCTATCGCGATCTAAGCTCGTGCTTTAGCATTGTGTGACCTCGCTGAGATGCTCTTCGGTCTTAGGCTCATTGGGCTTCGAGTGGCTGGGGCTCGATCATAGGACTATTCCCAGCCCAAAACACTCCATACAATAGCCCAAGGAGGATTAGAAAATGCCCATAACACTAGCCCCTCAGCTCGGGGTGCGATCTTTGGAGCGCGAGTTGATGTATGCAGACCGGATTGGGCTATGCAAGTTGTCAATCCACATTTTGGACTTCTGCCCAATCGTTTCAAATTGAGTTGTTTCACGCCGTACGTCTTGTCTGATGCGCCTTTAATGCGTACGTTCCCCATAACCACTTAATCATTATGTCTTTGGGCCTCATGCTCCCATGCGTCACCATTGGATCTAGGGCAGCTCATCGGTCTCTTCATCTAATGGTGGAGTGCCTTAAACTATAAAAGCGAGAGGAAATTCCTTTCCTCCCTTTACCATGTCATTTAAAAATATTCCTTACTTCTGCAATCTTCTTCTTTCTCCCGACTCCAAGACTCCATTGCTGATGGTTCCGAAGCTTATCTGCCCTTCACTGTCACTTTTTTGCTGGTTCTTCTCCTCGTCTTTTGTAGTAATCGATCAAAAACAGTAAGTTCCTTGTAATACTTTAGTTTACTTCATTTTTGCTCCCATCTTTTCTGTCGATTCCGTTTCCATGCCTCGCCTCCTAGCGATGGCAGTGTGTCTTGTAAGGGTAGCTCTCTTTTATTTTAGGAGGCTTAATAAGCCTATAGACTTAGTCCCCTCTGTTTCGAGTCATACCCTATTGCGAAGCGCATGATCTGATTGGTAGGGAATATCCTTAGGAACTTCAGTCCGTGAGGATCGGTCTGTTCTCAGCGACATGACTCTTTTGTTTTCTTTTTTGTCTTTCCATCGTAGATGTCCACATCAGGTTAGAAGTGCCGCAATCACAGGGTAGAAGATAATGAATCCTCTAGCTCTCCAGAGCACAACAGAGGGATGTTTTCCCGGACTGCATAGGATGTGGTCTCATTTGACTCTGAGGTCACTGAGAGAGTTCCTCAGCGTATCGATCCCCTAGTTGCCTAACGAGTTGCCGAGGAATGCGTAACTTGCGAGGTCTTCAAGCGTTACCCTTCGAAGCTAATGATCAGCGAGTTAAAGTCGTGCGCTTCAGAATACCGCCTTCCCTGCGACACACGCGTCATGGTGCCTTATCTCGGTGACCGCGCAATCTTTCCTCACGCAGGGTTTGTGGTTGTCAGCCCCCAACACCTAGAGTTCGGACTTAGGTTTCCACTCCATCCCTATCTCATAACTATTCTTAACAACCTGAAACTCGCACCTTTTGTAACGCCCCGCTCCCACTTACGGGTGTTACTCGTGAACAATTACCCGAATTGTCCACCTGCCCGGCCTTTGGCGAATGGTGGACCATGTTTCAAGACGAAACGCCCTAGGTGGGAACTAGGCTCGTCCTTCTCTTCCCTCAACCCCAGGATTCACTAGCAAAATTTGGGCTTCAACCACACTGCATTTGGTTGAAAACAAAACTCACGAAGGCGCCCAACCGCCATTTTCTTATTTCTATTTAATTCTTTTCCATCCAAGAATTTTACCGGGCTCCGTAAATCACCATTTAAATCAATCAATTGATTGATTGCCAATTTTGGAGGAAAAACTCAAAATTTTTAATTTTCCAAAATTTCGGCATTATTCTCCAAAATGCCCGAAAAATCCCAATATTTTGAAATTCCTCCGGGCCCCAAAAATCAATTTAGAATTGCCCATTAATTCTCCAAAATTCCAATTTTTTTTTAAAAAATTTGGCCGACGAGACCCGCTGGCACGCACAGGGCCCTGCGGTGCGCCCGCGCGGACGCCAGTGCATACGGCCACCACCGTACATCCGCGCCTCCGGGCGCGCCCCCACGGCCTGGCGCGCCCCCAGCGCATGCCTGCTGCTGCCTCCTGCTGCCATCTACACTTCTTTTTTTTTTCTTGGGCTTTTAAACCCCAAATTTTTCAAAAATTTAACCACCTCTAATTTGCATCAAAACCTCCACTTTTCTTATTCCAAAGCCTCATTTCACAAACAAACCATCTTATTTTTATTTATTACAACATACCTCAAACACATCAAAATTTTTCCCTCTCTTAGCTACCATACATAACATGGAAGCTTCATACACATGAAACCAAAATGAAATACAATTTATTTTACATTACCAACCAAAATACATAGGCTACACAACTTTAGCCTTCAACACTCATAGCCATTTCTCTCTCATTTTCACATTTTCCATGAGGCTTTCAACACCTACAAAGAGGTCTAACAAACCTCATGAGCTCAAAAGCTCAGTAAGGGTGCATATGCAAAGTAAATACAAGCATAACAAGTCTATGTAATGGCAAATGCATGCAAGCATGGTTAGGTCATTCCATCTTCACAACCCAACATGGTTTGAGGCATCAACCTACCATTTTTTTCCCGCCCCCATGGCCATGGGTCTCATGAACAAGTAAAGCATGCAAAGAGATACATAAAAGTTTATGCAACCTACTTACAATGCAATGCAAGGTCTCCTCCACATGAGGTCATCCCTTATCTCTTCTTGAATCTTCAAATCTTCATTTCAAGAGAGCTTCCATCAACATCTTCTCCCATTTAAGATGGCATTCAAACAAGAACTCACTTACTTTGCATACAAGAACACTAAATAAAGAGAAGAAGAAGGAAACTTACCTTGATTCCTTCTTCATTTCTTCTCCCTTCTTCCATCCCCTTTCTTCTTCAAGGTTCTTCAAAATGGCCAAAATTTGAGACAAAGGCTCTCTTTCCCCTTATATAATTCTTTCTAGCATTTCAAGAATAAATCCTCACCATTAGATCTTTCCCCACTTTATGAGAGCAAATCTCCTCCTTCTAGAGAAGCACAATCCAAGTGCTTGGCTAGGTTTAAATCTCCACCATTGATTTTTGGAAGAATTAATCTCCACCTTTAAGAGGAAACACACTCCTAAGGAGTTGGCAATCCATGCCATTCTCCAAGATCCACTTCTAGCCATTGGATCCATTCTTCTTCCAAGACTTAAGCACAACCATTGGATCACTTGGAAATTCCCTTTTTATTTCTAATTAATTATTTTGACTATTTTCCAACCATCACACTTGAGAGACATAATTAATTTCTTTCCCATTTAATTTAATGGGACCAATTTCCACCATTAATGCATGACTAATTTATTTTTTTTTTGGATTTTCTTTTAATCTAACATCATCATGCCTCTCATTAAATGCTTGAAAGACTAAAATAATTTCTTTTTATATTTAATTAAATCACCCATTTATACTTGAACAAGAATTTGCCAAGTGTCACCTTTTTAACCCATACTTGGCTCCCAAGTTCTCATCTCATCCATCCATGTGGCATTACCACATTTATTCACCAATTTAGGGAAAACATAATTATTTTCTCAAATAATTGCATATTCTCCATTTTCTCTATTTTCCATAATTAAATTCCTCTATGGAATTAATTCCAAAATACCAAAATACCCTTTCATGAATTATTAATCCCTTATCTCCACATAAATATAAAATTGGGATTTAATTTACTTGCTCACCTAATTCCACATAGGAATTATTTCCAATTTATCAAAATACCCTTTTATTGGACTTCACTATCCAAATTACCAAAATACCCCTCTCATAAAGCACCAATACTCTTAAGGATCTAACACCGTCTCAAGGGTATTTTTGGAAGTCTTTCCTACTTCATTTCTCATTCTCATAACACTAGGATTACTGGGTGTTACACATTTCCAGCTAACTCCCAACTCTTATGCCCAAATAACCTCCATCGCCATTCTTTTCAAAAAGAATAAACTTCCCTTTCCAACCCCCAAAATCCTTAGGTACCTTTATTCTTTCAAAGATACTAAGGACGGGCTGTACTACATGGAAGCTCGTTCCTCAAGGGAAGGCTAAGGGCAAGTCCAATGTAAGGGACTACAAGTCCTAGTGGTTCTACATTTCCTACTCCTCGCTCCACGACCTTAATAATTTCAGCTTTGTCCTTTCACCGAGTAAGTAGTCCTTCTGCTCATGCTTGTAACAACGTGTGTGTTTTGTCATCATTCCTTATTTATGAGTCTTTTTTTTATTTTGCAGTCGTCATTGGTAGGAAGCCCGAGCTGACTATTTTCGAGGCTCAAGGACTTCGAACTGCCTCTAAAGCAAAAATAGATGAGGACAACTACGAGCTCTCTAATTGTTTGCTCCGCAACCACCAGCTTGCTCCCCCTCTTAGCATCAAAGATATCAGGAAGGAAGATATAGGAGTTCGGGGCAAGAAGGAGATAAGGTCGGCTCTTGACGTGGCTGACTTCAGTGGGAGTCCGGTGAGGGAAAGTAGAGCTCGCATAGAAGTCACGGTTGGGGCTTTACCGAGATTGTCAGAGGCAATGAAGCTTCAACTCGAAAGACCCAGCACTTCCACGATCTCGAGTGTGCCCGGGGTCATCCGTGCATATTTTTCTCCTGCCAAAATCCAAAAGGCAAATCCTCATGCCGAGGTGGTTGGCAAGGGTCGCGACCTCCTTGCTTTGCCTGGTATCGAGCCCTTAACAATTGCCGCGACTTCATTAGTCCCCATTCCTGCTAGTACCTCTTCGCAGCGCGAGGCGACTACTGCTACAGTGAGTCGCGGTAAGTCTATGATTCACGAGGAGGCCTCTACGACTTGGAGCAAGAGAAAAACACCACCGACGTCGCAGGACGTCCAACAGGCCCAGGCAGATAGGAGGAAGAAAGCAACTACCTCCGTCGGGCTGAGTGCATCCGAGGTGGCGGCCGGTGGGACATATTTCGACCCCCTTCTTAACAATTTGGATGGGGTCCTTAGGAACTCCACCAAGGCTCTGGACATGAAGAAGATCTCAGGTGACGCACTCTCCGATTACATTGCTCGCCATAACCTTTTGGTAAGGTCCTTCACTCAACCTCATATTCCTTATTTTATTTCTTTCAAATGTACTGACCATCTGGGTTTCACAGGCTTTCCTGGCCATCTTCAAGCAAAAAGAAGAGAGAGCCTGAGCTACCAAGGAAAAGAAATAGCTCGAGGCCATGATCGAGGTGCTCAGGAAGGACAAAAAGATACTAGAGGACAGTTTGGCCTTCCTGACCACTGAGTCCCAGAAAGCCCGGCGAAAAGTTGAGGGCTTGGAAAATCGAGCAATGGAGGCCAAGAGAGCCAAGAAGGAGGCTGAAGACGAGATGGCCCGCGAGAAGAGGATGTACGATTCAGCCTTATTCTAAGCGACTTCAAAGCTGAATAAGGCTGAGGTGGAGCTGGTTGCAATGCGAGGTGATTTAGAGCTGGCCCGGCAATGAGCTGAAGCAGGAGAAAATGAGGTCGAGCAGATGAAAGTCAACGTCAAAGTTCGAGTCGTGAAGGAATGTGAGGAGGTTGAGTCTGACATCTATAGTGTGTTTGTCTTCACTCTATGGAAAACGCATCCAGATCTCGACTTTTCCTGCTTCGGCGAGGAAGCGGTGAAGAAATATGCTACCGATGTCGTGAACTCGAGAGTCGTCGTGACTTTGCCCAAGCTCGACCAGATCGTGGTTGTAGTGGCCCACTACCGGATAGTCCTGCTAGCATAAGATATCCGAAAGGAGGTCATCACAAGTGTGATATAGAACAATAACATACAACACCATAATACTATCCTTAGATAAACTCAGCGGAAGCTAACATAAAGGTTTACAACATCTTAGACCATAGTCTAAACAAAATGAAATACAAAGGCACTAACAAATTTTATAACATAAAATTTCCTCACACTTGCCCTTATCACAAATGCTAACATAGACCATCTAATTTGGAAGGTCTCTGTACACCTCTAACCCTGGGCTTTAGCCCCACTGGGCTCGCACTCAACCACTGCTCTACTTGTACCTGGAATGACATGAGAGTAAACAAGGTGAGCCACAAGGCTCAGCAAGTGTATTTATAAAGCATGGAGATATAGAATCAAAGGCAGGGATAATCAAGATAGAATAAACAACTCTATGAGAAGATATTAGTATAACGCGACTCATAAGTTTTCCATTTACTTTAATTTCTCATGCCGTGATTATTACATATTTTATGTACTCGTTCTCATGCTCATGCATATGCACCAATAGTAAGGAATTTTTTCGCATAATTCTCAAGGCTCTCACGGCCAAGTAATAACAATTTGAGCCACGCCTACTGGGTTGATGGCCACCTCACCCGCGTCAAGCGCTCATAGGATATCCTTTCTCACCCACGGACTTCGCCGTCGCGCAAAATAATAGGTGCGCAAATTAGTATAATCATGTATCACATATGCATATCCCAATTTCATGTCAATCCTCAATGATTAAAAAAAATCTCAAATCATGCTTAACATGCACAATTAGATAAATTAAAGTGTGCACCATCTTATGATCACATGGTAAATTTTAATACATTTATTTACTCATACTTATAGAAATGTCCAACCAATATTTACGGTATATTTTTACCCCAACAATAATCTCAAGGAATCAAAATTTATACATGCAAGAAACACCAAATCTTGCATGACACTAGACCCTAATGAATAAATGTCATTCCTTAAGAAATGTAGGGTGACACAAAAACCCTATTTAGATTTTAGCAATGTTCATCAAGAAAACGAATTAATATTGCAAGATTTATCGAAATAAGGAGAATAAAACCCTTTTATCCAAAAATGAGGGTTATCAAGAATAATTCAAAAAAAAATGGAACTATACAAAAATCATAATTTTAAACGTAGGGAGGATAGACTACATAGGAGGAGTTGAATAACAACATATTTCAGAAATTTCCAGATTTCAAGCATATTTTCAAAAATCCAATCCGGGCTCAATATTTGGTCAAATACCAAAAACGATATACCAAATCAAAGCCTAATGAGTCTAGTTTCTGGAACATCAACTGGATTTGAAATCGGAAATAACCACAAGGAGATATTCCACAAAAACCGAAACAAGACAGAATTTGTATCAGTAATTTACAGAATTCTACATAGAATTCAACAAGGTTGTTATGGGTACAAATCATAACCAAAAATTTCAAATCTTATACCGAATTGAATCCCATGATGTCTATTTTATAGAAAAATAAATGGATCACAATTTGGATATAACCACAGAGCATTATACCCCCAAAACCGAAGCAAGAACAGATTATTCAAAAATAGAGCAGAAAATTTCCAGATTCTGGGCAAGAATTTACAAGAATACTGTAGGCTCAAAACGCAGCCAAAAATTCTAAAAAAATTACCAAATGAAGATTATCAAGTCTAGTTTATACAGAATAAAACGGATCTTGAATCGGATATAACCACAGAGAGTTATACCCTAAAGAGTACAATAAGGTCAGTTTACTCGAAAACAGTAAAATTTCCAGATCTTAGCAGGGATTTACAAGGCTATAACATGATCAAATCTTAGTCAAAAAATTCAATTCTTGTGTCTAAAATGAAGCTTAAGATGTCTAGTTTACAACCCAACAAACGGATCTCAATTTGGATATAAACACAAGGAGTTATAGACCAAAGAACATAACATGGTCAGTGAATCCGAGAATAAGAATTTAAGAGCAACAACTTAAAGATGAAGGAAACAAGCCTTCTAAGATGGAAACAAGGTTGAAGAACTTGCATTAAAAGATAAACAAGAGAAGAAGAACTTACACAATCATAAGGAGAAGAAGAAGAAGAAGATCTTGAATTTGAAACAAGAAGGAAGGGAACTTGCCTTAGATGGCTGCAAATCCAAAGAGATGAAGACACCCCTTGAAATTGAAAATTCCATAGTCTCCACTTAAAGCTTCAATGAAGAAGAACAATGGAGGAAGAAGAGACAATCGGGAGAGGGAGAAGAAGAAGGGAACAAGAAAGTAAGAAGAAAGAAAAGGAGGGAAAAATGTGGGAGACTTGTCTCCCAACTCCTTTCAATCCATCTCCCTTTTAATTTTCTCTAATTTGCCCTTCATACTAACACACACAATTCACATATCTCTTACCCATTTTGGTCATTTTACCATTTTCTTAATCTTTTTTTTCTTTTTAATTAAGATACCATTCTCTATGCCCATAGCCCAAGCCCAAGTCAAAATATATATATAGCCCAATCCAACTAAGGCCCAATGGACTTTTCTTGAGATTTGGGTTCAACCCAATTCATTTACACTTAAGATTTAATTATTTATCAATGGTCTAATTCAAATAAGGCCCAAACCCATTTAGCCCACAACTTTGAGACTTTTTCACACAAAATATTATTTTCATTAATTTACCCCCATTACCAACTCATATAATATTTTTAACAATTAATTAATAAATGCAACAACTCTAATGTGCAAACTAAAATACCCATAACACCTAGACCTACTAACAGGTCGTTACAGTGGTTGACCTCTCTACTGAAGATGCCAGCAATCCAGCTCCCCAAGATATGGCCGCTCAGAGCTGGACTTCTCTAGGCCACTAGGATTTTTTCATTTTCTCGCATTGTCTTGTACTTTGATTTTGGAAGCAATACACTTTCCTCATTCAATCGAATTTTGTTTCTTTATCATTTGTTGCAAGCTAAAAGCCGAACAAAAAGATCGTGCATGAGTTTAAATTTAGTTAACTTAAGGACATCTTTAGCTCGCAACTAATAAATCTCAAAACTAAACAACTTTGGATAATATGTTAAGTAAGATTTCATTAGTTCGTGCCGTATGTCCAGTAGGTCATGATCACGAGGTTAAGTCTATCCTAACATACGGTAGCTCGATGAATGTTAAATTAAATTGCGTTTCACCATCAAGCTATATGTCCAAGTGAATCGTAATTTAATCCCAGCTAACGTACCATGACTTTTGGGGGCTTAATGAGGTCAAGATGAACACCCAAGTAGGTCGCAATCCATGACTTCTGTCAAGATGAGAGGACCACAGCTAGTGAACCATGACTTGGAATATAAAATTCGGGGCCTTCACATTGCTTACCATGCCCCTGCCCACTTGGCATCTGAAGTTGGCATTTCCATTGCGCGCATAGCCTATGGATGTCTTGTTGCCACACACTCATCACCCTCAGGCCACATACCGCTCATACCCTTCATTGGGTGACCTCCGCGTCTCCCATCAAGGGTCTCGAGACCTTAGGCGTCATCACGACCCCAGGCATCATAATGAGGGTCTATTCACCTCTCATCTCCCGACCTTAGGCATCCCACTAGACCCCAAGCGTCATAATGAGAGTTTTGATTGGCCCCTCATCCATCGATCCCATGAACGGTCACTTGGCCCTACACAACTAGGACTTCTAACCCAAAGGCTCTCACACGCATATCAACACATGCCCAACTCCTTAATCCCAGATCTGGATTTCCCTGGATTCCAACTCGACTCACTTGGGATTTCCATCTCATGCAAACACCCGCTAGGATCCACTTGCCACACGCCTATCACTCCCAAGGGTAGACCTCGTCTTATCATGAAACCAACTAGGGTCCACTCATACCCTAGGCACATCCCCTATGGGATCATCATAACAATACGATCACATCGCTTGATGCCAAATCTTTTTCCTTGAGCCTTGAGCTAACACCCACTTTAGCTCACTTTATCTCAAGCGCACAAGCCTTACTGCACCACTTCCAAGGGAAAACTCTATTCCCTCGAACATGCTCAGCAAATCTCTAACATAGGGACGCTCCACTAATCCCCTCTCGGACTAGTCACGCTTCGGCTTCGTGTCCCCACACGAGCTTCAACACTTCAATCTCAAGGAGTTCTCATCCCTAGAACACTTAATATTACCCAAAATTCCCAAATTCGGGTTTCTTGACATCGACACCCACACTCGGGTTTTTGGTTCTTCTTTGCTCAACCCTTATACCTCTCACAGGTATGTCATCTCAATCTAAGGTATTTTCTCATCCCAAGATCAGGAATATCCAAACATACAATTGCAGACCTCAATAACTTGACCCAACCCCTTAGGGTCCTCGGTCCACATGTCCAACTTTCAAGGTTATCGGACCAACCTTACATTGAAATCTCAAGATTTCAAATCGATTGTTCTCGACCCCAACTCAGCAGTTAAGACATTCGACTTACTTCCAATCATGCCAGACATCCTCTATTCCAAAACTCTGGCAATTACTCACATTAATCACTTAACCGACCATACTTAACACTTAAGCACGCTAGCCTTCCCCACTCATACAGCTAGCCATGCTCTGATACCAACTGTAACGACCCGCTCCCACTTACGAGCGCCACCGGTAAATAATCGACCAGATTACTCACCTATCAAACCACAACTGAAGGGTTGGACTATGTTTCAACAGGAAACGCCCTAGGTGGGAACTAGGCTTCGTCCTTCCCTTCGCTCCACTCAAGAATCGGTCTCAACACAAACAAGGAAAAACTCAGCGGACCGAGACCCGAAACCCGAGTGAGCTTCACCTCTCTTTAGCTCGCCCCATAGCAAGCCAGAGGTGACCCAGGCACAAAGCTAGCATAATAAATATTTCGCTGAGTATTGGGGATTTATGAGAACATACCTCGATGATTTTTACTCGGTCTGAAACTCGGCTTCTTCAACTAAGCCATATACCACGACCAATCTCACAATCATTTATCACACTACGATGATTTCAACCATTAAATACATCTAGTGCTCAATATCGTTTACATTCGATTACATGAATACATATAAAAATTACAAGAGATTACACAACAACACATCTCAGGCAACAAGCTAATTGCCACAACAGCCTCCCGGTACCATCCTTGCTTGCATCTGGACTTGAATCATCTACACATGAGGTAAAACCTCATGAGTCATAAGACTCAGTAAGGGTGCAATGCATGTAAATATGAATATAATCATGTTTATGTATGCCAATGCATGCAAATGAGGCTAGGCTCACACATCCTCACAACCCACTAAGGTTTGAGGCATCAACCTATCAGCCCCCACCACTAGTCCTCCTTATGGCCATAGGTCCACTAGAGCTTGCATCACACAAGATATAACCACTACATGCCAATGCAACATAAAAACATTATCAAACACATTTACCAACTTGCAAGGCCACCTCCACATGGGGCCGTCCCTTACCTGGCTCGAAGCTTCATCTCTGCCTCGGTACGAGTTCAAGCCTGAATCTCAAATTCCTCTAGGATCACTGCCTTCTCGGTCGAACCTAGAGGCAAACACACAAAACCCAACTCCATTAACCTCCGGCATTAAACCAATGCCCTCAACTACGCCGCACATCACCAAAATCATTCATTAACTAATTTCAAATAACCCCCACACAGGGTTTAATCCAACTAATACTACATAATTCATTATCTCGCATAATGAAATAATTAAATTAATTTACCTCAATTAATTCAAAAGAAATAATTAATTACCTCATTCAATTGGAAGGAAAAATCGGCCAATCGCCCACGCCGACGTTGCTTCCCGAGCTTCCATTTCATGCCCGAAATCCCATTCTTGAGCTTCCGGCACACTCCTCAAGCCCCAAAATAATTTCCAGACTTTTCCCCTATTTTTCTGGAATTTTCAGCTATTTTTCCCTATTTTTCTCCTTTATTTCCCTTTTCTTTTATTATTATTTTTTTTATTTCTTTATTTTTCCTTTTTATTTCTTTCTTCTCCCCTGATTTCTTCTTCCCGCGCGGCACTGTTCACCATCTTCCTTGCGCGGCCGACCTGCGCACACTTCTCCTTCCTCTCGGCTCGGCCAGCAGCTTCCTCGCACGGTCGCGAGCCACTCCGACGTCGCCGTCTCAGCCATCGCCGACCACTTCGTCGCGCACAGCAGCCTTCGACGCAGCTACCACGGCAGCCTCCCGCGCCTCCAGCCATTGTCGACCGCCCACACACGCAAAGCCGCTGCCATTGACGGCTGCTCCCGATGCTGCTAGATATCGCGGTCACCACTGGCTGACGCTGCACCACCGCGCGCCTTGTTGCTTCACCACCATCGCCACCCAGCTCACCACCTCCGCCTTGCTGCTGCCGAGCTTCTTCGTCGGCCATGGCGGCTGCTGCCATGGCCGATCTACCATCCATCTATCTCTCTCTCTCTCTCTCTCTCTCTCTCTCTCGCAATCTCTCACTCATTCGCTCGCTCTCCCTCTGCGATCTGTTGGCCATCCTCCCGAGCTTTCTCCTCTAAAATGCGTCGGCCATGGCAGCCTTTGCTGCTGGCCGAGCTTCTTCGCCGTTGGCCATGGCAGTTGTTGCCATGGCCGATGGCCATCATGCTCTCCCTCTCTCTCTCTCACGCTCGGACATAGCTCTCCCTCGGCCCTGCTCTCTCACATTTGAAATTTAATTTCAAATTTACAGCAACCTGGCTCCAGAGCGCGCCTAAATATATATGTATATATATTCATATATATACCTATAAATTACACACTAATCCCTCCAATTTACCATAATTCCACTTAAGGAATATAATAATCACACTTAGGGATTTTCTATAATTTCTCTTGGACCCTCCCAAGACTTTAAATTATACCACCAAGCTACACCAAAACTCGATTTATCAAAATTAATAACCGACCGCTACTCGGAAATACCGACCTTGTCCTTGTGCCTGCACAGGAGCTTTATTCGACCCGAAAATACTTAAGGATTGCCTTAATCTGAAAACCGAACCACCCCTAGGGTCCCCTCAGCTTCCAGGAGGTCCCCTCTGACTATTCGGTATTGGCACTCACTCGGGCTTATACATAATTTATTCCAAAAATTATTCCCGGTCGGACCGCTTCCAGCGTCATTAATCTCATCTCGAGACGCTCATCAATCTCTTGCCCTCTTCCCTGGACATCCAAGTCCCGAGGCACTCCTTGCCGCCAATTCGGCAATTTTTATTAATTAATTTCTCGAGATTGACCCATGGGTTTCCCGGACCACCCGAGGTCCTTTCAATTTAACCGAAATTTATTTATTTTCAACACCATGTAATACCGGGTATTACAAAATGGGATCTAGTTCGCTGACCATGGCCTAGGGCAAAGGTTAAGATGAATGCTCAGATAAGCCACAAACCATGGCATGTAGGCCAAGTTGAATAGGCCCCAGCTCGCAAACCATAGCCTTTTAACCCCAAATTAGGATTATTTCTTGCTTCTTAAATTAAATTTAATGAAAACCGAAAATAATAAGATTCGATAGCAACAATCGTAAGTTCAGTTCCATAACAAAATAACTTCAGCGTAAACAAAACATCAATCAAATATCATGCAAAGAAAAGATGTTGCTTATCGGAAATATGGTCTGAGATGCTCCGCGTTCCAAGCTCGTGGAAGACTAGCTTCGTTCATATCTGCTAAGTGATACGTTCCATTGCCTAGGTTTTCTTTGATAACATAAGGGCCTTCCCAATTCGGGCCTAGTGCCCCGTCGCTGGCCTTGCAAGCTCCAGGAAGAATAAGGCGCAACAGAATGCCACCTACATTAGGTAAAGCAACCTGGACTGACCCTGGCTGAACTTTCCCCTTGCCGTGGATCCTCGTGTTGTCGATTCCCTTCATGAATCTCATTATGATGATCCTCATAACGATTTATTCTCGTTCTTAGATTTGTGAGGCACGCTTCCGGTTCCTTTCCCTGAGGTCACCATTCTTCCTATCTCTTGGACAACGAGTTCGAGGAATGCGCATATCCAGCCCGCCATGATGTTCCTCTACCTTCCCTTTCATCTGGAAAGGGCCTTTCATCTCGAGGCTGCTGGACACCTTCGAGTGGTGCGACCTCTACTCGATTTTGGGTAACTTAGACTTGTGCTTGGGCCAACGTCCTAACTGCATCCGTGAGCTGCCTGACTGTATTCTCCAACGCCTCTTGACGTTGCTGCCAAGCCTGAACCACCTCTACCCCTGGAACAGGGGTCACAAACTGACAGGGAACCCACAAGGGGATTCCTGAGATTGTTCAAGTCAATAGGGGAACGAAAACAGTTGCAGTAGTCACGACTGTGCCCCATAAAAATGGAATTTTCGACGGCCGGCTAACATGATCTTCAAGTTGATTGGCCACCACTTCAAAGCTTCTAGTGTTTCTCCCTCTTGCCATTGACATCGATCAAAGGGCCTCTTCCTCTAACGCAAAAAATGTCAACTTTCAGAATTGGTCGACTGTGATTCGTTGGCCCGTGCTGATTGAATGACATGGAGGAGAGTAATGGCACAATCAATCAGACAGTACATAAGAATTTTTACGTGGTTCGACCATAATGATGCCTAGTCCACGACTGCTCTCTGATTATTTTGATAGAGTAACAGTATGTATTTTTCTTGTTGTTCCCCTTCACAATGGTTTTTTAACTCCCTATTTATAGTGTGAGGGTGTTTGCAATTTACATGAAATTCAAAATGGTGGGCCACATTGTGGGGGACAATGTGTCCTTATTATCTCCATAAAATCGGGAGTAAAAGCTCCGCACCATCTAGGGATTTGTTTACCACTGATAGGGACAGGTAGACATCATCTCCGGTTATTTTGCTTCGTAGTCTTTTTTGCGAGTTGACTGGGTCAGCCAGCGAGCTAGAGGCATTGCTAGGAGCTCGCTTGCTATCGCAATCTAAGCTCCTACTTTAGTATTGTGTGACCTCGTTGAGATGCTCTTCGGCCATAGGCCCATTGGGCTTCGAGTGGATGGGGCTCAATCATAAGACTATTCCCACCCCAAAGGAATTCGTACAATAGCCCAAGGCAGATCGAAAAATGCCCGCAATAGAGTGTGTATAGCCTATGACTACATCTGGATTTATCCAAAGAGCGAACCAAAAGTGAAGACTGCACTCCCTAAAATTATTCGGACGAACCTCACACACTTAAGTTATATAAAAAAAAAATAATAGTAATAAAGCTCCAGAGGATTGATTTGGGCATGCCATTTATGTCATTTAATAAAAAGAATGGGAAGACTCTTCGACAAAGTTATAGAAAAAGCCCAAAAAGGATTCGAGAGAATTCCACGACATAAGAGATCCCTTGGAGACCTCAACCGAACTTACCTTTTGGGAAAAAATGGAAAGACTCCGAAAATCACTTAAAATCATACCTTTGTAGGAATGTATTAACTTACCTAAAAAATTGATGCCTCAAGAGATAAAACAAATGATTGTAAAATACACAAATACTCTCCTATCAATTAGCTTTAATCTCTATACATAGGAGGTCACCCCACACAAAACACATTGCTTTCTTTTTTGACATCTAATTGATCCAACATTCTTTCTTATAGGTTGATAGAGAACTAAAAACTCTTTCATGACTATAAATTTATTATTATATCTCAGCAGCAATATATTTAATGACGAATATGGCATAAAAGTCCTTTTTGTACTATAGTGTAATACACTTTGCTATAGTAAAAACATAATTGTTATGATAAAAATATTTATTTTCAAATAAAATTCATTTATTATACATTATTTTCAGTTTAAAAACATTCTTATTGATTGACAATAAATACATATTATTTTGTAATATTTTATCCATTAATAAAATTATTTTAAAACTAAAAATAATGTGAAACAAATACACATTTTAAAAAATAAAATATATTTACTATACACTAACTATTGGTCTTAAAGCAATGATTAACATTACCCTTTATTTATTGAAAAGAGTTTGGGAACCCACACAAATAATATTTAATTAAATTTTAGTGAATTTTAACAATTTAATAGTTAATTTTTAGAATTTAATTTTTAATATTTATTAAACTAATTAAAAAATGACTAAATTTGTGAAGTGAATTCACCATGTGATATTACGAGGAAGCTAGGGCCAGAAGTATCACTTGCTAAACTCCCGTGAGTTCGGGATCTTTTGTTCTCTTGGGATAAACTCTGACAATCAAGTTAATATTAGAATTAGGAGAACGCGTAAGACAAATAGGATAACGAGAAAGGCATAAGAATTTATACTTACATTTTTTTGGAGAATTTAGAACTTATATAGCCTAATCAAAAATGACTTGAGTACAATTTTTCTCTTAATCTTACTTGGAATGTGGGCCCTAAGAACTATATGTGTGCATTTATGCATTTATTTAATTTTATATGATGTTGTAAAGCATAGTGTGGGTGTGTTTAATGTAAATAAGTGATTCTGTCACTTACTTCAATTCTTATTGATTCTGTTTGTTTTAAAATTATACTTACTGACTCTTATAACTCATTCTTAGTTTTACATTATTCTAGATAAGGGGAAAGCGAAGGTTGAGAGTGAGTGTAGTGAAGCTTGATCCTCGTGGAGTAGACTTGTGTACGAAGCAATTCCGATCGAAAAGATCTTTGGGAATATTTTGAGTATAGAGAAAAAATTGTCTCATTATGTTATATTGAACTTAGTTGAACCTCTTGAGAATTATGATGGAATAAGCGTATAGTGGTTGTATTAAATGAACTTATGATTTTATAATCTATTTAGCTTTTGCTGTGTGTAAAAAAAAAAAATTTAAGGAAAAATTTGGGTTGTTATAAATATCCTTCACGAAATTTATTAAATATTCATTAAATCGAGGATAAACGGGTCGTTACAATATTCCCTTTATGATCTAAGGACCATGAATTCCTTTAAAAAATCCTAAACTAAAGATTTTCGTCACATAATTTTAACACTTAAGAATAAAATCTCTACTAGGAAATTTATGGACTTGTTTATAAAAGAAAACGGAGAATATGAACGAAAATATGATATTTTTTTTATAATCAAGATTACATCATTAGTGCCACTCACATACATCTTATGTAATATAAATATAATATATGGACACTAACACTAATAATTCATGTTATGCACGTGCGAGTAAAAAGTAAAGCGTTTCAAATAAAGACTCATCGGGTGGTGATTGATCGTCATAGTCCAGTTTTCAACTTTTTAGAAAATTTAAATGAAGATGAGATCTTGTATAGTAGTAAAATTAAGTTAATTATAATTTAAAGGTTATGAAATAAAGAAGAATAGATATTAAATAAATAACATTTCAAATGAACATTTATTTAGTAATGATTAGACGTTGTCGGTTATTTAGTTTAAATTATAGAATTTAAATAACAATAAGATTTAGTCTAACAATAAAATAAATTTATTTTAAATTTTAAATTATCAATATTAAATGATATTTTTGAAATTCTTATTTTCCAGAGTTTCAAAAATAATAACATCAAATATCCTTCCAAATGAACAATAAATATAAAAAAAGGATTGTATTGTATTCTAATGTATTCTTATTATATTCATACTCTAAATTTCGAATTACGTATTTGCATTCATTTTGGTTAATGATTCTTTCGATTTGCTTTCTATAATATATTCTTTTTGTTATTTTGATGTGTCTTACGTTATGGGTCCAAAAAAATCAAGCCCATGAAAAATTCAAAAGCTTAGGAGCCTGCACAAAAATTCAAAAATAAGGCCCAAAAAGAAGCTCAAAAAGGGCTTGGGAGATTTTCCCAAGATAACCGATCTCTCGGAGACCCTCACCCAAACTTACCTTTTGGGGGTAGAATGGGAAGACTTTTCAACAGGCTTCGAAGACCCTTAAAATCATATCCCAACGGGAACATATCAACTTACTTTTAAAATTGATATTTTGAACTCTTTGGGAGTGTTTAAGTGGTCGACCACATGAGTTTTAATTACTGGATATCTCAGAGTTGTGTGTCCAAATTCTAGGCAATGCGATAGGTATCGCTTAACTACGCAAAGGGCCACGGGCACGGCTCTTTGACCCGGACTTACCTTGATCTGGCCTGACAATCTAGTTTGGGTCAGTCCTTAGGTTATTGGGAGACAACGCTCGCACCAAAGGCGCCGCTAGGTCAAACTCCTCGATTCCTACTTAAAAAAAAAAAAAAAAAACTAATATCTTGAAAGTTGGAACAAATAATTTTGAAAGATGTTAACACTCTTCCATTTATTAGTTTTAATCTCTATAAATTGGAGGTAACTCCTCACTCTCCATGTAAAAAATACTACACAAAACACATTATTTTCTTTTCTGATTTTCAATAAATCTGACCTTCTTTCTTATAGATTGGCAGAGGACCGAAGACTTTCTTATCATGATAAATTTATTGTTATTTAATGGCGAATATGGCATAAAACCCTTTTTGTACTATAGTGTAATATACTTTGCTATAGTACAAACATAATTATTATGATAAAAAGGATTTTAAAGAGTAACAAACACATGTACACTTAATTAAATGAGGTTTATAAAAAATAATAAAAATAGGTGATAATTGTTATTTATTTATTATTATTATCATTACCATTTTATTTATGGGCAATGTTAATTTTTTCCTGGTTAAGATTTATTTTCAAATAAAATTCATTTATTATACATTATTTTCAGTTTAAGAACATTCTTATCGATTGACGATAAATACATATTATTTTGTAACATTTTATCAATCGATAAACTTGTTTTAAAACTAAAAATAATGTGAGACAAATACACATTTTTAAAAATAAAATATATTTACTGCACATTAACTATTACTCTTAAAGTAATGATTAACATTACCCTTTATTTATTAAAAAAGAGCATGAAACCCACCCAAATAATATCTAGTAAATTTTAACAATTTAATAGTTAATTTTTATAATTTAATATTAAATATTTATTAAACTAATTAAAAAATAACTAAATTTGTGAAGTGAATTGACCATATGATATTACAAGGAAGCTAGGGCCCAATGCACTACCTGCTAAACTCTTACCAATTTGGAATCTTTTATTCTCTTGGGATATATTTAAGTTAGAGTGGGTTTAATTATGCATATTTATTATAAAAAAAATGTAATTATTATATATATTTTTTATGAAAGTAATTAAATATTTTTAATTTTTTTATATAAAAAATGTGTATGATACAAGTATTTAAATATTTTTTTCATAAAAATTATTTTATAAAGAGGTAGGATAATTTTTATTTTTTAGATAATTTTAAATAATACAACCAAACACATCCTTAATATCTAGAATTAGGAGAACGAGACAAAGAAATTAGGAATCTTATATAGGATGTGACTTTAGGGTATGACCCGGACGTGCTGTCGGACCCATACAGCTGAGCCATTTTGAGGGGGGTCGGGTGGTATGTGCTGCCACGTGGGGGGTTTAGAAATTCTTTCATGTTAGTCTCCTAAGACTAGTCCACATGTCATCATTTCCAAATAAATATTTTTAAATTAATTCACCTTAAAATTGGTGGATGAATGTTTTTAAAAATCTTCATCGTTATCTAACTGTTTAATTATTTATTCTTTTTGGCATTCCGTGTTGAATCTGAGGGAATGGAATCCAGCAAGATTCAGGCAATTGCAAGGTGGAGGCCACCAAAGCAAAAAGACATAGCTTTTTGGTAAAAGTCATGCATAATAATAATAATAATAGTAATAATAGTAATAAAGTGTCCCCACAAACATGACACAACGTTAGACACAAAAAAATAATAGCCAAAATATTGGATATTTGAATTATTCTAATGTCTTAGATGATAAAATTATTACTGAAAGATAATATTAATTGGAAGACACTAATAAGTCTATAAAATAAGTTGTCCACATGAAGACAAAGTCATGGTGCATTTTGTCGTCTCTCCGGAAGTGTTGTTCACACGATGTGAAGATGGGGTTTAGGGGAAAGATAATTATTTTTTGAAAATTCATTTCAAATGTGTATAAACTATGATTGTATTTGGATTTATCTAAAGAACAAACCAAAAAGAAAAGTCGCTCTCTTTAAAATTATTTGAACGAACCTTAGACATCTAAGTTATTAAAATAATAATAATTATAATAACAATAAAGCTCAAAAAAATTAATTTGGGCATGCCATTTACGTTAATCAATAAAAAGAATGGAAAGACTCTTCGACAAAGTTGTAGAAAAAGCCCAAAAAAGGCTCGAGACCTCGATCGAACTTACCTTCCGGGGTAAAATGGAGAGACTCTTCGACAGACTCCAAAGACCCCTTAAAATCATACCTCTGTAGGAACGTATTAACTTACCTAAAAAGTTAATGCCTCAAGAGATGGAACAAATGATTTCAAAATACGCAAATACTCTTTCATCAATCAACTTTAATTAATCTCTATACATAGGAGGTGACCTCACACAAAACATATTACTTTCTTTTCTGAAATCCAATAGATCTAACCTTATTTCTTATAAGTCGGCTAGAATTGAAAATTCTCTTATAATTATAAATTTATTATTATATCTTAGCAACAATATATTTAATAGCAAGTATGGTATAAAAGTCCTTTTTGTGCTATAGTAAAATATATTTTGCTACAGTTCAAACATAATTGTAATGATAAAAAGATTTTATAAGAGTACCAAATACATGTACACTTAATTAAAGTTGACAACAAAAATGAGGTTTATAAAAAAAAAAAAAAGGAGATAATTGTTACCAATTTATTATTATTGTTATCATTTTATTTATGGGTAATGCTAATTTTTTTTCCTAGTTAAGATTTATTTTCAAATAAAATTCATTTATTCTACATTATTTTCAGTTTAAAAACATTTTTACTGATTGACAATAAATACATATTATTTTGTAATATTTTATCAATTAATAAACTTATTTTAAAACTAAAAATAATGTGAAACAAATACACATTTTAAAAAATAAAATATATTTACTACACATTAACTATTGGTCTTAAAGCAATGATTAACATTACCCTTTATTTATTGAAAAGAGTTTGGGAACCCACACAAATAGTATTTAATAAATTTTAGTGAATTTTAACAATTTAATAGTTAACTTTTAGAATTTAATATTTAATATTTATTAAACTAATTAAAAAATGACTAAATTTGTGAAGTGAATTCACCATGTGATTACGAGTAAGCTAGGGCCTGAAGCATCACTTGCCAAAGTCCTACGTGTAATACTCTAAGAACTCAAAGAAGTGTAGTATATATCAAGAATAAGTAAGGAAAAAAATAATACCAGCAATATACCTTTTGAACTGAATATAAACAAAGAATTTTCGGGTTAAATGAGTTGAGAAAGCTCAAGAATGGGTGACCATTTGGGAAGTTCGCATAGGCCCATCAGAGTAAGTTGTTCCGATACTTCCTATCGTTCGATGCGAGATGTTACAAGTGGTATTAGAGCCGACTCTTGGAGAAGGTGGTCTGATGAAGGCGGGGAGTGACGCCGGGGTGCGAAGACTTGTATAAGGAGCGGCTCCTAGTAACCTTCTAAGATGTCAGCCTTCAAAGGGGAGAAGATTTGAGACCAGTTATAAGGTCGCATGACGAGAACGTCATGTGCTTGAGGGGGGAGAATGTAATACCCAAGAGCCCAGAGAAGGGTAGTATATATCGAGAATAAGTAAGGAAAGAAATAACACTAGCTGAATACCTTTTGCACTGAATATAGGCAAAGAATTCCAGGGTTAAGCGTGTTTGAGTTAGGGAAGCTTAAGAATGGGTGATCCCTTAGGAAGTTCATGGAGACCCATTAGGGTAAGTTGTTTCGATCTTTCCTATTGCTCTATGCAAGATGTTACATGGGAGTTTGGGGATCTTTTGTTCTCTTGCGGTAAACTCTAACACTCAAGTTAATATTAGAATTAGGAGGAGTAAGACAAATAGGATAAGGAGAAAGGCATAGGAATTTATACGTACATTTTTGTGGACAATTTAGAACTTGTATTAGCCCAATCAAAAATGACTTTTGAGTACAATTTTTCTCTGAATCTTAACTTGGAATGTGACTTCAAAGTTTGACCTGGACGTGGTGCTAGATCCATACGACTAAGACTTTCCTAGGGGTCACGAGCCCTAATGGTTAGAGTGGTGTATGCCATAAGACATCCTTCATGTCAGTCTCCTCGGCCTAGTTCACTTGTTATTTTCAAATATATATATATATATATGTATATTTAAATTAATTCACATATCACCTTAAAATTGGTCCATAAATATTTTAACAATCTTCATCATCATGTGGTTGTTTAATTACTCATTCCTTTTGGCAATCTGTGTTAAATATGAAGGAATGGAATTTAACAAGTTCTTGACAAGGATTAAGTTACTTGCTAGGGAAAGGTTTACCAATTTTTTTTTTTAAATTAATTTTTCATTTTTGCCCACCCATTTTCAAACCCACTCTTTCTCAAAATCACCATCTCTCAAACCTACTCTATCTCTCTCCCACTCT
The DNA here is from genome assembly GCF_014633365.1 of Diospyros lotus. Lineage (NCBI taxonomy): Eukaryota > Viridiplantae > Streptophyta > Magnoliopsida > Ericales > Ebenaceae > Diospyros > Diospyros lotus. The sequence continues at coordinate 11,674,580 of NC_068347.1, forward strand.
TCTCTCAAGTCCACTCCCACGGGTTGTAGTGTCCACCATTGCCCCACCCTTGCAGTGCCATCACGACGAGCACTACCGTTGCCCCCCATCTAGTCGAGCATGGTCCGCCATCGCTCTTCCTTCTTTTGGTCACATTGCCTCACCCCTATCTGGTCGCCTCCACCACTGGCCACAAACCACCGTCGTCCCCCACACATCGCATTTGTCGTGAGCAACTGTTTGCACCCACGGCACCATTGCTCGGATGATCATCGTTGGCCCCTCATCGCTGCTTTTACCGCACCAAGATCGTCCCCAGCCGATCACCCTTACCCACTGGCCCCCTCGACTCTTTCGCCTGCTGATCTCGCTCTCATCATCCGCAAAGTAGAAAGACATAGCTTTTGGGTAAAAGCCATGCATATTAATAATAATAAAAATAAAGCTTCATAGGATTAATTTGGCCATTGCATGTACGTCAATCAATGGACAAAAAGAGTGCTAATGCTTGGCCATCTTTATCTGTCCGTGCACCTTTAGTCCAGGGGGAATGAATTTGGGGACATGTGAGTGCCCCACAATTCAAAATTGTGTAGGCTCCCAGTGGCCTCCAACTTGAAGATACAATCCCACAATTGGGGCGATCATGTTGGGTACATGCCCCCCACAAAGCAGGGCACGTATCCAACGGCATTGTTCCGCGGAATCATATTTGTCCAACCTTTTCAGTCAAGTCTGGGTGAAAAAGGCGTAGGGCTTAGGATTGGGTGAAGGATTAAACAAAGTTGTATTGATTCTATTTCTAGTTAGGGCTCAAAATTATTTTAAAGGTTTTTTTTTTCTATAAATAAAACATTTAATAAACAGAAAGGCACAAAATGTCTACAGAAAATAGGTAGGGCATGCCCTGCTCAAAAACACAGCTCAAAACAACAGAACACAGTTGAAATAAGAATACAGTTAAAATAAAATAAGGAGCAACAAGAGCCCCCACATCCATAGCGCAATAGTAAAGAACTAGGAGAATAATAGGAATATTAGAGGTTTAAATTCTTGTGGAGACAAAGTTATGGTGTGTTTTGTCGTCCATCCGAAAGTTCCTTTCGCATGACGTAAAGGAGGGTCCAGGGGAGGATAAGCGTTTCCCGAATGTTTACTTTGAGTGTATATAAATTGTAATCACATCTGAATTTATCTGGGAGGGCGAACTAGGAGGGAAAGCAACTCTCTTCTTGAATTAATCAAGCGAAGCTCGAAATTTTAGTAAAAAAAAAAACACAAAAGACAAAAGAGAACACAACATAGAAGGTTACATGATTTTTTATGTATAAATTGGATTGGTTTTGTGGAGTGCTCATGTGGGGGAGATTCGATCTGAGAGTTGATGGGTCTGACTCATCACAATACACTAATTCACTGTGTTTATAAAAAAATTCAATTAAATTAAAATTAGAGAGATGATTTAGATTTAATTTAAATTATCATGGATTTAATCTGACCAAATCAATCCTAATTTAAAAGTTAAATGACCGTTTAATTAGATTTAGAATTATAAAGGTGATTGGAGACTTTTATAAAAGGGAGTTAAAAGGTGACATGAAATGTGTGTAAAGTTAATAGAAAAATCATCCGAGACTTCTCATAGGTTCTAGTTTTCTCTCGAGAGTTTGAGTGGCGACATTTGAGTGGTGGAAGTCGGGGTGTTTTCATGTGGCAATTGCATTCACAAATCGGTGAGACAAGGAGAAAAAAAGAACTTGGAGGTCAAATCAGGAGGGAAGACTAATCTTCTTTAGAATTAGGAGGACGAAGCCCGAATATTGGGATTATAAAAAAAAAAAAAGCAAAAAATAACTAAAGAACAAGTAGCTTGCTTTATACGTATTTTAAGTTTCGCAAAATTGGGTTCCTTGCATTACGTATTTATTTTATATGCATGGTTTGTGAGATGACCCTCTTCGATGAATTTATTCGATACATATTTAAAGAATAATAGCTAAGAGTTTTTACCAATAATAAATAAAAAAATCCCACCTTTTACTAGTAGTAGTGAAGTAAATCCGAGTTGTACCCGAGTAGATCCGCCCATCATGGGTTCCGGATCTAACATCAAATCTGGATTCGGATCCAAATCCAAATCTGGACAGCTGTTGCAGAAGAAAAAAAACTGCTATGACAGTTGAATACCACTTCCTCCATTCATGGAGGAAGTGGGCAGATGATCCACTCGTGCGTATCTATTAGAATGATAAAGAAAAAAATACACATGAATCGAAAAAACTCTCTTGACAGAAAACTCTCTATGTGTGCAAGGCACTTAGACTGTGGATACAAACAAGATCCACTGTGATCTTGTTTACACCAGTGATTCAACCGTTGATTCTATCTTCGTTGTGCAACTAGGTAAGTCTAGTTAGATTTAATAATTTATTTATTTCATTATTTCCAACAAGTAGCTTAGCAAAGCTAAAAGCCAATGACAAACATAACCTCGAACTCATTGAAGCATTATTGAGAACTCATTTTAAAATTTTCCTCCATACCCCCCGAGCTTTTAAAATTTTACTATGTAACCTTAAAATTTTAAAAATTATTGCATTTGGCAGGATTAAATTTCAATATTCATTGAAATGTCAGTATGTGCATGAGTTAGAAAAGTTAACTACAATGTAATTAAATATTAAATGTGTATTTATAGGAATATATTAAACAATTTATATATGTCCTTAATTCTCTTTTGTTTATATATTAACTCTTTCACCCCTCCAATAATACATGTCACCCTTTTATCTATGTAGTGTTTAGAGTCAAAACACAATATTTTTGGATCCATATGGGATTTTGGACAAGGTTGCCTTCAATTAGCTGCACCTACCTTTTCACAACAAAATAAAATAAAATAAAATCTCAAATTCCTAAGTTTGAAGATAAGATAGATTGGAGAGCTACAAGAATTTAGATGATCGTATCTTTGTTCTTTCTTGTAGGGTATTTTAATACTCTTAGAGTGAAGATAAAGATACGTCCAATCTACTGCATGCCACTTATCACGGAAGGTAAATTCATTGTTCTTATTGTACGAAGTCGATAGTTACTATCTTGACCTTGGGATAATGGAGGAGATGACACATTGGCTCAATAATTGCCTGCCTTGTCAATCCCAAATATATCTGTGAGTAACAGAGTATTTGTTGTTTTTAGTTCTTTGTATTTTTTCTTACTTGTATTTTGTTTGTTGTTATTTTAGTTGTTGCTAAACAATGGAATTTCTGTAATAACATTGTATTAGTTTAGGGCTATTATTTAAAGCCGAGATCTCAAAATAAAGTTGATCGATGAGGCATAATATTTCTCTTGTGTTTGTTTTCTCTTCCAATATGGTATCAGAGCATTCAAAACCATAGGCTCGCATTTCCTTCTCTGTTGATCTCCGACGAGCTTTAGGTACGCTTTCTCTCTTCGATCGACACCATGTATCATAGTTATGGTGTCGTGAATCTCTGTAATTCCAAGTTTGTTTCTTTTTTGACCGTGATCTCTTTTTATTGGAGATATGCAAATCAATCTTCCTTCGGCGATCGTGACTCTTGCGATCTCCTACTATAAATTTCTTTTCTTTTCCTTCAATCGATCATCCATACTCGTTCTATGGGGACTATATTTCCAAAGATTTCTTATCCGTCAATGAGTAATTCTATCATTGATGATGTCTTGAGCCTTTATTATCTGCACCACTTCGACAGCCCTGACTTGTTGCTGGTGTTGCAACCTCTGACGGGAGACAACTACGTGTCTTGGAGTCATGCTATGCTCATTGCACTCTCGGTAAAGAACAAACTAGGGTTTATAAATAGCTTGATTTCTTGGCCATCAGGTGATGATCCGTTTCTCAATTCTTGGATCAAGAACAATAATATCGTGATTTCATGGATATTGAATTTTGTCTCTAAAGAAATCTTAGCAAATGTTATATTTTCTGAATCTGCTTATGATATATGGACTAACCTTAAGGAAAGATATCAACAAGCTAATGGTCCTCGAATTTTTCAACTTAGAAGAGAATTGATGAAATAACAACAAGGATAGTTATCAATAAGTGTTATTTTACCAAATTAAAGGTAATTTGGGATGAACTTAGCAACTATAGGCCAACTTGTTCAAGTGGAAAGTGTACATGTGGTGGTTCAAAATCTCTAGCAGAATATTATCACACTGAGTGTGTTATGTCCTTCCTTATGGGTCTAAATGACACATATTCTCAAGTTAGAGGACAATTGCTGTTGATGGATCCTATCCCACCAATCAATAAAGTTTTTGCCATGGTTACACAAGAGGAGAACTAGAGGCATATACATAATAAATTTGGTAGTTGTAATACCCAGTATTACATGGTGTTGGAAAAAATAGAATTCTCAGTGATTTTAAAAGACCTTGGGTGGTTTGGAGAGCCCAAAAAATGGGTTTCGAGAAATTAATTAATAAAATTATCGAATTGACGGTAGGGAATACCTCAGGACTTGGATGTCCAGGGAAAAGGACATGATATTGGTGAGCATCTCGAAGTGAGACTAATGACGTTGACAGAAATCAGATCGGGAATAGTTTTCAAAATAATTTATATATAAGCTCGAATGGTCGATGGTATCAAATGCTCATAAGGGACCTCCGGGAGGACGATGGGACCCTAGGGGTGGTCTGGTTTTGTGAGTGAGACAACCGTGAAGTATTTTCGGGTGGAATAAAGGTCCCGTGTAGGCGCATGGACAAAATCAGCTTAATCGAGTAAAGTCAATTATTAATTTTTGGATAAATCAAGAATTTAAGTGGCTTAAGGGTAATTAATTAAGGCTTGGAGGGTCCAAGTGAAATTAATAAAATCCTTAAGTGGAATTAAGGAGATTCTTAAGTGGGATTATGAGAATTAAGAAGGGTAAAAGAGATAACGCTTATCTTGATTATCCCATAGCCACTGTCAGCGCCACCTCTGCCGGTCGCTACTGCGCCTACATGAGACCTTTAAGTGGAATTAAGGAGATTCTTAAGTGGGATTATGAGAATTAAGGAGATTCTTCTCATGCTCCTTTGCTTGTGGTTTCTTTAGACTTACCTGCACTTGCTTCATTTCCATCAATTTTTAGCAATCCCACTTCCTTGCCTAGTCTTCCTCTTTCTATTCCCATTTGTAGGTCCACTAGGGCTATTAGACCTCTTACATATCTTCAGGATTTTCATTGCAACCTTCTTTCCCATAAAACACCTCCTCCAACCAATAGTTCTTATCCTTTGCATCGCTATCTCTCTTATTCAAAATTTTCTCCTCCAAGTATCAGCTGATATTGAGTCTCAATTTTATCATCAAGTTGTCCATCATGCTCACTGGAGAGATACCATGAAAACGAAATTGGATGCTATGCATCTCAACCATACTTGGGCAATTACCCCTTTGTCTTCTCACAAGCATGCCATTGGATGTAAATGGATTTATAAAATAAAATACAAGTCTGACACATTGGCTCAATAATTGCCTGCCTTGTCAATCCCAAATATATCTGTGAGTAACAGAGTATTTGTTGTTTTTAGTTCTTTGTATTTTTACTTACTTGTATTTTGTTTGTTGTTATTTTAGTTGTTGCTAAACAATGGCATTTCTGTAATAACATTGTATTAGTTTAGGGCTATTAGATCTCAAAATAAAGTTGATCGATGAGGCATAATATTTCTCTTGTGTTTGTTTTCTCTTCCAATATGGTATTAGAGCATTCAAAACCATAGGCTCGCATTTCCTTCTCTATTGATCTTCGACGAGCTTTAGGTACGCTTTCTCTCTTCGATCGACACCGTGTATCATAGTTATGGTGTCGTGAATCTCTGTAATTCCAAGTTTGTTTCTTTTTTGACCGTGATCTCTTTTTATTGGAGATATGCAAATCAATCTTCCTTCGGCGATCGTGACTCTTGCGATCTCCTACTATAAATTTCTTTTCTTTTCCTTCAATCGATCATCCATACTCATTCTATGACGACTATATTTCCAGAGATTTCTTATCCGTCAATGAGTAATTTTGTCATTGATGATGTCTTGAGCCTTTATTATCTGCACCACTTCGACAGCCCTGACTTGTTGCTGGTGTCGCAACCTCTGACGGGAGACAACTACGTGTCTTGGAGTCATGCCATGCTCATTGCACTCTTGGTAAAGAACAAACTATGGTTTATAAATAGCTTGATTTCTTAGCCATCAGGTGATGATCCGTTTCTCAATTCTTGGATCAGGAACAATAATATCGTGATTTCATGGATATTGAATTCTGTCTCTAAAGAAATCTTAGCAAGTGTTATATTTTCTAAATCTGCTTATGATATATGGACTGACCTTAAGGAAAGATATCAACAAGCTAATGGTCCTCGAATTTTTCAACTTAGAAGAGAATTGATGAACTAACAACAAGGATAGTTATCAATAAGTGTTATTTTACCAAATTAAAGGTAATTTGGGATGAACTTAGCAACTATAGGCCAACTTGTTCATGTGGAAAGTGTACATGTGGTGGTTCGAAATCTCTAGCAGAATATTATCACACTGAGTGTGTTATGTCCTTCCTCATGGGTCTAAATGACACATATTCTCAAGTTAGAGGACAATTGCTGTTGATGGATCCTATCCCACCAATCAATAAAGTTTTTGCCATGGTTACACAAGAGGAGAACTAGAGGCATATACATAATAAATTTGGTAGTTGTAATACCCAGTATTACATGGTGTTGGAAAAAATAGAATTCTCAGTGATTTTAAAGGACCTTGGGTGGTTCGGAGAGCCCAAAAAATGGGTTTTGGGAAATTAATTAATAAAATTATCGAATTGACGGTAGGGAATACCTTGGGACTTGGATGTCCAGGGAAAATGGCACGATATTGGTGAGCGTCTCGAGGTGAGACTAATGACGTTGACAGAAATCAGATCGGGAATAGTTTTCAAAATAATTTATATATAAGCTCGAATGGTCGACGGTATCAAATGCTCATAAGGGACCTCCAGGAAGATGATGGGACCCTAGGGGTGGTCTGGTTTTGTGAGTGAGACAACCGTGAAGTATTTTCGGGTGGAATAAAGGTCCTGTGTAGGCGCATGGACGAAATCGGCTTTATCGAGTAAAGTCAGTTATTAATTTTTGGATAAATCAAGAATTTAAGTGGCTTAAGGGTAATTAATTAAGGCTTGGAGGGTCCAAGTGAAATTAATAAAATCCTTAAGTGGAATTAAGGAGATTCTTAAGTGGGATTATGAGAATTAAGAAGGGCAAAAGAGATAATGCTTATCTTGATTATCCCATCGCCACTGTCAGCGCCACCTCTGCCAGCCGCTACTACGCCTACACGAGACCTTTAACTAGAATTAAGGAGATTCTTAAGTGGGATTATGAGAATTAAGGAGATTCTTCTCATGCTCCTTTGCTTGTGGTTTCTTCAGACTTACCTGCACCTGCTTCATTTCCATCAATTTTTAGCAATCCCACTTCCTTGCCTAGTCTTCCTCTTTCTATTCCCATTTGTAGGTCTACTAGGGCTATTAGACCTCTTACATATCTTCAGGATTTTCATTGCAACCTCATTTCCTATAAAACACCTCATCCAACCAATAGTTCTTATCCCTTGCATCGCTATCTCTCTTATTCAAATTTTTCTCCTCGAAGTATCAGCTGATATTGAGCCTCAATTTTATCATCAAGTTGTCCGTCATGCCCATTGGAGAGATACCATGAAAACAGAATTGGATTCTATGCATCTCAACCATACTTGGGCAATTACCCATTTGTCTTCTCACAAGCATGCCATTGGGTGTAAATGGGTTTATAAAATAAAACACAAGTCTGATGGGATCTATAGAAAGACATAAGACTTGCTTGGTTGCTAAAGGATACACCCAACAAAAAGGATTGGATTTTTTGGATACATTTTCCACTGAAGCAAAGTTAGTTACTGTTAAGGTTTTGTTGGCTCTTGCTACTATGAATAAGTGGGATCTGGTGCAATTAGATGTGAATAATGTTTTCCTCAATGGAGATATTTTTGAAGAAGTGTATATGGAATTGCCTCTTGGATATAAGCCTCCAGTCCCGGTTGGTTCACAGGGGGAGAGGTTGGTTTGTCGGTTGCATAAATCCATTTATGGTTTAAAATAGGCTTCGAGGCAGTGGTTTTCAAAATTTTCTCATGCCCTCATTCAGTTTGGTTTTATGCAATCCAAATCGGATTATTCTTTGTTCACTAAGGGTGCTGGTAGTGGCAGATTTAGCGTGGCGGTAGTGGGGGCAGTTGCCCCCCCTCCCCAAGCAAAATTGCACTGTATATCACTGTACAATGCACTATTTTTTCCACTCTGCCCCCATCCCCTCCACGTCCTGCCCCCTCCCCTCTCCCCAACTATTTTTGCCTCCCTTGTTCACATTTCCTGGCTCCACCCCTAGGTGTTGGTTCTTCTTTTGTGGTTCTTTTAGTGTCTGTGGACAAGATTATTCTTACAAGCCCTAATCCTACAACTATCCATGATCTTAAGTTGTTTCTACACAACCAGTTCAAACTTAAGGATTTAGGTCGCTTGAGATATTTTCTTGGGTTAGAAATTGCATAATCTAAAAAGGGTATAATCTTTTCTCAAAGGCATTACACGTTGCAATTGTTGGAAGATTCTAGTCTTTTAGCTAGTAAATCCACTTCTTTGCTTATGATACCCAATCTCAAACTTAGAGCTACTGAGGGTGATTTGCTTGAGGATCCTTCACTTTATTACAGGATAATAGGAAGGTTGCTCTATCTTACTATTTCACGGCTGGATATTACCTTTGGGGTTCACAAACTTAGTCAGTTTGTGTCTTGTCCCAAGAAGCCCCATCTTGATGCTGTCTATCATCTGCTGCAATATCTTAAGGCTGCCTATGGACATGGATTATTTTTCTCAGCAGCCTCTTCATTATAGCTTTAGGCCTTCTCCGACATTGATTGGGGTTTTTGTTCTTTCCTGACCAAAGGGAGCGGTTGGAGATGGGATCGCAATGGCAGGGAGCGGGCTTCGGCGACGGGTCCTTCTAGGGGGTGACTGGCACCTGCAAGCACTCTGACGCTCGAGTGAGTGAGAGAGTAAAGAAATGGCAGTGTATCGGTAGGTTAGAAGGCAGAACGTACCTTGACTATGAAAAGAGCTGGTTGATATAGGAGGAGGAGACGTCCTTCTACATGCTTGTGTCGTGCGTTTCCAGGTGATGGGACTAAGTATCCGGTGCTGGTGGGGGTTCCCAGGTGATATTATGGTGTCTACGGGACCCTCATTAATGTGAATGAGATCCACCATTAATGAGGATGGGATTTGGGGCAGATGCGCGGATACCCAGTAGAGGCTATAATGATGTTGCTGTAGGTTGGCGCAGGGCTAGGATAGGGATGAGATTGGGCCATGAGGGATGGGCCAGATTGGGCCGAGAAATGGGTTGAGATGGGCCAGATTGGGCTAAGAGATGTGTTGAGATTGGGCCAGGAGATGGGCTGAGATTTGGCCCAGAGATGGGATGATGGGCCAGATTAAGCCAAGAGATGGGTCAAGATTGGGCTCTGACGGTCCACAACCCCTCAGGTTGGAAACTCGAGAAGCGAGCATTCGAGCTAGAGAAGGAAAGTCTAGGTAATTTGCTACATATGCTAGTTTTGGAGAGTTGGATTATCATTAGGTCCTGGCTGAGAGACATGTGACAGGTGGCGGCTTTATGGCGACAGATCAGTGGGGGGTGGCTTCGACCGTTGGATATGCCATAAGCGCTGTTCAGGGATCTTTATAAAGATCCCTTTTGGGGCAGGGTGTAATGCCCTGCTTTTCCCGAGCGTTAAATAACTTAGGAATTTCGGGGATATTTTTTTTATTATCATAAACTCAATATAAATCATTCTCCGACAATCCCACTCTACCTTCTCAGCATACCAATCAATAATCTAAGACAGGTAATCATCATAAATGTGGAAGTAATAATCGAAACCTGATATGGTACATAACCAAATTCACTTAAATCAGAACATAAGAATCTATCATATTATATGTTCAATTACAAAATACTTGGAGACTCATCTTTCAAGGATAACAACTGAATACCTCAGATACAATCAAATGATACCTCAATAATATTGAACACTATTACATGATCGGTTCCTCGAAACATCAATCAAATAGATAACACTCTTACATAAGACTAATCATCAAAAGGGTATAAGATTAAAAACATATCCGTCTCTTCATGATGAAGCAAAATATCGAAACCACATACTGAATCCATCAGACACGTCATCACGTGCTGTCACGTCTCAATCACTTCCATGCCTAAGCTGCAAGTCTTATCTGTAACGTTTGAATGTTCTAGGGGTATAACCTAATTAGAAGATAATTCTTCTAGTGAGAGTTTAAAAACAGATACATGAATGCATGATGCAAATACATGAACAACATATGCCCTAGTGTAACTCCCCTGGCTCGCTAGTTCGACACGAAATCCTAGGCAGAATCCCGACCTACTTTCAAGATAATCCTGACATTGTTCCATCAATTTCCCTCGGGAATTACTGCTACACTATCAGGGCGACATCCCATCTTGACACAAGTATCGATATGCTAATAATATCATGCCGAATGAAATATCATAATCATCTATGCAACAATATATGTATTGATATGATAAGATGTGTATAAAATACATATAACTTAGCCACTTTCACGACTATCATGCTCAACATGGGCAAAATATAACATGTGTAAGCCTTTCGGGAGAAACCACTCACCTTTTGCATGAAGTTCTGAACACCTCAAAAAAGTGCATCGCCTCGATTTGCATGCCTGACCTCGATTTTCGTGCTAAGTCTCAAAAGTCATACAAATCACTTAACCTCGAGCACAATGATCCTATAAATCATATTTATTCACAGAATACATCAATACATCAATACCTCAATTTCTTTATATTTTCCTCCATTTTTCTCCCATTTTCCTCTCTAATATTCCAAATAAATACTTCTTTAACTATTTTCTCAAATATTTTTTCACAATAATTCATAATATTCTAAGAACTTTAAAAGACAATTCTAGAACTTACCCCAATGCTCCATTTTCACTCATAATGAGGTTGGTTCTTGCTGAAACCAAGAAACTGGAAAGACAAACACCAAATCTTTTTGCAGAACCCTCTAGATCTTATTTTTCTAGGATTTTGCAATTTTTTCCAGATTTCTCCGGCTACGGACGCGCCCTTACGAGCTGCCACAAGCTGTCTCACGCGCCTCCACTCACAAGGGCTGGCTGGCGCATGTCTTACACGTGTTGGTCGTCTTCTTCCTCCAACTCATTAGCAATCACGAACAACCCTAGTTTTTTTGGCTATATCTCATTTGTTTGAGCTCCGTTTTGTCTCTCATTTGAACCTATGCCTTGTTCTCTTCATCCTCTACAGGATTATAGCTTCAAATTGCTCGATCAGAGACATTTTTTGACTGCTCAAACCCATTTTCTAACTAACCATATTTTTTTTTAAAAAACTCCGTATCTCCCTCAACTCTCAACGAAAATTTCTCAAATTCTCCGGAAATGACCCTCTGGACATGGGGAACAAAATCCCCTTATCCATTTTGCTCAATTTTACCTCAAACTCTTAAATCTGAGAGTTTAATTTTTTCCTTATCTTGGCTATCTCCAAAAAACTCTATTTATAAGCGATTTCGAGTCTTTAAATGCTCGTGCCTGGTCAATCCAACCTCCCTGAGGCTCTTACCTACCCAGATAAGTCCAAAAACACCATTATTCGACCACCAAACATGGATTCAATGGATCAAAATTTTGACCAAGAAACAGTCAGAAATCACACAAAATTAGCCACCATCTTGGCTAATGTCGTCTTATGCCTGACCCAAGAGCATCCTTGACCACTTTTCTTGAGCCTCCCATGGATGAAAGTGGAAGTCAGTGTCTAGCAAGGTGGTTGGTCAGCCATGGCAGTCTTCTCATGCTCAAGTTTGCAAAAATTGCACTTCAACTCCTTTACAATTTTCAATTTCACTTTGGTCATTTCTTTGAATCCCCTGAGCTTCCTAATAGTGCCATTTCAACCCATGAGCTCTATACCTTCCATTTCATCCCCAAAAATTTAGGAATATTGCCATGTTGACCTCCCTCTGGCGATTTTAAAAAATTACAATTAGGCCTGAATTTATGTTTTGACTGTAAACCCCTTTGTTTCTTCCCAAAACCATTGAAGGGTTATTCTACATAATAAATATTAACCTCATTTGGGTTTCGTTGACTTCCATGAAGTCCCCTACGATAATTCAATTTTTCAGCTTGAATTGCAGTTGTATTTTAGTTGTACCAAAAACTGTCTTGGTTCTGATTTCTTTTAATTCCATAATTCTTTCTTCGAGACTCTTGTCAACGCTATATCATTTTTCTTAGACATCTCAGCTCCAGGGCACTTCCTGCAGTTAATTCGGTCACTCATAACGGTAAGAAATTACCTTACAGCCTCAATTTATCTATAAATTCCATTTTTGCCCAAAAGAGAGAGGTGCGAGGGGTTTTTGCAAACCTTGCGAGCAGTAGCTTATGTTTTTGGTCTCACATCTGCATACTCTTTGTTTAGGACTAATGGCTTCCGCATATCATAAGAAAGATATCAGGAAAGAGCTGGAGATACTCCGCAAGGAGGAAAATAAAGCTATGTCGGGCCTTACGCTGGTGGGTAGCAATTGGGAAATCCTTAGTCGTGCTGGTGTTGGCTTCCTTTATGCAGACAGATAAGGCAGCTGGGAAAACCTCAGTTGCGTCAGGGTTAGTTGTCCCTGTCGCACAGCCCCCTGCTAAGGTTGTTGCCACCACAGCTCTGGGTCCTGGCTTTGGGGTACCATTTTCGAGGAGCTGGCTCGGCATAAGAAGTGTCAGAAGGGTTTTGACGAGGAGATTCAATCACCTAGTGGTTCGAGTCCTACTAGGAGTGGTGGCTACTTAGTTTTGTTTGGAGACCCAAAATTTCAGAGTGACCTTTTTATTGATGCCTATCTTGATATGTTGTTAGACTGGATGAGACTACCAGGTTTTGGTTCGTCAGCTGTGTTTCATCAGATCGAGCGATAAGTACTCTAGCTTGCTGCAGATTGCTGCTTGCTTGAGATGGGTACGGTGACTCGGCTTACCAAGATAAGGGCGGACCATGAAGAGGACTTGAGTTGAGTTTGGGAATCAGGGAGAAGGGAAGTTAAGGAGGCTACAAAGGCGATCACTATCGAGGCCAATAAGTGAGCTAACGAGGTCGATGGTACAATCGGTGTTCTTTATAGCCAGTTGGATGCTGCTGGTGTAGAGCTAAGAAAGTTGGAGGCAGAGGTGGCATTAGCTAGATTTGAGGTCAGGACGACGAAGATGAAAGCGAAGCCTGAGGTGGAAGTTGTTTGGTCTTAGATGGCGAGGGCAAAGACGGAAGCAGAGGAGTTGTAAAGAAAGGGGTATGAAGTGGCCCTGTCCCACGTTCGAGCTATTTTTGCAGAGCTAGATCTCTTGGCCTTTGACCTTTTTAAGGAAATTAGGGATGACTGCCTTGTAGACTCAACAAAAGAGGGCTGAGTCGAGCTGTGATTTTGTGTAGTAGCTTAGGTGTTTGTGTGAGTCTTGTGTCCTTTTTGGGTGTTTCTTCCTGAATAACAAATTGTTTCCTTTTTTCCTTTTGCGGTGTTCTGCTTCTCTTGAAATTTTTGTGCATATCTTGCTTGGTCTCTATGGTTTTGGTGCTTTGGCGGGCTTGTGTTGCTCGGGATTTTGGTCCTTGGGGTGGGGCTGAGTTGATTTTTGAGGAATCTGACATCTTGATTTTGAGTTATTGTTTTAGTGCCTTTATTTGATTATGCATGGGCTCCGTAAGTTTCGGGAATCGAGGTGTCCGTCCGAGAGCGTGAGACGTCGCTTGCAGGCATGGAGTGGTCTGCTACCCTAGGTGGGGCAGGTTTGTCAGGGTGTTCATTGTGGGACATGTGGTGGAATTTTGTTAGCTGTTGGTCGTCCGTTGGGCGTCTCGTGAGATGCCTATTAATATGTGACATCTTCGCTTGTACGTATCTATTGTATTCATCTTCGAACTATTCCCCTGTCTTTCCTCATCCCTGCATTCGATTACTCTAGCCAAGCATTCTGCGGACTAGTTAAGAGGGGTATGCTAGTTTGCTTGCCGATGGATGCCTCAATCTCGAGTTTCGCTCGCGCGTATGACTGGGTAAACAAGGAAGTTTCCTGGATTGTGTCGAAGTTCTCTATCGATTCGTCTTTAAGGGTGGTGAGGGAGAAGTTCGCTTCTTGAACTCAGGACGGGGCGGAGAGAGATAGGGAGAAGAAGAATGGGGATGAGAAGTTCGTCTACCATCCCTGTGGTAGGGAAGAGCGTGTTTGCCATTCAGTTTTGGACCCCGGGTTCCTTTATATGTACGAGGTGCTTTTTGCGAAGCTATGGTTGTGGCTTCCTCTAATCGAGTGTAACACCCCACTTCGCCAGGCGTGTCACTGTAAGGGGATTCCTGAGTATCTTTTTTTTTTTGTTCCAAGTTCGTCAAGTGCGGTGCTTCAAAAACAATCTTCACATGCTTTAACATGCTTGACACATACGATAAAAGAACAATCTTCACATGCTCACATAGGCCAGTACCCGGGGTGATTCCAAGAACAATCTTCACATGCTCACAAGTCCCCGAGACCCTAGTCTTGCCCGTTTAACTAACACAATTAATAAACTAAATGGAACATAACATTATGCAGCGAAAAGTAATAACATAGATATCGTGGATTATCACAACCGTTTATACATAGTATTTTTCACATCAAAATACGTATTACAACTCTAAAATGACAACAACAACTATCACGCTACACATCGTCAGCCCTCAACTGGCAATGTCCTCGCCTTTGCAACAGTCCCTGGCTAGAACGTTGAATGTTCCAGGGGCATAACTCAGATTAGATGATGAAACATCTAAGTGATGGCATGATACAATTTACCGAATGCGTGAATGATTATGAGCATGGCATAAATAGACGACATGCAACACGTCTAACTTGAGAAATCTCCCTGGCATACTCAATCTCCCGTGGAAACCGTTCCACATCACCTCGTTGGATTGACCTTGTCGCGACATACTTAATCCCCGGTGCCCATCCACGTCACCCAATGATTGGGATTAACCTTGCCCTATTCTCAAGAAGACCCCATCCCGTTCCCACGGACATAAGAACGACATGAATTCAACATAACAATGATAAGAAAATCACACGCCATGCACTGACTCTTTTACAAGTAAAACTAGTTGATACAATACACCACATGTTCAATATGCATACGATGTCAATACCTTTTAAGTAAAAATGCTTATGAGAAAACATCCCAAGTTCTGGAGGGTATAATCCTTCGCTGGAACTGGTATAAACACGTGTAACCTAAGCTTGGGAGGGTAGAACCGCTCACTTGAACCCACTACACTCACACCAAACCACTTACAAGACAAAGGATAAGATTGGATCGAACCACTAACTTTATTCAAAAAATTGAATTGCACCTCGTAACGCGTGTTTGGCCTCAAAAGTCATGTAATCCTTTCTTCTGATGGTCCAATCGTCTCCTGGTTACCATCGTGTCTATAGAAATCAATATTTATATTTTTTTTCATAATTTCCTCAATTTAAATAATTTTAGGAAAATAACAAAATTAATTTCAGTGAAAGCACGTACCTCACGTGCCCTCACGCGCCAAGAGCGTGGCTGAGGGTGGAGTTTGCGCGTGTAGCACGCGTGAGCTATCTTCTCCGGCGATAGCCACCTGTAACGGTCTCCAATGGACAAACCAGCTACATCCCCTTGAATTACTCCTCGAGTCAAACCTAGGGGTGCCTTTAGGTGGCCGAAAAACTCACCAAAAAAGCCTCAAACGGCAGGTTGTAGGTGCGGCTTCGGTGAGGCTTGATTTTTTGGCCAAGTTGCTAAAACCCCTCGAAACCTATACCATTCCCCTCCAAACTCTCCATAAATTCTTCCTAGAACTCAAAGAACAAAATCCCTCTAACTTTATTGCTCGATTGAAGCTAAGAATATGGTAATTTCTCTCGATTTTGAATGAAACCCTTGGCTTCAGTTGAGCTATTTATAGGCGAAATCCCATCGTTAGCTACCAAAACTAGAGCTTTCTTAACCCCTGAGGCCTAGATCTAGCCACTAAGAGGCTCGAGTAACCCTAAATGAAGAGGAAAATCCCTAAAAAATTCTAGCCATACTTTTCGGTCACTTTAGCCATTAATTCCAGTCATATCGTCTCGTGCTTGGCCAATGGCCACCCCCAAACCATCTTGACCTGGAGGCTATTTTGGAGCCTCTAGGTGAGCTTCCCGGCGACCACAGGGCGGTCGGTGGGTTTCACACCTCAAACTTCCATTTTTTACATTTTCACCCCCAATTAATTTCCAACTATAGTTTGCCCCTATCCTTGATGCCCCTAAACTTTCCATCAATTCCACTATGGCCTATAAGATCCAAACTATTCATTTCCCCCAAAGTTTCCAGAAAATTCATCTTTTCGACCTCTCTTGAGGAGTTTATGATTTTTACACTTTGGCTCAGATGCCTCTATCACGTATTTTTGCTCCCAAATCTTCGTGAATCTCTTAGTTTTGAAAAATCCTATTTCTTAGGAATTTTTATCTTCCTTGATTTGCTATGACATGGATACTCTCCTCTTTCATTCCTATTTTGAATATTACATGTTGGCTCGAAACTATGATAACTTCTTTTTGCCCCAACAATTTCAAAAACACCTTTGATATAAAATATTGGGTATTACACCGAGTTCCAGGGTTTGATTTTAGAGGCTGTGAACGTTGCTCCGAGGTAGTTGCACCCAAATAGTTGGGGCTTCATTCGCGATTTCGAGGTGCTGGTTCAGTTTCTCGATCGTAAACCTACCAAGGCGGTCTTTTTTCAATATTATCACTAGAAAAAGGGTTAATCGGGGTGGCTAGATCTCCCTAACTGGACACACGGGGAAGTCCTTGCCGAAGGCTTTTACCTCGTCCCTTAAACATTTCAAGGACGGTTTCTTCAAGGTGGCCTCGAGTGAAGGGAGCTCACCTTTGTTTTTAGACGAGGAAGGTAAGGAGAAATACCCCCTGTGTTGGCAGTCAGAACCAAACCCCCTATGGAGGTGGAGTATGAAAGTCTCGATTTAGAGGACCGAGCCCTAGTGAATGCTTTTACGTTTTCCCCTTAGCTCGAGTCTGCGAAACTAGTGGAGTTAGGGAAAATCCCCAAGCCTTATCCGAATATATGGGTACGTTTTTGCTACACGGCTTTATTTGGTTTTTGTTAATCGATGGCTCTTATTGGGACTTTGTGTTTTAGGGTGGATGGCCTTAGATTTGACGGTGAAGGAAGTGGCGAGGCGCGTGGTGGAGAAGAGCACTGGGGTGCCCTCTGAGGCACCTATAGGAAAGGAAAAGGCCGCCGTTGTGAAGTTAAAGGGTACTATTCGTGCACGACTAATTTTTATAGTTGCCACCGGTACTCCCCCCTTGTCGGAGGTTGAGGAGGTGCCTCTATAGTAGAAGAGGTGTCAGATAGTCGACGAGCGGGGGCCTTCAAGCCAAGCTCTTGATGCACTAGGTCCTTTGGGCTAGGTTACTGATGCATTGAGCTCTTCGGGCTCTAGGCCGGCTACCGATGTCCCTGCTCCCTTAGCCTCAATCCTGCTTGCCGATGTTCCGATTCCCTCGAGTTCAGGCTAGGTTGGCGATGAGTCATCACCTTCTCGATTGATGCATGGTTCGAGGCTAAGGTTGTGGGGTTGTGATGATGCCAAGGTTAATTCCTAAAGCCTTTGGAGCATCGCCTTCTAGCTAGGGAAGTTTGTCGCAGACCATCTCTCCTTGGATGCTGATCAAAAGAGGCTTGCCTTTGGGAATGAGAGGCTGTATCGATGGGCGGAGATGCTACAATTGTGCGTTGTTAGTGCCACCCATTTGTTATTGATGGAGTCGAAGTGAAAAAAGGCTGGGGTCAAGGAGGTTAAAACAAAATTGAGGCTGGAGAGACAGCGAACCAATAAGGCTATGGAGGCCATTGAGGAGTGATTTGAGGCACGATTAAGGGCTGAGTCGGACGGCCTTTACGGACGAGTTGCGTTGGCTGAGGTGGAGGCTAAGAGAATAGAGTCTAGTCTTTTAAGAGTGATCAGATAGAGAGACGAGGCTCGATAGAAATTAGGCGAGCTAAATGAAAAGGTTAGGGAGTTGGAGGTCGAACGAGATGCTTCTCACCAAGAAGTTTCCCGCTTGGAGGCCTATGTAAGGAGGAAATCCTTCTGTAATATCTTGAAGGTTTGAACACTGCGTTGGCACAAGCTTCGTTTTTCTGTTCGGGGGCGGATCTTACTGGCTGTGACCCTTCAAAGGAGGTAGTGGGCAGTCGGCTTGTGGACCTGGGTTCGATGGACCCAGTCGTTGAAGGTGATGCCTTGGAAAGGGTGCAGGAGGCAACCAATCAGTTGAGGGAAGGTGCCGATCAACCTGATGAGGCACCAATTTCCACCTAGGCAGATCAACCTATCACCAATCCTTAGAGCGACCCTTGCTTCTTTTACTTTTTGTGTGATGTAAATGGTTGACACCGTGGCCTTGGCCATACTTTTTTAATAAAAGAGAAATTTCTGGACATGGTTTGGCTTTGTATCTCTTTCCTTTTGTCTTGCTTTTCCTTGCTATTAACTTACTAAGGTCAAGATAGGCCTGGAGTTGGGGCGCCGAGGTTAATTGGCATTAATGGTCTGAGGTGGTCGTGCCCTATCCTCAGTTCTTCCTAGGATATCTAAATGCGGTGGTCCAGGTGCTATGTTTTGAGGGCATGTGTGACACGGAGTTGCAAATGCGTGATTATTAAGGTGAAACGAGGATGTATCGCTTTCCCATGGGGTACCTCCACGAAGGTGAAGGGACGTTTTCCCACGTAAGGTGTGCTATTTCCCTAGGGCAGGGTATTAACTGCTTGGGTACGTGGCCTTATTTTAATAGTGGCTTTTCAGCTGCTAGATATGGGGCATTAATGCTGGGAGAGGTGGCATGACCCTAGGTGGGGGTGGATGATGCTAGATTTTCCCCATTGTCTAGGCCTTATTGTGCTAAGACTTGATTAGGTGTGTTAATCTTATTATGCAAAGACTTGTATTTTGTTGTATTGTAACTTGACCATAAAAAATTATCATCGTTGTATGTTGTAATGAAATGAAGTAATAAAATGAGAATTTCTTCCAAGTACCTTGTAGCTTGTGCTTTCTTCATGTCACGTTTTGGTGCTTTGGTTATAGCGAGTACAGAATAAATCGAGGTTGTTGAGCATGCCTGTTCTGGGGCGTGGCTCAGCAAGACCAAGGAGGCTTCGGGTCTGCTGGCATTTGTATATACCCAGGGCCTTTTAAGTAATAAGAAGGGGAAAATACTTAGGTACCTTGGAGGTTTGTTTATTGGGATTGGATCGAGATGACTCGAGGTCCGTTGTGGGGAGACTGAGAAGACTCAAGGTCTGGCGATGTTTGTCTGAAATGAGGTATAGTAGGATAGGACCGAGATGACTTGAGGTACGTTAGGGCAAGATCAAGAAGACTCGAGGTCTGCTGATGCTTGTCTGATATAAGGCATGACTTGGATAGAATCGAGATGACTCAAGGTCTGTTAGGGTGAGACCAAGAAGACTCGAGGTCTGCCGATGCTTGTTTGATATAAGGCATTGCTTGGATGGGGGAATTCCCTGAGGTCCGCCTGCTGAGGTAAACCTAGGCGCTTTAGGGCGGACTGACCGGTGCTAGTTTGTTGTAAAGCTTTGTTGGAGAGAGGCCGAGGTTACTCGAGGCAAAAAGCAGCAGACTGAGGTAACTCAAGGACCGCCGGTGCTTGTTTGTTACAAAGCTTTGTTGGAGAGAGGCCAAGGTTACTCGAGGCCAAAGGCAGTAGACCAAGGTAACTCAAGGTCCGTTAGTGCTTGTTTGTTACAAAGGTTTGTTGAAGAGAGGTCGAGGTTACTTGAGGCTAAATGCAACAGACCGAGGTAACTCGAGATTTGTGATAAAAGAAAAAGGACCTTGGGCTTGGACCCATATAGAGACATAATAAGTAATAGAAGGAATGAATATCTGTCTTTTAAAGGAAGCATATTTATCTTAATAATACAAGGAAATAGTTGTTTAGCTATAATATTTTTGCAGGTTGGCCGCATTCCATGATTTGGTCAGGGGTCTTCTTGAGAGCTCGGCCAAGTGGTAAGCTCCTTTACCGAGGTTGTTGGTGATTCGATAAGGGCCTTCCCAGTTGGCACTGAGTTTTTCCTGTGCAGGTTGTTTTCTTGGGCCTTCAATCTTCCTTAGGACCAGGTCCCTTTCTTGAAATCATCTGGGCTTAACCTTTTTGTTGTATTTCTGAGCCACTCTTTGCTTGGCAGCCTATTCGTGAATTTGGGCTTTGTCTTGATTTTCCTGGATAAGATTGAGTCCAACTCGCTGTTTTTCATTGTTCGTGTCTTCCCAGAAATGTTGTTGCTTGGGGATGGGTCCTTTAATCTTGGTTGGGATCATGGCCTTTAACCCGTAAATGAGTCGAAAGGGCGTTTCCATGGTTGAGGTCTGAGTTATGGTGTGGTATAACCACAACACCATGGGAAGTTCTTCTGGCCATGCGCCCTTGGCGCCATCGAGTCATTTTTTTATGCTGGCCAAGATGACTTTGTTAGCAGCTTCTGCTTGGTTTTTGGTCTGAGGATGCTCGACCGAGGTGAAGACCTGGTGGATGCCGAGCTCTTGGCAGAAGTCCTGGAGCTTGCTATTGGTGAACTAAGTGCCATTGTTTGAGCTCAGCACTCCAGGGAGGCCATATCGACAAATGATATTCTTCCAAATGAATCTTTGGATTCTTTCTACTGTGATAGTAGCCAGGGGCTCAGCCTCGATCCACTTGGTGAAGTAATCGACTACTACCACCATGAACTTGAGCTATCTTACAGCAGTCGAGAAGGGCCCGAGGATGTCTATCCCCCATTTTTAAAATGGCTAAGGGCTGCTGAAATGATGTGTGTTTGCGAACCTTTAGCACTTATCACAACATTTTATGTAAGCTAGGCAGTCGCTCCTCATTGTTGGCTAATAGTATCCAACTCTTAGTACCTTTGCTGCCAAGGATTATCTATTGAGGTGGCCTCCACATACCCCTTCGTGTACCTTGGTCATGATGTATGTTGACTGATCAAAGTTGACACACTTGAGGAGCAATGTGGAATAGCCTTTTCTATACAGTTGGTTCCTGAGTAAGGTAAAGTAGCAAGCTGACCTTTTAAGTTTCTTGGCCTCTTCGGAATTGGAAGGGAGCATCCCTTCTTGTAGGAATCGGATGATGGGGGCTCCCCAGAATTTCGGTGCTGCTTCCACAGTTGTATATTGGGAAGGTCGACAATGGGTAAGTCCAAGGCCTCCTATATGGCTGACTGGTTGTTCTCGAGTTTCTTGGTGTTGGTGAGCTTTGAGAGTAGATCTACTCACACATTTTGTTCTCTGGGGATATATTCAATTTGGAAGTAGTTAAAGGATTCGGCTAAGGCTCTGACCTTATTGAGGTATCGGATGAGCTACGGCTCTTTTGTATGGAATTGGTCCTTGACTTGGTTGGTTACCAGTTGGGAGTCGCTCTTGGCGATCAACCGGGATGCTCCCATTTCCTTTGCTAAGTTTAACCTGGCTATGAGAGGCTCATACTCTGCTTGGTTGTTGGTTGCCTTGAAGTTTAAGCGAAGAGACTGTTCAAGTGTCAGCCCGTTGGGTCCCTCTAGAATGATCTCGACCCTGCTTTCCTTAATGTTGGAGGCTTCATCGACGAACAATATCTAGGGGTTGGGTTCCAGGCTTGGATCAGAGGGAGAGACCTCAGTGCAGAAATCGGATAGTACCAGGGACTTGATGTGCTTGCGGGGCTGGTACTGTATGCCGAATTCAGAGAGTTCGACTGACCATGCGATCATTCTTCCTGAAAGTTCTGGCTTCTAAAGCACCTGTCAGATCAGCTGATCGATCTGTACCGTGATTTGATGGCTTTGGAAGTATGGCCTGAGTTTTTGAGCTTCCATTACTAGTGTTAGTGCTAGTGCTAGTGCTATCTTTTCAATCTCCCAATAGCGTAACTTGACTCCTTGAAAGGTTTTGCTGATGAAGTACACTAGCTATTGCGACTTGCCTTCCTCCCTGATCAATATTGCACTGAGGGCGTTATTGGTGACAGAGAGGTAAAGTGAGAGTTTCTCCTCGGGCTCTGGCCTTGAAAGAATGGGGGGTGATGCTAAGAAGGTCTTCAGCTCTTGGAAAGCGGCTTCGTACTCTTCCATCCACTAGAATTCAATTGAATTTTTTAGGTATTGGAAGAATGGATTTTCTCGGTCTGGCGATTTTGGGAGGAAATGTGATAAAGTTGTTATCTAGCCTGTTAGTTACTGGACCTCCTTTATGTTAGCGGGGCTACGCATTGCGAGGATGGCTTCACATTTGTTAGGGTTGGCCTCAATTCCTCGATTGGTTAACATGAAGCCCAGAAACTTGCCAGCTTGTACCCCGAAGGCGCCTTTGTCAAGGTTAAGCCTCATGTTGTGCTGCTGAAGTTAGTTGAAAATTTCAGTTAGGTCCGAGCAGTGGTCCTATTTTTTTAAAGTCTTTGCCACCATGTCATCTACGTAGACTTCGATATTCTGGCTGATTTGCTTGGCGAACACCTTGTTCATCAACCGTTGATATGTTGCACCCGCATTCTTCAATCCGAATGGCATGACCCAGTAATAAAAGTTAACACTCTCTGTGATGAACGTCATTTTCTTTTCATCTTCGTGGTGCATCCGAATCTTGTTATAACCGAAGTAAGCATCCATAAAGCTCAAGTACCTATATCCAAAGGCCGCATCTACAAGTTGGTCGATGATGGGTAGCGAGTATGAATCCTTTGGGCATGCCCTATTCAGGTCGTTGAAGTTAACGCACATTCTCCATTTTCTTGAGGATTGTTTTACCATGACCATGTTGGCAAGTCACGTTGTGTATGGTACTTCTCTAATGAACCTAACTTACAGGAGTTTTGTTGTTTCTTTAGCGGTCACGTGCCATCTTTCTTCTCCTAGTTTTCTTTTTCTCTAGGCGACGGGTATGGCCTCCGGAGTCACTGTCAGCCTGTGGCAGATGATGAGTGGATCTATCCAGGGCATGTCGGCGAGTGTCCAAGCAAAGAGGTCAGCGTTCTTCTAGAGTAGGCTGATGAGCCTTTCTCTTCGTTCGCCTGGCAATGTAGAACCAATATGGATGACCTATTCTGGGTGAGGACCTAGGTTTACAGGATGAAGTTCTTCTGTGGGTTGGGGATGCCTATCCGAGAGTTCACTTTGTGGGTCCAATTCGGTCGCATGCACATGGTGATGTGGGCTGTAACACCCTTTTCCCCTAGAACTGTCAGAGAGGAAGTGCTATGGGGAAATAAAATAAAACTAATTGATAAATTGAAATTTGATACCATAACTGAACATCTCAATCAAATTGAAATAAAAACTATGAGTCAAATAAATTGAAAACCATAAACTCTGTCTAAGGGAAAATCCCTCAATTGAAATATAAACTAATACTAAATTGACAAACACTATAAACTAACAAACTCCTAGATATCTTTAATCTTGAGCGGCTCCACGTATACACACTGACCATTGTTGCTAGGCCTCACATCTGGTACTCCTCTACTAGGACCTGGAATGGTGAAGAGTACAAGGTGAGCTGCAAAGCTTGGCAAGTAATAAGGTGGAAAGAATAACTGAAGCTGAATCGAGAAATATCAATACTCATAAGATAATAACTATCCTTGTACTGAGAAATATAAGAATCACTGTAAGGTTGCATTTACAAGATGTAATGCACATAAGCTGTGAAATAAATACAAGTATGAAAGTTTGGCTCATAGGCCCACATAGCTGTAATACATACCTGACTGATTTAAATTCTGCAAACATAAAAGTTGTAAGCACATACTGTGGCTAATATGCCCTTAGCCCCCTTGTGGCCACCAGGCGGGCAACTCATAAACTGAGCTGTAATTGAAACTGATACTGATGGGATCCCCGTGGACAAGTTGTCTGGAGCACATAATGCAATGCTCATATAAATGCTGGCACACGATATGTAGTGCTCCATATAAATTCATGCTTAATGCTCATACCAAGATTTATACACATAATCTCACGAAATAATGTTGAACATGTCATAACAAAAGTATAAAATGCACAAGCTATTATTACTATTATTGGAATCCACATATTATTCATATTTTCCCTTTGAATTATAGAATTTACTGATAATTATTTATTTATTTAATTAATTATTTAATTTTGAGGGTGCAACATGAAAACTTTCCGGGGGAGTCACCCATCCTATCACTACTCCCACCTGAGCACGCTTAACTTTGGAGTTCTTGCATTATTGATTGCCAAAAGGAATGCAGTGTATGGAAAACTTGGTGTGAGTGACTTGCACCCTACTGCCATTCGAATGTCTCCAAAATTCATTCAAATGAATTTGAAGGAACTAAAGCATTTGAACGTGATTTTTCAAGGCCATTCAAATACAATAGTAACCCATTCGAATGAGATGAATGGACTACACAAGGGTCATTTGAATGACAGAAATTTCATTCGAATGCTAGATGATACAAAATAAAGGCTATTCGGATCTTTCAAGGACTCATTCGAATTATAAAAAAACTCATTCGAATGACACACTGAAAACCTTAAGAACACATTCGGATACCACAAAAACTCATTCAAATGATGCGATAACACTAAGAACTCATTCGAATAACACCCAAAACTCATTCGAATGTATGAAACGTCATAAGAATAAACTTACAGTAACAAAGACTGCATCTTGAATCGAAGCTTAATATTACTACACCATTCTAAAAAAAATCTTGGGAGAACAATCCCAATCGATATAGAATAACATCAAGATAAATCGACAATCATACTGGGAAAGGAAACGCTTGCGAGAAAATTATGCATAGCTTATCAAAACTCACTGTACATTGATATACTACATGTATATATATATATATAAACATATTGTCTGATCAATTTGAAAACTCAAATAAAGAGTTACTAAAACTAAGATTATTACTAAAACGTGATCCCGTAAGAATGGTTTATCGGGATAGATACTTGCTCATGACTTCACTATTATACGCATACATATATATAGATATATAAACGTATCTGTTTACTGATACAAAATTGAAACATAACAAAGCTATTGAATAATCTGAAAACGTACTCTCAAGAACCTATAATGGAAGGGATTATAGGGAAGATACTTTCCTTTCAATCTCTCTGATTGACTTCTACGACTTCAATGGAAATCTCCTATGCCAATATCACTGTTGAAGCTTCTCCAATTCTCTGTTCTTCATAGCGTGAAGAGAAAACTAAACACTATGAATATATATATAATGGAGAACAACCCTAAAAGCCCATCTCAATCTCCTATTATAACTTGGAGACCTCTCAGACTTCTCCTCACATGAGGATAAGCCAGCTCATAATATCACTAATTAGAAATTAAATTCTAATAATCACTTCTTAAATGACCATCATGTCCTTGAACTTAATTCTTAAATAACTAAATGCCATTAAGTGCTATTTCTCAATTAAAAATCTCTAAATTTCCACATTAAATAATTAATTGGCAAATTTACTTTTAAATAATTCTAAATAAATTTTAGACCCTCTAATGGGTCATTACATCGACCCTGGCTGTTGATGCCATTTCTTGTCTGTTCTCGTCGGGGGCTTCATTTCTCTTCTCACCTTGCTGGGCTCAAGACCCTAGGCCTTGGGGCTATCATGGTAGCACTCCCGGGCCTCCTTCTGGTTAGTGTAAATGACCCCGACCTTGGTATATGACACCGGGAACTTCATGGCTAGGTCAGGGGTGGATACTATCGCACCCATGATGTTGAGAGAGGGTCGACCGAGGGGTGCGTTGTACAGCGTTTGACAGTCAATGACCAGGTAACGGATGCCGATTGTTTTGATAAGGGGGGACGTTCCAAATGAAATTAACAAATCGACATAGCCCTTGACGCCTACCTGTTCTCCAGAAAAGCGAATCAGGTTCCCGTGGAATGGCCTCAACTACTTTTCGAGGATACCCATCTGATGTGAACGGTAAAGATGCAAAGGAGATCATTGTCCAAGAGCATGTAAGTCTTAGGCCAATTACTCATTCAAGGGCTAAACAATTTCAAAAGGAACTTGAGTTATTTATTGGGAAGACTCCAATCCATTTGGAAGAGTTAGAATTCAAAGTGAAGGAGTTAAAGCCCAAATTAATCACATTACTTGTTTGGTTGGAAGCCCAGGACCAGAATGCAATATAAACATTCCATGATCAAGCTCAAGTAATCAGCCCATCTACCAGGCCCAAGTCTTTCCAATAAGCCTAAGTCTCATAACCGATGTCATGCATGATGTCACCCTTCATTGTTTGAGAGTGTTTTGTCTTTTATATATCATTGTGTTTTATCATCATGATTCTTCCCTTTGTCAAAAGTGGCATGGTGATGTTTTTCTTTATGCTTTTAGTTCGTCTTTTATCATCATTAGTCCCCTTTTGTTAAAAGAGGCAATCATGATTCTCTTTGTCAAAAGTGACATGATAATGTTTTACATTATGATTTTGGTTTGTCTTTTATCATCATTGGCCCTCTTTTGTTAAAAGAGGTAATGATTTTGTCTATCTTTAATTATTAGGTTTGTCTTTAAGACTAGTATTTATATGTGTGATCTTGTAATGTTTTGGCATGAACATTTTTATGAAGAAAGTGCAGAGTGCATTTTTTATCTTAATTCTTATCTAAGCAATTCATTTGTTTAGTGGAGAATTTATTTGATTCTTATCACTCTTCTTTCTTCTATCTTAGAGTGTGGTGAATCAAACTAGTATTTTCTTGTTTATGGTGAACTTTGTTAGAACGAGAGGTGCTATGGCACACACCAAGTGGGGGGGTGAATTGGATATTTTAAAAATCTTGATAGAACTTGAAAACTTTTTGACCCAATTGAGGTTTTAGTGATTTAAAACATAGAACATATAAAATGACAAATGTAAAGCGAGAAGAATAAATGAGACAAAGGATTTATAGTGATTCGGCTTAAACCAAGCCTAATCCACTACCTTAGCTCCCACTAAGGATTTTAAACCAATTCACTAAAACCTCCTACTTACACAAGTAGGCCCTCTAGCTACACAAGCTAGGAAATACAACCTCCTACTTAAACCAAGTAGGCCCTCTAGTTACACAAGCTAGGAAAAACAAGAAGTATACAATTGGAGAGAATCTAAGAGATGAATCTCTTAGTTACAATGTCTCTCAAAAATGATACAAGGCTTGAAATGAATAATTACAAGTGAAGATCAATGCCTTGAAGAGAGAAAATTAAAGCACAGTCAATATAAATACAAATGTGTATATGATGTAAGCTCAAATAATTTTCTTTCCATCCATTAGCCTTCTCTTGATCATCCATGACATGTATATATAAGTGTCCCACAAAGTTGAGGAGAAATATAGCCGTTTGGAGCCGTTGGGATTTGAAAAAATAGCCGTTGGAAGCTTTCTGCGAAACACATAGTCGACAGAGAAAATAGGTTAGTCGACTATTTTATCAAATAAAATTAGCCATAGTCAATAGACAGAAAAGCATAGTCGACTATCTTATAACACAAAAATCTCATAGTCGACAGATACATATGCATAGTCGACTATTGCAAAAATGTGAAGAAAATTTTGAATTTTATGAACAAAAATAGTCGACAGATGAAAAGCCATAGTCGACTATCCTTACTTGATAGTCGACAGATACAAAAATAGTCGACAGATCAAATCAGCATAGTCGACAATTTTCAGACATAGTCGACAGCACTAAACCACATAGTCGACTATCCACAAACATAGTCAACAGAACATAAACACATAGCCGACTATTATTTTTATAAAAACTGAAACGATAAATGATAACATGAAAAAGAATATTTTGAATCATAAAATTCTTTAACATTGAAATCTCATAACTTTATTTCATCATCAAAATACAATTGTTTTTCATCATCAAAATTATATCAAATGTAAAACATCAATCTCCCCCTTTTTGATGATGACAAAACATTTTATGAAATACCCAAAAGTCTCCCCCTTTTTGTCATAAATCAAAAAGGATATATTTGAAAGAATTTTAACACAAGATTAAGAGGGGATTGGGCAAAACATCAATGGGGTAAGAGTACATGTGAGAAAAGATAAATTTTTACAAACTCCCCCTTAATAACACATATAAAAAAGATTCAACCCCAAAAGATGTATTGTCATCCAAGAGTAAGATTTTATTAAACAAAATCTTGGTGGTATGTTTCTATCCCTAACCTCCCTATGCTTATTAGTTTTTAGTAATAATGAATTATGAGTTTTCACTTTATGATATTGTTGAAAACTTGTATTTATTTCTAAAAATTAAGGGAGAAGTATAATATGTTGATATATGCTTATGAGTAAAGGGAAAATAAAGTTTATTGATATATGCTAGAAATGCTTTCTTGATAAATGTTCTTAACTAGCATAAGTCAATTATGTGATAAGAGATATAAGTATGCTTTAATGCTAATTCATGTGAAGTATCTTGTCACAAAGCAAATGAAATGAAGATCATAGAAAGTAGGATAGAAATTGTGCATAGACTTATTCTCATCTAGTATAAGAGAAATGCCTAGTATCATTCATCTCCCATCTATTTATCTATGGCATAATGAACTAAGTCATGCAAATATAAATATGCTTCTATAATCTATCCAAACGTGATTTTGTTGAGAGATTGCCATAGAACCTACTGTTCTAACAATTGGTATCTGAGCCTAACTCCTTGTTTCAAGATCTAACAATCTAAGGAGAGATCCATGGCTCTTAAGGAAGGTTATCCTACTAATGTGGCACCTTATTTTGATGGCTCTTATTATGATTTTTGGAGAAAGAGAATTTGTGTATTCATGACATCCATCAATTGTTATCTGTGGTATATAGTGGAAAAGGGTTTTGTTTTAAAACCAAAGATGGAATGGGATGATCATGATAAAATGAATTTTTCTTTAAATATTAGAGCTATGCATATTTTACAGCATGCCCTAAGTGATGATATTTATGTTAAAGTTTCTAAATGCTCCAATGCTAAAGATATTCTAAACACTCTTGATTCATTATATCTTTCTAACAAATATTTTGAGCAAGTTGATGAAAATTCACAGGTTGAAAATTCATTGAATCATCAACAAATAAAGGAGAAAGGAAGTTCCCGTGCCTCTAGTGAAGAAAGCTCAAACATGTGTTTCATGGTAAATGAAGAAGAGAAGGTAACCTCTACTTCTACTCTTGTTATTAATATTGATCATGAGTCTAGTTCTTCGTATGCTTATAATGATGACATTGAGAATGATTTTTCAAATGAAGAGTTATTAAATGCTTTGAATGATTTATATGAAAATTTTGAAAATCTATGTTTGAAAAATAAATCTGTTCAAAAGAAATTAGATTTATTGTCAAAAGAATTAGAAGTTTTAAAATCTAAGAATGAATATTTGATTACTTCCAATAAAGAATTGTTAAAGGAAAATGTTTTGGAAGAATTTGAATTGAAATCCTCAAACAGTGCATTAAATGAGAAATCCATTTTAAAAGAGGAGATTACAAATTCATGTGATCATGAACTAAGTGTTCAAAATTTCAATAGTCAAAGAGCTAATGTCAAAAGCTCACATTCACAGACCTCTCATGATGTTAAATGTTTTTATCGTTGCAAGAAAGGCCACATTGCATTTTGTTGTCCTTTTAAAAGGAAATCATCTAGTGGTCCTAATTTGAAATGGATTCCTAAGGGAACTAAGGTGTATACTGTTTCTCATATTAAACCCCAAGGATCCAAGCAAGTTTTGATACCTAAAAACTCTCATTTTAAGAGGAATGTGCATAAGAATAAGAAGCAAACAATTTTCATAAAGAGGAAACATTAGTCCTTTGCTTCACATCCTAACTATTGGTATCATGTTTTTAACAAAGATTTTATAAGGAACTATCCCAAGGTTCTTAAACAAGTATGGGTTCCAAAGGGAACCTTCTATGCTAACAGTGGTGATCCCAAGGTGGTTTGGGCACCAAAGGCTTGTGGATAGTTATTATTGCAGAGTTGTTTGACATCCAAATGAACTTTGAAGAGAAATTTTTATGGATAAGTCAAGCATGAAGGAAAAAGGGATGAAAAGAGATTCAACCCCAAAAGATGTATTATCATCCAAGAGTAAGATTTTATTAAACAAAATCTTGGTGGTATGTTTCTGTCCCTAACCTCCCTATGCTTATTAGTTTTTGGTGATAATGAATTATGAGTTTTCATTTTATGATATTGTTGAAAACTTGTATTTATTTCTAAAAATTAAGGGAGAAGTATAATATGTTGATATATGCTTATGAGTAAAGGGAAAATAAAGTTTATTGATATATGCTAGAAATGCTTTCTTGATAAATGTTCTTAACTAGCATAAGTCAATTATGTGATAAGAGATATAAGTATGCTTTAATGCTAATTCATGTGAAGTATCTTGTCACAAAGCAAATGAAATGAAGATCATAGAAAGTAGGATAGAAATTGTGCATAGACTTATTCTCATCTAGTATAAGAGAAATGCCTAGTATCATTCATCTCCCATCTATTTATCTATGGCATAATGAACTAAGTCATGCAAATATAAATATGCTTTTATAATCCATCCAAACGTGATTTTGTTGAGAGATTGCCATAGAACCTACTGTTCTAACAAACTTTCTTATCAAACAAGGGGTGCTAGTATTTCTTTTGGATTATTTTTCTCAGCAGCCTCTTCATTACATCTTCGGGCCTTCTCTAATGTTGATTTAGGTTCTTGTTTAGAACCCGACATTCTATTACTGGCTATTGTGAGTTTCTTGGTGTCTTGGCATTCTAAGAAACAACCTACAATATATCATTCCATAGCTGAAGATGAGTATCATGCCATAGCATTTACTGCAAGTGAGCTTACTTGGATTACCCAACTCTTATTGGATTTCCAAGTTTCTCCTTTTATTCCTGCTTTTCTATTTTGTGATAATTAGGTGGTCGTTCATGTTGACACAAATCCGATCTTTCATGAACGTACCAAGCATTTAGAGCTAAACTGCCATTTTATCGAGACAAAATCATAGCTGGTCAAGTCAAACTTCTTCCTATTCAGTCTCATCATCAGTTGGCAAATATGTTCACTAAGGCTTTGCCTCGCTCCCAACTTTCTTCACTATTATCCAAGATGGCCATCCTATATCCTTATGGTCCATCTTGAGGGGGAGTAATAGAGTATTTATTTTTTTTAATTCATTGTATTTTTTCTTATTTGTATTTTGTTTGTTGTTGCTAAGCAATGGCATTTCTGTTGCAACTTTGTATTAGTTTAGGGTTATTATTTAAAGCTGAGATCTTAGAATAAAGTGGATCAATTAGGCATAATATTTCTCTCGTGTTTGCCTTCTCTTCCAATAGTTTCCAAGCGAAGAGATTAGCATACTCTCAAAACAATTTCATGATTTTTGAACTAATCTCAACAGATATGGCTACTTCAACCTTAACTGTCTTCTCTGGTTCAACTTCATTTAAAGGTATATAAATTAGATACTTTATTGGTGCCAAAGAAATTTGTTGATGTTCCTCAGAAACCATAACCTCTTCTGCTTAGAGGTTACAATCTCTAGTTTCTCTCTAGTCTCTAATCATGATACCTACCCTTTTAGGGGTCAAAAGCTTCACTTTCAAATGAGATGTTAACACAACTACTTATGGATGTTAAGTGTAGTCTTGTTGAGGATGATATTATAATTGCTTAAGCCTCTAATCACAAGTCAACCATAATTGTTCTCCATTGAGGCTTTAATTCCCATTATAAGTGATATACCTGACAAATATTAGAGACAATAGGCATGGGTCAGATCCATAGGTATGGGTCAAATACACCCTAAAAAATAACCTAAAAAGCCAAAGTGGAAAAAGCAAGAGTAAAGAGCATAAGTTGTGGCTGGAGGCTACCACTCAGTTACAACTGAGAGGCCTCTCGGTTCAAGGTTGCCCCATGGCCATAAGGAGCCCTTCAACCCTAGGAGCGTCACTCGAAACTAACGAATCCTCCCAGGGTAAAATACAAAGGCATGACAAAAGAGGCTAAGAGTGAACTGAGTGGCCTCTCGATTATAGCCGAGAGGCCTCTCAGTTCTTGGTATGTTTACGCTGCCTTAAACGTTCTTCAAACTTTGAGAGCCTTCCTTAAAGACAACAGACCCTCTCGGGCGTTCCTCAAATCCAAATATTCAGATAAGATAAGCAACATATCATTAAGAGTCCTAATTCCACAAGGACTTTGGAACAATTGAGATAAACACCCTCCATGGGAAATTTCATAATGAAAGCCATCCATAACAATCCTAGTCCCAACTTGACTAGGGATAATCAAGATAAGCATTATCTACAAAGAATCCTAATCCTGGGATAATCAAGATTACTCCATACTCCTCTATAAATAGGAGGCCCCTCTTTTCATTTAGGTACGCTCACTCTGATACTCAAACCCTATTTTTGCTCTCAAACACTCAAAGACTAACTTATGCATCAGAGGGATTGTGCAGGAACAACCTCCTGTGCCTCTCATCGTTTGTTTTGCCAGATCTCCCTATTCTCCAAGGTCACTCGATTCTCCAAAGTCTCTCGGTTCTTTGAGGCCACTCGGTTATTTTAGGCCTCTTGGTTATTTTAGACCTCTTGTTCATTAGTAAGAAGCCATTCACCAGCACCTACAAGTCATCATCTCTCAAGGCCTTTTGATTCTTTTGGGCCTCCTGATTATTTTCAGGTCTCTTGATCATCCTTGCACATGGACATTAAGACCATCTTTCTCAAGTTACAAATCCATTGCTATATTTTGGCAACAATAATTGGTGTTGTCTATGGGAAAGCACAATAAAAAGCCAAGCAAAGCTCATTATCAATGGCAAACACTAGAAGCAATCGAAGAACTATCTCTCAAGTTGTTGAACTTCGTCCTCCCTCACGAGACTCTCAGTACCCAACAGGAACATACTTTCCATCACCTGACTTTCAACCAGAAGGAAGTATTCAGTCACCTACCCTAGATCCCCAGCAGCAAATGGGGACCCAGCCACCTTCACCAGGTTTCTAGCACCTGGTGAATTAGTATGAACATCACGATCAGCTTGGCTCTTCACAACAGGCTCCTCTTACTCTCCCGTGGGCAGACTATGAAACATTACGATAGCAACACATCGAAGGAATGCAGGCTTTATGAGACATGGGGGGATACTTCAAGTTATGGTCCCCGGTTTGGCATTACCTGTAACGTTAAGGAGATTCACGCCAGAAATTGTGCCACTAAGAAAAACTCAGCAAGGGGATGAGAAAATCAGTTCTTTTCATGAAGCTACACCTTACTCCCACTCTCACTCCTCTTCCCATCAAGGAAATCATCCAAAACCCCCATTGTGAGGGAATGCCACCTCCCCACAATGGAATAGGGAGTGTGAGCCTAATTACCAAAGAGAGAAAAGTGATAGGCGAAGCCCTAGAAGAGAAAGGCACTAGGAAGCTATGGCAAGTGCGCCCACAGGAAGAAGGCAAAGCCCCACCAAGGGTTCGATGCCAAGAAACAAAGGAGTTGACAATCACATCGCGATGAGTATACAAGGTGTCATTAAAAGGGAAATAAAGAAGTTCTCAAATTGAAGAAATTGGTTTTAGCCATCGAGAAGCAACCAAGAAGGAGGTCCCTATTCATTGAAAACATATTGGAGAAACCACTGCTAAGAAAATTCAAGATGCCTAAAATTACCCCCTATGCCGGCAAAGATGACCCTGATGATCATATTCAGAATTATGAATCATTGATGATACTTCATGGAGGGGACGATCAAATTATGTGTCAAGCATTTTCGATGACCTTAATTAGGCATGTCTGAACCTAGTTCAATGGATTACTTGAAGCATCCATTTCATTGTTCGAGCATCTAAGAGTAGAATTCATTAAAGCCTTTGTAATTAATAGTCGAAAAAAAAAAGATGCGATGCATCTCCTTAGGATTCGACAGGGAGTTAAAGAAACCCTAAGGAAATATGTGGATAGATTTTAGAATTCCATTCTTGAAATCCATGACTTACCGCTTGAATTGGTAGTATTTACTATGATGCAAGGGGAACAACTAACATCCTTTTAAGAATCGCTATCATTAGACCCCCCAAAATCCTTGGCAGATTTATTTGTTAGAGAAAATAGATACATGCTCCACACTGAAGTAATGAGAATAGTGGGAGGAGGTGAAGATAGAGAGCGAAAAAGAAAAGAACAAGAAGGTGAAGAGGACTTCAATAGGTGACAGGAAATAGCGCAAAGGTCAGACGCCTGCGAGCTCTAATTTAATCATTACGCTCGACTCCGGTTTTCCATATTAGTAGCGGTGGAAGGATCGGGCCTGATCAGACTCCCGAAGAGAGTTGATCATCATAGGGGAAGGAATTAGGGTGAATACTGTAGATATCATAGAACTCATGGCCATTCCACTGACTGATGCCATGAGCTAAAAAATCAAATAAAGACATTTGTGAAGATATATACAGGAAGAATAGAGGAATAATAGGGAGCCCCAGAGAAGAGAAGATGGACTTGGGAAGTAGGAAAGATGAAACCCGTGACAGAATGAGGGGAGAAGGGATGACAGACTAGTTGTCCCCCTAGATAATATACCCACACAACAAGCCATTCATGTTATCTCCAGTAGTAAGACCTTGGCCGGAGACACCTCTTCTTCTCAAAAGGCTTATGCCCGTCAGGCCTACCAGGTGAATTCAATAATGGAAATACAAGATAATAAAGAGCCAATTATTTTTACTTTTATTGATAAGGGAGATATGATACTCCCCATGATGATTAGATGGTGATTTTAACTGTCATTGCAAAACACCCCATCAGAAGAATCTTGGTTGATAGGGACAGTTCAATCGACCTTATTTACTAGAATTGCTTTGACTAGGTGTATATTTTCCATGATCGATTGAAAAAAGTCTCCTATCCACTATACAGTTTATCGGAGAAGCAGTGCCAGTCATTGGTTCAATATAGTTTCCAGTCACGTTGGGTTCTGATCCATAGAGTGTGACTCGACAAGCTAACTTCATGGTGGTAAAAACTTCATCAGCTACTTACAATGTAATCTTGGGACGTTCCTTAATGATATGAGGGTAGTGGTCTCGTTACGTTATTTAGTGATGAAATTCCCGACCCCTCAGGGGGTGGGACAAGTTCATGGGTGTGACGCCCCAACCCCACTACTGAGTGCCATCGTAACCCACAGTTACATTATAGGCTTACATCGAGGGCCGGCTATGCCTTGCTAACATAAAATATTAAAATAATATGGACACCCTGGGTTGGGTCCAGGCTTCGCCGCCCCCGACTAATGAGAACTCGGGTTTAAAAATACTTGTGCAGCGAAAATTTACCTGATTCTCGAACCTGATTAGACCTTTAAAATATAAATGCAATTTCATAAAAAATAAATAAATACCAACACGCCCAACAGTCAAGCATGACCAGTTTACACACTCATAGAGTTACTCATAGAGAGAACTTTAACTTGGTCCAAACCAAATCTTATTTAATTCACTATCGTCTCCCATAGTCAAATACAGAACATATAAATTACACAAACAACACAAGGCTTGACTCACATTCTTATCGCCCGCAATCACTGTTAACCGACGACTCTTCTATCAATACCGCTTTTCCTTTCTTAGATCCCGAACCATCTATTGGGTTAGTGGGAGTAAAGGGGGTGAGTCTGGGGACTCAGTAAAGGTAATATGCAATACAGTAAATTAATAAGCATGACATCATAGACAAAAATGAAGTGCAGCATGCATGCAAGCCCGTCCACTGCACCTATCTCAGGCTCTAGGTGGCCCCTAGTGGTTTCCTCTATGACCCCATCCTAGGACTCTCATGGTCAACAATCCACTGCCCCATGCCTAGGCACTTCCTCAATATCTTATGCAAGCCATGACACAAATAATTTACACAAAGTATATTAAACCCTTACCTTACAATATTAGCCGCCTACTCTTATTAAGCGTTCCGACCTTTTGCCTTAATAGCTTGATAATATTTTTCCATAACATCGAATCACCAATGTCATTTCTCAATATTCCTTTAACATAAATTATCATAAATTAATGTAATAAGACACATGAATAATTCCATTAAATACTGCTGAGTTAATCTTAAATATATATCACTTACACATTCCTTCCTTGCCCTCACGACTAACTCTTCTCAGAAAATCCTTTCTGCCTTTCTTGCTCTTAATTCACAACTAACCTCCCTATATATAGAGTCTTGGCCGCCCCCTGCTACATTTTCACCGTGGGTTAAGCCCACTGTTTTCATCACAAAGCATGTTACTTGGCTGGAGATAGATCCTTGGAGGCCAAGATTACATCAGAGGCTGCCATGTGGCAGCAAAAGGAGGGAAAATAATGGCTGGGTGGCTAGGGAAAAGCTCCAGCAGCGCCGCGTGGTGCGGCGAGGCCACCACTCCATACATATACATATTATATTTGGAGCAATTCTCGGCCATGAACTTCTCAGAAGCTTGACCAACACGCCTATGCATACATCATATATTATATCTTATCTATATATTATATTATGCTTTCCTTCCACTCCATTCCATGTGCTTGCAATTTATTTCAATGTGCACCATAGATTCTCATCCCTTGGTTGACGCCCACGGTTACCAATATATATATTCTTTATATATAATATATTATATCTATATAATATACTATATTAATATGAAAATTATTTACTAAAAATCCCATTTAGGGATTGCTTTAATTGCTACTATACCTTAACTCCAAATTAATAATTATTGAGATACTTAAAACTCATAATTAATGACTCTAAATTACTCGATAAGGCCGATTTCGTCCCTGCGTGTAACACCCCAAATTTCTTGAGCGTGTTATATCTTAGGATTTCGGGAATATAAAATTTTTTTATATCACAATAGCTGTCATACATCACAAAATATCCCAAAAATCCAAATTTACACCTTCTCAGCTTAACAAACCCAATAATCAAATAGCTAAGACAGGCGTTAAAATCTCGAATGTGGAAGCTAGATAGAACCTGATATGGTTCACAACCATAATACTTTATTTATCATAAAATTGTTCAAGACGTCTACAAAATATATTACATGGACATCATCAAGTGATAACCGAACATCTTAAACATATCCAAAATTACATAGGTTTACACATAAACATAGATATGATAAACATGCTACAGGCAGTAAAGTAAGCTTATCCTTCAGCTACCTCCTTTCCCTTAGAGCTGCCCGTCAAACCTAGAACGTTTGAATATTCCAAGGACATAGTCCAATTAGAAGATGAATCTTCTAGTGAGAAACTCCAAAAACAGTTTATATAGATGCATGATCAGGTATAAAATGTATGAGAAGACAACGAAAACTACTCCAAAGTGCCTCGTGAACACGTTAGTCTCCTCCAACGAGAGCTTTCTCAATGGCGCACGCATAGCACCTCTCGGGAGGTCCCTAACCATGTCACTTCGGCCCGACCTCATAGCACTCATGCAAGCACCGCATTTGTTGTTCTTTAGGTTCACGGTATTTCCCACGAGAGCTTTCTCGATGGCGCACGCATAGCGCCTCTCGGTGGATATCCGACTTTTGCCCTCGGCCAACAACAAATAGGTACAATAGTATGGCCACACGAATTTTATAAATGTAATAGTTAAAAAGTCAATATCATATATTTTTCAGAAAAATACATTTCATATATGCAACATGATTTCACGTAAGAGAATAACAACCGTTTATGTATAAGAACTTCACAAAACATGTCTCATGCAATAAAAGTCTCTCATAAGAGAATAAAAAATAGGATTTGGAGTATAGGAGTCTCACCTTGTTGGTTTATTTCTTCGACAGTATAATTTAACAGCAAACGGCCTAGGTTTCTGCAGAAAACATGTGTTTTGGTAAACCTAACCTTAAATATTTTTATATAGGGTTGAAGGGTATTAAATTAGGGGCATAATTGGAAAATTTCATGAAAAAAGCACTTCTCACGTGCCCCAAGAATTCTATTCATGTGCCCTCACGCGCAGCTATTATTCGACGCGTGTATCTCACGCGCTGCACAGCAGTCTCGGACTGCTTCGCCTCGGGTTGGTATTTCGGCCATAACTTCCTCGTTTTAACTCCGATTCGACCCCGTTTGAACCTACGCGACCCTTTCTTCTCGCTCTACAGGATTATCAAAAAAATTGGACTTACCTCACTTTTTTGCTAACTGATTATGGCAAACTCCAGCGAAGACCCGCAACTCCGACGAGGCTCGTTCTCCGCCACTTCTTCGCCGCTTTCTTCCCGTCTTCTTGCCGAACTCCCTTCTCTCTCTCTAGAGAAAGTTCCTCCTCTTAGAGTGCTTCACTCCTGAAATTTGGTTGGAATGATTTGAGAAGAACCCATGGTGCCTTTTTATAGATTTCTCTAACCAATTACATTATGCCACTTGTCAAAATCTTAGCCATGGACTCCAAAGACTCAAAGCCATAATTGAGTGGCTTTTGAAATCCAAAACTAGAATGAATTGAACTTTTGGAATCCAAGCTAAAACCCCAAAATTCTTTCAAATAACACTTTGACCCTTATTTCAAGTCCTCAACTTTAATATTTTGCCACATAAGCTCTTAATTTTATCCTTATTTCGTTTGGATAATTCTCTAATTACAATTACACCCTCAAACATCAAATTTATCGAGATACTTAAAATCCCAAAATTAATAACTCAAAATTACTCAATATATATGATTTTTCGGAAGCCCCTTACCATCATTCGGTCTTTTTAGGGTACAACTTAGCTTAACCGAAAGTCATTTCTGATTTGATTTCTTTCAGTGTCATAAATCTCGCCTCGAGACGCTCATAAAAAATATATCTTTAACCTTAGGTATCTAAGCTCTAGGGTATTCCCTACGACTAATTCGGTCACTCGTTGCCAATTCAAACATATTTTCGGTATTTTAAACTCACTTAAAATACATGGCATCTTCACAAATATATAGGGTATTATATTCTCCCCTCCTTAAAAGAATTTTGTCCACGAAATTTGAAACATACTCAAAATTATTGAAGGTTAAATAATTATTGTATTCTAGAATACAATTTCTGGAAGAAAATATAAAAAATTCCCTACTCTATTTCCATTTCCTCGAACAGATGAGGATATTTCTTCCTAATTGTTTCCTCAAGTTCCCATGTTGCCTCGTCATCCGAGTGCTTTCCCCACTGAACCTTCACTAACTGTATCTCTTTATTTTGCAACACTTGAGTTCGGCGATCTAAAATTGCTTCAGGTGACTCCGGGTAGGTCAAGTCATTCCTTAGCTCAATTGTCTCCACCCGAACTCCAAGGGTTGGATCTGGCACATGCCTTCGAAGTTGGGAGACGTGGAACACATTATGAATCCCGGACAAGCTAGGTGGAAGCTCCAATCGATAGGCTAAAGGTTCGACTCTTTCTTCAATTGGATATAGTCCTATATACCTTGGCTTCAGCTTTCCTTTACCGCTTCCACGTGTCACCAAATGTTGGGGTGACACCTTGAGATACACTAGATCTCCGACCTCAAACTCTAGATCCCTTTTTCTTTGATCAGCATAGGATTTTTGTCGGCTTTGCGCAGCTCGGATCCTCTCTTGGATTATTCGAATCTTATCAGTAGTCTACTGCACAAGTTCGGGCCCCAACATCTGTCGTTCCCCTACTTTGGTCCAACAGATAGGCGATCGACACTTTCTTCCATACAAAGCCTCATAAGGAGCCATCCCAATGCTGTCGTGGTAACTATTGTTGTACGTGAATTCTACCAATGGCAGATGCTCTTCTCAATTTCCTCCAAAATCAAGGGCACAAGATCTCAACATATCTTCAAGCGTTTGGATTGTCCTTTCTGATTGCCCGTCAGTCTGGGGGTGATAAGCCGTACTCAATTTAGCTAGGTCCCCATGCATTCCTGTAAACTCTCCCAAAATCTCGAGGTGAACCTCCGGTCCCGATTTGAAACTATACTTACTGGCGCACTGTGGAGTCGTACGATTTCCTTCATGTACTACTCTGCAAATTTTCGTACCGGTTGATCCATCCTCGTAGGCAGGAAATGCGCTGACTTTGTCAACCTGTCTACCACCACCCAAATGGCATCATAACCCCTTCGACTCTTCGGAAATCCTGTCACGAAATCCATCGTGATATGTTCCCATTTCCACTCAGGAACTTCCAAAGGTCTCATCAACCCTGTGGGTTTCTGGTGCTCAATCTTTACCCTTTGGCATATATCACATTGTGCCACCCTTCTAGCCACACTAGTCTTCATCCCTGGCCACCAATAGATTTCTCGAAGATCTTGATACATCTTTATGGCTCCTGGGTGCACAGTATACTTAGCTCTGTGGGCCTCATCCAAAATTTTCTGTCTCAACTCCCGAAGGTTTGGCACGTACACTCTACCTCGAAACCTGAGAATGCCATTTCGCATCTCAAAATATGAACTCTTGGGCTGGCCTTGCTCATCTACCCATAGACATATATGTCGGTCACTTCCACTAGCCTCACATATCTTGGTCTCCAGATCCATCCAAACCGCCAGGCCAGCTACTACGATAGAAGATTCCTTCGGCACTACACTCACCGTCATCAGGCTAAAAGCCTCAATCAGTAGCCACTCTTGGGCCATCAACCCGGCCATAACAGTAGGCACAGTCCCACTCAAAGCATCGGCTACCACATTGGCACGCCCCGGGTGATACAAGATGGTGCAGTCGTAGTCCTTCAAGAACTCCATCCATCGTCGCTGCCTCATGTTCAACTCTTTCTGTGAGAACACATACCTTAGACTTTTGTGGTCTGTGAATACATTAAACGTCTCTCCATATAGGTAGTGCCTCCATAGCTTCAGAGCATATACCACCGCTGCCAGCTCCAAGTCATGCGTTGGGTAGTTTACTTCGTGTCTTTTCAACTGGCGTGATCCATATGCGATCACCCGACCATGTTGCATCAATACACAGCCCAAACCAACCTTCGAGGCATCGGTGTATACAACATATCCACCGGGCCCACTAGGCATCGCTAGCACAGGTGCCAAGGTTAATCTGTCCTTAAGCTCTTGAAAGCTTTTCTCGTACTTTACAGTCCATTCGAACTTTACCTCATTTCGTATGAGCTTCGTCATAGGTGCAGCTATTTTCGAAAACCCTTCCACAAATCTTCGATAGTAGCCTGCCAATCCCAAAAAGCTTCGTACTTTAGTCACGCACATTAGTTGCTTCCATCCTCAAACAGCCTCAATCTTAGCTGGATCCACTGAGATTCCTTCAACTGAGATCACATGCCCAAGAAATGCCACTTGGGATAGCCAGAACTCGCACTTCGAGAACTTGGCATACAATTGGTGTTTCCTGAGGGTTCCTAGCACTATTCTCAAGTGCTCTTCGTGGTCACTTTCATTTGAAGAATACACCAATATATCATCTAAGAAGACGATCACAAATCGATCCAGGTAGGGCTTGAATACCCTATTCATAAGATCCATAAATGCTGCTGGAGCGTTAGTTAATCCGAATGGCATTACAAAGTACTCAAAATGGCCATACCTCGACCGAAATGCCATCTTCAAAACATCATCTGGTTTAATTCTCAGTTGATAATATCCGGATCTCAAATCAATCTTCGAGAACACCTTCACTCCCTATAGTTGATCAAACAACTCGTCTATCCTTGGAAGTGGATACTTGTTCTTTACCGTGGCCTTATTTAGCTGACGGTAGTTAATGCACATCCTTAGACTCCCGTCTTTCTTCTTTACAAATAACACTGGTGCGCCCCATGGCGATGTGCTTGGCCTAATGAACCCCTTATCAGTCAACTCCTGTAATTGACTCTTCAATTCTTTCATCTCCGCCGGAGCCATTCGATATGGCGGAATTGATATCGGTTGGGTTCCTGGAACTAACTCAATTGAGAACCCGATTTCGTGAGGTGGAGGTAGTCTGGGTAATTCTTCTGGAAACACATCATCATAGTCTCGTACCACTTGCACCTCATTGAGTTTCGGTACCTCTCTTTCTTCTAATTGAGCATAAGCTATGAATCCATGA
Organism: Diospyros lotus; assembly: GCF_014633365.1. Classification (NCBI taxonomy): domain Eukaryota; kingdom Viridiplantae; phylum Streptophyta; class Magnoliopsida; order Ericales; family Ebenaceae; genus Diospyros; species Diospyros lotus. The sequence goes on from NC_068347.1 coordinate 11,717,059, forward strand.
GCTCCTCGGCTCAACAGCTTTGTTGCCTTCATTGCCGAAATCATCTTTATGACCTTGGGTTCGCCTTGTCCTCGAAATTTGACCCACCCTCCCTCGGGTTTTCTTATGGTCATTATCTTCCTACGACAGTCTATATTGGCGTCGTACTTGGACAAAAAGTCCATCCCTAAGATTATGTCGAAGTCATATACTTCTAACAGAATCAGATCAGCCTGGAACCGAACATTACTCAGGCTAATTTCACATCCCCTCACCATTTCTGAGGACTTCATACTTTTACCCATAGGTGTTGAAATCACCATAAGACACCCCATAGACTCGGTTTCTACTCTCAAACTCTCAGCGAAAGCATGCGATATAAAAGAATGAGTAGACCCTGGATCTATCAATGCATGCACAGGAGTATCCAAAATGAAGAGAGTACCTTGGATAACTGCAGGGTTTGCTTCCACGTCTTCTTTGGTCAAATTATAGACTCGCCCCTATCTGGTCCCTTTTCCTTCTTCAATCTTTAGCGGCTGCTCTTTTTTCTTCGAGCAATTCCTCGAGATGTGCCCGTGCTAGTTACAATTGTAGCAAATCACATTCACTGGTGCTGCTGCTATGGCCTTACCTTCTTAGACCATTCCCTTTAAGCAATTTCTAGAAGTATGCCCGGGTTGTCCACAAGTGTAATAGACAATGCTTTGGCCATCGCACCTCTTGCCTGGGTGCCTCTTCTTGCATTTAAAGCATGCCCTTCCCTTTTTCACGATCTTCCCATCCCGAGGTCCCATAGTCGAGTGGGATTTCTCTAATTGTCCTCCAATTTGAACCGTCGTGGCCTTTAGTTCTGCCACTCGTGTCATATTCTCCTTTGCGGTCATAGCTTTGAAAACTATGTCTGCATAAGACTCCACATGGACCAGGCTCATCAGCTGTTGAAATTCGATTCGCAAGCCTTGCAAGAATTTTCGTCCCTTCTCCACATCGTCCATCCCGTACAGCGGCATATACTTGATTAACTGCAAAAATTCAGCCTCGTATTGTGTCACAGACATATTTGGTCCTTGGCGTAAGTTCATAAACTCTCAAGCTCTAGCCAACTTCCAGCAAATGGGAAAGAATTTCCCGTAGAACAGTTCCTTAAACCGTTCCCATGACATCTGGGGTGCCTCCCCCAATTCTACATCTGTTGTTGACCCCTGAGATCCTGTTCGGTTAGGTATCGCTCGCTGCATAGACCTCCACCATTGGGCAGCTTCCTCTTCTAGCATATAGGTTGCACACTCTACCTTGTCCTCATTCAGGATTCTCAATCTTTGTAGGATCTTCTAGGTCTGGTCCAACCAATATTCACTGATTGTGGGGTCATTTGCCAGTTTTCCTCGAAACACTGGCAAGTTTTGTTGTAGATACCTCTCCAAGGAATCTACTCTTCTTTACTCGGGCTGTAACTCCAAAATTCGCCCAGCCATGCCTTCTAGAATTCTCTCGATCCTATCAATCCGGTCTTCACCGAGGTCAGCTCGAGCATCTCTTTGACATTCCACACCACCTCCTGGGTGTGGGTTGGTGTTTCTTTCTTCTCCATTGCCTCTCTCACACCTGTTCTTTCTTGTATTAACCATCTGGCAAGAAGACAGGGGGATCTTGATAGAGCGCATATTTTCATATTATTTTGCCCTCATATTTAGTCTTTTTGCACGTTAGTTGTGTCATTTTATTCATCTTGATTTTATTTTATTTTATTTTATTTTGGACAGATTTGGGCTTCCTGGGTCAAGAGGAATTTTGATGGCAAGAAGGGAAACAAGGAGATTGGAGACAAAGAAGCAAAAGTGTGCTGACAAATTTGACCTCCTGTGCTTCTTTCAAATTTTTGGCCAAGTTATAATCCTAGAACGTGAATGATTTCTTCATAGATATTGTAGAGAACTTCTTGGGATTTTTGTAATGGTATGGTTTGTCCAAATCCGAGTTCGTTTGGGCCTCCAAACATCGCTTCAAAGTTGGGGCCGAAAAGTTGGGTCAAATTAGGAAAGCTGCACAGATGCTGAATCTTTACAAGGCCATAACTTGGGCGTCCGATATCCAAATCAAGTGATTAAAAAGCCCAAATTCATCTACTCTTCCTGATCTACAATTTTTATGAAGGGGCTGAAGCCCAGAACGCATGTTATCCTATTCGAAATCAGATGTGAAGTTTCGGTAACCTAGGGTTTCCTCCCTAAGCTCTATTTAAGCACATTAAGAGGCCATTAGGGGAGGATTATTCTTTTCTCATGTGAACAGTAGCCAATTTTCCTTTTCTCCATTGTTCTTGTCAAGATGGAAGGCTAAGGATTTTGTAACCGGTTGCATGCCATACTCCTTATCCGGTTTGAATCTTTGGACGTTTTTGTATATCTGTTTTCATCTTTAATCTTATGGTTTTGTTTCTTTGCTTCTTCTCAAGTGTGTATGTATTTTATACGATCGTATGAATGCATGCATGATGATTGGGCAGATTTGACTAATAGGCTCGACTGGGGTATTGGTTTGCAAGAAACAACATAAACTTAGTGGGCGATTGTTCATGTCGGTTTCAGATCTGTGTGCTAAAAAAATTGAAACTTGTATATTGATTAAGAAGATCTTCTGTGATTTTTATATTTGTTTCAATTTAGTCTTCGGCGATTGTCAAGAATTTTTTTTAGATCTGGGGATTAAAGATAAATAGGGTCTTTATATGGTGGATGATGATACCCGGGTAGGGAGGAAAGGTTGCAACTGGTTGCATCTCGGTTTACTGTGTTCTTGTTTATTTTGTTTTTTGTTTTTCATCAAAAAAAACCCCCCCGTTTAGTCTTGTTTTGACAGATCTGTTTGAGGTTCGTTGGGAGACGACTTTGGGTTGCACCCTTATTGCAAATCCGAATCATTATTCATCTAATCTATCGGTGTTCGACAGCCCGACCAGATCTATTAATTCATCACGACATGACACAATTCAATTTGAATAAGCAACAAGAGTATGCCACTAAATATTTTAAAAATCCTAACCTAATTCCCAAAACTTATGGTGGCTTTACTCATCTAGCCACATGCGAACTTTTCCTTAGGTTCGCTCTGATACCAACTGTAACACCCCAAATTTCTTGAGCGTGTTATATCTTAGGATTTCGGGAATATAAAATTTTTTTATATCACAATAGCTGTCATACATCACACAATATCCCAAAAATCCAAATTTACACCTTCTCAGCTTAACAAACCCAATAATCGAATAGCTAAGACAGGCGTTAAAATCTCGAATGCGGAAGCTAGATCGAACCTGATATGGTTCACAACCATAATACTTTATTTATCATAAAATTGTTCAAGACGTCTACAAAATATATTACATGGACATCATCAAGTGATAACCGAACATCTTAAACATATCCAAAATTACATAGGTTTGCACATAAACATAGATATGATAAACATGCTACAGGCAGTAAAGTAAGCTTATCCTTCAGCTACCTCCTTTCCCTTAGAGCTGCTCGTCAAACCTGAAACGTTTGACTATTCCAGGGACATAGTCCAATTAGAAGATGAATCTTCTAGTGGGAAACTCCAAAAACAATTTATATCGATGCATGATCAGGTATAAAATGTATGAGAAGACAACGAGAACTACTCCGAAGTGCCTCGTGAACACGTTAGCCTCCTCCAACGAGAGCTTTCTCAATGGCGCACGCATAGCACCTCTTGGGAGGTCCCTAACCATGTCACTTCAGCCCGACCTCATAGCTGTTAGAACAGTAGGTTCTATGGCACACACCAAGATTTAAAATCCTTTTGATTGAAAATAAAAAACTCAATGCACGTGAGGATAATGAAATGCTAGCAATGATAAACAAATAAAAAGAAACATAAGCAAGAGAGAACACAAAGATTTATAGTGGTTCGACTTAACCCAAGCCTAATCCACTACCTTAGCTCCTCACTAAGGATTTTTCAAACCATCCACTATCAACCCCCTACTCAACCCGAGTAGGTCTTCTAGTCCGAGACTAGGAATTACAACCTCCGACTCAAATGAGCCCTCTAGCTACACAAGCTAGGAAAATAACAACGATACAAATGAAAGAGAGAAGCTAAGAGTTAACACTCTTAGTTACAAGTTCTCTCACAATGAAAACTAGGCTTAAGAATAGATTTACAATGATAGAACAAAGCCTTGCATAGAAAAATATAACAATGAAAGCACAGAGAACACTGTAAGCACGAATAAAATGATTTGTAATATTTAGATCATCTTGTTTCCGTCCATTAGCCTTCTCTTGATCATCCATGACATGTATATATAAGTGTCCCACAAAGTTGAAGAGAAATATAGCCGTTTGGAGCTGTTGGAATTTGAAAAAAATAGCCGTTGAAAGCTTTATGCGAAACACATAGTCGACAGAAAATAGGTTAGTCGACTATTTTATCAAATAAAACTAGCCATAGTCGACAGACAGAAAAGCATAGTCGACTATCTTATAACACAAAAATCCCATAGTCGATAGATACAAATGTATAGTTGACAGATGTGAAAATGTGAAGAAAAATTTGAATTTACAGAACAAAAATAGTCGACAGATGAAATAACATAGTCAACTATCCTTACACAATAGTCGACAGAATGAAATATAGTCGACAGAGGCCATATATAGTCGATAGATTAAACAAGCATAGTCGACTATCCTTATGCATAGTCGACAACACTAAACAACATAGTCGACTATCTTCTTGAAAAATCTAAAAACTTAACAGATAACATGTAGAAGCACACTTGATAACATGTCCTCATTTTGTTTAATTTATATTTTTCCTTCCATTTACTTTAATACATAAATGTAAATAAGAAAGTACCCCCCATTTGGATTCAATAAAAATATCTAAGAAATCAAAATCCATAAGAATAAAAAAGTAGAATTTGAATTTTAGTAGGAACTTAGGATTTTGCGATTTTACCACCTCCAAGATATACACTTTCTATTTCTTGAAAAATTCGTTAAAAATTATTTTATCACTAATGAATGTTAGCTATTGAATTACCGGGAGTTAGTTTTCTAAAAGGGAAACATTTTCATATATGTCTCCTTATAAGGTGCTAGTCTTCCAGACTTAGAAAAAATATTGAAACGTTATCAAAATGAGTTTCAAGATATGATGCATGAACTAAAGGATTTTTCATACAATTAAGTTTCAAGCCAAAACCTTTCATGCACGTTTCAAAATATGAAAGCTTATTTTGAAGTATGAGATTAACATAAATGATTTTTCATACTTAAGATTGGATTTTCATTAAACACATATATGTTAAAGATGGTCTTTTGCCTTAGAACAATTTTAGCTCTATGTTGACCAACGACTTCAAAGCTAATTTGAAAATCATTTTGCCACACGAATTTTATAAATGCAATAGTTAAAAGTCAATAGCATATATTTTTCAAAAAAATACATTTCATATATGCAACATGATTTCACGTAAGAGAATAACAAGCGTTTATGTATAAGAACTTCACAAAACACGTCTCATGCAATACAATTCTCTCATAAGAGAATAAAAAATAGGATTTGGAGTATAGGAGTCTCACCTTGTTGGTTTATTTCTTCGACGGTATAATTTCACAGCAAATGGCCTAGGTTTCTGCAGAAAACATTTGTTTCGGTAAACCTAACCTTAAATATTTTTATATGGGGTTGAAGGGTATTAAATTAGGGGCATAACTGGAAAATTTAATGAAAAAAGCACCTCTCACGCGCCCCAAGAAGTCTAGCCACGCGCCCTCACGCGCAGCTATTATTCGGTGCGTGTATCTCACGCACTGCACAGCAGTCTCGGACTGCTTCACCTCGGGTTGGTATTTCGGCCATAACTTCCTCGTTTTAACTCCGATTCGACCCCCGTTTGAACCTACGCGGCCCTCTCTTCCCCCTCTATAGGATTATCAAAAACATTGTACTTACCTCACTTTTTTACTGACTAATTTTGGTGAACTCCGACGAGGCTCGTTCTCTACCGCTTCTTCGCCGCTTTCTTCCCGCCTTCTTGCCGAACTCCCTTCTCTCTCTCTAGAAAAAGCTCCTCCTATTAGAGTGATTCACTCCTCAAACTTGGTCGGAATGATTTGAGAAGAACCCATGGTGCCTTTTTATAGATTTCTCCAACCAATTACATTATGCCACTTGTCAAAATCTTAGCCATGGACTCCAAAGACTCAAAGCCATAATTGAGTGGCTTTTGAAAACAAAAAATAGAATGAATTGAACTTTTGGAATCCAAGCTAAAACCCCAAACTTCTTTCAAATAACACTTTGACCCTTATTTCAAGTCCTCAACTTTAATATTTTACCACATAAGCTCTTAATTTTATCCTTATTTCGTTTGGATAATTCTCTAATTACAATTACACCCTCAAACATCAAATTTATCGAGATACTTAAAATTTCAAAATTAATAAATCAAAATTACTCAATATATATGATTTTTCGAAAGCCCCTTAACCTTCATTCGGTCTTTTTAGGCTACAACTTAACTTAACCGAAAATCATTTCTGATTTGATTTCTTTCAGCGTCATAAATCTCGCATCGAGACGCTCATCAAAAATATACCTTTAACCTTAGGTATCTAAGCTCTAGGGTACTCCCTACGACTGATTCGGTTACTCATTGCCAATTCAAACATATTTTTGGTATTTTAAACTCACTTAAAATACATGGCATCTTCAGAAAAATATGGGGTATTATACTACGCCCTTACGGGGTCTTTATTCCACTCGAAAATGCTTTGGGGTTGCCTCCCTGGAAAAACTGCACCACCCCTAGGGTCCCCTCAGCTTCCCAGAGGTCCCCTACGACCATTTGGTACTAACATCTATTCGAACTTATACAAAAATTATTTCAGAATTTATTTCCCATCTAACTGCTTCCAGCATCATCAATCTCATCTTTAGACGCTCACCAATCTCATGCCCTCTTCCCTAGACATCCCAGCCCAAGACATTTCCTGCCGTCAATTAAGCAATTTATTATTTTCCTTAAAATCGCACATAACCTAGTAAATCACCTTAAAACCCATAAATTAATTATTTCCAAAATCAGAGATGTTACAATGGGGATCAAAGAATGGCCTGTGCCTGCTATGTCTCTTCCATGAAGAGAATGAGGAAGAGAAAGGATGAGACATTATCGATTATAGAACGGGCTATACATAAATCTCTCACTAGGCAGGTTGTATACAAACCCTAATTGGTTGAAAAACTAGAAGCTGTGCAATTAAGTGAGAATGAACTAGAAAAAGAGGTGCATGTTAGCTCACAACTCCCTAAGAAGTTGAAGCAAGAGATTGTGAAGTGCCTGACAAAAAATATTGACATCTTCGCTTGGACACCAGCTAATATGCCTTGGATTAGCCTGAATGAAATTTGTCACCACTTAAACGTGGATCCACAATTTAAGCCTGTTTGTTAAAAGAAGCAGAATATCGCTCCTTATAGGCTACCAGCATTGGATGAGGAAATTGATAATTTATTAGAGGTCAGATTTATATGAGAAGTATAAGTATAGCCGCTAACTAGTAGGGTGGTAGCCCTAAATCGGTTTTTGTCCAATCCGCTGAAAAGAGGCTCCCATTCTTTTAGACATTAAGAGTTGGGAAAGGTTTTGAATGGATGGAGCAATGTCAAAAGTCCTTTGAGGCTTCAAAAGAATATTTGAAAGAAGTTCCCCTTTTGACACATCCAAACACCAGAGAATCCTTATATTTGTACTTAGGGGTAAGCGATAGAGCAATTAGTGCTGTGCTCTTAAGAAAAGAAGACCAAATTGATCGACCGGTATACTATGTTAGTAAAGTTTTGCAAGGCCTTAGAACACGATATCCTTTCATAGAGAAAGTAGTCATCTTTTTGATAAATGCTTCCCGAAAATTGAGGTTATACTTTTAGGCTTATTCATCATTGTGTTGACCAATCAACCACTACAAAGTATCTTACAGAAGCCAAAATGTTTAGGTCGACTTACTAAATGGTCAATTGAGTTGAGTGAGTATGATATACAATTCATACCAAGACAAGCCATCAAGGGACAAGTGTTAGTTGACTTCACAGTTGAGTGCACACCCGTTAGTGAAATTGAAGCCAAAAATCTATCGAAATAGTTGATGTTTGTTGACGGAGTCGCTAACTCACAAGGAAATGGTGCTAGAATAGTTCTCATTCCCCTAGAGGGGGAGGTCTTGGAATACTCCCTAAGATTTGCATTTTCCAGATCAAATAATGTAGCAGAATATGAGGCATTAATTGCTGGGATGAAGTTGGCTCGAAAACTTGAAGTGAGTTAGCTAATAGCTCACAGTGATTCCCAACTGATTGTCTAACAGTTCCATGGGAAATATGAGATAAGGGATTCGATAATAACACAATATCTACAAAGGGTTAAGGCCTTTGTGTAATCATTTTAAGACTTTCAATTGGTACAAATTAACCAATCTCTTAATAGCCACGCCAATGCCTTATCCAAGTTGGCATCAACCAAGGAGATAGTAGGAAGGACTGTATTTGTTGAAGTTCTCTAGAAACCCATCATAGAAGAGAATGAAGTCACATGTATTGATGTCGTTAATGACTAGAGAACACCAATCCATCATCATCTGATAGAAGGAGAATTACTAGATGATCAAAACACAATTAACATGTTTCACTATTATCAATGGGGTGCTATACAAGCGAGCCTTCACCATGTCGCTCTTGAAATGTTTGCATAATTTTCTTTTGGTCAACATGATGCATTAAGAAAAGTTAAAGAATGTGACAGGTGCCAATAGCACTCTCCTAAATAATCTGCCCAAATCTTTAAACTACCATTTACATACTTGGGTTTGGATATTCTGGGTTCATTTCCTCAAGCTTCTAGCCAGCAAAAGTTCCTCCTAATAGTAATGGACTACTTTACAAAATGGATTGAAGCTGAGGCGTTAGCCACCATCATTGCTAAGAAAGTTGAGAATAAGATATGGAGAGACATTGTATACCAATTTGGGGTCCCACTAATTATTAACACTAATCATGGAAAGTAGTTTGACTGTGATTCATTCCATAGATTTTTGTGAAAATTTGGGAATTCAGCTACGAATTGCCTCAGTAGCGTATCCCCAAGATAATGGCCATGCTGAAATTAGCAACCACACTATTCTACATGGCCTGAAAAACCATCTTGATGGAGGAAGGGGAGCATGGGTTGATGAATTATCAACCGTATTATGGCCCTCTCGTACCATCAATTAGGTTGTAAGAGGGGAAACACCTTTTAATCTGGTATATGGAACATAAGCTCTGATCCCTGTGGAAGTATCTCTTGAATCCTCTAGATTGAACGCTTATGAAAGTAATGGAGATGCTAGCAATTTTGCGTCACTAAGAGAAAATCTAGATTTGATTGAAGAAAAAAGAGAGCTGCCATTTAGTTAGCTGCATATCATAAAAGAATTGCAGGCTACTATAATTCTCGGGTAAGGAGCAGGCCACTATAGAAGGCGATATGGTGCTTAGAAAATCAACTATTACTAACACACTTCGAGAAGATGTAAAACTGCTAGCTAACTGGGAAGGGCCATATCATATTCAGAAGATGATTGACCCTAACACTTGCATTCTTCAAACACTCTAGGATGAAAGCATGGGCAAGACTTGGAATTTAAATCATCTCAAGTTATAGTATCCCATTCGAATATGAAACGTAGGCATAGTGATTGCTAAAAAGGATGTGAGCCTAACATGGGGCCTTAGGCATAGGCACATTAGATTGAGTTGCATAAAAATATTTCTCTTCCTTTATACATTGCATTAATGTTATGTGTTTATGATTATTCAATCTTTTCTCGCAAAAGATCTGTTGCCATGCCTATGGCCCGACTGTAACGACCCGTTAGAGGGCCCAGTATTTATTCAAGAATGATTTAATTAATTGTTGAAGTATTTGATTAAGCGATTTTGCCAATTAATTATTTAATGTGGCAATTTAGAGATTTTGAAGGAAAAGAATAGCATTTATTTCTTTTTAATTTTGGAGTTAAAGAATTTGCCAAGGTGGCAAACTGGTGATTTTTAATTGAGATAATAGTATTTAAATAGCATTTAAAAGGCATTTATTTTGTGGATTAAATGCAAGGGCATGAACATAATTTTGGAGTTTTATTATTATTTGAGAGTTTTAATAATAATTTTTGTATTATTATTAATTAAGTGGGACTATGTATTTAAAGAAGAATGAGAATCCATGTATGAGATGGATTTGGATTAAGAGTCTCCTAGTCCTAATAGGAGAAGGTTTTGAGAGTCTCCAAGTTCAATTGGGAGATGGATTCCAAGTTATAAAAGGAAAGAGATCTAGGACTTTATATCTATATATAGAGCCCATTAGCTTAGCTTTTCTTCACACCGTGTGAAGAACAAAAAGGCCAAGAGATAGTAGAGGCTTGCTAGAGTCTTCAGGATAGCTCCAGGGTTCGATCAGAGAGTTCTATCAGGTAAGTATTCTTCCTGTAATCCCTTCCATTACAGGGTCATATCAGTTTTGATTTCAGATTATTCCAGTTCTTCGTTGTAGTTTTCAGATTTATATCAGTAAACAGAGGCATATATATATATGCGTATAACAGTGAAGTTATGAGTAAGTTCTATTACTCCTTATCCATTTTGGATTGCTAGTTCTATTAATCTTTATCCATTTTGGATTGCAAGTTTTATTAATCCTTATCCATTTTGGATTGCAAGTTCCATTAATCCTTATCCATTTTGGATTGCAAGTTCTATTAATCCTTATCCACTTTGGATTGCAAGTTCTATTAATCCTCATCCATTTTGGATTGGAAGTTCTATTAATCCTCATCCATTTTGGATTGCAAGTTATATTAATCTTTATCCATTTTGGATTACAAGTTCTATTAATCATCATCCATTCTGGATTGCAAGTTCCATTAATCCTTATTCATTTTGGATTTCAAGTTCTATTAATCTTTATCCATTTTGGATTGCAAGTTCCATTAATACTTATCCATTTTGGATTTCAAGTTCTATTAATTCTTATCCATTTTGAATTGCAAGTTCTATTAATTCTCATCCATTTTGGATTGCAAGTTCCATTAATCATTATCCATTTTGGATTGCAAGTTCTATTAATCCTCATCCATTTTGGATTGCAAGTTCCATTAATCTTGATCCATTTTGGATTGCAAGTTTTATTAATCCTTATCCATTTTGGATTGCAAGTTCTATTACTCTTAGTTCTAATATACAGATACCTTGTATCGTATCCGGATGTATCTAAAGTTTTTCGTGATATCCGGATGGTTTGTTTATACATCCGGAAAGGTCAAGATAATATTCGGATGTCTTGCCTGATATCCGAATGCCTCCCTCAAAAGTTGAATTTTTCATTCGAATAGTCCCCAGTTATATCCGAATGCATCAGTGAGATATCCGGATGACCAGAATCATATCTAGATGTCCTAGTTCATATCCAAATACTTCCCAACATATCCGAACAGCTTATGCTTTGAATGTCAGTGTATCCGGATGAGCCTTCTTCGTATCCGAATGTCTTTCATCATATTCGAATATCCTTCCTAATATCCGAATGACTTTTCCAGAAATTCAATTTAGCTTCCAGTGAATCCTAATTCAAGTTTAATTCAATTAATGTATTCAATACCTTCCAACATTGAATTCATAAGCCAGAACATGACAAGTTAATCATACCCATACCTTAAATCATAGTTCATTGAATCTTTGTATTCTAATATATAGATGAAGATCATATCATGTTCAGCATTATTATAACATGATCAGCATTATTTTGTGAGATTATGTGCATACATTTTGGTATGAGCATTGAGCATGACTTTATATGGAGCACTACATATCGTGTGCTAGCATTTATGTGAGCATTGCATTGCATTATGCGTGCCAGGTGGCTTATCCGCGGGGATCCCATCAGTTTCAGTTTCAGCTCAGCTTATGAGTTGCTCGCCTGGTGGCAACCAGGGGGCTAGGGGCTTTGCCCACAGTATGTGCTTACAGTTTTTATGTATGCAGGTTTCAGTTCAAACAGGTATGTATTATCAGATTATGTGGGCCTATGAGCCAAAGTTGCATACCTGCATTTAGTTTACAATTTATGTGCATTACATTTTTATGAATGCAATCAGACAATGATTATACAGTACAAGTTCAGTGAGTTATTTATCAGTATCGATATTCTTCGATTCAGCTTCATTATTCTTTCCAGCTTATTACTTGCTGAGCTTTTGTAGCTCACCTTGTACTCTTCACCCCTCCAGGTTCTAGTAGGGGAGTATCAGATGTGGGGCCTAGCAGCAGTGTTCAGTAGTGTGTGTACGTGGAGCCGCTCAAGATAAAAGATGTCTGGGAGTTTGTTGAGTTCTATAGAGTTTTCTCAGATTAGATCTATTTTATATTTCAGTTGAGGGATTGTCCCTTAGACAGAGTTTATGCTTTTCAGTCTATATTGACTCAAAGTTTTTATCCTAGTTGATTGAGATGTTCAGTCATGGTATCGGATTTCAGTTTATCAGCCAGTTTATTTTTTTATCCCTAGTAGCACCTCTTCTCGATTAGTTCTAGGAGAGGGGGTGTTACACCGACAATGAGGTGAAAAATCAAGACCTATCCCACTTATAGCCCAACAATGAGGTAAACCCTAAAGACTTGTTGCCCAGCGTATGACCCGACAATGAGGTGAAAAATCAAGGCCTGTTGTCTTGCTTACAGCCTGACAATGAGGTAAACCCTAAAGACCTGTTGCCCTGCCTATGGCCTGGTAATGAGGTGAAAAATCAAGGCCTGTTGTCCTGCTTACAACCTGACAGCAAGGTAAACCCTAAAGACCTATTGCTTTGCCTATGGGTCGATAACGAGGGGAAAAATAAGCTCGTTATCTTTCTTAAAACCTAACAACGAGGTAAACACCAAAGACCTGTTGCCCTACCTCTGACTTGACAATCAGGGGAAAAATAAGCCCATAGTCCCGCTTACAGCTCGATAACAAGGTAAACACTAAACACTCGTTGCCCTACTTATGTCTAAGCGATGAGAGGAAGAATAAACTAGTTGTCTCGCTTGCAGCCCGACAATGAGGCAAAAACCAAGAGATTATTGTCTTGCATGTGACCCGATAATGAGGAAAGACACAAGACCTTTATCCTGCGAATAGCCCAACAACGAGGTAAACCTTAAAGACCCATTGTCTTGACTATAGCCGAGCAACGAGGGGAAAAATAAGCTAGTTGTCTTGTTTACAGCTCCTCAACTAGGTAAACACCAAAGAACTATTGCCTTGCCTATGGATCAACAACGAGGGAAAAATTAAGCTTGTTGTCCTGCTTATAGCCCAACAATGAGGTAAACACCAAAGACTAGTTGCCCTACCTATAGCCCGACAACGAGGGGAAGAATAAACCCATTGTCCTGCTTACAACCCGACAACAAGACAATGTAAGATCGTTATTGTAACGCCCCACTTTCCAATTACACAAAGAAGAAATAAGATATTCATTATATGCTAATAATGACCTCAGGCGTTATTGGAAACCCTTACTAGCAGAAGCATTTGGATCGAACCTAAAAGCTTAACCAAAGCTAGATAAAGGGTTTTCCACTAGATTTCCTTTACAAGTATAAGAAATGCATACGACCCCCAATACTCTAGAAAACACAACACTTGACTGCAGGTACAATTGTAGGACACCCACACACACCTCTTACAACTTTGAGTATCCTAGCTACTATTTACAATACATTACTGTTGTATAATTACACGGGTACATAATAAATCAAAAACCCAAAGCTAGCGAAGCTCCACCTCCTTTCCCATGCTTTGAACTGGAACCTAAAACACCTGATACTTTTGATAAACTTGGGATGTTGAATGTCCCAGGGGTATGAAACACCTGAGTTAGATATTACATCTAAGTGAGTGAATCAGAAAAGGAAAGGTATGTGCGTGCAAATGCAATAATGCTATTATGAAATCCACTCCTGTGCTAGCAATGCCAGGGTGTTGCAATCACCCCCGCGGTCATCATAGTCACCCCTGGCTCACCGTAAGAGCACGGGATCTTCCATGATGGCCCAACAACTAGCCACAGTCGCCAACACGAACATAATATATGACAAAGCAGAAAGAATATGCATAACCAAGGGAAAATATGACATGTAAGCCACAAAGGCATGATATGCAAGCCAACATCCACACACAAGTGAAGCAAAAAATTCTCAAAGTGTCACAAAACATGCAAGAATCACTCACCTTGATGGTTTGGGCTTGTCGGCGCACTGTTCACTGTGTTCGGGAATAGTTTTCTGCAAATATCACAAGTTTTCGTAAACCAAACTCAAAATATCTTTACATAGGATCGTAGGGAAGTAAAAGAGGGTCAAGCATGCAAATTTGCAGGTCAAGAAGAGGTTCCACGTACCCTCATGTGTTGCTAGAAGGTAGGTGACGTGACCTCAAGCACAGCCCCTTGCCGGCGCGTGAGCTACACGCGCCTTCCTTAAAAATCGGCCAACTTCGTGTAGTTTTCGTATTTCGGTTGTATCTCCCTCGTTTTAACTTCGATTCGACCCTCATTTTTTCCTACTTACTCCTCTTTCATCCCTCTACCTGATTATGGAAAGAAATTGGACTTACCTTATAGTTTCACTAAAGTTTGGAATGCTTTACGATGAAAGTCTTGAACTTTTCGGCAAGTCTTTTCTTCCTCGTTCTTTAGCATATTTTTCCCTTTCTTTTGGCAGCATTTCCTCCCTCAAACTCCCTTCCTTTCCCTCTTGCTTGGTTCCCAAAATGAATAACCCAAACCCCTTATTTATAGGAAACTCCGGTGAACCAAATCGTGCCACGTGTCACGTCATCATGAGACTTCAAATCTTATCTGCCAAGTTGCCAATGAATGCTTGCCACATGTCCTTAGTGATAAGGTTTGGAGACTTTTGCAAACTTGGAGGTTAAGTAAGCTTTTCTTAGCCAATCACGCGATGCCACCTTAGGAGGTCATTATGAGCCATCATGTGACCTTATCTTATCTTCCAAGTGGCTAATGGTTGATTGCCATGTGTCCCATCCTTAGAGGTTAAGTAACCTTGGAGGCTAAGCAAAGGAAAGTGTGGTGCCCCAATAATCGGAAGCAAGTGAAACATGAAGTGAATCTAAGCTTCAAAAACAGGGTTCAGAAGCAAGTTGCGGAAGAGGGCTTCGGAAGAAGGCTTCGGTATCGATCTTCGGAAAGTGACATTTTGAACTGCAAGTTTAAAAGTGTTCTTCGGAAGCCATCTTCCGAACTATCAGGTACGGTGAATTACTGACCTCTATATAAGGCCAAGCTTATCAAGCCAAAAGGATCTTTTTTCTTTTTCTCGAACACTGGTATTTTCTCTAACTTATCACCTTCCGAAGATCTTAGTTTTCTCACCTTGCTTAAGTGCCCCTTTCATACTGACTTGAGCATCGGAGGGCCTTCGCGGGAGGAAAATCCCGCGAGCCTTCTAACCGTTGTTTACCCCGTACAGACCTTCAGAAGCAACCTGTTCCTTCGAAAGCCTCATTCTTCGGAAGCCCATTTCGGAATCTATTGAGAAGACTTTCGGAAGCTGTTGGAAAAGACCTTCGAAAGCTGTTGGTAAAGACCTTTGGAAGCTGATTTGGAAAGACCTTCGGAAGGATATCCCAAGCATTCCTTCGGGAGCCCCTATTTTCCTTCGGAAGCTTCTTCATACCTTCAGAAGCTCAATTCGATGGCCACTTTTCGGAAGCCCACCTGAACCCTTCGGAAGCTAACCGCGGAAGCTGACCCTTCGGAAGGAAGGCTTCGGAAGCATCCCTTCGGAAGCCCCCCCTTGGTTTTGCACCCAAATCTTCGATCGAGTCCCGAGGCCGACGACATCCACGTGCATCCCACTCCTAGAATTCTAATTGTTGTATTTTGGCAACAACAATTTGGCGTTGTCTGTGGGAAGTGAAACAAAAAGCACATTTACAAGATGCCGAGAGGAACAAAGTCAACTAGTTTAGTAAATCCGCCTAATGCAACCCGAAGGAACACTCGCTCCCGAACAGGAGACCCTAGCCATGTGCTACCTGCTTTACAGGGACTTTTGGAAGATCACTTAGACAATGAGACACGCTCGGGTAACATTCCAGGAACGTTGGAAGGCCGCAAGACTGTTGGATTGGGTGTTATAGAGCATTCAGAGCAAGGGGAGGTGCATGTTGTCAATATAGGGGGACAGGTGGGGAGGCAAGGGAGACAAAACCCAGCTATGATGCAGGCTAATTAAGAGCAGCACTCCCTGGGACAATCCTCAGTTCCAAGGAGGAACCCTGCGGTAACTTTGGTACCACCAGAGCCTTCAAGGACAGCACCACCCACGGTTCTACTATCGGATTATGAACAACTACAGAAGAATTTTGAAGAGCTGAAGAACCAAAACAATGAACTCAGAACAAGTAATGAAGAGAGTATGAGAAAATTACAGGGGATCACTGTCCTGTTACAGGAGTTGATGCCAGACATTCACATTCCCCAAGCAGGACAAACAAGCGTAGAAGGATATTGGAGATCCTTAGACAACCCCCCGAGGGCACCTCACCAAGGGATAAGAATCAGGACCCCCAGGTGTAATGATCAAGTTCCGTTAACAGAGAATCCAGGGAGAATCCATGACAGGAGGCCAGGGAAAGCTCCCATGTATGAAGAAACGGCAGAAAGCACCCACTTAAGGGCCCTTTGTGTTCCATCCCCTGGCAGGAATGAAGCGGAGAAGGAAACACTTAAGGCATCTGACGTCAAGCGCCTCATAGAAGAAGTATTAGAACAAAAACAAATCGGGACGACGCCAATAGAAGCACCCGTGAAAGGATTCCCATTATCTGAAGAGCTTCAAAGACATCCAGTACAATCAGGGTTCAGGCTACCACAGCTCCCGGTGTATTCGGGGAATGAGGACCCCGAGAGGCATTTGCAACACTTCGTCGCGATGGCTGTGCTACATGGGTGGAACGAGGTCACCAAATGCAAGGCTTTCCCTCTCTCACTGGCAGGACAGGCTCAACAGTGGTTCACTGAGCTACCCGTCGGGCATATCCGATTGTTTGAACAGTTGAAGAAAGAATTTCTGGAGGCATTCTCTGCTTACGTTCCGAAGAAGAAGAGTGTCATGTACTTGATGAGCTTGCAACAGAGGCCAAACGAGTCACTAAAATAGTACATTGAGAGGTTTAGGGCTGCCACACAAGAAGTAAGAGACCTCCCAGTAGGCCTTGCCGTATCCGCCTTGCTTAATGGAACCACTTACGCCCCGCTCAGAAGATCCCTAGCCAAAACCGAACCGAGCTCAATGACTAAGTTGTTTGCCCGAGCCGAGCAGTTTATTGTCCAAATGGAAATTTTGGAAGCATGGGAAGGTAAAAAAAGAGGAAGGTCGGGCGACGTTGGGCTAGAAAGATCAGTGAAGATACAGAGAAGAGAAGAGCCTCCCAAGATGCCATTCCGAAGCTTCACACCCCTTACTGAGCCAAGGGTCGCCGTCATTTCCTCCATTGCTCATACCGGGCTCATCAATTTTCTACCGCACACTAACCAGCCAATGGGGAGGAACATGGACTCTTTTTGCAAATTTCACGAGTCCCCAGGGCATACTACAGAACAGTGTCGAGAACTACGAAATCAAATTGAGCAACTAATCAGAAAAGGGAAGTTAGATCGATTCATACTGGATAAACCCAAGAACTAGCAAGGCAAGAGGGAAGAATCTAGAAGAAACAATCAGGGAAGATCCACACGTCCGAGGGGGGACGCTCCAAATAGAAGAGAAAGCCAACCACCCCAACAAAGAGAGGGGGAAAGAAACAACCCGAGAAAGGAGGAAGAAAGACCTGGTGGGGAAGATGGAAATGAACCCGTTATGGAGAGGATACATGTAATTTCGGGAGGAGAGAACTTGGAAGGAGACTCCTCCTTCTCCAGAAAGGCATATGCGCGCCAGGCGTTACACGTTAATTCGATAGAGAAGATCCAAGAAGACGAGGACCCCCTTCATTTTTGCACCGGAAGACTAGGAAATTGTGTCACTCCCCCCACGATGACCCTTTGGTTATCTATGCTATCATTGCCAACCACCCGATTGAAAGAATACTGGTAGATAGCGGAAGCTCCGTGAACCTCTTGTATTGGAATTGCTTTGAGAAGATGCATGTCGCCCATGATCGACTAAAAACAGTCGCTTACCCCCTGTATAGCTTCACGGGAGAGGCAGTACCGGTGGTCGGATCGATTCAATTTCCCGTTACGCTCGGAGACCACCCCCAAGTGATCACCCGACAGGTGAATTTTATGGTGGTCAGAACTTTCTCCTCAGCCTACAATATGATATTGGGACATTCCCTTATCAACGCTATGAGAGCTGCCATCTCTCCAGGGTATTTGTTGATGAAATTCCCCACTCCTCATGGGGTCGGACAAGTAAGGGGTAATCAGAAACAAGCCAGAGTATGTTATGTGAGCTCCACGCAGGGTGCAATGGAAAAAGGAAAAGCGTTGACTGAAGAGACCTTGTTGATTGGCGAGCAAACCCTCGAGGCCAACAAACCTCAGCCGGTAGAGCCGCTTGAAGCAATCCCTCTAAATCCTGGCGATGAAGGTCGGCAAGTACGCGTGGGAAGTCAACTAGCGAGTCAAGAGAAAAAAGAAATTATCAAATGTTTGCACTCTTATGCAGACATATTCGCCTGGACACCAGCCGACATGCCTGGGATCAGCCCAGACATTATGACCCATCGCCTGAATGTGCGAACAGATGTTTGGCCGGTCAAGCAGAAGAAAAGACACGTCGCCCCAGAAAGACTGAGACATATGGAGGAAGAAGTGGACAAGCTCCTGGAAGTATGATTTATCAGGGAGGTTCAATACCCTGAATGGCTAGAAAATGTTGTAATGGTACCAAAGGCCAACGAAAAATGGCGGATGTGCATTGACTTTACCAGTTTGAACAAGGCCTGCCCTAAAGATTCCTACCCACTCCCCCGAATAGACAGGCTGGTTGACAACACCTCCGGGTATGATGTATTGAGCTTCTTGGATGCGTTCTCAGGTTACCACCAGATCAGCATGTACCCGCTTGATGCGGAGAAAACAGCTTTTATAATAGAAAAAGGGACGTACTGTTACCAGGTAATGCCCTTCGGCTTAAAGAATGCGGGGGCCACATATTAGAGGATGGTCAACAAAATGTTCAAAGAATTATTAAGGGGGGTGATGGAGGCATACGTGGATGACATGATAGTGAAGAGAAGGCAAGGTGAGTCTCATTCCAGTCAACTTGAGAAAGTCTTCGCGATATTTAGAAAGAATAACATGCGCCTGAACCCGGATAAATGTACGTTCAGAGTAAAGTTGGGAAAATTTCTTGGATATATGATCACTCATAGAGGGATAGAGGCCAACCCTGAAAAAGTGCAAGCGGTAATTGACATGCAGCCCCCATCATCTGTAAAAGAAGTTCAGAGATTGAACGGTCGATTGACGGCCTTGGGCAGATTCCTCTCCAAGCAAGCTGACGCAGCCTCCCTTTCTGCAAAGCTTTAAAGGGAGGAAAGAGTTTTTAGTGGACTCCTGAGTGCGAGAAAGCTTTCCAAGGGTTGAAAGCATATCTAAAGGAGATTCCTCTATTGACACGGCCGAAAGTCGGAGAAAAATTATGCCTATACCTTGGGATCAGCCATCAGGCGGTGAGTGTCATTCTTGTCAGACAACTCGGCCAGATTGATAGCCCGGTATATTACGTAAGCAAAGTGTTACAGGGGCCCGAGGTGCAGTATCCCCACGCTGAAAGGGTGGCTTTGGCCTTGGTAATGGAAGCAAGAAAACTGAGACCCTACTTTCAAGCCCACGCTGTAACAGTATTGACAGATCAACCGTTAAGACAGATTCTACAGAGGCCAGAGTGTTCAGGAAGACTGACTAAGTGGGTAGTTGAGCTCAGCAAATACGATATTAGCCTCGAGCCTAGGAAGGCAATAAAAGGGCAAGCGTTGGCAGACTTCATAGTGGAGTGCACTCACTCACCTGCGATAGAAAAAGCTTGCTCGGAAGCATGGATGTTGTTTGTGGACGGGGCATCTAACGCGAAAGGAAGCAAGGCGGGGGTTGTATTAATCTCCCCCGAAAAAGAGATGTTAGAGTACTCCCTACACTTCATCTTCCCTAGCTCGAACAGTATAGCGGAATATGAAGCATTGTTAGCTGGAATGAAGTTGGCAGAAAAATTGGAGGTGAAAAACTTGACGGCCCATAGCGACTCGCAATTAGTGGTACAACAGTTCCAAGGCACTTTTGAAGTAAGGGAACCACTATTGGCCCGTTATTTACAGAAGGTGAAGGAACTCGCTCCTAGATTCGAACGCTTTGAACTCATACAAATCAATAGGTCTCTTAACCACCACGCTGACGCACTGTCCAAACTGGCCTCCGCTCGAGACACCTCCGGACGATTGATTCACATGGAGGTCCTACAACGACCGAGTGTGGAAACAAGTGAAGAAGGTGTTCATTGCGTTGATATAGTTGACGATTGGAGAACACCGATACTGAAATATCTGCTTAACCAGGAGCTTCCAGCGGCGCCCTCGGAAGCAAGAAAGTTGAAGACCAAGAAAGCCCGCTTTACAGTCATCGGCCAAGAGCTGTATAAGAGAGAGTATTCAGTACCTTTACTCAAGTGCTTGGGGACACGGGAGGCAGATCAGGCCCTGGAAGAAGTTCACGAGGGAGACTGCAGTGAGCATCTCGGTGCCAGAGTGTTGGCTGGGAAAGTCCTACGAGCAGGTTTCTTTTGGCCCACCCTAAAACAAGACGCAGCCCAGAAAGTGCAGACATGTGATAAATGCCAAAAGCACGGCCCTCTAACATTACGACCCCCGTCATCTATCCAACCGATATTTCAGCCGTTGCCGTTTGCACAATGGGGGCTAGACATCTTGGGCCCGTTCCCTATGGCGTCAGCACAAAGGAAATTCTTGTTGGTGGCCACGGATTACTTCACAAAGTGGGTTGAAGCTGAACCGTTAGCAACAATAACTGAGAAAAAGGTAGAGGGGGTGATATGGAAGGACATAATTTGCCGCTTCGGAATACCCCGTATTCTCAACACGGATCATGGAACGTAGTTTGATTCTAAAACCTTCAGGACCTTTTGTAAAAGATGGGGGATCAGTTTAAGGATGTCATCCGCGGCCTACCCACAGGCCAAAGGACAGGCAGAGGCAAGCAATAAAACTATTCTCCACGGGTTGAAGACTCGACTGGAATGAGCTAAAGGCAGATGGGCCGATGAACTCCTTAGCGTTTTGTGGGCTTACCGCACCACTAGTCGCGTATCTACGGGGGAGAGGCCATTCAGTTTGGTATATGGGACGGATGCCCTTATTCTAGTGGAAATAGACCTCGCATCGCCTCGAGTTGTGGCTTTCAATGAAGAGAGAAATCCAGACAATTTAAGGGAAAGCTTGGACCTGATAGATGAGTTGAGAGAGAAGGCAGCTGTGCAGTTAGTAGCATACCAGAGAAGAATCGCCAGCTATTATAATGCAAAAATCCGACCTCGAATGTTCCAAGAAGGGGATTTGGTGATCGGGAAAACAGTGATTACAACTGCCCACCAAGAGGAAGGAAAGCTCAGACCGAATTGGGAAGGGCCCTACAAGGTACAAAGAATGCTGGGGCCCAACACTTGTGTGCTGCAGACGTTGCAAGGAGAGATGATGAGCAAGACCTGGAATACCATTCACCTCAAGAGATACTTTACTGCCCAGACAATCGAGACCAGCGATAGAAGATTCGAGGCTGAAGACATGGAGATGCGTTCGTTGCAAGGGGCGCTACCTGGCTCCCCTGAGAACCGAAGTTCCTTTTAATTTTCTTATGTAACAGTTCCCCTATAAATAAAAGAATATCCCCATGTATTCCCGTGGAGTAGGCAAAACTATAAGCCGAACCATGTAAGATCTCCTATGTCTTTAGCATCTGAATGTATGGTTAAAAATGGTACAGGTACGACGCCCCCAGCAAAGGTCCCAAACGAGGTTAGGGTAACACGGGGAAAATCAGGCGCACATGACCACATGCCGGGCCAGGGTCCACAGATGATCCAACGCTTGTACCCACAGACTCACCCAAATCACTTAACTGAGTCCGGTGCTATGCATCTAAGCTAGACCCGACTCCTCAGACGATTTGGCGCCTAGGTCTCCCGGTAAAGTTTGGACACCTGGAAGGAACCCCAAACCGGATTGGTTATTGGCCCTAGATACGCTAAAGGTAGGCTGACTCTCTCGCTGGGGCAGAAGATGGTAAGACGATTATAAGATGGAATAAAGGACACCCACGCCGTGCAAAACCCAAGTCAGCCGATAAATATGAGGCGCCTGTGACCCCAGGCCGGATCAGGATCAACAGGGGCCAATGTCAATGCTCGTAGACTCACCTAGATCTCTTGACTGAGTCCGGTGCTATGCATCTAAGCTAGACCCGACTCCTCAGATGATCCGGCACCTAGGTCTCCCGGCAAAACTCGGTCACCTGGGAAGAATCCCTAACCAAGCCACTGGCCAAACCTAGCCCCCCGAAAACATACAAGACCATGGAGCGGTGGTCATACGAGTAAAAGAGCCGATGTCAATGCTCGTAGACTCACCTAGATCTCTCGACTGAGTCCGATGCTATGCATCTAAGCTAGACCCGACTCCTCAGACGATCTGGCGCCTAGGTCTCCTGGCAAAACTCGGTCACCTGGAAAAAATCCCTAACCAAGCTACTGACTAATCCAGCCCCTAGTATGCATCAAAATAGAAAGCTCGAGGACTGTTGCAAGAATCTCATAAACGCGTCAAAGGGGCGAAGCCTAGCTCGGATCTCCTGGAGTCGAAAGGCCTTAAAAACAAAATGAACTAGATTTCCAATTGAAGCTCAAAAAAGTATGAGTGCGCGAGTCATGTAACCAACAAGCAAGTAAAAATAGTACAATCGGATTGTATAATGTTGAAAATAAGACAAGTACATGCGACATATTAAAGCGACTCCCAATGTTTACATTCACCCAAAACTAACAAAATAAGGCGCGACGGCAAAAAGTAGGGAGTCAGAAATTCTAAGAAGAATGCCTTGAGAAAAAGCCAGCATTCGATATAGGGCCTACACTAATCTTCAGCTGGAGGGCGACCCGCGTGGCCCGAACCTTCTCCTGAGAGAAAATGTGGGGAAGCATCAGCAGCAGTGTCTAGCCCCAGCTCTCTCTTGATCATTTGGGCGGTGTTACACGAACTAACACCTACTTCACTCTCCTCGAACTCCAAGATGTAAGGACTCCATGGACCCTGCAAGTTGCTGAGGTCATCCTCTAGCGCCTGTCTTATACATTCTTCAGGTCCTAAATCGTATGGCTCGTACTTCCTCCAGTCGGGAGGGGTGCCAGCAGACATAGCATTGTCAAAAGTTACCTCCGAGAAGGAATCCCTCGGGCGCCTGGTCTCAATGAAGTTGCGACAGAGATAAAAGCCAAACTTCGAGAAGCAGCTGGCGTAACTATCCTTGCGACGAAAGCAATCCCTCGAAAGATGGTACTGCTTCACGACATCCCTTGTCGCTTCGTTGATCTCTCATTGCCTATTCTCGCACATTCTTTCTACCTCTACTCGAGCATGGGCAGCACGTTCCTCTGCGCAGGCCAAGTCCCTTTCAGACGAGACACCTCTCCTTGGGCCTCCTCCAGAAAAGACAACTTCTCTTCGTATGCCTGGTTACGAGCCTCTAAAGCCTCTTCCCATTTACGAGCATTATCTTCGGCTGCCTGGTGACTTATAGAGAGGTCATGAAGTTGGGCCTCGAGGCTGGTCTTATCTAACTCCAGATGGCGGATCGTCATGTTTAGGACCTGTTCATCCTCTTTCCACTAGAAGGATTTCTGTGTCTAGTAGTAAATTTATGCCTCCTGGCGAGCCAGTCGAGCACGATTCATAGCATTGGTCACCACGGCACCTTGAGCGCCCTGCAAGAAAGGGCATGAGAGGATAATGAGAGACGTATAAAAAGATAAGTCAAAAAAGACAAATATGAAAAGGTAAGGAAGCATACAATCGCAAGATAGCGTTCAAACTCGTCCATGTCCTGGGGAGAATTGCGAAAGTATCGATTTTCATCACGAGGAAGGATGGAAGAATAGAGTAAGCGAGTGCCAACACCGGGCATATCAATAGTATCCGTATCCAAAACCCCAAATTGCATGTCGAGCCACTCCCCACGAACCCAATAATTGGCATCTAATTGTATCGCCCCTTGGTGAGGGTCAAGTAGTGCGGGGAAGATTGGGGCCAATCCTCTCGAGGTTGACGCCTTCTCCATGTGCAAGGTCCGATGATCACCATGTTAGGGATTGATCACGGCACGACGATACAAACCTCGACCGCTTGCATGAACTGCATCAACGGCGGCTTGGTCAAATCGAGAAGTAACCTCGCCCTCAGGACCCGCTTCATCCCTAACCGGCTCACGCCCATGGTGAAGAGCCCCTCTCATGGCCGCAGACACAGCCATCTCGAGCAGAGAAAAGGTAGGAACGCCAGGAGTAGGCTCTGCCGACGAATCATGGACTGGAGGGTCATCAGCAAGCTGAAACGTTGCAAAGTCCGCCTCTGCTTCTTGGCAGCAGCTCCTCTTCCTCCTTCGATGCCGGTGGCGCTGGGGAGCCCAGGTCTGCCCTACCCCCTCGTTTTGTTCGACGATGTGAGTGTCAAGAACAGGGGTCCCATCTTGAGGATCGAATGATGGAGGCGCTTCAGCTTGAGTTGCCTTGGGAGCAACCCGTTGATTAGCAGATCTCATTAAGTGGTGCATGGCTGGAAAAAAAAAAAAAAAAAAAGAGGTCAGAAACCCTGAAGTGACTTGAAGGCAAAGCTTAAAACAAGGAACAATAGCAAAATAGCTAGGGGGTCCGCACCCTCAGGAGAAGGTTGTTCCTGGAGAAGAGCGTCCCCCCTCCCGCCGTGGCGACAGGTGGCAGATTAACTGGAGTGCTTGAGCGTAGGGCCCTGGGCACCTTGCGACGAGAGGGTTCGCCACACTCTGGAATCCAACCCACCCTTATTAATCTGTCCACAATCAAGAGGCCAAGAAGATGTTTAAGACCACCTCGAGTAATAACGTGACAGCTATCCTCATATCTCTCCCTAAGCTCAGAAAGAGGCGCACTTAATATAGGTTTTCCCACTCTCTCAGGATCGGTGCGCCATTCGCGAGGAGCATTCCACACCCCGTTCGGAGGTTGAACCAAGAACCACCGAGTATCAAATAAAGCTTCTCGAGGAGGGGACTCAGAAAAGAGAGGATCACCTCGGATCCGCTGCAGGGTGTACATGTGAAAGCGCTCCTTGACTAGGCGTAAGAGAAAAAGGCAATAGAGGAAGTCGACGGTAGGGTCTCTGTCGTTCTCACGACAGATGATGAAGAAACCAACTAATTGAGCCCAACCGTTGGGATGCAGTTGGACGGGGGCAAGCCCACTAAGACGAAGAAACTTAAGACAAAAATTATGGAGAGGAAGATGAAAACCTAAGTGAAAGCTAGCCTCATGAACACTCATCCACCCGGCTTCTAGGTCCACCGCGCAGTTTTCTTTAGGGCAAGGAAGCTGGGTGCGATACTCCCTAGGGATATTATAATTTTGACGCATAAGGGCCATGTCATTTTCGTTCATACGAGAGCGTTTACCCTTTAAAAAGAAGTGCTCGGCTCCATGGGAATCGACCTCATGATAATAAATTTTTCCACTAGCCATAGTAAGAAGAATCAGAATCAAAAAAGGGATGGAAAAAGGAGACCATGCGAAAAATGGGTATGTGCTTCAGAAGGATAATGCACTTTGGAAGTATTTTCCTTCGGAAGGCAATGATTCGTTTGGTTCGGAATTAGTTTTCTTCGGAAGGTCGATCGAAGGCTTCGGAAGATAAACACTAGATCTGGATTAGCTTCGGAAGTTTTTAAAACTACGGGACGTGTATGGAAAGGTTACCTAGCGTTCGGATTCGTTCAGAAATGGGTCCTTCGGAAAGATGTGCAGTGACTACTCTTCGGAAGGAAATGTGGAGATAGAGAGAAGACCCCTTTTTTGAACTAGCGTGACCGTGTCGAAGTGCCGAAGCGGTGGGGCCTATCTATTTATACCCAGCTGGTGGAAGCTCAATCGACCTTTTTCGGAAGAAATCTTCCGAAGCTCGCCTTCGGAAATCCGGCATGCGATCCTTGGTGCAGTCAATGTAGAAAATACTCTTAATTATGTAAATACAAAATAAAGAGTGGGGGACAATTGTGGTGCCCCAATAATCGCAAGCAAGTGAAACATGAAGTGAATCTAAGCTTCGGAAATAGGGTTCGAAAGCAAGCTGCGAAAGAGGGCTTCGGGAGAAGGCTTCGGTATCGATCTTCGGAAAGTGACATTTTGAACTGCAAGTTTAAAAGTGTTCTTCGGAAGCCATCTTTCGAACTATTAGGTACAGTGAATTATTGACCTCTATATAAGGCCAAGCTTATCAAGCCAAAAGGATCTTTTTTCTTTTTCTCGAACAATGGTATTTTCTCTAACTTATCACCTTCCGAAGATCTTAGTTTTCTAACCTTGCTTAAGTGCCCCTTTCGTACTGACTTGAGCATCGGAGGGCCTTCGCGGGAGGAAAATCCCGCGAGCCTTCTAATCGTTGTTTACCCCGTACAGACCTTCGGAAGCAACCTGTTCCTTCGGAAGCCTCATTCTTCGGAAGCCCATTTCGGAATCTATTGAGAAGACTTTTGGAAGCTGCTGGAAAAGACCTTCGGAAGCTGATTTGGAAAGACCTTTGGAAGGATATCCCAAGCATTCCTTCGGAAGCCCCTATTTTCCTTCGGAAGCTCAATTCGATGGCCACTCTTCGGAAGCCCACCTGAACCCTTCGGAAGCTGATCGCGGAAGCTGACCCTTCGGAAGGAAGGCTTCGGAAGCATCCCTTCGGAAGGCCCCCCTTGGTTTTGCAGCCAAATCTTCGATCGAGTCCCGAGGCCGATGACATCCACGTGCATCCCACTCCTAGAAATTCTAATTGTTGTATTTTGGCAACAACAGAAAGATATTTTTTTAAGGTTTCAAGAAACGACGCTTTGGCTTGAACTTTTTATGTAATTGCACTTAGACCCTTACAACTTGGTCCCTGGGCCATTTTTTAATTGCACTTTTTGGTCCCTAAAAACTGAATAAATTACACTTAGCACCCCAAGATTTTAGGTAAATTATACTTGTACCCAAACTTCAGTATTTACGATTTTGCCACTGGTTCAGAAACTGAACCTTTGTCTCAAGGCTTCTATAGTCCCTTGAAAAGACCTATTTCCTCAAGTATTAGAACCTAATAATCTCAAGTATCACCTCATATTTGAGTTTGAAAATCTGGGGGTATTACATCCTCCCCCCCTAAAAATAAATTTCGTCCTCGAAATTCTACCTCATTCCTTAAGATTATGGTGTCCCTAGAACACCTTCCTCAAAAGATATTATCCCACTCCTCAAGACTCACATTATGGTGGATAATGTACTTTGTTGGCTGTGCCTCATCCAATATGGTTGCCCCAACTTTTGGCCTTAGGCACTTGAATTCGACTTAGAAATCAAAGTATTTTATCCAAAAATCGACGACAGGGTTTTGACTTATTCTGAATTAACTTGCTTCATGAGTCCCATCACGAATACAACTATTTTGGAGAATCCCTTCCCGAATCTCCAACAATAGATTGTCAATCTCAAAAAGTTTTCAACCATTTACAGACAGTTTAAGGATCCTATCACAATGCTCTGGTCCTTTGGGACTCGGATTCTAGTCCAAACATAACAGCCACGGTGTTACCCAAACTTTGGCATCTGACCGTCTCCGCAGTTCACTATATAGCTCTGACTCATGGGTCTCACACCCTTACCGCTAGCCAGCCTAAAAGCTTATCCGGTAATTAGTCACAAGCCAATCACTAGTCCTCTACCTTGGTCCTTAGGCTCAGATCTATTGTTACAGGCCACACACCCATGGTGTTATTGTTAGGCCAGAGCCTCCTGCCCCATCTCCGAGAGTTGTAATTGACCCGACTCCTGTCACTTCTGATACTTCTTTCAGTACCAGCCCAATTCTCCAAATCATAAGTATATAATGTTACTCACAACTTCCCTTCTTCCAAAACCCACGCTCCTAAGTGTACCAGAGTGTACCTACTATCGCACCAACAGTTATAGTAACAGGGTAAGATTTAGGACAATTAGACCCAAGCGAGCTACTCATAAATTTTGGGATGTACACTATTTGCATACAAAATCGAAGGTTCAAGTCAGTAACCAGAATAAATTTCTCCCCCAAAGACCAAATCTAAGGATCACGCATCCCCATGTTTACTGTTATGGGAAACACACTTCCTTGAGCAAGCCCACCATATCATAACACATGCCTACATTGGGAAAACATACCATTCACAGTTACGACCTACCCTACCCACGTATACAACAACAATTTCATCACCCTCTTCACGCACAAACTTTCGAATCCCAAAGGCTACACAACATACGGTGCAGTAGTCACTCTCCTAGTACCGAAGTCTTTTCCTTTAGATCACTGAGTTAGCCCCATGATCCCAAGCTTTCTTCCATTTTCTCTCACAAAGGAAAATACTTAACTTTTAAATGTTCTTTAAATCGTACCCATTCTGTATTAGGCGTACCTTGTCTTTCAAGATCTGGCAAATTCTTATCATAGCTTGCTTTCCACCAATAACCCGCTTCGTCCAAAGCATAAAGTGGAACATATGATCTTTTCCTTTTTGCTTGGTCACCGCTTCCAATCTTGTATTACCTCTATCCTTGAAAGACTCAGGGCTAACCTATTTCTCATAACTTAGAAAAATTACCTGCAGCACTAGGACAATCCTCAAGTATTACTCGATTTCCCTGTAGGCTAAGTAAATCAAAATATACTCAACCAATACAATCATAAACCAATCCTACTATGTTTTCAACATTCTAGGTATCGAATCCATAAAATCATCTCGAATGGAAATACCACACATCCTTGTAGTTCCACAACAACCACAAAGGAATAATTATTCGTCTTAACTACCCAATCCATTATTGGACATTCCACTTCTTATTAAATTATAAGTTGACACATCATATCATCATTTTCCAGTAAGACTCATTAGCTCCAAGAAATTATCTTACTGGATTACTAGAACATTTTCCTCATTCATAAACGTAACAATTTTAAATTTCCTTTGGCTTCCTCAAATTACTAAACCCATAAAGTTTATTGATAATCCATATCTTAAATACATAATTGCATAAATTTACTAACCATCCTTTGCTCGTCTCGTTTTGATTGATTTTTCTCCCTTGTGGGCAATCCCTAGAGAGATGGCCAATATGTCGGCAATTAAAACATATGAGCCCGTCCGGACAATACCAGGCCAAATGGCCTTTTTCCCCACAAGTGTAGCATTTTCCTCTTCTCTTCTCATAGGGTTTTCCGATATGAGACTTTTGACATCTGCGACAGTTACCTTTCAGCTTAAAATCTCTTTCTTATGCTCCCAAACTGTGTCCTTGGTTTCTTTCATTTGGCTGATTAACTTTCCTTTTTGTGGGCAGTCCTTGGAGAAGTGGCCGATTTGATGGCATTTGAAGCACCTTGGCCCTTTCAGACAGTCTCGTGCAATGTGGTCACTTACTCCACAGGTGTAACATCTTTGGGTTCTTTCTTCACATCATTTTCCAGGGTGAATTTTCTGACATTTGGGACAACCTCTCTTTGCCTTGAAGTTTCTTCCTCGAACCCCCAAGTCATGTTTCTTTTGAGAACGTTGGGTATTTTTCATCTGGAACAACCACACTCTAAATCATGAGGTTAACAAGTAAACCTTAGCAATAAAATAATTCTGAAACATTTGTAACCAACTATTAAAAACTCAAAAATCATAAGTTTTTCAACTTCCCTGACCTTTGTGGACCTAGCTGATTACTAACACATCTCACATACCCACATCTAAAAACATGTACAAGGATTTCATAGAGTAGGTGCCTACTAGACCTTTATCAGGTTCATATCCTTGACTTGGAAAATTACCAACATTCCTATAAGACCAAATAGTCCTCCAGACTCCAAAATTTCTATAGACAATAAAGTAGTTTCCCAAGTGCTTTTTATCCTCCAAAATCCTTGAAACACTTGCAAAACATTTGGTTAATCCTAACAAACCGTATACCATCATATCCTAAAAAATCTAGTGGGTCTCCAAAATTTTGTCAAAGGGTTCCCTCTTCTCAGATACTTACAAATCATGTATCTCCCAAATGACCATTGTTCAGAATCCTCGGGGTTCCAAAATTCACCAATCTCTGCAAGACATCTATTAATAAGGATTCTATATTTCCAGAATTTAGCTATTCTTACCAGGACCAAATTATTCAAAAATCCTTTAGATCTTAAATTCATCAAACACTTGCGAAATAAGAAGTCTCCCAAACGATTACTTAGTATCCTTGAAAACTCCAAGTTTATCAAATCCCTGCAATTGAAATAAATTTCATATAAAATATCCCCAAGTAA
Source organism: Diospyros lotus (assembly GCF_014633365.1). Taxonomy (NCBI): domain Eukaryota; kingdom Viridiplantae; phylum Streptophyta; class Magnoliopsida; order Ericales; family Ebenaceae; genus Diospyros; species Diospyros lotus. The sequence continues at coordinate 11,747,786 of NC_068347.1, forward strand.
TCTTCAAGTAAAGAATATGTCTCCCAAAATCCCGCAAGTCATTCAAGGTTTTCAAACTCATCAAATTTCTACAAGATAGTTGTGAATAAAAACTTCTAACAACCCACATATGAGAATGTTTCCAAAGATCTCATGAGTCATCCAAGCTTTTGGCTAAGGGTTTAATCTTACCAAATAATGAGAATACCTCAGATTCTTATGATAGTCATCCATAAACTTGCTCCATATCCTATCTTAATACCAAGGAGCTCAAAAGTTAGTAAAATCCTTTAATTTCCATAAACTCCACATGTCACTATTTATCCTCCTTTGTGCATAAGTGTATATGATAGGCTTTTCATTTCACCACACAAACATTAGGACGATTTCTTATGTACTTATTGTTCGAAATCCTCAAGATTTTCAAATACCTCGAATATCTGCAAACATTTAGTAAGTCTAACAATCCTCAAATCAAAGTACTTACTCGTTGGACTTTACCATAGTCATTGAAACAACCTCAAATGCCATGTAACCCATCTTGTCACAAAAGCCCCAAAGATTAGTAACATCAATTAAAACATCTCATTTTAATACTTTTCCTTCTAGGATCCCCAGAATAACCATATAATCTATCATGCCATCAAGGAACCTCAAAGTTAGTAGCATTGGATAGGCATCATATCTTACTAACTTATCCTATTTGTACACATATGCATTACAACAACATCTCATCTCACTATACAATCCCCATTCTTCCAACAACAAAATTTGTTATTTCTTAGTCTTGGACTTGGGTAGAGGTAAAAGAGCTCGCTTCTCGGATATCTCTATGGAATCCGTCACTCCGTTAAGAATGTCTCCAACACCTTCATTTCTATGATATCCTAATCCATACTTTCCATTCATCCAAAATATCTTGGAGGTTAGTCAAATCAAAATCCCAATCAAAACCAATAAAAATCTAACTCTGATACCAACTATAACGCCACACTTTCCAATTACACAAAGAAGCAATAAGATATTCATTATATGCTAATAATGACCTCGGGCGTTATTGGAAACCCTTACTAATGGAAGCATTTGGATCAAACCTGAAAGCTTAACCAAAGCTAGATAAAGGGGTTTCCCCTAGATTTCCTTTACAAGTACAAGAAATGCATACGACCCCCAATACTCCAGAAAACACAACACTTGACTGCAGGTACAATTGTAGGACACCCACACACACCTCTTACAACTTTGAGTATCCTAGCTGCTATTTACAATACATCATTGTTGTATAATTACACGGGTACATAATAAATCAAAAACCCAAAGCTAGCGAAGCTCCACCTCCTTTCCCACGCTTTGAACTGGAACCTAAAACACCTGATACTTTTGATAAAGTTAGGACGTTGAATGTCCCAGGGGTATGAAACACCCGAGTTAGATATTACATCTAAGTGAGTGAATCAGAAAAGGAAAGGTATGTGCGTGCAAATGCAATAATGCTATTATGAAATCCACCCCTGTGGTAGTAATGCTAGGGTGTTGCAATCACCCCCGCTATCATCATAGTCACCCTTGGCTCACCGTAAGAGCACTAGATCTTCCATGATGGCCCAACAACTAGCCACAGTGACCAACACGAACATGATATATGACAAAGCAGAAGGAATATGCATAACCAAGGGAAAATATGACATGTAAGCCACAAAGGCATGATATGCAAACCAACATCCACACACAAGTGAAACAACAAATGCTCAAAGTGTCACAAAACATGCAGGAATCACTCACCTTGATGGTTTGGGCTTGCCAACGCACTGTTCATTGTGTTTGGGAATAGTTTTATGCAAATATCACAAGTTTTCGTAAACCAAACTCAAAATATCTTTACATAGAAAATTAAAAGAGGGTCAAGTATGCAAATTTATAGGTTAAGAAGAAGTCCCATGCGCCCTCACGTGCTGCGGGAAGGTGGCTGACTCGCCCTCAAGCGCAACCCCTTGCCGGCACGTGAGCTGCACGCGCCTTCCTTAAAAATCGGCTATCTTTGCATAGTTTCTGTATTTCGCCTGTATCTCCCTCGTTTTAACTTCGATTTGACCCTCATTTTTTCCTACTTGCTCCTCTTTCATCCCTCTACTCGATTATGGAAAGAAATTGGACTTGCCTTATAGTTTCACTAAAGTTTGGAACGCTTTACAATGGAAGTCCTGAACTTTTTAGCAAGCCTTTTCTTCCTCGTTCTTTGGCAGATTTTTCCCCTTCTTTTGGTAGCATTTCCTCCTTTAAACTGCCTTCATTTCCCTCTTGCCTGGTGCCCAAAATGAATAACCCCAAACCCCTTATTTATAGGAAACTCCAGTGAACCAAATTGTGCCACGTGTCGCATCATCATTAGACTTCAAATCCTATCTCCTAAGTTGCCAATGAATGCTTGCCACATGTCCTTAGGGATAAGATTTGGAGACTTTTGCAAACTTGGAGGATAAATAAGCTTTTCTTAGCCAATCACGCGATACCACCGTAGGAGGTCATTATGAGCTATCATGTGACCTTATCTTATTGCCATGTGTCCCATCCTTGGAGGTTAAGTAACCTTGGAGGCTAAGCAAAGGAAAGATATTTTGATGAGATATTTTTTTAAGGTTTTAAGAAACGACACTTTGGCTCGAACTTTTTACGTAACTGCACTTAGACCCTTACAACTTGGTCCCCGGGCCGTTTTTTAATTGCACTTTTTGGTCCCTAAAAAATGGATAAATTACACTTAACACTCCAAGATTTTAGGTAAATTACACTTTTACCCAAACTTCAGTATTTACAATTTTCTCACTGGTTCAAAAATTGAACCTTTATCTCAAGGCTTCTATAATCCCTTGAAATGACCTATTTCCTCAAGTATTAGAACCAAATAATCTCAAGTATTACCTCATATTTGAGTTTGAAAATTTTGGGGTATTACAGTTATCCCGCAAGTAGCCCGATAGTAATGAGGTGTGATATCTGTTGCCACGAGAATAACCTACATTTCTTTTCTCGGTGACCAAATGACATAAAATTCATTATTTTGTTGATAGCTAGATAGAAATGAGAAGGCAATCCCATTACCCCACTAGAAGCTCGACAATGGAGAAAGAATTTCATTATCCCATGCCTAGCTCAACAAAGAAAAAAAATCAAACAACCCACTCCAAGGAATCTCATGCAAACCCTCAATCATATTTGTTGCAACAAAATCTCATATAAAGGAAAAATAATATGACATGCACCACAATGGTAAAAGCTCAACTTTTATTTAAACGAAGGAAGTTACAAGGCTAATAAAGAAAAAGAAAATAAAAGTAGCCTATGTGGGAGCATCGATATCTGGGATCTCACATTCTTCTTCTTCGATAGTAGTAGAAGGAGCATGAGTGTCATCTCCATAAACACCCAAACCTTGTAGGGTGCCAATCATGCTATCACCTTCAGGGTGGAAATCATATAGCTCCCAAGGACTTGTCAAATTCTCCAAGTCATCTACGAGCCAAGGTTCCAAGTAAGAATTAAGGCTCATTGAAATAGAATCATATTGATGCCAGTATGGGGCCTCAAAATTCTTCGACTCATGGGTAAAAACTAGCTCTAGAAACGTCTTTCCAGGGCGCTAGGCTTCCAAATATGAGCAAGCCAGATAAATCTCGTACTTGGTAAAACCAGTGGTATACCCACCCTTCCTATACTGACAATCACTGGAAAGGCGATAGGCCTTGAACGCTTTGGCACAAGACAAGGCTTGCTGATCTTTAAGCTTCTGGATTTGCCTTCGGCTCATCGATGATTCTTCCCAACTCTCCTTTAGCTTTGAGATTTGTAGTGAATGCTCTTGGAGAAGCTCTTCATGGGTAGTCTGCAACTCGTTGCGCTCACATTCACATACAACCATTTCTTGGTGTAGGTCTTAGATTTTCCCATAAAGATTAGAAGTACCAGCCTAAGCCTCAAACAATTAAGCACGTAGTCGCTCCATATCATGCCCAAATCTTCTCAGCTGACCTCTTAATTCCTAACGCTTACCATCCCATTCGGCCTCCCAATCCCTCCATTGGGCCATATCTGTTTCCATAAGCTAGCAATAAACTTTTCCTTGAGCATTTGAAGATAAATTCCCTTGAACCGCCTGAGAAAAAAGAAAGGAAAAAATAAAATATATGAAAAGATAGCCAATGAAACACCAAATGAGGATTAACTTACATTCATGAGTTATCGCTCAGGTTCATCCATAGTTTGGGGGAAATTTGTGCTAAAATGTTGATTCCTATCTCGGGGTAGAATCGTAGCATAGGACAAGCACCAACCCGAGGATCCATTATTGAATCTAACTTCGAGACTCTCTAGGACACCTGGAAATCCCAATCAAAGACCTTCGAGCCATCAGGATGTATGAGTGGAACCAATAGAGGTTTGTCCATAGAGGGAAAAATGAGAAGGTACCTTATAAGTGGCTTTTCCTGCAACCTTCGCCTATCTTTCCAGCTTGGGACCCCAGGTTGGCGACACTCCTCCTCAATTAGCTCCATATCTTGAGAAAAGTGAGAAGAAGAACTTGGAGCTTCCCTAAAACTAGAATCATGAAGAGGAGCTAAAACGACATCATTAGGGGCAAAAAATTCTGCACAGGAACTTCAATGGCAGGGGAAAGAGCATCCTATGCCTCCTCGGACATCCCTATGCTACTACTATTTGTGAGATGGATCGCAAGAACTTGATAAAGATCCCCCCTTGTCTTTGAGGGTGCGGGGGGTGAGAGACAAAAGAAGAATCAATTCCCCGGGTGGGGCGAAAACTCGAGGAGGGGCCAGCTCCCCTAAAGGGGCGAGAAGAACCTCCACTCCTCATAATTAACTCATCATCTTTATTTTTCTAGTGAGGAGCAAGCTCTCAAAGCATATTCATATCTGCAAGGCAAAAAAAAAAAATGAATTAGCCAGATAAATATGACACATAAGAAAGGAATATGAGCATTGCGAAAAATCTACCCTTAGGAGGGGATTCCTCCTAGGGAGTGATGAAAGTATGTGGTGAATCCTCCGAGACATCTTCCTCATCCTCCCCTTTTCCTCCCAGAACATTCTCATCATTTTGTTCTTCAGGTTGGATGGAACACAGGGGGATGGGGATGATCCCCAAGCACAGAAACCTCCCCACCCCCAACTTACCTCACGAATATCTTCAACATAAAACAATCTATCCAGCTTCACTAGCCCTTCAACCATGAGATTATTTATCATCCTCCTAGAGACTAAACATCTTTGGCAAGAGGAAGCCCCCTCTCACAAGTATCATCATAATTCTAGACTCCCGGGCTATCCCAACTTGGTAGCGGATCAACCACAAACCATCTTGATTCAAATTTGTTTATCTTATCAAGAAGATTTATCAGGAGTTCTAATCCCAAGACCTTCTGCAAAGTATATAAATGCTTTTACCTATTAACCTTCCTAAGTCGATAGAAGTAGCAAAAAAGATGAAGTGAGAGAGCCACTCTTCTTTTATGACACAGAACAAAAAAATCCACCAACTGAGCTCATCCATTGGGATGAATTTAAGCATGAACTATTTGATAGTAGTGAAGCCAATCAATGATAAATTCTGTCATGGGAAATTGGAGCCTTGCCTCGAAAGATGTTTAATGAATACCCTAGCATCCCTTACCACCTGAGAGGGATCAGGCTCATCCATCCACAGGTATTTGATGATGAATTCTATTTCAGAAGTGATTGCGATGCAAGCCTTCGTATAATCTCTTACTCGAAGTTTGGAGTGAGTGTCTTTTGGGATTAGGGTAGGGTTGGGGGCCTTGACTTGCTTCATTCGCACCATTGTGAGATTTCAAAAGATTACCTTCAAAAATTGAGACAAGCAAGGAGCAACAAAACCAAACACTAAGGGCAAATTCGAAGATTCATACAAAACAACCTCAAAAGAAAGAGTTAAACATGACAAGGTGGTAAATCTCAAAGTTTTGAAAGACGGCATAACCAAATGCATAAAATCGAGTGACAACCGAGTGGCTACCACTTGGTTGTAACCGATTAGCTACCACTCAGTGGTGGGGATCAAGAGCAATCAAGGCACGAAATGTGTGGATCCAACTTCAAACAATCATCCCACGATATCAAGCAACCAAAAGTATGAAGAAAAATAACACATAGCCATTCGGTTACAATTGAGTGGCCCATGAAAATCTAGTAGCCACTTGGTTGTGGCTGAGCAGCCCCAAAAAACGAAAAACCCCAGGGAGAAAATGAGAGAAACCTTGCCAGATGAGAGAGCTTGGAATGAAAGTGTTAGAAAAATGAGCTCGAAGGACCCCTATTTATAGGAGTGCGAGAGAACTAAAAACCACAAAAGAATGTGCATGATAGCAAAAAACCTAGAAATGTAATATTGACAAAGCTGAGAAAATTACAAAATTTGTAGGGTAAAATACTCTTTTGCCCAGGTCACCCGGTTAAAAGGGTAGGGAGCAATTGATTTACTTGGAAAATATCAGAGAAAACAACCATGGGTCTGATCCATAGGTATGGGTCAAATACACCCCAAAAAGATAACCTAAAAAGCCAAAGTGCAAAAGGAAATAGTGAATAGCATAAGTGGTGGTCGAGAAGCCACCACTCGATTGCAACTGAGAGGCCTCTCGATTTAAGGCTACCCTATGGCCACAACAAGCCCTTTATCCCCAGGAGCCTCCCTTGAAACGGAGGACCCTCCCGAGGAAAAATACAAAGGCATGACAAAAGAGGCCAAGAGTGAACCGAGTGGCCTCTCAGTTATGGCCGAGAGGCCTTGCGGTTTTGGTTATGTTCACATAGCCTTAAATGTTCTTCAAACCTAGGAAGCCTCCCTTGAAGCCAACGACCCTCCTTGACATTCCTCAAATCTAAATATTCTGAGAAGATAAGCAATATACCATTAAGAGTCCTAATTCTACAAGGACTTTGGAACAATTGAGATAAACACCCTCTATGAGAAATTTCATAACAATCCTAGTCCCAGCCTAACTAGGGATAATCAAGATGAGCACTATCTACAAAGAATCCTAATCTCGGGATAATTAGGATTACTCCATACTCCTTTATAAATAAAAGGCCCACCTCTTCATTCAGGTATGCTCACCCTAATACTCAAATCCTATTTTTGCGGTCAAGCATTTGAAGATTGACTTAAGCATTGGAGGGTTTGCGTAGGAACCTCCCGCGCCTCTCACCATTTTGTTTGTTTTGGTAGATCTCCCGGTTCTCCAAGGTTACTCAGTTCTCCAGGGTCACTCAGTTCCCCAAGGTCTCTCAGTTTTTTGAGGCTACTTGATTTTTTAAGGCCACTCGATTATTTTAGGGCTCTCGTTCATCAACAAGCAACCGTTCACTAGCACCAGCAACTCATCATCTCTCAAGGCCTCTTGATTCTTTTCGAGTCTCCTTATCATCCTTGCACGTGGACATCAATACCATCTTTCTCATGTTACAAATCCATCGTTATATTTTGGCAACAACATTAAGGGCAATGTGAAGACTCCACGAGGGGTTATGGCTTGATCGTTGAACCCTACTAAAGACTCCATGGCTTGTAGATTCATTGGGTCCAACTTTAACTGAATAAAAGCTTTTTAAAAACAAAATATTTTCAAAGCTACTAATTATATCTATAAGGATAAAAATTACCTTAAAGTTTTCAATTATAACTTTGACAACATTTGACTATATTTTTTTAAACTATTGTTTAACCATTTTTCTATATGTCATTGAAGATTTTCCATGTATGGAATGTGATATAATCATATAGTTATGACAACAATACCCAAAAGGGGGGTGAATTGGGTTATTTAAAATTTTGATATAAAACTTGAAATTTTCTTAATGAAAAAGGATGAAATTTTGATGCAAGTTAAAGATGATTGAATGATTGCAAATCATAATTTATGAAATAAAAGGTAAGCACAATAGAATGACACAAGCGATGTATAGTGGTTTGACTTAAACAAGCCTCGTCCACTATCTTAGCTTCTTACTAAGGATTTTCAAGCAAATCACTATAACCCTCTAGCACCAAGCTAGAAAATTACAATCCTCTTGCTCAAACAAGGAAGCGCTCTAGCAAAGCTAGGTAAAATAAAACCTCCTACTTAAATAGAAGTAGGTCCTCTAGCTATGTGAGCTAGGAACACAATTTCAAATACAATAGAAAGATGTCTAAGAGTATACACTCGTAGTTACAATATAACCACAAAAAAATTCAAGGCTTGAAAATAGATTTTACAAAGTGAATACAAGACCTTGAAATGAAGAGACTAAATGCACCAATGAAGCACAATAATGGGTAAGCACTTGGGAGTTTGTAGATTGATGACTTGAGGTGTTTGAATTCTCCATTTGACTTGTATTTATAGTGCCTTGAGAGACCATTCATGAATTTTGTCATTACAAGTGGAGAGAGCACTTGAGAGTAGTGGGTAAACTAGCTATTGGGTGTTCCTATGACAGAAATGGTTAACAGATTAGTAAAAATTCAAATATCGATCGACAGTTCATTTGAAACTGTCAATAGGTCCTTGTGTATCTATTTTATCAGTCGATAGATGCATAATCATCGTGATATAAATGTATAACAATGGCACCAAAACTCAAGAGGGGGGTGAATTGGGTTATTTAAAAAGTTTAACTTGAGTTAAAAAAAAAGTTAAATTAGAACGATGTTTGATAAACTGAAAATGACTGTCAATATGTAATGTTAAATGAAATGAAAAATTAAAACAATAGCAGGAGACAATAATTTATAGTGGTTTGGATTTTCAAGCCTAGTCCACTACCTTAGTTCCTCACTAAGGATTTTGCAAACAATTCTATTAAAACCCCTACTTAACCAAGTAGGTCCTCTAGTCCAAGACTAGGAAGAAATACAACCCTCCTACACCCATAGGTCCTCTAGCTCACGCTAGGTAAAATATAATACAAAGAGATAAGAGAATCTAAGAGTTAAGACTCTTAGTTATGTTAGGCCGAGAGGAGCTATGACACACACCAAGAGGGGGGTGAATTGGTTATTTTAAAAACTTAATTGAACTTGAAAAACTTTTTAATTCAAATTGAGATTTTAGGATTTAAAACGTGAAGTATATAAAATGACAGATATAAGTTTATAAGGATAAATATGTGAACCAAGTGAGGAATAATGAAATGCTTGGAAAGATAAATAGATCAAAGAGCACAAGCACAAGAAACACAAGGATTTATAGTGGTTTGGCTTAACCCAAGCCTAATCCACTACCTTAGCTCCTCACTAAGGAATTTGCAAACAATTCACTAAAACCCCCTACTTAAACCAAGTAGGTCCTCTAGTCCAAGACTAGAAATTACAACCCCTTGCTTATACAAGCAAGCCCTCTAGCACCTAGCTAGAAATTACAACCCCTTGCTTCAACGAGCAAGTCTTCTAGCACAACAAGCTAGGAAAATAAAAGTGATACAAATGTAAATGAGATGCTAAGAGTTTACACTCTTAGTTACAAGTTCTCTCACAATGAAAACAAGGCTTGAATGAATTAATACAAGTTAAAATCAAAGCCTTGAAGAGAGAAAAAAATGAAGCACAATCACTGTAAATACAAACAAGAGTAACAGTAAGCTCAATTATTCCATTCCCGTTCATTAGCCTCATCTTGATCTCCTTGAGTTGTATATATAAGTATCCCAAGAGCCTTGCCCAAAACAAGCCATTTTGTGACTGTTGGAGTTTAAAAAACTAGCCGTTATAGCTTTCTGCGAAAAGAGATAGTCAATAGAATATAATGTATAGTTGACAAATTTATAAATAAAACAAGGCATAGTCGATAGAGAAGAAGGCATAGTCGACAATCGCATACACATAGTCGACAAATTAAAAAATATGAAGAAAATTTTGAAAATCATATACATACATAGTCGATAGAACAAAAGTCATAGTCAACCATCCTTGTATAATAGTCGACAAAATAGAATGTATTCGACAGAAGCCATATATAGTCGACAGAACATCAAGCATAGTCGACTATCCTTAGGCACATAGTCGACTATTCATAGGTATAGTCGACAAAGCATATACACACAATAGACTATTCACTTAGAAAAACAGAACACTTAGTTGATAACATGTAGAAGAACACTTGATTGATACAAAACATCACAACATATTTACATTTCTTTAGTTTAAGTAAATGTCCTCATTTTGTTTAATTTATATTTTACCTTCCATTTATTTTAATACATAAATGTAAATAAGAAAGTACTCCCTATTTGGATTCAATAAAAATATCCAAAAAATCAAAATCCATAAGCATAAAAAGTAGAATTTTGGTTTTAGTACAAATTAAGAATTTAGCAATTTTACCACTCCCAAAATACATACCTTCTATTCATTGAAAAATTCATTAAAAATCATTTTAACAACAATGAATACTAGCTATCAAAATACTAGGAGATAGTTTTCTAAAAAGAAAACATTTTCATATATGTCTCCTTATAAGGTGCTAACCTTCCAAACTTAGAAAAATATCACTTTGAAATCTCAATACATGAAATTCATTTGGTTTTCATTCTCACAAAGTAATACTTGATATTGAAATTGATTTATGTTGAAAATCACAACCTTGATTTAGAACCTAGGGATTAAATAAAATATTGTTTTTCATCATCAAAACTAAGTAAACGAAAGTAAAACAACAAGTTACAAGTTCTCTTTATAGAAAATAAGAGGCTTTAAATGAATATTAACACTTAGGAACAAAGCCTCAATAAGAAAATAATAGAGAGATTAAAAATTTAAAGCGCGAAGATGGCTTGAATGCTCAGTAGTTTGACAATCAATGTTCTAAGAAAGCTTCAATGTATCTTCAACCACCTATTTATAGTTGATGGTGAAAAAATCCAAAAATCAGACCGTTGGGGTGGTTGGCCGAGCATTTAATGCCCAAAAAACTAGCCATTATAACTTTCTAGGAAACAAACTATCGACGGACAAAAGAGTTAGTCAATAGATATAAAATACAATTTTGAGACATAGTCGATATATAAGAGTCATTTTGTGCTTTTTTGCTCTTACCACTTTGTTGCATCAAATCATTAAATGCTTTAATGTAGGTATTTGACTAGAGAAAGGTGAAGAGAAGAATTACGGGAGAAGCTTCAACCGAGAGCTTGATTCTGCTTCAACTTTGTCTTCTTCTTCCTAGTTTTCTTCCTCTATTGCAGTGAGCGAGCGAGCGACCTTTTCTTACGCCAGGATGCTTGGTTTTCATCTCTTTCTCATTCTCCCTTAGATTTGGCTTTGAGACAGCCTTAAACAACCCTAGAGGGACACCGAATAGATCCAATTCACCTTCATTGAGAGGGTCCTAACACTGCTTCGGTGAAGGGTTCTGAGGTGACTCAGGCGTGGACCGATTAGGTCCTCCACACTTGAGGAGGTGGGCTGGTCACTCTAGCTTTGCAGGTAAGCAAGAGCAAATTTGGTAGCAAGGAAAAAGGGGTTCATTGGACAACCGGCAGTGGAAATGTCCATGAAGGTATATCATTAAACCACCTATGGTTGGTTTTCATTTTGTATGCATATGGATGACTTAATACCAGGTCTTCCAAGGGTCATTTTTTCTTCTGTTGTGCTGTGTATGTATTGATTTTTGGTTTTGAAAATGTTTTAAAACCTGTTTACCCTTGCATTGATCCACTGAGAGTTGGTATTTGGCCTTAGGCACTATCATCTTTAAATGATATTAGAGTCTCAACTCGACATTTTTATCCTGAAAGATTACCCAAGAGGGGGGGTGAATCGAGTGTTTTGAAGATTTTTGAATGAATTTGAAAAATAATGCAATAAAGTTATTTGAAAGTAACATTCATCTTAAACTAAAAACAATTGCAGCAGTTGATAATACTTATAAGTATAATGTGTAATGCCCCGCTCCCACCACGAGTGTTACTAGTGAATAATCAACTGGACTACTCACACACCAAGGTGAAAGTAAAGCAAGATCGCTACGGGGCAAGCAGCGTAGTTAAAAAATTTTGATCCTTACCCCGATCCCGGCGATTGGATCAACGTCGAAATCAAATCATTCACAAACAAATAAATAAATCTAACCTTTAGATTATCGAGTCGTTCGCGGATTCAAGCCGTCCAAGCGTCCGGCCTCTAACTCGTGATACTCGGCACGCGTCCGTTGGCAAGGAGAGCGGAATAGGAGTGCTAGCTCCTTCTCCTTTGCGCGGCTTGTGTATGGACGGTAAAAGAACACCCACGTTTCAAATCGATGCCAAAAGAAACGGGGAAGAGTGAACGGCAATGCGTTTTTCAACTCTTGAAAAACGACACCAAAAATCACCTCTATAATGGGCAACCTATAAAAGGATATTTATAATGAAATATCCTAGGGTTTCTAAAACCCTAATGGATTGGGCTAGCCCATTAATTCTAATTTAATTAGAATCATAAGTGGGCTTATTCTAGTCCAACTAGAAATATAATTAAATGGCCCAATCCTTTTATAGGTTAAATAAAATATTATGGCCCAAATCTAATTCAAGCCCAAATATATTTTATTTAATATTTGGCCCAAATCTAATTTGGTCCAAATATAATATTTAATATTTGGCCCAAATCTAATTTAGTCCAAATATAATATTTATTTTAATATTTGGCTCAAATCCAATTTAGTCCAAATATAATATTTAATTTAATATTTGGCCCAAATCTAATGTAGTCCAAATATTAACTTAAGCCCAAAAATATTTTATTTCCTATTTGCCACTCCAACAAATAGAAAATCATTAAATTAGAAACTCCTTCCTAATTTAATCAAATGCCATTTTTAGGAAACTCTTTCCATTATGACGACTCCTCGTCATATCGACGTCATTACGTCTATTTGTTCTTTTCCCGTGAGAACCTACGACGGCACAACTTCTTGCCGAAGTGTCCCACTTAACCATACGTCCACTCTCCTGGTTTAAGCCAGGGACCGTGCCTATTGCGTATGACTCATTAGGCTTCCGAATATGCTGGCAATGTGTCGGTACGAACACATAAGACAAGATTGGCCTCTAGTAAGGCATCATGCCTACCCAATTATTCAGAAGGATTCATAATCCGCAAATAACCTTTCACGAGCATGGTTACCGTGTAATACGATCCTCTCGTCAATGTATCTTATGTGATCTCAAGTATGGCGATGTGTTGCTTGATAATGATCACATGAGTTTTCTTCGGTCTTTCGGATATCTTCACTTAATAGAAAGTGAATCAATAACTCTTTATTGATCTCTTTCACCATGGCCATGGATTTAAAGTGAATATCCACCGAAGGCGCCTTAGATACATCATCCTCTATCAAGGGATAGACGAGTCCCATCTTGGCTATGCACCCATCTCCATAAGCCTCATGATATACCCAACGATCGCCCACGTGCAGCCTTTGTCTAGGCCCATCGAAACGATGTCAAAGCATACCAGTCTTCTTATGAGATGACCGTGACAACCTCAGGTCCAAGGATTAGTTACACCCATCTCGTATGAGAATTCCATCAACATATAACCAAAATGGATTCTCATGGCGAGTCATGTCCAGTGACACGTTCTCCAACATTGGTCACCTATGTACTTGTCTAGGCATCCCCATGCCTATGGGTGTGAGACCCCCATTGTTATCACATAACAAAAACATAGCACATACAAGTCTTACCGCAATTGTCAATGTCCATTCTTGACATTGCTACGACTTGGGACGTTTAATGATGTCTAGAAACTGTGATGCATCATCTCACATCTTTATAGATTATTCACAGTATACATCATATGGACTTCTATCTAGTTTCATTCTGTTATTACAATAATAACAAGAAACTAATAGAATGACTTCTTGTGAATTTGAATAACTCCTTATTCAAATAATAACATGATTACAATTGTCAGTGTACAACATGCCCAATCTGATTGGGTCTAGAGCACCTACACTAACACAAGGCAATAATGAAAAGATGAGCTATGTTTCAATGAGAAACGCCCTAGGTGGGATCTAGGCTTAGCCCTTCCTTTGCTTCACTCAAGGATTCGGGAAAAAGAATATCAAAAAGACCTCACAGAATTAAACCTGAAACCTTGGTGAGCATCACCCTTTCCTAGCTAATAATGATGAGTCAAGGATGACTTCCAGGACTCAACAAAAAACAAGCAAACCACAACTCGCTTTACGTCACTATGGCTCAAGACCTTAATTATTAAAAAAATATATTTAGCCCAATTATTAACTCATTTTCTCATTCCCAAATTTCCTTAGAAAATATTTGGGTTAATCTCCCATTGAAAATTTTAATCAATTTTTCCTTAGCCAAACCTAAAAGGCAAGAGTTGGTTGTTAGGTCGTAACCGACCATAAAGGGAATAATGAGAGATCTAGTCAACAGAGGTTGTGACTATGGTTCAGTGTGCCAAATGGGCTTGAGAATTCAAAAGTCCATGAGAAGGGACACATGAATAAGTTATGCCTTGTGCATCTGCATGGGGACCCAAATCATTATTAAGATTTAAGGTATATGTAGGTAAAGAATCCCTGGAAGTTCTTGAGGATCAACTGTTCGCAGGCTTATAGAAGATGGATGGAACTAGGTAGTGTGATCTGATTTGAGGTCTTCAGAGATAACTCGGTTTGGGATTCCTGAGGAATTTCCTTAAAGGATTGATTTTAAGGGCTATTGAGAATCTAAGGATTCATGGTAAAACTTCAAAGTTTTTCAAGAAGAAAATCCAACGAGTCTTTGGGAAATTTTGTTGGGAAATAGAGTTTGAATCTCTTAAAGCTAGGAAGGCTAGGTGACGTAAGTACCTATCTACTCTAGCTGGTGGTATGGATATGGATTGTTGTCTTGGTGGTTGACTACTAGAGAGAGATAGATGATGGCAGATATGCCAGGATGACAGGTTGCAATTGGAAAGCTACATTCCTAATAGACCTAAATCTATTGGAGATCTAGGATTTTCGATTTTGGAGAATGAAACTCTTATATGGCTAGACAGTTAGTCTAGTTAGCCCTGGTGAGAAAATTGTGAGAGGTATAGATGGACAAACATTAAAGTCATATCAGCGACTTATGAAAATAAGGAGCCTGTGTATATGTGGTACAGGCACTTGCGGTCAGTGAAAAGCCATAAGAAAGATAAGATAGTGAGAGCAATACCTGAATGTATTCTTGAAAAAATTTATTGGGATTATTTCTTAATAATGAGTCTGAATTAGCTATTAATAGCTTAAGATTATTGGATGCTTAGATATGTGTGGCTTGACTGAGGGTATGAATTATCAAACTTTGAATGAGATGATAATTAAGAGTCTGTATCTTTTACCTTGAATTGGTGAATTGAAAAATAATTGCAAGAGGCTAGGATATTTTTGAGATTGATGTGCGATCGAGGGTAAGATAAAGGAATGAGACATTCCAGAATTGGTATTTAAGTCATAATTTGATGTTACCATATGGTTTGACCAATGCACCAATTGCATTAAAATACCATCAGTGATTGTGTTTATTGAGGATATACTAGTGTGCTCCTCGGATAGGGAGATGCATGAGGAACATTGAGGATAATATAGATAACTCTTAGGGAGCATCACGATAGATGTTGTGACCAAGATTTGCTTGTTAGGTCACAAAGGTGATGAGAGCATGAGGCTCCATATCGGTGAACATGAGATCAAAATTGATCGTCATAAGCACCATGAGCCTAGGAAGTTCTGAAAAGTCAGATGTCCTAATAGGTTACAGGAGACGAATCAAAAGGAGGTTGGTCCAAGAAAAGGTTGGTAACCTGAGTAAATGTAACTCCAAAAAGGGTCAAGGATCCATGAGGTTTGGAGTTAAGATTGGTACCGAAGGAAGTACCAGAAGTGACAGAAGTTGGGTCAATTGCAACTCTCAGAGATGGGATAAGGGCTCTAGCATAACGAGAGCACCATGGGTGTGTGGCCTATAACAGTGGATCTGAGCCTAAGAACTAAGTCAGAGGACTAGTGATGAGCTCGTGACTAACGACCAGAGTAGTTGGGCTAGCTTGTGGTACTGGTATGAGGCTCATGAGTCAGAGCTACATAGTGAACTGCGGAGATAGTCAGATGCCAAAGTTTGGGTAGCAACATGGCTGTTATGTTTTGACTAGAATCCATGTCCTAAGGGACCAGAGCACTGTGATAGGATTCCTAACTGTTTATGAATGGGTGTGAAGTTTTGATGTTGGCAAACTATGGTCAGAGATTCATAAGGGATTCCCCAGAATAGTTGTGTCCATAATAAGACTTGTGAAAAGAGTCAAGTGTGAATGGTCTTCCAGATGCAGGGAGAACTTTCGATAGCTCTAAGGTTTGGGTTGCATGTGAATGCAACATGGATAGGTAATCATGTATGGATCACACCAAGGCACAGAGTAAACTACCCAGTGTAAGATTAGGAGCTGGCGGCTGTGGTATGTGCTCTTGAGGTTATGGAGGCACTACCGGTACGGTGGAACATTTGATGGGCTCACAAACCACTAGGAGCCTGAGGTATGTGTTCTCGTAGAAGGAGTTGAACAAAAGGTAGCGACGATGGATGGAGTTCCTTAAGGATTACAACTGCACTATTTTGTATCACTCAGGGGTGTGGTAGTGAGGTGCCTGACGCTTTGAGTAGGAGTGCGCCTACTGTGACTGGGTCGATAGCCATGAGTGGCAGTTATTAGAGGTTTTTAGCCTGCTGACTGTGAGTATAGTGCCAAAGGGATCATCTATTTTTATCGCTAGCCTGGCGGCTTAGCTGGATCTAGTGAACAAGATACAAAAGGCATGTGTGGTTGACAAATGTATTTGTCTAGCAATTTATGGACATTACCAGCACAAGGATTCTGATTTTTGAGATGTGAGATGGCATTCTCAAGTTTTGGGGTAGGTGTACGTGCCTAAAATTTGGGAGATGTGTGGTAGCTTGTAAAGAGCCACAACAGGAAATTCTATGAATGATGCGGTATGCTCGTAGGCATTGGACGTGTAATAAATGCAAACTAAGGTGTTTGTTAAGTATTGAATCGATATGTGATTGAGGTGTTCAGGTAATGAGTTGTGTTTTGTCTTAGTTATTTGATTAGTCAGATGAAAATTTTAAGGATGAAATTTCTTTAAGAAGGGGTGAATGTAATACCCGAGAATTTTCAATTGACTCAAGAGTAATTTATCTTGGGGCAAAAATGGAATTTTCAGAAGATTTGAGGTTATAGTGAAATTTTACACATTTATGAGTGATCGAATCAACTGCAGGGAATGCCCTGAAACCTAGATATCTAAGGAAAATGATATGGTATTGATGAGCATTCCGAGACATGATTTTTGGCATCCAAAGAAATTGGATCAGAAATAGTTTTCGGTACAACTATGATTTGAGCTGAAAAATTGAATGATAGTAAGAGACCTCTGAGAAATCAACGGAACCCTGAGGGGGGCCCAATTTCTTGTAAGGATCAACCCTAAAGTGGTTTCGGGATGAAATAAAAGTCCTGTGAGGGCGTAGGGATGAAATCGATCTTTATCAAGTAAATGCCAGTTATTAATTTTGATAAATCAAGATATTGTGTGGCTTGAGAGTAATTGTTTAAGGCCTTGGAGGGTCCAAGAGCAATTACCAAAATTTCTAGTGCAATTATCAAATTTTCTAAGTGCAATTAAGGAGAATTGGTAGGGGTAAATGTGTAATTTACACACACACACATATGTATATTCGCGTGAGACATGGGGGCGAATTTTATAGCATTTGAGGGCATTGGGCTGAGAGATTGTGGAGAGTTTGAGAGAAATTTCGAGAGAGAAAGTGATGGTTAGCTACAAATGGTACAAGTGGATTGCAAGAAGTGATGGCTGGATAGGAGCTTCATGATTAATTTTTGATGCAAATGGGTATATATATAGAGAGAGAGAGAGAGGGAGAAATGAAGAAGGAATGGAAAGAGAAACAGAGACTTTGGGCCGAGAGATCTGGGAGCCAAAATTGGAGGCTAGAGGCAACCGTAAGGGTGGCCGGAGGTGACCAAAGTAGGCCGAAACAACAAGATGCCACCATGGCAGCACGCAACAAGCTCGAGCAGCAACAGGGGGTGGTAGCGAATGACAGGTAACGGCGGTACTCGGCACGACAAGGTCGACGACGACCGATGAAGGCCAAGTGGCGGCGACAGAAACGACCAGAGATGGCCTAGAATGATCCATTTTAGCCATGGCGATAACAACTTCAAGCTGTTGTGTAGCGGCGACCATTGCTATGATGGCGAGCAGGGGGGCGAAACGCGGTGGTGGTCTAGTAGGGCAGCGACGACCGGCAAGGCTAGCGGCAGCCTGCAGGCGCGGAGGTGGCCGACAGAGCAACGACTAGCCAGCGGAGGGGCTATTCGTGCATTACAGGAAGAAGAAGGAATGAAGGAGGAAGAAGAAGGAAGGAAGGAGGAAGAAGGAAAAGAAAAAAGGGGGGAAAGAGAAAGAAAAGAAAAGAAAAGATACGGAAAAAAGAAAAAAAATGGAAAAAATGTGAGAAAATCCTAGAAAATTATGAAAAAATAGGAAATCGTGTTTCATTAATTTTTCGAGCACACATTTCAAGGTCAAGGCACGCATGCCGAGAAAGCTTGAAAGGCTAAGTTAAGGTGAGTGGTTTTTCCCCAAAGCTTATATATGTTATGTTTTGCCTATGTTGAGCATGATATTTATGATGGTTGCTAAATTATATGTAATTTATGCACATCTTGTCATATATGTACATATTATATTGTTGCATCGATAATCATGATTATTTTACATGGCATGATATTGTTGGTATATTGATACTTCTGTCGGGATGGGATGTCGCCCTGATAATGTAGCCGAAATTCTCCAAGGACAATTAATAGAACAATATTAAGCATACCCTGTAAGCAAGTCGGGACAATTGATATTGTTGGCATATAGATACGGTTCCGTGACGAGCATTGGTTGCCAGGGAAGCTGTACTAGGGCATATGTTTGTTCATGTTATTGCATCATGCATTCATGTAACTATTTTTAAACGCTCACTAGAAGGTTCATCTTTTAATTGGGCTATGCCCCTAGAACATTCAAACGTTCCAATTAGGACTTGCATTATAGGCAGGGAAGTGGTTGAGAGGTGATAACACGTGATGGCATGTCCGATGGATTTGGCAAGTTATTCTAGTATTCGCTTCTTTATGATGATTCGGGTTATGTTTTAGTCATGTTGAGAAACTTATGTTTCATTGATGATCAGTCTCGTTAAATGTAAGAATGTTATGTATTACAAATAATTTTTGAGATTCGATCATGTAATACTATTATGGTCTAATGTTATTCGAGGTATCATTTGATTATATCTGAGGCATTTAGTTGTTATCTTCAAGAAATAAGTCTCTGTATTTAAGTATTTGAAGATACTATGGTACGATTTTTCATGTTATGAATAAAGTGGATTCAATTATGTACCATTTGAGGTTTCGATCTAGCTTCCGCATTTATGATGTTTACCTGTGTTAGCTTATTGATTCTTATTTTTGTATGTTAAGAAGGTAGAACAGGATTGTCAGAGAATGATTTATGTTAAGTTTATATTAAAAGATATATATATCCTCGAAATTCCATGAGTTATTTAATGTCGAAAAAGTGGGGCGTTACACAAGACAGTATGATTAATCAAGGAAGAGTTTCCTGAGATGTTATCTAGTCACACTAATAAGATCTGACACATAGTTACTAAGTTTGGTCAGGACGTTGAGTGACGGAAGAATTACAGTACACAGTAATCGTCAACTGTAATAGACTCACTTAAAGTTAGACTTTATTGCCTTCTATATTGTCTTGGATTGTTACTAGGTGCTTCCCAGGATCTTCCAGATTGTCACCGGAACATGGAGAGTGTAACACCCCGCCTTACACGGGCGCGTTACTATAAGGCAATTCCCGAGATTTCTTTTTTTTTTTTTTCCATGTCCAAGATCAACACCCGCAATGTATCAAGAACAATCTTCACATGCAAATACAAACCCCGAGAACCCTAATCTTACCCGTTTAACTAACAAGATCAATAATCTCACAACTACACGAGACATAGTACAATGCAGCGTATACATTAATATCAAAATACCATGGTTCTTACATAGTATTCCTACAACAAAATATGTAATACAGACCACCAAATGATAATGACGTTTTCATACAATTATTCATACATAACCAAAATACATACTAAAGCCTCCAAAAAGATACGAGTATCAAACTAAACACCATTGGCCCTCAACTGGTCATGTCCTCGCCCTCATAGCAATCCCTAGCTGGAACATTAAATGTTCCAAGGGCATAACTCAGGTTAGATGATAAAACATCTAATTGATGGCATGAAACAGTTTACTGAATGCATGAAAGACATACGAGCATGGTATATACAGACAACAACGACATGCAACACGTCTAACTTGAGGAATCTCCCTGACGTACTCAACCTCTTGTGGAAAACCATTCCACACACCTTTGGGGTTGACCTTGCCACGACATACTTAATCCTTGAGTGCCCTACCGTGTCACTAGTTCACCTGGATTAACCTTGTCTCATTCTTAAGAAGACCTTTATCCCATCCCATACGAACACAATAATAACACGAAAATCGATATCCTGATGATATGAAAATCACACGCCATGCACTGACTCTTTTATAAGTTAAAAATAGTTGATGCAATATACCACATGTTCAATATACAAATGATGTCATAAGTACACAAGAGAAACGCCTTTGCAAAATAACCCAAGTTCTGAAGGGTATAACCGCTCACTAGAACAGGTTCAATCATGTGTAACCTAAGTTCGGGAGGGTAAAACCACCAGCCTAAACCCACTACACACACTCCAATACATTTTCAAGATAAGGTAAGACTAGAATCAAACCACTCACCTCAATTTAGAAAAGTCTGATTTTTGCCTCGAAAAATGTGGCATGTCTCGACAAACGTGCAACCTTTTCCTTTAACAGTCCAATCGTCTCCTGTTTACCATTGTAACTATAGAAGTCAATACTTCTATTTTTCCCACAATTTCCTCAATTTCTCTTATTTTTCCAAACATTTATTCCCTTCGAAAAATCACAATAAATACCAAACACCCAATTTTTCCAAATATTTCAACACAATAATTCCTAAAATAAATTTAAAAAAATAATGGAACAAAGTACCGGAAATGCCCTTGTCCCACGCGCCCTTACGAGCCCTGCGCGTGAAGTGTGGTGCGTGCAGCCCACGTGCCACCTTCTTCTCCAATTTTTAGCAGCTGGGGGCTCCTCCGATGGGAGATTCGACCACACCCCATTCAAGCCTTTGATGAGTCAATCACGATGGCATAAGTTACAAGCCGAAAGACCACCGGAAAGGCCCCAGATCGAGAAGTTGCAGGCCAGCGAAGGCAGTCCACCTCGTGCTTCCGGCCGAGCTTCAATTGGCGTCAAAACGAAGCCAAAATGCTTCCAAATGCTCCCAATCTCTTTTCCTTGACACAAGGATTCAAAGCCCCTTAATCACTCTCTCAAAAACATTCAAAATCACGGTCGATTTGTTGCCAAAAACATCGAAACCCTTGGCCCCTTTTATACCCAAAAACTGGCCAGATCTCGACCAATCAACGGCCATGGCTTGGTCCTCAAGCCTCCTACCATTGGATACCACCTCCCCCGAGCCACCCTCGGCAGTCCCATCGCCTGAAACGATGGCCACATGTAGTGAAGGCAGTGGCCGAATTCCTCCTTCTATGTTCACACTATAGTTTTGCTTTATTGCACTTTCACCCTATGTTTTCTCCATATGACATTTCTGCCCTTTCCATGATACCCCTGATCTATCCAACTACACCACTAAGGCCCACAAGTTTATTACTTCTCATTTCACCTTCGAAACTTCTGAAAAATTATCCGTTTGACCTCCATCGAGCAAAATTAGAAAATTACACTTTGGCCCGGTTGCTCGTTTTGACATTAAATCTCTTCGTTTTAACCCGAATTTGCTCAAGAGTTTTCTACACGTAAAATGCTAGTCCTCAACATGCTCTGTTGACTTTCCAGATGTCTCTTATGTTGATTCGATTTTCTCAGCCCGGTTGACAGCTATACCGAAAACTATTCCCGATCCCACTTCTTTTGATACCTAAAATCATAACTCATATTACTCGTCCCTTCTATACCATTTTTCTTAATCATCTAGGGTCTGGGGTACTCCCTCTAGTCGATTCGATCGCTTTAAACTGTGATAATGTATCCTACAGCCCCTTTCTTTCAAAAATTCCAGTTATACCCTTCATCAAATACTATTTATACCCTCAAGAAATTCCTAGGTATTACAAAGAGATTCCTATGATGAGTCGAGGTGTTTCGATTGGTGCAAAATGGGTTTTGGTGCTATTTGTTTGCTAGCGGGCAGTGAACCTAAAAAGTCACACACTATATAGCATGGCATTTGGTATCAACACTGTTCACCTATTGTGTCTTAGACATCTGTCAACAGATTACTAAGGGAAGAAGGAATCTGTCGATAAATTGGAGTGTCTCTGTCAATAGATTAAGAAGAGTGGGGTTTTTGGTAGTCGACAAATGCCTTCGAGACTGTCAACCAACTTTGGTTGTGCTTGGTTTTCTAGGCCAATTGGTATATAAATTGGTGGGGGAGAAGGTTGTAGAAGCTTGGAGTCAGTGAAGGGAGAGAAAAAGTCAAGAGGCAGTGAGTCTTTTTCTTTCTTTCATTTTCTTCCTCTAATCTTGTTCTCTCCTTCTTCCTAGTGTTGTTATTGGTTTTGGAGCTTCTAGATAAGAGTGGTGTAAGTTCAGCAAGTTATATTCTCCTCCTTGGTTCGACCAAGCTCAAACCAAAGGAAGAAATCAAGGCAAGCTCCCTTCTCCATCTCTCATTAAGTAAGTAAGTTGTGTATTTGGAGAGGTCCTTGGAAAGTCCTTCCTCTTGGAGGACAAGACTTTTCATCTTATATCTCTTTGGTGGCTGCAAGTTCTCCTCTTAATATTTTGCAAGCTTTGCTTCCTCTTTCTTTTTGCTAAGGAGCAAGCTCTCTTCTCATTCTCTCTTAATCTTAAACTCTTAATCTTGGTGTATGGTGGACTTAAGAAAGAAAACCCTCATATTTCCAAAGGCTTGTTCGTGTTAGAGTTTATGTCAAAAGCTTTGTAAATCTCTCTTATCCTTGGGTTGATCTTGCTAGTCTCTTTTGAGTTTCAAAATAGGGTTTGTTCCACCCTATAAACCTTTGGAAATGATGTGTTTTATGTTAAGATATGGTTTGTGCAAGCAAATTGATGAAGCTTGTATGTTTCGAGTCCCCATCTTTGAGCCAAGCTTTCTGTTTGTCGACATATGGCTTCTCTTTTGTCAACAGATTTCCCCAAAAGGAAACTTCCCAGCTAAGCTTCCATTTGAAGCTGAGCTTCCATCTATCAACAAAGACTTTACATTATTCACTCGATTACAAGGCTAAGATTACTTGATTAACATAAATCTTCACTCGAGTATCAACATTTGTTACTCGATTGCTTTTAGGTCCAAAGACTTAGCCGGAGACCAATCTATCTTCACTCAACTAATACATATATTTACTCAATTTATAAAATACATTAGTCGATTGAAAAATAAGCTTCACTCGAGTAAAAAGGTGTTCAGATTTTATAGCTTTAGAGATACTCGATTTTTCAGAAAAGCTCACTCGAGTGATTGAAATGTCCTTACCCGATTTCAAAAGCACCATACTCGATTTAGCTTTAAGATAACAAAATTTTGCATAACATACTCGAGTAGGAACTTATGATAGTTGATTGGACCAATTCATATACTCGATTGTTTTTGAAAGAAAACTAAGCAGTATTTGACTGATTATATCAAAAAGTTTTTTCATATTTAGTAAATTTTCATAAAGATTTTCTCACAAGCTTTATAACATACTCAACTAATACAAAAATATACTCGACTATTTTGAAGAGATATATGAGTATAAAATTTTCAATTTAAGAGAAAATTAAAATGTTTTAGAAATCATCAATAAACCAAATTTACTGAAAATATTTTGTCAATAAATTAAAATACAAATTTATCAACAATTGGAATCAGAAGAGTACGTAATTTGAGTCACTTACCTCTGATTTTTCATTTGTCATAAGGCAGAGATTTGTAATCTCTTGGACTTCATCTTCTAATAAGGAGAATGAATCTTCATCACTCCATGTCGCTGATAGGGCTTAATTGTATGCATATTTTTATTTATTTTTTATCTTAATCTTATGCAATTTTTTCTATATAAAATGTGTGTTTATATGGATTTTACATCATTTTAATCTCTTTTTGTAGGACCCAACAAAGGATATTATTTCGAAGATTTGAGCATAAAATGAAAAAAAATATATTATAAAGTTAATTTCAAAATTAATATTTTAATATAAATAAAAATAAATAAATATTTTATATAATATAATATAATCAAAATTATTATAATTAATAATATATTAGATATTATATATTATACTATATATTAAATTATAATATTTATATATATGTATTATATTATATATTATATATTATCTTATATTATTTATATATATAATATTATTTATTTATATATAATATTGTGGCAGTGGCGTGAAGATGGAGATCTGGGGGCTCCATACACATACATATATATTATAATATATAAAAGGATTGAAGGGGAGCGGCCATGCAATATATATATATATAATAAAAGATGAAAAAAATGATGGAATGCTAGGAGGAGGCAGAGACTTGGGCCGCCATCAAAGGGACTTGAAGGAAATTAAGGAAATTAAGGAGCAGAGCAAGCACGAAGGGAGCAAGGGATTGAAGGCAGCTGCTGCGAAGGGAGCAAGGGATTGAAGGCAGCAGCTCGCAGCAGCCAAGACAGATCCAGCACCCAGATTTGTAATAGATCTGGGCAGGAAGCTCTAATTTTCCTTTCAATTTCTGTTTTTATTTTTATTTTTATAGATTTCATTAATTCCATCATGAACTAATTTTATTTAACTAAGGTTTGAGATGAAGCTTGTTATGAAATATTGATTTTTATTAATTGGACTTTCTATCGTGATTTCAATTATTTATTATTTGGTCTTAATGTGATTAAGTGATTTAACCATCATTTAATTGATTTTGTATTATGATTTGAGACCGAGAGGTGATTTTCATAACATGTTGAAGTAATAAATTTCATAAGATAGATAGTTGATAAGGGATTTGATACTTGAATCTTATAAGAGATAATGAATTAGAACTTAACAATGAATTTCGATTTGTTATAACTTTTGGGAAATAGGTTGATTGTTAACAAATAGAGATTTAATTAGGTTAGTAAATCTTGGGAAAAAAGCTAACCAATTTAAATGTTCACCCCATTGAATTGATAAAACCCAATTGATTAAAAATTAAGATGGATTAATAAGTGGATTCGAAACACCCTAGTTGCCTCCATTTTATCCGAGTTAAGTTGTTTTTAAATTTGTGTTTAATTTTAGTTCTCATGAGTTTAATTTATTCAAATTCAACTCTTTTTATAGTCTAAATAATATTAAAATTGATCCAATTTTGGTACTTAATCCAATTCTCGTGGGATCGACACTCTACTCATTCATTATATTATTTGGGCAATTCGTACGCTTGCGAATTAGCCTAACATGTTTTTAGAGCCGTTGTCGGGGATTGGTATTAATATCAATACTAATTAACGTGAATATTAATTTAGACATTAATTGTTTTTAGTTGTTTGTCTTCATCTTTGGGTTCTCTTTTATTGCATTTTTATTTGCATTTTTGAGTGTTCAATAATAATAATAATAATAATAATAATAAATATAAAAAAAATCAAGTTTTTAACCGTTGTGATATTTTATTTCTTCTTTGTAGGTCACATTGGAATCTCAACAAAACATAGAAGACGAAATTGTGGAGCAAAGGAATGGGCAAGCTAGAGCTTTAAGGGATTAGGTTATGCCCTCTATTCAAGGAACACCCTCCAACATCACCAGACCAACCATAGGGGCAAATAATTTTGAGATTAAGCCAGCTATTATTCAAATGATTCAAACATCTGTTCAGTTTAGCAGGTTACCGAACGATGACCCCAATGCTCACATGGCTAATTTTTTGGAGATTTCTAATACTTTTAAGCAAAATGGTGTCTCTAATGATGCGGCTAGACTTAGGCTATTTCCTTTTTCATTAAGAAATAAAGTTTAAGTATTGGTTGAACTCTTTGCCTGCAGGGTCCATTATAGCATGGGATGATTTGGCACAGAAATTTCCCAATAAATTATTTCCACCTGAGAAAACTAAAAAAATGAGGAATGATATAACCAATTTCATGCAGGCAGACATGGAGAATTTATATAAAGCATGGGAGCGGTTTAAAGAGTTGTTAAGAAGATGTCCTCATCATGGGCTTCCAAAGTGGTTAGTGGTTCAAACATTTTATAATGGTTTAAATCATAACACCAGGATTATTATTGATGCAGTTGCAGGAGGAGCTTTAATGGGAAAAGAGACTGATGAAGCTTATAACCTTCTTGAAGAGATGGCCAACAACAGCTATCAATGGTCATCTGAAAGATCTATGCCAAGAAGAACAGTTGGAGTACATGAGATTGATGTGATGACAGCATTGAATGCAAAGGTAGATAATATTTTTACGAAAATCGATCAGATTTGCGCGGGTCCTGATGTTACCCATGAGTGTCAAGCTAGGATATCTTTTATACCTCAACCATCTGAGCAAGTCAACTATGTGTCTAATCAAGGAGGAAGACATTTCAATCCCAATGCAAACACTTACAATCCAGGATAAAGGAATCACCCCAACTTTTCATGGTCCGATAATCAGAATGTGTTGAAGCCTCCAATAGGATTCCAACAGCAGGAAAAGAAGCCTTCATTGGAAGATTTACTGGCTACCATGGCTAAGACGACTTCAGATTATATAGCCAAGATAGATACTATGTTTCAAAATCAACAAGCTGCCATCAGAAATCTAGAAATGCAAATTGGCCAAATAGCCAATATGGTGAACAATAGAGCTCAAGGAACACTGCCAAGCACAACAGAAAATAATTCAAGAGAGGAAGTCAAGGCAGTGACATTGAGAAGTGGTAAGCAACTTGGTGAGGTAAGTAGAGAACATGTTACAAAGGATGTTGATAAAAAGAATAATGTTGAGATCGGTTATAAGAATGAGCAAGACGAGATACCATCCCTAACACCACTTGTTAAACCTTATGTTCCTCCTATCCCTTTTCCTCAAAGGCTTAAACAGAATAAGGTTGACAAATAGTTTGAAAATTTTCTTGAAGTTTTTAAGCAATTGTGCATTAACATTCCATTTACAGATGCTTTAGCGCAGATTCCTACTTATGCAAAATTTCTGAAAGAAATTATGTCAAATAAGAGAAAGTTGGAGGATTATATGACCATTACCTTGACTGAAGAATGCAATGTTGTGATTCAGAAGAAGCTGCTACCAAAGTTGAGAGATCCAAGGAGTTTTTCTATCCCTTGCACTATTGGTGAAATTAATTTTGATAAGGTTTTATGTGACCTCGGTGCAAGCATTAATTTGATTCCCTTGTCTGTTTTCAGGAAGCTTGGATTAAAAGAACCAACACCCATCACTATTTCTCTTCAATTGGCTGATAGAAGTATCAAATATCCAAGGGGAGTAGTGGAAGATGTTTTGGTAAAAGTAGATAAATTTATTTTTCCTGTTGACTTTATTGTTCTGGACATGGAAGAAGATTATGATATGCCCCTAATTTTAGGGAGACCTTTTCTAGCCACGGGGAGAGCTTTGATTGATGTCTAGCAAGGAACACTTAGCCTTAGAATTTATGATGAGACAGTTACTTTTAATGTGTTTAAGGCTATGAAACATTCTAATGACAATGGAAAATAAGTCTTAAGAATAAATGGCATTAATGATTTAGTAAAGAGATTAGACAAGCCTATAGAAAATTGCATTATTAACTTCTTTGATGAGCAGGAACAAATTTTAAATGCCAAGAACAAGGCTGTGGTCATGGGTTATTTGGAAAAAAAGCAAAAAGGTTGTCCATCCAAAAGAGACAAATTGTTCCCTTTGGATGTGTCATCTTCTTCTTCAAAAGTCAAACCACTAGGTCATGAAAAGGAAAAGTTGATAAGGGTGTTGAGGGAGAAAAAGAAGGGGATTGGATTGAAAGTTGGCATGCACAAAATTTTGACAGAAGAAAGATTCAAGCCTCCATGAAGATGGAAACCTAGTCAAGCTAATGACTATAAACAATCATTTTTTAGGAGGCAACCCAAGCTCTTTTTCCTTTTTTCTTTTTGTTTTTATTATTTCATTTTTTTTGTTGTTGAATAAATATGGCCAGTAACCCATACTTGTGATGTTGTGCAGGTTCAAAAGAAAGGAAAATAAAGCTAATTCAATTTGGACTGGCATGAGTATTTGTAGTGTTCAATTATGTGGCCAGGGGAGTATTCATTTTTCATTCTCCTTTTTCTTTGTCTTTCACATTGAGGACAATGTGTTAAATAAGTTTGGGGGGTGGAATTATTAATTGTTGATATATGCTATTTCTTTTGCTTGAGTGTTTTTGATATGAAATTTTTTTTGCGAAACTTATATCAAGTGCACATTTGGCCAACCCCAAGCATAAAAAAAAAAAAAGGGATAAAATAAGTAGAATATGTTATTTGGAATCATGATTTGCATTTGGGTTCTTTATTGTGTTTAACATTGAGTCTTTCATTTGGAATGGGCAATATTTTATAAAGCAAGATTAAGTATACTCGGGTTTTTAAGATCGTTGAAGTACATGTTCTTTGTGAAGTCGTGTGAATTGTGTGACTATGGATAAATGATAAATGCAATGACTTCCTTGTGATTGTTCCCTTTGAGCTAGGTCTGAACAGGGTTTAAGTAAATAGGGAGAATAATGCTGAGCGAGATGGAGCATAAAATGCACTCGTTCGATAATTCAAAAAAAAAAATGAAAAAGCGAGATGGAGCATAAAATGCACTCGTTCAACAGTTAAAAAAAAATGAGATGGAGCCAAGCTTTATGTTTGTCGACATATGACTTCTCATCTGTCAACAAATTGCCCCGAAAGGAAGCTTCCCATCTAAGCTTTCGTTTGAAGCTGAGCTTCCATCTATCGACATAGACTTTTCATTATTCACTTGATTACAAGGCTAAGATTACTTAATTAACATAAATCTTCACTCTAGTATCAACATTTGTTACTCGATTGCTTTTAGGTCTAGAGACTTAGCAGAAGACCAATCTATCTTAACTCGACTAATACATATATTTACTCAATTTATAAAATACATTAGTCGATTGAAAAATAAGCTTCACTCAAGTAAGAAGGTGTTTAGATTTTATAGCTTTAGAGATACTCGATTTTTCAGAAAAGCTCACTCGAGTGATTGAAATATCCTTACCCGATTTCAAAAGCACCATACTCGATTTAGCTTTAAGATAACAAAACTTTGTATAACATACTCGAGTAGGAACTTATGATAGTTGATTGGACCAATTCATATACTCGATTGTTTTTTAAAGAGAACTGAGCAATACTCAATTGATTATATCAAAAAGTTTTTTCATATTTAGTAAATTTTCATAAAGGTTTTCTCACAAGATTTATAACATACTCAACTAATACAAAAATATACTTGACTATTTTGAAGAGATAAATGAGTATGAAATTTCCAATTTAAGAGAAAATTAAAATGTTTTGGAAATTATCAATAAACCAAATTTATTGAAAATATTTTCTTAATAAATCAAAATACAAATTTATCAACAATTGAAATCAGAAGAGTAATTTGAGTCACTTACCTCTAATTTTTCTTTTGTCATAAGGCAAAGATTTGTAATCTCTTAGACTTCATCCTCTAATGAGGAGAATGAATCTTCATCACTCCATGCTACTATCACCTTCTTCTTCTTCTTCTTTTCTTTAAGCTTTTATTTTGTCTTGATTTCTAGGCATTCTGGCTGGATGTGTTCATTCTTCCCACATCCATAGCATTTAATGTCTGGTTTTGACTCTTTTGTGTCTACCTTTTCAGACATGTTCCTATGAAAATATCTAGAAGATTTCTTTTTTAATCTTCTCAAGAACTTTTTAGCAAGTAAGGCCACATCTTCTAAATCACTAGATTCAAATTTAGATTCTTCATTTTTAGAGACTTTTAAGGCTATTCCTTTATTTTTATTGTTTGGAATTTCCTTTTGCTTTCTCATGCTAAGTTCATGAGTCATTAGTGATCCTAGCAGTTCATCTAGGGATAATTTTTCTAAATCTTGTGCTTCTTGTATTGTAGTAATGTTAGGATGGCATTCATGTGGTAAGTACTGCAAAAAAAAATTCAACAATATCTTCATTTGAAATTGATTTTCCGAAGTTCTTTAGATTGGAGACTATATATTGTTTAACCTAGTACACCTGTCTTTATAGTTTCACCAGGTTGCATTAAAAATAACTCATAATCATGCTTTAACATACGAATTTTGGACCTCTTTATCTTAGAGGTTTAATAGGTCTTAATTTTATGCATATTTTTTTTTTAATTATAATGACCCGATAATAGGGTTTAGGGTATTTTGGCCTCTTTTGGTGTGAGTTACATTTTGGCATAATTAATTTAGATGGTTTAAATATTTCATGTAACACGCCCTCTCCTAGAACTACCTGAGAAGAGGTGCTATGAGAAAAATAAATAAAATAAAATAAAACTCACCATAATAACTAAAACTGGAATCATCAATAACTAAACTGATCAACCATAACTGAAAAATCTCAATCAAATTGTAATAAAAACTCTGAGTCAAATAAACTGGAAACACAATCCATTGACTAAGGAAAATCTCTCAACTGAAAATATAAAATAATCTTAAACTGACAAGACACTATAAAACTCCTGGACATCTTTTGTTCTTGAGCGGCTCCACATACACACACTACTAGCCACTGCTACTAGACCCCACATCTGGTACTCCCCTGCTAGGACCTGAAATGGTGAAGAGTACAAGATAAGTTACAAAGCTCAACAAGTAATAAGTTGGAAAGAATAACTAAAACTAAATCGAAGAATATTGATACTGATAAAATACTAATTGTCCTTGTACTGAAAGGGTAACATTCATTATCTATTTGCATTTACAAAATGTTGATACACATAATCTGTAAATAAATGCAAGTATGCAACTTTCGCTCATAGGCCCACATAGTCTGATAATACATACCTGTTTAATCTAACTCCTACATACATAAAAACTGTAAGCACATACTGTGGGCAATATGCCCCTAGCCCCCTGGTCATCACCAAGCAAGCAACACATAAACTAAACTGAAACTGATGGGATCCCTGTGAACAAGCCGCCTGGTGCGCATACTGAATGCAATGTCCATACACATGCTAACACATGATATGAAGTGCTCCATATAAAGTCATGCTTAATACTCATACCAAGATGTATGCATATACTATCACAAAAAAATACTCAACATGTCATGATAATTGTTAAACATGTTATATGATCTTCATCACATATATTGGAATATAATGATTCAAGAGTTATGGCCATGCTAAACTTATTATAAATGTCATAAGATTCCAATATTTGAGGATATTTAATCTTTATTTAGCTAATAACTTGGCTTGGGGTTCACTGGAAAGCATATTTAAAATTCTAGAAAAACCATCTGAATATGAGGAAGGATATCCGGATATGAATCAAGTCATCTGGATACACTGGAACTTCATAACATGACCTATTCGGATATGTTGAGATTTATTCGGATATAGCATAGGACATCCGGATATGATTCAAGCCATCTGGATATCTCACAAAGGCATTCGGATGCTACCGGAGACTATTCGAATATAAAATTTAACTTTTGAGAGAGAAACATCTAGATATGAAAAAAAACATTCGAACATGCTGGACCTATCCGGATACATGAAGAAAGCATCCGGATATCATTCGCAGAATACTAAAGACTCATCGGATATGAACCAAGATATCCAAATATCACTCACAGAGAATAATAGACACATCCAGATACGACTCAAGGCATCCGGATATTAGTCACAACAGGCATTGGACTCATTCGAATGTGATACAAACCATCCAGATATCTTACTAAAGCCATCTGGATATGCCCAAGGGCCATCCGAATGTCACTGATAGAACTAACAAGCCATTCGGATATGCTCATAGGCCATCTAGATGTCACTCACAGAAATCTTTTTGACTTATCCGGATAGCCTCTAGCCCATCCGAATATCACTCACATACTTTAAAAAGTCCATCCGAATATGAAGGGACGCATCCAGATGTCTGCAATTTTATAACCCAGAAACGAACGCTCATAGAGACTGAAAATTTGAAATGAAACTTAATGATTCTACACCATTCTGAATAAAAATCCTGGGAAAACAAATCCTAATCAATATGAAACAACATAAGGATGACTCAAAGATCATGTCTCGAAGAATCAATGGACATAAATAGGCATATCTTGTTCATAACTTCTCTATTATATGCATATATATATATACTAATATAAATTTGAAACTCAATGAAGCTATTGAATAATTTGAAAATGAACTCATAAGAACCTGTAATGGAAGGGATTACAGGAAAGATACTTGCCTTGATAATTTTGATCGACTCAAATGATTTCGACAGAAGCCTCCTATGCAAAGACACTATTGAAGCTTCTTCAATTCTCTATTCTCCACGGCATGAAGAAGACTAAGGCTTATAACTATATATATAAGAAGCAACCCTAAGGCCCATATCTCACTCTCCTTATATAACTAGGAGACTTCAAACCAAAACCTTCTCATGCTCGGATCTCTCCAACACATAATAACCTTAAATAAATAATTTCTAATAATAAGAAATCATTATTTACATTCTTTCCCTTAGACTATTTTCCACATAATTTAAATGAAATTAAATGCTATTTCTCAATTAAAAATCTCTAAATTATCACGTTAAATATTTAATTGACAAAATCTCTTAAACACTAATTAAATAGATCATTAAATAAATTTTGGGCCCTCTAATGGGTCGTTACATTTCAAGTGTTGAGTAAGTTGAAAACTAAATGAAATCCATGTGCATTGAATATTCAAAGTCAAAGGGAATGGAATTGGGAAGAAAGTTGAATGAAAGTAATGTGGAAAAGTCAAAATTAGGGCTTGAAATTGGAGGAGGAATGGGGCTTCCAGTTGCATTGTGTTTATGTGTGTATGAGCATTTTTTATTTAATTTAATGGAGGAAAAATAGAGTGGCAATTTGGCAAATGCTTGCAAAAGCAAGGGCAAATTGGGGAAAGGGAAGAAGTATATAAGGAGCCTTGTACAATTCTTCTTCATTTCTCCTTCTTCTCTCAATTCTTATTCTCTTCTTGTTCCATTCAATGTTCTATTTCATCTTCTTCTTATTAATGCCAAAGAGGAGATCGGTTGCTGAAGTTAGAGGGCTATCTGTCAGTTTTGGTGGCTTGGTTCATAGCTTACTTTCTTCTTTGGATTCATCCATCAACTAAGGAAAGTTCATATTCTATCTCTTTTCTATGTCAAGTTTCCTTTTAGGATTCTTGTTGGTGTAAGCTTTGATTCTCCCTTTCCTTCGTGAATCTTGAATCATCCATTTTTGGGTAAAGATTTTATAAAACCCTTCCAAATTGTTGTATAAATCTAGTTGCTTGCATTTCGTGTCATTTTTCTTAAACTTTTAGTAAACAGTGCCTATCATCTGAACAGGGACTTGATTCACCCCATATTTTTTCAAAAGGAATGGCATGTTTGTTGCTATGATGTAGTTACATGTGAGAGTTTGGCATTGCTTGCATGTGTTTTTGGCATTTCGTGAGTTGAATTTCAAGTAGGAGAGGTTATCTGTTAACTAAGATGGTTAAATCAGTTGACAAATGATGCAAGGCATATGTCGACAGATTAGGGTTCATAAGAGGCAATCAATAGATTGAAGCATGGCTTTTGACTGTCGATAGTTCCCTTCCATCTGTCGACAGTTTGTTCCCCATGGTTGCTTGATTCTTCATTTCTTCTTCAAATATGCTCCCAAATCACCATATAATCTTCTACCAAGCCCCTCCATCAATCTTCACCTCATTTATCATATTTAGAGGGTGGGGGAAATAGTTGATCATTTATATGTGCATTTATGCAAATACTCTATGAAATGGGGCATTGGGTCCTATGGTTGTAGAAAGGCATGAAGGAGGGTAATAACTACATAAACTACTCTCTAAGGAAGTAATGGAAGATAAATCCAAAAGAATGCATGGTGGTACTTATTGTGTACAGGTATGCGTGTGTGCTCACCCATTATCTATATAGTGGTGTGTTCGCGTATCTATATGGCGGTGTGCCTGCGTATCTTATAAGGCAGTGTGTCTGTGTATCTACATGGCAGTGTGTCCGCATAAACTTAAAGAATAACCTACCAAGCCGGTGGGGCTTATGCCTAACCGTGGGAGCTTCGGCTCATCAAGCCACCTCGTATGAACTAGGTTGTGGGGGAAAGGCGGTCTATAATTGCATATGATATATGTTCATTTATTAGCTGGCATGCAGCATGGCATTAAGGTGTGATCATTGATACTTTTATTCATGGTAGAGGGAATCCCTGATTTAATCTTATGTAGGTTATTACCCGCTATTGCTCCTCCTCAGTGAGATGATCTTATATATTCGTGGTTGTTATATCATACCTCATTTTGCTATGAACCATATTTGTTCTATGGACTTCCTAAGCCTCGTGACTCATATTGTCTCCTTACACCATTCTAAGTAAAGATAAAGGGAAAGCTAGGGAATGTGAAGGGTTTGGCTACAGTTGAATCTTGTGTTAGATATGTGTACAAATGTCTTCCCAACCTGAAGATCCTAGGGGGTAGTTTTGAGGGCAATGAGATGAGCTATATTTTGTAATTTTCTATAGCCCTTTGATATTTTGTAATGTATGGGCAGTTAAACCCGAAATGAATACTATAATGGCATGGTGATGTATATATACATCTTTAGGGTTTGTTGATCAGAATATTATCCATGTGGTTGGCTTTTGTTGGATTATACTTCTAGACCTCATCTTTGAAAACTCTCTCACTGATCTCCTATGCTAGCAAGAGCTCTAGGAGGCTAGCTGTTACAGTTTGGTATCAAAGCAGAGGTTAGGATGAGATGAGACTCTGTACACATAGGAATTTTGATTAGAATTAGGGTTATGATTAGTTGTCCAAAGTTGGATTAAGTATGGATTAAATTCTAAAGCAATTTGGTTGTGTAGGATAATGAGTACAGGTAGAGGAAGGTCGTCGACTCGAAATCAAGGTCGTAGTCAATCTGTGCCTTTAGCTGCATGTGGATCTCTAGGGGAGCCTTAAGGGGATTTGCGCCAAGAAATGAATGAGGTGCGAGGAACCCTAGCAAGTATAATGAGAGTGATAGAAGAGCTCACTGCTAATCAGAGTGGGTAGAACTCAGTACAGCAAGAGGTAGGGAATGGTTTAAATTTTGATGGAAATGGAGACGGACAAACTGAAAATCCCATGCCTTTAGGGGTAAGTCATGAGGAGGTAAACAGTACGGGGAGTCAACTACTGAAGAATTTTATGGCACTTCGACCCCCAGTGTTCGGTGGAGGGATTGAAGCCTCAGCTACAAAAAACTAGATAAAGTCTGTCGAGAAACATATTCGGGTCGTGGGTTATTCTGATGCCCAAAAGGTGCAATTATCAACCTTTCTTTTGACAGGAGAGGCTAAGAGATGGTGGGAGCTGGCTAAACAGGGATTTATGGATAGAGAGCTAACATGGGCTGAATTCTAGGAGGCATTTAACGACAATTATTTTCTTGGATGGATGCGAGAGCAGAAAATATATAAGTTCATTAAACAAACACAAGGTAATAACACCATAGCCTAATATGAAGCTGAGTTATTTCCTTGGCTAGATTTACCCCTGAACTGGTGTCTTCTGAGGCCAACAAGGTGGCGAAGTTCCAGTGGAGTTTACGTGCTGAGATTTGGTATACCCTAGCAGGTGCCTGGATTATGGATTACTCTATTATCGTTCAGAGAGTATACGCTATTAAGCGGGAATAGAACTGCCATGGTCGAAAGTGGCAAGATCTTCTTAAGGGCGGAGTGGTGATAAAAAAGAGAAGATGGGATGCAGGGACAATGAGGAATCCCCCAGAAATCCTAGAGTGTAAGATTTATGGTAAAAGACACCAAGTCCCCTATTGCTTTGCAATGGGGGGAGTATGCTTCTTTTGTGGACATGCTGGGCATATTCGAAGAGATTGCCTACAGAGTACAGTGATGACTTCAGCTAGAGAACGATTTGCTACTGGTGTGGTCAGAAGGGGTACAGAGCCAACACATGTACATTTCCTCCTCAGCTTGGCGGACTGAGACTGGGTGGTCAGGGATTGAGGATCGGACAAAGAGCTGCAATGCTTGGGATTCAAGGAGCTCATCCAACCTTGCCTCAAGGCCAACGTTCAGCTCCTATTTATGAACCCCACATCTAGGAAGAGTATTATGTCTATTGGTGGCATTCGCTATTATTTTCCAAGTTTATAGGAAATGAGGTGTCTTTACCCCCTAGTTGATTGATTAGCCATGTGCGAATTTGGAGGACCAAATTTTATTAAGGAGGGGAGAAACTATAACGACCCATTATCGGGTCTAAGTTATTTTGGTCGTTGTTTTTGTGTGTGTTATATTTTGGTATTATTTAATCTAAATGTTGGAAACATTTAATGTGCAGTGAAAAGTCCAAAATGAATGGAATTTGTGTGTGGAAAAGTCTAAGCCAAGAGAAAGGAAACAATGTAAGTGGGAAAAAGGTCATAATGTAGGAGGGTTGAAAAGTCAAATGGAAGAAGAATTGAAAAGTCAAATGGATTGTTAGTAGAAAAGTCAAAATTAAAGAGGAAATTGGGAGAAGAAGTTGTCGTGTATCTATGGGTGCATATATGTACATTTATGCTTTATGATTTAAGTAAAGAAAAATGAAAAAGGAAAGAAAAGAGAGTTGGAAGTATAAAAGAAAGGAAGTGAGGCGGTGGAAGGAAAAAAATCCACCAGAAGCTTCTCAAGCTTTTTCCTTCTTCTTCTTCTTCTTCTTCTTCTTCTTCTTTCTTATTCCCTTCCATATTTCTTCTTCTACCTGGTCTTTGGGGGCTTCAAAGGAGCAAGAGTTGCAAAATTTTAAAGGGGTTGCTTGTGGTTCTAGCAACTTAGCTTGTGGTTTCTTCTTCTATCCAACAAGAAGCTCTTTAAGGCAAGTTCTTCTTGTTCTTGTTCTTCTTCTTCTTTTCATATACAAGTTCCAATCTCTGCTTGAGCTCTTTAACTCTTGAATCAAAGAATCTTTGTAATTTATTCACCAAAAACTTCCTATTTTGGAAAAGGGTTCTTAGAAAATAGCTATGTAGAAAGGATTGTAAATCTTCCTTTACCTTTGATGAATGTTGTTGATATGTTTTGGGATTCAAAATAGGGCTTGTTCTGCCCTATAATCCTTTGGGAATGGTGTGATTCTTGTTAGGGTGTGATTCTTGCAAGAATTTTTGGGGAGACTTGCATGTTGGTGAGTGATCTCAAGTTCTTCGTGCTTCCTCTTATATTCGATAGATTGCGCATGTTGTACTCCTTAGGGTAGAAATTTATGTGGTTACATCCGGTTCAAGATCTATTTTTTGCGTTGTAAACTAGAATTCATAAGATTCATTTTGATATATGACTTGGATTATTTGGCCAAGTTTTGAATCTATAAGTGCCTT
Organism: Diospyros lotus; assembly: GCF_014633365.1. NCBI lineage: Eukaryota > Viridiplantae > Streptophyta > Magnoliopsida > Ericales > Ebenaceae > Diospyros > Diospyros lotus. The sequence continues at coordinate 11,785,733 of NC_068347.1, forward strand.
GTGAAATATCTGTCCGAATCTGAAATTTTTGTTTCCACGTAATCTAACCATGCTTGGGTTTTTGGAGTATAACTTTCTGTGGTGATATCCAAATTGAAATCCGATTTCTATCCCATAAACTAGACTTTATAAGTTTGTCTTGACATACTTCTTTAATCATTTGATTATGTTTGAAGCCCAAGGTAGGCCCTTGAATTTACCACTCGTAATCTAGAATTTTTCCAGAATTTTGCCTCAAGAATCCTTCTTGTGTTAACCATTCTTCCTATGATTGAATTGATGGTTCTTGTATATTTTCCTTAAATACTTGATGTATTTTATTCATAAGCCTCAATAGGGTTTTGATTCACCCTATAATTCTTTGGGAATTATGTTTTCTTTGCTAAAGCAAGGAACATGCAAGATTTTGGTGTTACTTGCATGGATATTGTTGTTCTTTGTGTATGATGTTGATTGGTCGACATTGGGTGATTAAATGCGTTCATGAATATTAAATGGGGACTGCCTATATATGTGTGTGCACGAATTATGGTATGGCATGATTGTATTTAATGTAATCGAAATGGCCAACGTGTGAATGTTGGATGAAGAGTTAATTTATAACTATGCTAAAGTTGAGTAATGTTTCTGAGGGGAATTTTTTAAGAAATTCAAAATCGTCTTAATTATCAAAGTGTTCAATTATGGGCATCGCGTCTTGATTGGTTTCAATCGAAGTGGTATATGTGTTCAGGCATGCATGATTATGGCGTTGTAATGTGTATAGAAATTGGCAATGTTGGGGGCATATACGTGATATTTGTGATATGTTATGATTGCATTAAATGTGTTGGAAATGACTTATGTGTATGAGTTTGGTGAAGTGCTAGCATGTAATGGTGTAGAATAATGTCTTGCAATGATACATGGAGTATACTCATGATGCTTGCCTAGCGCGATCTAGTGCATGTGATACTCGCCCGAGATAGTCGGTGCGTGTGGGGTACGATTAGAGATGTCAAAAGGGTTGAGCTATGGCCCGGCCCGTCACTGTTCAAACGGCTCAGGCCAAAGAATTTGGGCCCACGACCCGACCCATCTAAGGCCCCAGCCCAACCCGGCCTGTGGCCCACTGGGCCTAGCCCATTGGGGCCTTATGGGTCAGGCCCATGAGGCCCTTATGGGCCCGGCCAGTTAGGCCCACTGGGCCCAGCCCGTTGGGATCTTATATATTCCCAACTTTCCTTGCTCATTTTTTTTAACTATGTTATTTTTTATTAATTATTGATATTGGATGCTAAAAAAATTACATTTCGCAATATATATAAACTAGCATATACCTGTGCCTAAAGACATGGTGTAAATAATTTTATTGTAATTTGTAATAAAATATAGTTATAATTTATACATATTATAGTTAAAATATGTATAAATTATACGTATAAAATATAGTTGTAATTTATACATATTATTTACACCATGCCTAAAGGCACGGTGTAAATAATATTAAGATTAAAATGCAATAATGTTTACTAATATTGCAAAAAAAAAAAATTGTAAACACTAAACAATTTATATTATTTTAATTAATAAAAATAGAATTAAAAAAATAAATGAATTCCCCCCACTGTCGTCGTACCCGGAGATGGTGTGAGTGGGTGGGTTTGTGAGAGAGAGAAAGAGAGAGGTAGTGAGTAGGGGAGTGGAAGAAAGGGTGCAATAGAGGGAGAGGGAGAGAGAGGGGCAGTGAGTGAGGGAGTGAGTGGTCGTTGCACCCGTTGTCATCCCTTTTGCCCCCTTCACCGTCGTCACACCTGTTAGCCTGTCATCACACCCGTCAGCCCGCCGTCGACCTCCCTTCCCCCCACTGTCGTCGCACCTATCGATGGCGTGGGTGGGTCTGTGAGAGAAAGAAAGATAAAGGGAGAGAGAGAGATAGGCATTAAGTGAGGGAGTGAGTGGTCATCACACCTGTCAGGCCCCCACCCATTGTCGTCCCTCTCACCCCCTACCGCCGTCGACCCTCCCTTTCCCCACAACTGTTGCACCCGCCAATGGCGTGGGTGGGTCTATGAGAGAGAGAAAGACAAAGGAAGAGAGAGAGGTAGTGAGTGAGGGAATGAGTGCCGTCGCACCCGCCTCCTCCCCCACCCACCGTCGTCCCTCCTGCCCCCTTCACTACCGTCTCATCCACTGGCTCCCTACCCTGCCGTTAACCCTCCCTTCCCCCCCCCCCCCCCCACACTACTGTTGTATCTGATGATGGCATGGATGCATGGGTCTATGAGAGAAAATGAGAGAGAGACAGACAGTGAGTGAGAGGTGGGCGAATGGGTCTGTGAGAAAGTGAGAGAGAGAGAGAAGGAAAGCCAGAGGCAGTGAGTATGCCTGTGAGAAAGAGAAAGAGGAAGGAAGAGAGAGAGGCAATGAGTAAGATAGTGAGTGGGTGGGCGGGAACATCATTCATCTCAATCTCAACCATTGATATAGAAGGTTGAGGAATATTGATTTTAAATAAACACTTTAATTAGTGAAATTAAACATTTCAATTATATGAACATTTTTTCTCTAATTATATAAACAAATCTAACTATTTTCTTTCTTTCTCAATTTTATTTTTTTTATTTTTAAAATTTTGATATATATATATTTGCAATTAAAATATATTTTTGTAATTTAAAAATATGTTTTTTGTTAAAATTATAATTTTAATCTATTTAGATAAAGGGACAAATTGGTCTTTTAACAATTAACTCACATGATTGATATATTTTTTTACAATTTGACATATAAAATAAAAGATTGATATAACTTTAAATTATACTTTTTTTTTTTACCAAATATAGACCAACATTATCTAATTTTATAAGTATTTTATATCTTAAAATTTAATTGCAAAAATAAAATTTACCAAATATATAGATATTTTACACTAAACATCAAACAGAGATGTACATACACATAAATTTTAAAGAGAGAGAGAGAAAGAGAAAGGGACAAAAAAAATATAAAGCAAAAAAAAAAAAAGGAATACACACACAGATGTGCGTATGTGGCTGGGGGGGCTGTTTCTATATGTTTGTGTTTTTTATATACACACACAGAGATGTATACACACACAAATATGATTATACGTGTGTTGATGGGTGTGTGTGGCTAGAGGGGGTTGTTTATGTTTTTGTGTGTGTGTATTTGTGTCTGTATCCATCTTTCAGCCTGAGGTATGTGTGTTTATATAATTCTGTGTGTCTCTGTTCTTTTGATGTGTATATTTGTATGTGCATTCTCTGTTGTCTCATTTTTCCTTTCTCTCTGTATGTGTGTGTTTTGTGTGTTGTTCTGTGTGTTCTGTGTTTATACACACAGAATACACACATATACATAATATATATACACACACGCGCGCAGTTAGTATATAAACACACACACACAACACGGCATAACAGCCTTATGAATATACACAACAGAAATTTCTGAGCACAGCAAAGATTCTGTTCACAGCAAAAATCAACAGCAAAGAAGATATTAAAATTTCTGTTATCAACAACAAAAGAAACAACAAATCCAACAACAAAAAATACAAAACAAACATCACATACCTCTGGCCGCAGAAACGAACGAAGAGAGAGAGAGGCAGAAATCATATATATCAAGTCAAATCTTAAGCCTTATATATGTGAGTGTATAAATCATATATATGTGCCTGTGTGTGTAAGCAAAAACAAAGAAAGAGGAGCAAAAACAGCCTCCCAATTTTCGACAGTGAGCTTCTTGACACCCAGCTCTCTCTTTCTCTCTATCCATTCCTGATTTCTTCTCTGGGCATTGGGTGTGCATGAGACGCAGCCCCCTGTTCCTGTGCGTCTTCTTTTTCTTCTTCTCTTCTTTCGTTCTTCTAGGTGCGCGGTCTTCTTCTCTCGGAAGGTTACAGACAGGGAGCTTCTCACTAAGAGAGGAAGAAGAACAGAGAGGAAGAGAGAGATAGAGAGGGAGGGTGGGGAGATAGATAGAGATGGAAGATGGGCGGGAACAAACAAATGAAGGGTGTAATCTCAGCCATTCATCTCAACCAAATTGATCTCAACCATCAAAATGTTTATACATTTGAGACATTTCAAAAACCCTTGTATTTTATTATATATATAATAATCATCAATATATTTAAAATTTTAAGCTAAATTTTTTATATATTTAAATTATAAATAAACATTCTCTTTTTTATATGTGCATTATTTTTCATAACAATCTACAAGAAAATTTACAAGGCATATAGAATTTTAAAATATAAAATGATGAAATAATATTTAAATATATAAAAATATTACTAATGAGCCCGCTAGGCCCATGGGCTGGCCCGGCTCGTCCCCTCTACAAGGGGGCCGTGGGCTAGGCCAAGCCCTACCCACGACCAAAAGGGCTAGACTAGGACCGACCCTTTTAGTAAATGGGCCGACCCAACCCGTTTAAAAAGCCTGTGAGCCAACCCGGGTTGGATTGAGCTGGCCCTTTTGACATCTCTAGGTATGGTTCATGATGCTTGCCTAGTGAAACCTAGTGCATGTGGAGTGATGCTTGCCTAGTGTAATCTAGTGCATGTGGAGCGTTGGCTTTTGATGCTTTCTTAGTGAAATCTAGTGTATGTGGAGTGATGCCTACCTAGTGTAATCTAGTGCATGTAGGGCTTTGGCTCATGATGCTCACTTGAGGAAATTAGTCCATATGGAGCTATGGCTCATGATGCTCGCTCAGTGTGATTTTAGTGCGTGAAAGGACATCGGTCCTTATTATGATATGATTAAGTTGTTGATATAAGGGAAATCATAAGTGTGTGGTAAGTACTAATGAACATGATGATGAGAATAACTTATGATTGCGTACGAGCATTTTCATAAAATGGTTAGGGCATATGACTACGTGTGGGTGTGTTACGTGATATTATTGTTATTTTGTGCAGTTATTATTATCAATAGGCATGTATGTGCGTATACATTTTGATATGTGGTGGCAAGGCATGACTTGAAAGGCTAGGGTTAGAGGGTTACGGAATTGTTATGTGGAGTTTATTCTACTCCATTCTTGTTATTCATGTCTCTCATATTGCTTGCATTGCTTTGTTATATACTTGTTGAGTCTTGTGATTCATTCTCTTGCTTTGCATCATTCCAGGTAAAGGAAAAGATGAGGTTGAGGACGAGTCGAGAAAGGGCTAATCTTTTGTCAATAGATGTGTACAAAGCTCACCTAAAGAAAAGGTCTTGGGAACCTTCATGTTGAGTTGCTAGAGCTAGTTAGGCACTTGTGTCTTGAGGGTATATGTATGTGTTATGGTTATGACTTGATGTATCATATTCAGGGGATGTATCTTTTGTTCCAGTGGAATGTATATGCCTAATGTAAAAAGAAAATTTGGTATTATTGTGTTATGTCATTTTCTAGTTTGAGTTTATGTCGTTCAATAATGGATGTCTTATTCGAGTTGCTTCTGTATCATTACTACTATTAATGACCCTCTCATGGATCCTCTATGCTAGTAGGGGCTCTGGGAGATGGGTCGTTACACTATATGTGTTCACAATCTATAACAAAGAAAAAGAAGAAGAAGAAGATTTTCGTTTGCAAATTTTTGATGGAAGAAGAACAAAAGTAACTTTTGATTGAATAACAATGAAGAACATACCGTTAGTCGTCGTTGCCAGTGTCGGAATGAGAATAAAAAGAGAAGCTAGTGAGGAATAAGGTGCAAATATGCAACGGCCCACTCTCAGAGATCCCTGTAATGACCCGTCCCCACCTACGGGCGCTACTAATAAATAATCGACCGGATTACTCACACAATAAACCAACAAGTGAAGGGTTGGACCATGTTTCAACAGGAAACGCCCTAGCTGGGCACTAGGTTTTGTCCTTCCCTTCGCTCCACTTGAGGAATAAGTCCTAAATATAGTAGAATGGGACCCGAAACCCGAGTGAGTTTCACCTTTCTTCAGATCACCACACAGCAAGCCAAAGGTGATCCAGGCACAAAACTAGCACATCAAACATCCACTGAGTATTAGGGATTTATGGGAACATACCTTTTTTATCCTTACCTGATTCGAAACTCGGTTCCACCAACTAAAACCATATACCTCAAGCAATCTTACAATCACCCATCACACTATGATGATTACAATAACTAGATACATCTAGCACACAACAACATTTACATTCAATCACATGAATACATATATGACTATATACCACATACAAACTCAGGCGACAACGCTAGTCACCACATCATCCTCCCGATGCCATCCCTGCTTGCATCTGGGCTCGCAACATCTACAACACGAGGTAAAACCTCATGAGTCATAAAGACTCAGTAAGGGTGAAAATGAAGGTAAATGTGAATATAAACATGATTATGTATGCCAAGTGCATGCAAATGAGGCTAGGTTCTTTCATCCTCACAACCCACCAAGGTTTGAGGCATCAACCTACCCATCCTACAGTACTAGTCCTCCGTATGGCCATAGGTACACTAGAACTCATATTATGCAAGTGTTAACCACTACATGTGAATGCTACATACAAAGCTTATAAACCATATTTACCAACTTGCAAGGCCACCTCCACATAGGGCCATCCTTTACTTGCCTCAAAGCCTTCTCTGCTAGGAGCGAGATCGCCCGCCTGAACTTCGAGCTCTTCTAGGATCACCACCTTCCCTAGTCGAATCTAGACGCAATCACACCAAAACCCAACCAATTCAAAAATTAAAGCAGGGCTTATATTTTTGCCACACACCACAAAAATCATCCATCAACAACTTCCAACCAACTCTTCACATTACATTATTCCACAACATCTCACATAATGCAACAACTCGAAAAGAAATTTAATTAATTTACCTTACCTGATCTAGAGGAGAAATCCAGCCAAATGCCCACACTGGCATTACCTTCCGAGAAGCCACTTGTGCCCAAAATCCCATTTTTGAGCCTCAGGCACACTCCTCGAGCCCCAAAATAATTTTCAGAATTTTCTCCCATTTTTGGGCATTTTTCCCCAAATTTTCTCCTTTTTCAAATTTTCTTTTTCTATACTTTTTTTATTTCTTCTTTTCTTCCTCGCCTTCTTATTCCTTCTTCTTCTTCTTCTTCCGCATGCCTTCTTCATATGTGCGTCCGACCCGCCTGCAACAGCGCATGGCCGTGTTGGAAATGTATGCCCTAAAGACACGTTTTGTTTAATTTATGGTAATGATGTTTCTTTTATTCAGTTTATGGCACATATATTATTTGCATTTAATTGTTGGAAAGGTGTCCATGCTATTAAGTAAGTGATTCATGTGATGGGTCGTTCTTCACAGTTAGGCATGAATCATGGGTACTTAATAAGCAAGAAAATATTACTCTTGATCTTTTGATAGAACTGGGCATTCTATCATGATAAGATCATTGTGCAATAGATCCTAATGGAGGATGGCTTGCTTTAGCCAATAAACAGTCTGTTTACTCTAATTGTACAAGCGCATTTGGAATGCGTAGAGTGGACTTGTGATAGAAGCTAATGACAAAGTACTAATTATCATGGAGCTAGTCTATCACTGCTACTACGTGGACGAGTACTCTAATACTTGAGTATTAGTTGGTGGTCTAGTGAACCTAGAGCTATATTCTTAGATTCATTGTAGGTGAGGTCTATCAAAGATCAATATCCTTTTGAGTTGGGAGTATGGTTTCTAATTAACTAAGACAGACTAATACAAGATAGTTTCTGTGATTCACCCCCTTGTGATTATCCAAGAATAATCGAATAATCCAGGGCCCTGGGAACGTGACTTGAGAGTGTGTGCTTCTGGGTAGCTCCCAGTGATAAGCAAGTACATCCGAGTAGTCACGGATTATTGGACTAGTGATCTAAGGATGGTAGAAGTCATTTAGAAAGGTGTTAGTACATTATTCCTTTCTAAATGATGGGTGTTACGCAGAGGGGTATTTTTGTCATTACACTAGTAGGTCAAAGACATGGCATATGCAAAATTATTCGTGGGGTCAGTGTTACCATATGGTGATAGTTGGAACACTTAGAATGACAAAATATAGCTACTAGGTAGCAGGGATATTTTGGTCATTTTAGTAGCCGTGAATAATTTGTCTTTTGGTCCCCGGGGTAGCTCGATGTAACTCATGTATTTTTTAATACATTTGGCTTGTTGGATGAATTACATTGAGAGAGAATTATTTTATTCAGAATGGTCCATAATTAATTGGACTAGAATAAAATAATAGTTCATTAGGGTTTTAATTAATTAATTGGGCTAACCCAATTAGAAAATTAATTAAAAGATCTTGGCCCATTAGGGTTTGGCCAACTAGGGTTTTAACCCTAGGGTTCTCCCTATATATATCTCTCTTTAGTTGTTTTTTCGTCTAAGTCGTTTTTCATTCTTCTTCACCGAAGAAAGGCCACGAGTTCGAGTCATACTCCGGAAGACCGAAAGGGTGCGTTTGAGTTCTGATGCGACGGAGCCGAAGGCTAGCAGGACAGCCGTTGTCTCCACAACGCGAAGAAGCTCCCATCGCTCCATTCCGTCCGGTAATCCGCCGCAAAAGTAAGTCTCTTAGATTCTAATCAATACGAGGAACGGTTTTGATTTTAAAACGCTTCCGTTGCATGCTTTGTTTCCTCGTGAATGATCCTTCAGGCCGCTGTGGGCCATCACCATTCGACCCTCCACCGGTCGTCGTCGCTTGCCTCCGGCTACTAATCGACAGCCTCCGACTACGAGAGCCACTCCATGCCACCGCTAGTCCGTCACCACTACTTCTTTATTTTGCAACTACCATGGCCACATCCACTGCTTCTTCAAGCCGTTGCTCTGTTGCTTCAAGCTGCCACTAGCCGCGCCCCAATTAGCACCTATCGTCTCCTCATGATGGCCATCGACTAGCTAGCAACCAGCCTCTATCAAGACCTCTCAAAGCTCGTCGTTGCTATTGTTGTGTCAGCCATGGCCGTTGCTCCAGGAGGCTACGACGTTCACTTTAGGCTACCTCCGGTCGGCCATCGGCCTTCCTCAGCCCCGCCGGCTATCGATCCCAGCTCTCTCTGAGCTTCACTCAGCCATGGCTCCCCTGCCTCTCTTCTTCTCTCTTTCTCTCTGATTCTCAAAGTATCAGAGGAGAGGAAGCTTCCTCCCAATTTCGCGCACTCATGTATATATAATACACATTTAACCCTCAATTTTCTCATAATCTCACTTAAAAAATTTGGGTAATTGCATTTGAAGAATTATTAATTGCACTTGGACCCTCCAAGGCTTTAATTTAATTACCCTCAAGCCACAAAAAACCTTAATTCTCCAAAATTAATAATCAACCTTTACTCAAAAATGTCGATTTCGTCTCGGTGCTTGCACGGGACCTCTATTCCACCCGAAAACACTTCAAGATTCCTCACTTGCAAAACCAGACCACCTCTAGGTCCCTTCAGCTTCCCGGAGGTCCCTTGCTATCATTCGGTACTAGCACTCATTCCGATTTATACATAATTAATACATAAATTTATACATATTTATTCTGAAAATTATTCTCAGTCGGACTGCTTTCTGAATCATTAGTCTTGCCTCGAGACGCTCACCAATCTCATGCCCTCTTCCCTAGACATCCAAGTCCTGGAGCATTCCCCATCGTCAATTTAACAAATTTTTATTAATTAATTCCTCGAAATCGGCCTCCGGGCTTCTCAGATCACCCAAGGTCCTTTCAAAGTAATTCGAAATTATTCTTTTCCAACACCATGTAATATCGGGCATTACAATTCCGTTAGCATAGGACGTCTAGAAGGAAGTCATTAAAAGTATAGGTACAAATGAAAACTCAATTTAAACCATCCACTCTGAATTCATTTAATAACACAAGCATAAACATGCATCTACATTTCCTAGGAATACATCATTCTCTTAACAACTTTTTAGGGTTGAACCACCCATACATCATTCTCTTAACAATTGCATAGGGTTGAACCACCCATACATTACAAAATAAAAGGGTAAGAATTTAAAAATACAACATAAACTATTTTGTCTTTGCCCTCAAAATACACCCCAAGACCTTTTGGTTGGGAAAGCCCTACACACCTTCCTATACTCAAGCCTCGCTCGATCCGACCCCTTCCTTGGCCTTACCTTTATCTAAAATGATGAAAAGAGAAATAAGGATAAGCCACAAACCTCAGCAAGTATATAAATATATAGCAAGTAAGAAGTGTAAAGAGTCGAGGCATGGAAAACATGACAATATGGAATAGAACTTTCTCTCAACAATCTACAAATTCTCACCACTTACATATCATTTCATCATGCCTCATCATTAACCACACCATATGCCAATGCAATAAAAATAACACCATACCATCATATTGTGGACCATTGTCCACTCAGACTCTAGCTTTATACTAGGCACGCATTATGAGTCAAAGCTTCCACGGTTAGGCAAGTGCCTACCAGCTTGTTAGGATATCATTTCCCTCATTTGTAGTCATAATCACTATGCAAAATAATAGGTGCACTACTTTTCATATATGAAAATGACATGCATATGTGATACACCACAACACACATGTATTGAGCATAACTGAATTAAACACCCATTAACTTGCTTAGAATTACTCATTTTGTCATGTACAATGATATGGTTTAATTGTATGCATATTTTTATCTACTTTTCATCTTAATCTTGTGCTATTTTTCTACAAAAAAATGTGTGTTTATATAGATTTTACATCATTTTAATCTTTTTTGTAGGAACCCAGCAAAGGGTATTATTTTGAAGATTCGAGTATAAAAAGAAAAAAAAAGATAATATAAAGTTAATTTTAAAAATAATATTTTAGTATAAATAAAAATATAAAAATATTTTATATAATTATTATTATTATAATATAATTAAAGTTATTATAATTAATAGTATATTAAATATTATATTATATTATATATTATCTTATATTATTTATATATATAATATTATTAAGTGATAAATAATATATATAATAATTGGAAGTCCACGTTGAGGGGGACACAAGGCTAGGGCGCATGCTCCATACTCCATATATATATATATATATATAATATATGTATATTATTAGAGGGGGGGAAGAAGGAATGGAATGGCCGTGCATGACATATATATATTTATAATAAGAGAGGAGAACATGGAATTGGGAGGCATGGGATTGGAAGTAGGAGGCTGGGCGGCGCACAAGAAATTGAGGATATTGGTGAGACTCAGCCGCGCACAGTGGACGCAATTGAAGAAATTGGAGGCGCACAGAAGGATTTGAAAATTGGAGACTTGGGGGCGCCAGAGGACGCAAGGCAGTGAGCTAAATTGGCTGAGGATCCGTTGGAGCAGCAAACAGCAAACACCCAGATCTGGGCAGGGAGCTTCATCTTTTTCTTTTTCTTCATTGTTTAATTAATTTTTTTTATGCTCCCACTGTTATTTCAGATTTTAATTAATTCTATCATGAATTAATTTTATTTAACTAGGGTTTGAAATGAAGCTTGTTATTAATTCTTGATTTTTATTAATTAGGTTTCTTTCCATGATTTCAATTATTTATTATTTGTTCTTAGTGTGATTAAGTGATTTAACTATCATTTAATTGATTTTGTATTATGATTTGAGACCAAGAGGTGATTTTCATAACAGGTTGAAGTAATAAATTTCATAAGATAGATAGTTGATAAGGGATTTGATACTTGAATTTTATGAGGGATAATGAATTAGAACTTAACAATGAATTTCGATTTGTTATAACTATTGGGAAATAGGTTGATTATTAACAAATTGAGATTTAATTAGGTTAGTAAATCTTGGGAAAGAAACTAACCAATTTAGATATTCATCCCATTGAATTGATTGAAAATTAAGACGAATTAATAAGTGGATTCGAAATACCCTAGCTGCCTCCATTTTATCTAAGTTAAGTTATTTTTAATTTTAGTTTTTATTATTTTAATTTATTCAAATTCATCTCTTTTTATAGTTTAAATAATATTAAAGTTAATCTAATTTTGGTAATTAATCCAATCATCGTGGGATCGATACTTTACTCATTCATTATATTACTTGCGCGATTCGTACGCTTGCGAATTAGCCTAACAAGTTTTTGGCGCCGTTACCGAGGATTGGTATTAATATCAATACTAATTAACTTGAATATTAGTTTAGATATTAATTGTTTTTAGTTGTTTGTTTTCATTTTTGTGTTCTCTTTTATTGCATTTTTGAGTGTTCAAAAATAATAATAATAATAATATAAAAAAAATCAAGTTTTAACCGTTGTGATATTTTATTTCTTCTTTATAGGTCACATTGGAATTTCAACTAAACATGGGAGACGAAGTTATGGATCAAAGGAATGGGCAAGCTAGAGCTTTAAGGGATTATGCTATGCCCTCTGTTTAAGAAACACCCTCCAGCATCACCAGACCAAGCATAGGGGCAAATAATTTTGAGATTAAGCCAGCTATTATTCAAATGATTCAAATCTCTGTTCAATTTAGTGGGTTACCGAGCGATGATCCCAATGCTCATATAGCTAATTTTTTTGAGATTTGTGATACTTTTAAGCAAAATGGTGTCTCTAATGATGTTGTTAAACTTAGGCTATTTCCTTTTTTATTAAGAGATAAAGCTAAGTATTGGTTGAACTCTTTGCCTGCAGGGTCCATTACAACATGGGATGATTTGGCACAGAAATTTCTCAATAAATTCTTTCCACCTACAAAAACTGCAAAGATGAGGAATGATTAACCAATTTCATGCAGGCAAACATGGAGAATTTATATGAAGCGTGGGAGCGGTTTAAAGAGTTGTTAAGAAGATGTCCTTATCATGGGCTTCCAAAGTGGTTAGTGGTTCAAACATTTTATAATGGTTTAAATCATAACACCAGGATTACTATTGATGCAGCTGCAGGGAGGAGCTTTAACGGGAAAAGAGACTGATGAAGCGTATAACCTTCTAGAAGAGATGGCCAACAACAGCTATCAATGGTCATCTGAAAGATCTATGCCAAGAAGAACAATTGGAGTATATGAGATTGATGCGATGATAGCATTAAATGCAAAGGTAGATAATCTTTTTAAGAAAATCGATCAGTTGAATATTAACTCTATTCAATCTTATGTGCAGGTATGTGAGATTTGCACAGGTCCTCATGTTATCCGTGAGTGTCAAGCCGGGATATCTTTTATACCTCAACCATCTGAGCAAGTCAACTATGTGGCTAATCAAGGAGAAAGACAATTCAATCCCAATGCAAACACTTATAATCCATGATGGAGGAATCACCCCAACTTTTCATGGTCCAACAATCAGAATGTGTTGAAGCCTCCAATAGGATTCCAATAGCAAGAAAAGAAGCCTTCATTGGAAGATTTAGTGGCTACCATGGCTAAGACGACTTCTGATTATATGGCTAGGACAGATACTATGTTTCAAAATCAACAAGCTGCCATCAGAAATCTAGAAATGCAAATTCGTCAAATAGCTAATATGGTGAACAATAGAGCTCAAGGAACATTGCCAAGCACAATAGAAAATAATCGAAAAGAGCAGTGCAAAGTAATAAAGATGAGGAGTGGAAAGCAAGTGAGGCAAGATGAAGAAGAAAAAGTTAAACCAGAAGAAGCTGGACAAAATTTTCCAGAAACAATTAATTGGGCCATCAGCGATCGCGATCGAAATGCGACTGAATCAGAACAATTAAAATTTGAAGATCAGCATTTGACTAAAACTACAAAGTGGATACCGAAATGGAAAACAGTACAAGAAAAAAATGAAGAGCATACAAAAGAGGAAGAAATCCAAGATCTTGAAACCAAATGAGAAGACCATGGGTCATCAATGGAGAAAAATGGGAGTTCTTCTACTCTTAATTTAAAATCTTCTGAAACCCCTATTCCTTTTTCAAAAATATTTCTTGTGGCTAATTTGGTTCAACTATCTATTAAATTTTTAAAGAGGTTTAAAAACTTTCATATTAACATCCCTTTGCTTTTTGTTATTTCTCTGATTCCCAATTTTGAAAAAGTTTTGAAGGAAATAAGGGCAAATGAGAGAAAATTGGAGGAATTTCAGCCTTCTTGAAGAATGAGATATAGTCAAGCTAATGACTATAAAAAAGTGCTTGATGGGAGGCAACCCATTCGAAATATTATTTATTTATTTTTTTATTTTTCTTAATTTTTAGAATATTCTTGGATTGATTTCTTATTTCAATTTTTTTATTTTTCTTCTTTTTAGGACTTGTTGAATCCAGAAGTCCGGCCTCTCTTCTTCAAAAGAATAAGCCTAGCAATCTTCAACATTTCAAGAAGAATTTTTGCGGGCATTCTTTTTCGTATTTCAGGGGAGTATTTCTTTCATGTTCTTCTGCTTCACATTGAGGACAATGTGTTAAATAAGTTTGGGGGGGGGGGGGGGGTAAAAAAATTATTGATTGTTATGTGCTATTTTTGTTGCATATGTGTGTTTTAATGTGAAAATTTTGGTGGAACTTATATCAAGTGCACATTTGACCATCCCCAAGCCAAAAAAAAAACAGAATATGTTATTTGGAATCATGATTTGTATTTAGGTTCTTTATTGTGTTTTAACATTGAGTTTTTGATTTGGAATGGGCAATCTTTTATAAAGCAAGATTAAGCATACTTGGGTTTTTATGATCATTGAAATACATGTTCTTTGCGAAGTCGTGTAAGTTGTGTGACTAGGCATGAAAGATAAATGCAATGTTTTTTTTTTTTTGTGATTGTTCCCTTTGAGCTAGGCCTAAACAAGGTTTAAGTAAGTAGGGAGAATAATGTTGAGCGAGATGGAGCATAAAATGCTCTCGTTCGACAATTAAAAAAAAAAATGAGAAAGCGAGATGGAGCATAAAATGCACTCGTTCAACAGTTAAAAAAAAAAAAACGAGATGGAGCATAAAATGCACTCGTTAAAATATATATATAATAAAAAAATAAAAAACCCTAATTTGCTACCTTTGTTTGTAGTAGTGAAAAGGGACGGTTACAAAAATGAGTGTTGCAATATTCGATTGTGCTGGGTACATGACAAAATATGATTGAGTTGAGAATTGTGTATGACTTCTTGAGCTAGGAAATATGAGTATGCTCAATTTCTCTTTATTTGCTATTGTTGCATTCTCAACGGAGGATTTAGATGTGGACATAAAAAAGGCTTTTAATGTGATGAATGATTTCAAATACATGTTTTGTTTTCTTGAGTATGGAGTTTCTCTACTTTGCTTGAGGACAAGCAAAAGGTTAAGTGTGAAGGTATTTGATAGGGTTTAATTGTATGCATATTTTAAAAATAATATAAAGTTAATTATTATTATTATAATATTTGCATCAATTAATTAATCATAATATAAAACCCAACAATTTCACACATGACCACATAATAGTTTCCCCACCCTCCATGAATGGCAATTAAGATTACAAGTTGATGGAGGAGCTTATTGGAAGCTCACATGGTGATTTGGAGGGAATTGAAGGCATCAAAAGAAGAAACAAACAACTAAAAGGAACAATCGGTCAATAGACAAAAGGAATCTGTCAGCAACCAAAAACCAACACAGTCATCGGTCGACAAATGCACCCCTATATGTCGACCGACAGAACCTATTTCAGGGATCGATCGACATATGAGAAGAATATGTCGACAAATAGATCCAATTTTAGCGATCAATCAACAGATTCTTCTCATCTATCGACCAACAGAATGCACTTTCCATACTAGTTGACAGACACAACCAAATCGATCGACAAATAGCAATGAAAATGCTAAGATCAAAGTAAAAATGTGCGGAAGAAATACCAAATTCTTGCATACAACTTAACTGTAACAATTAAGTCATCATTCCTTAGAAAAGATGGATTGAACCAAAACTAAATTCGGATTTTTAAAGCGATTTTCCCATATTTCAAGAAAAATAATACAAGAGAAAGCAATCAGGTTAAAATCTTTTTTCATCAAAGAGATAGGGAATTCAAGGATCTAAAATCCGAGAATGGACAATCCAAAAGACACTGAATCAAGCTATACAACTGTAGAGGAAAGAAGAACTTACACAAGAAGCAAAGAATAAGAGGATCTTGCTATATAAAAGAAGAAGAACATAAATTTTCCTTGCTTGATGGAACCAAAGAAGAATTTGCTGGAAAAATCTAGAAATGCCACCACTTGAAGCTCCAAGCCAAGAAGAAAAATGGAAGAAGAAGAAGAAGAAAAGCAATTGGGTAGAACAAAAATGAGAAGAAGAAAGAAGAAGAAAAATGTGAAGTATGGGGGATGAGTGACTTGCATGCCAAGCCCACCTACTCCCTCTTTTTATTTTTATTTATTTCTTTTTTCATTTAAACCCACAATTACAAATAAATACACACACACACACTGGCAGCCACTTCTCCCAATTTTCCTTTAATTTTGACTTTTTTACACCCATTTCCTTGACATTTCAACTCTCATTTACCATTTCTCATGCTTTGATTTTTCAACCATATCACAATACATTTCATTTGACTTTATAACATCCCAAAAATTGGAGATAAATAATAATTATAAATATCGGTGTTGAGGTCATTAGTGGGTATTTGGAGATTTAAGGAAAAATAATAATTTATGTTGGTTTGTGGAAATATGAAATTAAGGGTTTAATCACAGTTTAATTGAGTTTTAATTAGTCATGTAAGTAGAGAAATATGTATTAATCGTTCTGTAAGGTTAGAATTTAATTTTGGGTCCGATTTCATTAATTTTGGGAGATTATGCTATTTTACAGTGTGTATTAATTTGGTGGCATGCAAGCGTAAAAACGCTAAAATCTGCTAAAGAGAGCAAGCTCTTTACTCTCTTCGTGACTCTCATTCGATTTATGAATTTTATATCCTCCCTTAAATCGATTTGGTTCCATAAATTAATTACATTCATTATAAATAGTTATTGTGCGAATTTTGTTTAATTAATTTAATTAGGAGACTTCTAGGGTTAAATACCTTCGTGAGCTCTTTTCATTTTGTGAACCCACATCTTCCCTTAATTCATTTTTGTTTTGCGTATTAATTATACGAATTGAGAATTTTACTAGCATGATTTAATTTAAATTAAATATGAGACTCGTTGGGGTTTTATTTGTTGTGTGCCTACTGGGGTTTGTACCGCCCCCATTCCTTTCGGAATGATGTTGAACCCAACTTGAGGACTAGGTTCCTAGATGTGCAGGTTTGATTATGGACTTCTTGGGTGTGAGTAGGCTAGAGCTATCGAGCAATGGGGCAGGGGTCGGTTGTTTGGTGACGTTTGAGTAGACTATCATACGGCCCTGATGTGGACCGTTGGGTGGACACTCCTAGTCACTAACCTTTGACCGGTGCCGGACACTGGTGACTAGCTATGTCATTATGTGATTTACTACATGTTTCATTATGTTGTGTTACTATTCATTGATTGATATGCACATGATATTAGATTTGAATAGCAATGGCACCAACACCAAGGACCAATTGTTAGATTTGAATAGCAATGGCACCAACACCAAGAGAGGGGTGAATTGGGTTGTTTTAAAATTTTGTTTGAACTTGAAAATCCTTTTGATGAAAAATGAGATTTTAGTGAAAGTGAGGATTAATGAAATGCTTTGAATAGTAAATGAGACAAAGAGCACAAGCAAATAAGAGACACAACAATATATAGTGGTTCGACTTAAATCAAGCCTAATCCACTACCTTAGCTCCTCACTATGGATTTTTCAATCAATCCACTAAAAACCTCCTATCTCTTCGGATAGGCCCTCTAGCAACAAGTTAGGAAATTACAACCTCTTGCTAAGACAAGCAAGCCCTATAGCACCAAGCTAGGTATTTCAACCCCTTGATTTAATAAGTAAGTCCTCTAGCACAACAAGCTAGGAATCAAAATCCTCCTACAAGCAATGTAGGCTCTCTAGCAAAACAAACTAGGAAAAATACAGAGAGATACAAGATAGGAGAGGATCTGAGAAATAATATTCTTAGTTACAAATTCTCTCAAATATAAAGACAAGGATTGATAATGAATTTAACAAAATGAATACAAAGCCTTGAAAAGAGAACGAATTTACCAATGAAGTACAATAATGATCTTAGCACTTGGGAGCTTGTAATGTAATCTCTTGGTTAGTTTGAATCACCCATTTGACTTGTATTTATAGTGCCTTGAATGCCCATTCACAAATGTTGCCGTTGGTAGTGGAAAATCCACTTTGGGAGAGTGGAAAAACTAGTCGTTACATGCTGTCTGCGACTAACCGGTCGACAGCTTCATAATATCGGTCGACAGGTCGTGATGCAGAGACGGTCGACAGCAAACAACTGAGAGCATGTCGAGCAACCAGTCGACAGCATGATTAAAACCAGTCGACAGGTAAGTACAAAGGGTCGACAGATTAGAATATATATATTAGAATTTCTTGAGGATACAATTCATAGCATGTATGCATCACAACTTATTTACACCACATTTTATTTTATTTATATTTTACCTTCCATTTACTTTAATACATAAATGTAAATAAGAAAGTACCCCCCTTTGGATTCAATAAAAATAACTAGAAAATCAAAATCCATAACAATAAAAAAGTAGAATTTGGGTTTTAGTATAAACTTAGGATTTTGCGATTTTACCACCTTCAAAATATACACTTTCTATTTCTTGAAAAATTCGTTAAAAATTATTTTAACACTAATGGATATTAGCTATTGAAATACTGGGAGATATTTTTCTAAAAAGAAAACATTTTCTTATATGTCTCCTTATAAGATGCTAACCTTCCAGACTTAGACAAATATTGAAACCTTATCAAAAAGAGTTTCGAAACATGATGCATGAACTAAAGGATTTTTTAGACATTTAAATTTTGAGCCAAAAACTTTCATGCATGTTTAAAAATATGAAAAACTTATTTTAAAATATGAGATTAACATAAATGATTTTTCATACTTTTCATCAAACACATTTATGTTCTAGTTGGTCTTTTGCCTCAGAACAATTTTAGCTCTATGTTGACCAACGACTTCAAAGCTATTTAGAAAATCATTTTAGGATATTCTTTTAAGACTAAATAGTTGACCTTGCAAATCTCCATATGTATATGAATGACTTTAATTTGGTTTTCATTTGAACAAAATAGAACTTTATATTGAAATTGATATATGTTGAAAACCATAGCCTTGACTCGTGACTTTAGAGATTAAGCCAATATATGTTTTTCATCATCAAAACTAATATATAAAAGTCAAACAACAATCTCCCCCTTTTTGATAATGACAAAACCTTAAATCAATTTCACATATCTTTCTCCCTAGAATCACATATATCTCTCTCATTTTTTCTAAACACTTTTGATTTAACATATTTCTCTCCCCCTTTTTGTCATAAATCAAAAAAGTATGACTTTGAAAAATAGACTCCCCCTTAAATGAGTTGAAGCTAACAAGCAACGACGCTACTACCAAGCAACAATATATATCGCTCCCCCAATACATATTTCTCCCCCAAAGATAGTTTGAAAAACTTCGTTTTTAAACAAAAAAACATTTCAAGAGATTTCACATATCTCAACTCTTTTTCAATGTTTCTTTAAAACTAGCGATAACACCCCCTTAAGATGACATAATTAACATCATAAAAGATTTTTGAGCACATGCCATATACATAAACCTTTCTCATGAGATGCCAAAAAACAATTTCATACCATATTGCATACTCGTGATCATATTAGAGCCAAAATATATCATTCCAAATAATCACTCATATTTAATAAGTCAAAGCACTAGATCAAATGCATAGCCATTCATCATATAAGAGGCATATACATTAGATGATCAATATAAGAGTGAAATATATCATTTTAAGCAAATAGAAAGACTCTCTTTGAAAAACTCCCCCTTAGACTTATACGGGAGGTTTTTAGTCATAGAGACATTTTTCATATAAAATAGTAATTGTCTCAATTTATATGATTTTCACAAGGGTAAAACATATAAATGGCCATAAATTGAAGGAATGAACCACATGTACTTATTTTCCATATATTCAAAATATAAGTGGTCATTCAAAACCAAACAAGTTATGGAAGATTTCATGCAAGAGACATTAAAGATAGGCTTTAAGAACATACATTTCTCTTTTGATAATCATATCCATACTTGCAACCACACATCAAGAGCAAAAATATACCATTTTCTTACTTATCCCAAACTAAGGATTATAATATAAGATCATTACATATAGAGGTATACAAAAAGCAAGATGATCCTTAAAGCATATATTAGCATAATTTTACACACAAGAGTAAATACCAATTGGCTAAATAAGCATATCTATTGTAGCCAAAATGCAAAGCAAAGTTTGGCTTTTAACAATTTAGATCATAAATCACAAATTTTCTGTATATTTTCAAAGGATATAGAATTTTACATATCACACAATTATTGAGCATATTCAATCAAGCACACATTTTCACAAGTGTCAAGATACAATCCTTCCTAGTTCACTTCTAAAATATTGAAATATTTCCTTATCTAGGGGTATTGTGAATATATCCACCACTTGATGATTTGTGTCTTTAAAATTTCATATATATATATATATATCTCCTTTTTTGAGTATGATCCCTTATGAATAGATGTCTATTTTTCAATGTGTTAAACATGAAACGTTGAAATTTTGTTAAAGCTCTAACACTTTGTATTGGCACATTAGATTAGAATATTGTGGGGTTTTATGCCCTAATCTTGATGTTCCATCCATAGGATTTGAGTAACTTCATATTCACCTTTAGTGAAAGAGAATGGAATAGTATTTTGCTTCTTTCTAAACCATAACACTAGGAAATTTCTTATAAATTTGCATGAGTCACTAGTATTCTTTTCAGCTATTTTGCCTCCAAGATGAGATTTCTTAGGATTGGATTGAAATCTAGCATATAAGCAAACACTAACCACGATATTCATCCTACTAGCTTTCAAATATAGCAATGATCCAATCATATTTCTATATAGCTCATTTCCACCATTTGGTCTTTCTCATATTTGTCTAGGCTTGAACTACTATTTTGAGAGGCTATTGATTTGCTTTCAAGAATATTAAATTTCTTACGAACGTGTTTTTTTTTTTTAAAAAAAAAAAAAACTTTTTCAAATGAAAAGATGTCACCGGTGAAGGCTACGGCTTTGTTAAACCTCAAGACCTTGAAATGGCACGATGAGGTATCAACCGTGTAAAGACAATCCCTTTTTGCAAGTGACACTACAAAAAAACTGGCATTTAGCGGCGGTTTTTTTTGGCATTTAGCGGCGGTTTTTAACTGCCGCTAAGTGATTTAGCGGCGGTTTTGACCAACCGCTGGAATAACCGCTGCAAAACATATTTTTTGCAGCAGTTTTAAAACCGCCGCAAAATTAGTGATTTAGCGACGGTTTTTAAAATATATAGCGACGATTAATTTTTTTTTTAATTTTAGCGACGATTTCTAAAACCGCCGCTACAAAATTAAAAATTTTAATTTCTCCCACCTGCCCGCGCCTGCCCACCCAACCACGTGGCCGCATGTTCGCGCGCCACTTCCCCAAGTTTCGAACCCACAACCTCCCCTGTGCACATGCATGCTTGTACCCGCCTGATCTGCCAACCTCCCTTGTTATATAACTGCATATATAAATTATATACCACTATTTTCCAGAATTTATATTTTTTAATATAGAAAGAAAAATATTAATTAATTTATTATTTTTTAAAAGAGTAAAGGAATAAATTAAAAATAAATTAATTGAATTAAATTAACTAAATTAATTTATTAAAAATAAAAAATATATATTTTTTAAAATTATTAAAATTTTGTTAAATTTATTTTTATTTTTATTTTTTTAAATTAAATTTTTAGTTAACTAGTGGTGAACCCGTGTGATATATGGGTGAGTTTAATTTAAAAATAAAAAAATAAATTTATTATTTTAAATAATTTTAACAAAATTGATAATTATAATTTTTTTAAACTTTAATCATGTTAAAAAAAATTAAGTTTACTTAATTATTCACTATTCAATATGTTAATGGAGAACACTTTTAATTCAATATACTTATAATTTTATTTATTATATTATATTTATTTATAAATAAATATTATAAAATCTATAATATTTCAACTTAAAGACGTTCGTTATTTTCTATTTATTATATTATAATTATAAATATAAATTAAAACTCTTAAATATGAGTAAGAATAAATTTTTTTAATAATAACAAAATTTTAAAAAATGAATTTTGATTTCTTCCGTAGTCTTAAAAATGTGATATCTTAAATATTAATTAGCATTGAAAAACCCTAGTATTTGACAACCTTAAATAATTTTTTATGAATTTGTTAAGACATCACATTTTCAAGACTATAATATAATTATTAAAGTAATTAATAATTAATTAATCATAACCTTTGATTTAATGCAAATTTTTGAGGGAAAAAATTCACCATTGATTGACACTTGGCAAAATACTTTATTTGACTATTATATTTTAATATTATATAAATATACATAGAATAAATATATAAAAATAATATTTTAAATAAATAGATAATTTTCTATGACTTAATTAATAGTTTAAGTTGTCTATTAATATTTCTCATAATACTCATGCAAATTTAATACAAAACAATTAATATTGAAAAACTCATATATTTAAAATTTATTATTAATTTTACAATAATTAGTACATATTATTTCAAAACAATTGAAAGATTTAAATTATTAATGCAAATTACAAAATATAAATTATTAATGCAATAAGTATTAAACACAAATCATTAATACAAGTTTTGGGGGAAAATTTTATTACTATTTATTATTTCAAAGCAGTTGAAAGATTTAAATTATTAATGCAAATTACAAAATGCAAATTATTAATGCAATCAGTATTAATTGTAAATCATTAATGTAAGTTTTGGAGGGAAATTTCTTTTTTCAAGACTATCTTACTTTTATATATATAAAGATGCAAATTACAAAATGTAAATTATTAATGCAATAAGTACTAAATGCAAATCATTAATGCAAGTTTTGGGGGAAAATTTTATTACCACTTATTATTTCAAAGCAATTGAAAATTTTAAATTATTAATGCAAATTAAAAATGCAAATTATTAATGCAATAAGTATTAATTTTAAATCATTAATGTAAGTTTTGGAGGGAAATTTCTTTTTTTGAAGACTATCCTACTTTTATTTATATAAAGATGCAAATTACAAAATGTAAATTATTATTGCAATAAGTACTAAACGCAAATCATTAATTTGGGGGAAAATTTTATTACTACTTATTATTTCAAAGCAATTGAAAATTTTAAATTATTAATGCAAATTACAAAATGCAAATTATTAATGCAATAAGTATTAATTGTAAATCATTAATGTAAGTTTTGGAGGGAAATTTCTTTTTTGAAGACTATCCTACTTTTATATATATAAAGATGCAAATTACAAAATGTAAATTATTAATATAATAAGTACTAAACGCAAATCATTAATTTGGGGCAAAATTTTATTACTACTTATTATTTCAAAGCAATTGAAAATTTTAAATTATTAATGCAAATTACAAAATACAAATTATTAATGCAATCAGTATTAATTGTAAATCATTAATGCAAGTTTTGGGGAGAAATTTCTTTTTTCAAGACTATCCTACTTTTATATATATAAAGACGTAAATTAAAAAATGTAAATTATTAATGCAATAAGTATTAAATGCAAATCATTAATGCAAGTTTGGAGGGAAAATTTTATTACTACTTATTATTTCAAAGCAATTGAAAATTTTAAATTATTAATGCAAATTACAAAATATAAATTATTAATACAATAAGTATTAATTGCAAATCATCAATGCAAGTTTTGGGGAGAAATTTCTTTTTTCAAAACTATCCTACTTTTATATATATAAAGATTTTGTAATTAATTTAAATTAAATTTTAAATTTCTTTTAAGATTTTATATTTCTTTTTGTTAATTTAATTCAATTTCATTTTAATTTTAAATTATTTAATTACTTTTTAATTTAGCGGCGATTTTTCAAAAATCGCCGCTAAATTAAATTTTTTAATGAATTTTGCGGCGGTTTTTAAAAATCGTCGCAAATATTAATTTAATTTTAATTTTAAATTATTTAATTATTTTTTAATTTAGCGGCGGTTTTGAAAAACCACCGTTAAATTAAATTTTTTGATGAATTTTGCGGCGGTTTTGAAAACCACCGGAAATATTAATTTAATTTTAATTTTAAATTATTTAATTATTTTTTAATTTTGCAACGGTTTTTCAAAACCGCTGCTAAATTAAAATTTTTTGATGAATTTTGCGGCGATTTTGAAAACCGCCATAAATGTTAATTTAATTTTAATTTTAAATTATTTAATTATTTTTAATTTAGAAGCGGTTTCTCAAAAATCGCTGCTAAATTTTATTTTTTTTTAATTATTTAATTATTTTCTAAATTTCGCGGCGGTTTTTTGAAAACCGCCGCAAAATTAAATGTTTTAATGAATTTTGCGACGGTTTTTCAAAACCGCCGCAAAATGTTAAAAAAAACCGCCGCTAAAATAGTATTTTGCGACGGTTTGTAAACCGCCGCAAAATTTCATTTTTTGCTGCGGTTTTAGAAACCGCCGCAAAAAAACTGCCGCTAAAAATCAATTTTTTTGTAGTGTGATAATCCTAGATTTGAAATGTAGAGATATGCTTTGAACTTGACAAGGAGTTTTTGAAATAGAAGTTTTTGTTTATGATGTTTCTAGGAAGGTTGAAAAATGTCATTCAATTAAAATGGATGCTCTTATCCTAAAACCTTTTGAAAGGATCTCCAATAATATCCTTATTCTCTATATATTTTCTTTCTCTTGGAGAGGAGGACGCTTTTTCTTCTTGAGCTACATTTTCTCCCTTAAGCATTTAAGCATATGATCATTTGATAGATTTGATTTCTTTTTGATCTTATAACATCCTAGATTTTCAACTTAGATATGATCTAATACTTGAGGAAATAAAGCATTTCCTTTGAAATCGAAAGATTTGATAAGCACGTGTGTGATTCTCGGATGAACTTTCGAGGAACAAATGAAGGATTTTCAAAGGATAGTGGAGGCTAAAGCAAGAGATCATCATCTTAAGGGATTTTGGGAGGGTTTAAGCAATTCTAGGGCTCAAGTGACATAAGGGCAAAGAACTTTTAGGCCAAGGGGTTATTTGTGATAAACTTAAAACATCTACTAACTAAGTGGTTAGGGGAACCAAATGGGCTAGCAAGTTGTTGAAAATGTAATCATGAGCAATGATGAGAATTGTGGAAAATGCAATTAACTATGTGGGATGTAGTTGTTAATTAAAGGTGTAATGATGGGAAATCTAGAAAAATGAATTAAACCATGTGGGATGTAATGATGGGAATATTGGAAAATCTAATTAAACATGTGGAGGTTCAAAATATCAGGGACACGTGGCACACTTTGGTTGGATGTACATGGATGGAATAATGACGCGACACGTGGCGTGATTTGGCTCGTCGAAGTTTCCTATAAATAAGGGCTTTGCGGTTATTCATTATGGGCATCAAGAAAGGAGGAAAATGAAGGGAGTTTGAGAGAAGAAATGCTGCCAAAGGAAGGCGAAAAATCTACCAAAGAACTAGGGAGAAAAGGCCTTGTCGGGAAAGTTTGGGTCACCACCATAAAGCATTCCAAACGACATCAAACTGCAAGTAAGTCTGGTATCTTTTTATAATCCTATAAAGGGTTGAATAAAGGTGTCATAAGTTCAAACGGGGGTCAAATCGAAGCTAAAACAAGGAAGTTATGACTGAAATACCAAAAGGTGGCAGAGTTGTACGTTTTTTAAGGGAGGCGCGTAAGGGCGCGTAAAACCTCATCTTGGCCTGCAATTTTGCATCCTTGACCCTCTTTTAATTATCTATAACCCTATGTAATCATACTTGGTGTTTGGTTTACTGAAATGCATGGTTTCTGTAAAGAACCCATTCCCGCTCATCATAAATAGTGCTTCCTAGGGTAAACCTTCAAGGTGAGTGGTTTCCGCATGATTCCTATTTCTTCTTGAATATCCTTGGTCTCCTTTGTGTGGGGTTGGTGGGTTTCATCTCATGTTTCCTTACTTCCGAGCATTTCTTTCCTATTTTTCCTGCATCACGGAGTCTGTTGTTATGGTTCGTTGATGGGGTTAAACATGATTACTTTTACGCGTGGTTTGTGATTTGCACATCATATTTTCCTTGATTTGTGCACCATTCCTATAGGTGGGGTCGTGCGTACTTGATATTCCTTAGTTGGTATTAGAGCTAGAATAAATAGTTTGGTTTTGGTTTGAGTTAACTAATTTTGAAGATGCAATAGTGATATGAGTTATTTTGAGTTTTGATATGACTAATCTTGGAAGATATTTTGGTTTGTGATAGGAATGGATCCACGGATAGAAGAAAACCAATTTCAGCGTGCCATCATGGAAGGATGGATAGTATTGCTAGAAGGACGATATATGCATCTAGGGGAGAAGTTAGGAGATTTTCTGAATTTAGTTACCCCTACTTTACAATAATTTCTGACCTATGTGATGAATCCCTATGTGGTGGATTTACAAATATTCTATTTGATTTCCTTACTAACCCGAGAGTGGCAGGACGCTGGAAACGATCTTCGCATTTTGAGACCCTATGATGATTTTGTAACTTTTATTACCCACTTACGTGAGGTAAAGGCATACCTAAACCCTGTGGGGGAAGCGACAAACCAGAGTTGCAAAGAGGAACTTGAAGAACGAGATCTTACGCCACCTCCAGGATCAAAAACCGAGGAAGAGTAACTTTATTATAAGAAACAAATTTTGTTGTTTGAGGATGTAGACTGTGGATGTGTGCGAAGGAAACAAGATAGTGTTTAGGAAAGTATAAATAAAGTAATGTGTCAAAAATTGCTATGTACCCTTGTAAACCACAATGATGTATTGTAATAGAAGTTAGGGTACTCAAGGTTGTAAGGGGTGTGTGTACATGAGTGTCCTACAACTGTACCTTCAGTGATGTGTTGAGTCATTTTTGGAGTATTGGAAGTCGTGAGCATTCCTTGTACTTGTAAATGAAATCTAGGGGAAACCCCTTTATTTAACTTTGGTTAAGTTTGCAGGTTCGATCCAATGCTTCCGTTGGTAAGGGTTTCCATAGCGCCCATAGGTGATGTCTTCTTATATTTCACGTTGTTGTGTATTTGGAAAAGTGGGGCGTTACAAATCTAATGAGAGTTTTTCAAATATTTTTCCAAATTCATTGTAACAATCTTCATTAGGTATGGGAACTCTAATGCTCACATTCTCAACTATAACTTTTATTCTTCTACTACAAGAGTTCTTTTTTTAAATAACCTATATGCTTTACTTTGAGTGAAATAACCTAAGAAAATTTGTTCCTCACTCTTACCATCAAATTTTCCCATTGTTAAGGATAAAACATGTATTACTAAAAATATGAAAATATGAATTTTTGGTTTCCAACATTTATATAACTCATAGGGGTTTACTTTAAGATAAGCTTTATGGAATCCCTAGTCAACATGTAGCATGAGGTGTTAATGGCTTAGACCAAAAGATTTACATAACACAATTCTAGCCATTTCTTATAAAGATCTATTTTTCTTTTCAACTACCTCATTTTGTTAGCACTAGAAAAATTATGATCAATATTATTTTCCTTACAATAATGCTTGAATTGTTCATTTCAAAATCTCTTAAATGTTACACTTTTAGATGCAAGAGATATTACCCAAGATTACCTAGAATAGTCATCTTCAATGACAAGGATATAATGTTCTTCACTTTAGGCTTTTGGGTTCTCATAGGTCCAATGGGATCTAAGTAAAGTAAGATTCGAGACCTAGACGTTGAGATTTTGTTTGAAGGCTTAAATGATATACCTATTTGTTAGCCTTTCATGCATGCCTCACAAATGTAATATTTTTCATATTTAAGCTATAGGCAATCTCTTAACAAGATCATGTTTGGATAGTTTAAGAATATTCACGCTTGCATGACTTAGTCCATTATGGCATAGATAAATATTTGAGAGATGAATGATACTAGGCATTTCTCTTATACTAGATAAGGATAAGTCTATGCACAAATTCTATCTTATTTTCTATGATCTTTATTTCATTTGTGACAAGATATTTCACATGAATTGGCATTACAGCATACTTATATCTCTTATCACATAATTGACTTATGCTAGATAGGTCATGTATAGAACACCTATCAAGATAGCATTTTCTAGCATATATCAATAAACTTTACTTTCCCTTTACTCAATGAATATATCAAAACACTATGACTCTCCCTTAATTTTTGAAATCAATACAAGTTTTTAACAATATCATAAAGTGAAAACTCATAATTCATTATCATCAAAAACTAATAAGCATAGAGAGGATAGGGATAGAAACATACCACCAAGATTTTGTTTAATAAAATCTTACTCTTGGATGGCAATACATCTTTTTGGGTTGAATCTCTTTTTCATCACCTTTTCCTTCATGCCTAACTCATCCATAAAGATTTCTCTTTAAAGTTCATTTGGATGCCAAGCAACCTACAAAAACAACTATCCACAGGCTTTTGGTGCCCAAACCACTTTGGGTTCACCATTGTTAGCATAGAGCTCCTCCTTAGGAACCCAAATTTGTTTAAGCTTATGTGGATGTTTTGTTATGAAACCTTTATATTTAAAATGGTTCCAATGGTTAGAATGTGAAGGAAATGATTTTAGTTTGAAATTTGTTTTCCTTTTATCCTTATGCACATTCCTCTTAAAATGATAATTTTTAGGTTTCAAAACATACTTGGATTTTTGGGGTTTAGCATAAAAACTATTAGATATCTTAGTTCCCTTAGGAACCTATTTCATTTTTGGACCACTCGATAATTTCCTTTTAAAAGGCCAACATGATGCAATGTGGCCAAATTTACAACAATGAAAACATTTAATGTCATGAGAGGTGTGTGAAGATGATCTTTCGACATTAGCTCTTTGACTATGAAAATTTTGAACACATTTGTCATGATTACAAGAAATTGAAATCTTCCTATTAAAAATAGGCTTCCCATTCAAAGTACTTTTAGGAGATTTCAATTGATTTTCTTTCAAATTATTTTCCATTGAAAATTCTTTATTGGATGCAAGTAATAGTTCATTCTTTGATTTTAAAGCTTCCAACTCATTAGATGGTAAATCTAATTGTTTTTGAAGAGTTTTATTTTTCAAATATTGTTTTTCAAAATTAACACACAATTCATCAAAAGCATGTAATAACTCTTCTTTTGAAAACTCAACATCACAATCATCATTATTATCACTATCATAAGTAGAAGTAGAGGTTACCTCTTCTTCTTGAGCTATGAAGCACATATTTGATGTTGGGATTTCTTCCTCCTCTATTTGTTGATGATTCAAAAGATTTTCACCCTGCACACTTTCATCATCATGCTCACCACATTTGTTAGATAGATAGATTGAATCAAGAGTATTCAATATATCTTTAGCATTAGGGCATTTAGAAATTTTAACATAAACATCATCATTTAAAGCATGTTGTAAAATATGCATAGCTCTAATATTTAAAGAAAAATTCTTTTTGTCATGATCATCCCATTCCAACTTTGGTTTTGAAACAAAACCATTTTTCACAATATTCCACAAATAGCAATCAACGGAGGTCATGAAAACACAAATTCTTATTTTCTAATGTTCATAGTATGAGCCATCAAAATAAGGTGTCACATTTATAGGATAACCTTCCTTAAGAGCCATGGATCTCTCATTAGATTGTTAGACCTAAAAACAAGGAGTTAGGCTCTGATACCAATTGTTAGATTTTAATAGCGATGGCACCAACACCAAGAGAGACCAATTGTTAGATTTGAATAGCAATGGCACCAACACCAAGAGGGACCAATTGTTACATTTGAATAGCAATGGCATCAACACCAGGAGGGGGTGAATTGGGTTGTTTTAAAATTTTGATTGAACTTGAAAATCTTTTTGATGAAAAATGAGATTTTAGTGAAAGTGATGATTAATGAAATGCTTTGAACAGTAAATGAGACAAAGAGCACAAGCAAATGAGAGACACAACGATATATAGTGGTTTGGCTTAAATCAAACCTAATCCACTACCTTAGCTCCTCACTAAAGATTTTTCAATCAATCCACTAAAAACCTCTTATCTCTTCGGATAGGCCCTCTAGCAACAAGCTAGGAAATTACAACCTCTTTCTAAAACAAGCAAGCCCTCTACCACCAAGCTAGGTATTTCAACCCCTTGCTTCAATAAGCAAGTCCTCTAGCACAACAAGCTAGGAATCAAAATCCTCCTACAAGTAATGTAGGCTCTCTAGCAAAACAAGCTAGGAAAAATGCAGAGAGATATAAGATAGGAGAAGATCTGAGAAATAATATTCTTAGTTACAAATTCTCTTAAATATAAAGACAAGGCTTGATAATGAATTTAACAAAATGAATACAAAGCCTTGAAAAGAGAACGAATTTACTAATGAAGCACAATAATGATCTTAGCACTTGGGAGCTTGTAATGTAATCTCTTGGTTAGTTTGAATCACCCATTTGACTTATATTTATAGTGCCTTGAATGCCCATTCATGAATGTTACCGTTGGTAGTGGAAAAGCCACTTTTGGAGAGTGGAAAAACTAGCCATTACATGCTATCTGCGACTAACCAGTCGACAGCTTCATCTAACCGATCAACAAGTTCATAATATCGATCGACAGGTCATGATGTAGAGACGATCGACAGCAAACAACTGAGAGCATGTCGAGCAACCAGTCGACAGCATGATTAGAACTGGTCGACAGGTAGGTACAAATGGTCGACATATTAGAATATATGTATTAGAATTTCTTGAGGATACAATTTATAGCATGTATGCATCACAACCACATTTTATTTTATTTATATTTTACCTTCCATTTACTTTAATACATAAATGTAAATAAAAAAGTACCCCCCATTTAGATTCAATAAAAATATCTAGAAAATCAAAATCCATAACAATAAAAAAGCAGAATTTGAGTTTTAGTACAAACTTAAGATTTTGTGATTTTACCACCTTCAAAATATACATTTTTTATTTCTTGAAAAAATCGTTAAAAATTATTTTAACACTAATGGATATTAGCTATTGAAATACCAGGAGATAGTTTTCTAAAAAGAAAACATTTTCTTATATGTCTCCTTATAAGATACTAACCTTCCAAACTTAGAAAAATATTGAAACCTTATCAAAAAGAGTTTCAAAACATAATGCATGAACTTTGATATGATATGAGACTTGGGTGCCATGTGTCCTGTGTGGGCCCCCAAAGACTGATACGTGCTTTTATTTTCGCTTTTATACTGTGTTGGGCATCTCATGGCTTGTGTGTGCTTGGGGGTTGATGTTTTGGGGAGAGTTTACAGGATATGGTCAGCCTACAACCTTTCTTTCTTTATACTTGCTGAGTCTCTCGACTTACTTTGTTTTCTATTATTCCAGGTAGTGGTAGCGTGGGTCAAGGGCAAGAGTGATAGCGCTTAGCAGTAGAGTCGGTATGGTGTACAGGCAGTTCCGTCAGTTTTCGTCAACTCTGATGTTTGAGAAGGATTGACTCTCTTATTTTTTACTGTGCCAGGTCATTCCTCGTGTCTCATGTATGTTGACACAAGAGTCTATATTCATTTATGTATCATGTGACCGCTGTGTTAGCGGAGTACCCATAGTGCATGCATGTGTATAGCTTAGTTTCCGTTGTTTTAGTCCTTGTGTATGCATGCCAGGGTAGTTCTTGTCTTGTGTTTCATTCTTTCTCCTTCCGTAGGCGCTCCCGTTCAAATAGTCCGAGTGGTTAGGATATCTGGGCGGGGGTGTTTATAGACTTAGACTTTTCAATTTCATTTAACTTTTCAACCATTATGCACTTTTTGAGTTTTCAACATACATACACATGTACATGCTTTGACTTTTCCACATATTTTTCTCTTCCTTTGCTTGGACTTTTCAACACATAAATTTTCATTTTTATCATATTGATCAAGATATAACAAAATATATCAAAATACCACATATACAAAAATAATGACCAAATAATGTAGACCCACTAACAAGTAGTTACACAAAATCATTGCTACTTGCCGGAGAAAAAGAAGAACAAGTGACAAAAGGGCCAAATGCACTAGAGGGTAAAGGAAGGATATGAGAGGAATAGGCGAAGAATCTAAATCTAATAAATAAATACCATTTTGATATGATATAATGATTGAATATGTGTTTATGTTAAATAATATACTTATAAAATATGTCTAATATGTACATATATTAACTAACCATAAAATAATATATTTATAAAATTATGAATAAATTTATTAATATATTTATATTTATAAACGAACATGTTCATGAGATAATTACGAACTTCTAATTAGGTCTGCTCTTGAATCTCTAATCAAGCTAATTTGCGAACTAACAAGTCGAACTTTATTAAACTCAAACTTGACTCGTTTACAAATCAAGTTTTAAAGTTAGAGTCAATCTCAACTCGTTTACCTTAACGAATAAATTTTTATCAAGCCGAACACTGAGTCGCTCACGAGCAGCTTTACTCATTTACAACTCTATTTCTTACCTTATTTGCCTAGCAATATACCTTATTACAAAACTAAAAAAAATAAAAAATTCATACATAATTGAAAAAATTAAAGCCTCCTTCTAAAATGTAAACTAACCACAAAGTTTAATACTCTATTAAAAAATTAAAACTTTATTATAAAATTGTAACAAACTAAAAAAAATTAAATTTTTTTTGATAATTTAATAAAAACAATAAAAAAGATGTGAAATTTCATGAAATAATCGAAGAACAAAAGCATATGTGAAGTACACTTTGGATAAATTAGGCCGGCAGGCAGCCCACAATGGCACAATCCTCAATCCATTCATTTGCTTGGTGTCGGTGCACTCTTTTATCTGTATCTTTATCTCTATCATAAGATATATATATATATATATATGGTGCACTCTTTTATCTGTATCTTTATCTCTATCATATATATATATATATATATATATGGTGCACTCTTTTATCTGTATCTTTATCTCTATCATAAGATATATATATATATATATAGAGGCACCGACGGACTCCGCTGTATACCAATGCCGCCATGCGTGGCTTTTGCCTCAAAAACACCCTACATTTCCATTTGTCTCTACTGCATCCTCTTTTCTCTTTAAGCTTGATAGATATGACATATTTATTGGAGATTCTTTAATAATTAAAAAATATAATATTTAATTTTTAAAATATAAAATATTAAAATTATTATGTTAAATATGAAAAATTATTAAAAATATAGTATTTAATTTTTAAAATGTAAAATATCAATATTTGATATGTTAAATATTACAAATTATTATTTAAAATTTGTACCATGACTAAAAATAAAACAAAACGATTATCTACGTTACATACGTACCACAATAAACTTAATACATAAATATGATATTTCGTCTCTTAATAATTAAAAAATTAATTTAACATTTAGTCTCTAATACGAAAAAAATTAATAAAAAAATACCTAAATTTCATAAAAAGACTTAAAAGTTTTATAAAAAAATCTAAATTTCATAAAAAAAATCTAAAAAATTATATAATACTCTAAGAGCTCAGAAAATAATAATATATATCGAGAATAAATAAGAAAAGAAACAACACTAGTTGAATATCTTTTGGGCTGAATGTAGACAAAGAACTCCTGTATTAAGCGTGCTTGAACTGGGAAAGATAAATGACCCTTGAGAAGTTCGCGTAGATCCATCAAAGTAAGTTGTTATGGTCTTTCTTATCGCTCGATACGGGATGTTATTACAGGTGGTATCAGAGCCGACCCTTGATGAAAGCAGTCCGATGAAGGCAGGGAATGGCGCCGAGGTGTGAGAACCTAAACAAGGAGCGCCTCCTAGCAGGGTTTTAGGATGACAGCCTCCAAAGGGGAGAAGATTTGGAACCAGTTGTAAGATCACATGATAAGTACATCATGTGCTCAAGGAGAGATAATGTAATACCCTAAGAGTCTAGAGAATGATAGTATATATCGAGGATAAATAAGGAAGGAAAAAAACACCAGCTGAATACATTTTAGACTAAATATAGACAAAGAACTCTCGAGTTGAACATGCTTGAATTGGAAAAACTTAAGAATGGGTGACTCTTGGAAAGTTCGCATAGGTCCATTAAAATAAGTTGTTCCAGTTCTTCCTATCGCTCAATGCAAGATGTTACAAATTAATTAAAAAAAGACCTAAAAATAATCAACAAATACCTGAATTTCATAAAATGACCTAAAAATTTCATTAAAAAAGATCTAAAAATATCTAATTTTTTTTTTTAAAAAAAAAAACCTTTTGATTCAAAAGAAGACATAAAAATTTTATTAAAAAAATCTAAAAATATTCCCAAAAAAACCTAAATTTCATTAAAAAAATACCTAAAACTTTCATAAAACACCTAAAAATAATAAAAAAGGACCTAAATTTCATAAATAGACATATAAATTTCATAAAAAAAATAAAGATATTCAAAAAAAATCTAAATTTCATAAAAAGACCTAGAAATTTCACAAAAGAGACCTAAAAATATTTAAAAAGACCAAAACATTTCATAAAAAAGACCTAAAAGTAAAGCATATCAAATGAAATTTAGGTTTTTTGGTATTTTTATGAAACTTTTAGGTCTTTTTATGAAAATTTTAGGTTTTTTTTATGAAATTTAGCTCTTTTTTTAATTTTTAGGTCATTTTATAAAATTAGATCTTTTTTGAATATTTTATGTCTTTTTATGAAATTTAATTCTTTTTTTTGATCAAATTGTGTCTTTTTCATATTAGGGATCAAATGTCAAATTTTTTAATTATTGAAAGATTAAATGTCATATTTATATATTAAATCTAATTTAATGTATCTCGTTTAGGTAAAAAAAATTTATGTGAATGAGTCTATTTACTCTCAGTCATGATAATAATTTAAAGTAACAACTTTTAATAGACAAGATACTAAATCATGACATTTTGTATTTCAATGATTAAACGTCATATTTTTTACTTGTTGAGAGGTCGTTGTATATATTAAGCCTTCTTTATATATATATATATATATATAAAGAGAGAGAGAGAGAGAGAATGTTATTTAGACATGAAAGCTCAATTTATTTGAATTGTAAAAACCAAAATTTCATAAAACAAACTTAAAAATTTCATTAAAAAAAATAAATGTTTTCAAAAAAGACTTAAAAATTTCATTAAAAATACCTAAATTTCATAAAAAGACTTAAAAATATTCCAAAAAACCTAAATTCCATAAAAAAAATACCTATAAATTTCTTGAAAAGCTAAAAATACTAAAAAAAAAAAAAAAGAGAGAGACATAAATTTCATAAAAAACTAAAAATATTCAAAAAAAGAACTAAATTTGAAAAAAGATCTAAAAATTTAAAAAAATACCTAAAAATATGTAAAAAAAATACCTAAATTTCATAAAAAGGCCTAAATATTTCGTAAAATACCTAAAAATAAAACATATAAAATGAAATTTAGGTTTTTTGATTTTTTTATGGAATTTGTAGGTCTTTTTATGAGATTTAGTTATTTTTTGGAGCATTTTTAGGTCATTTTATGAAATTTTTAGGCCCTTTATGAAATTTTTTGGGTTTTTATGAAATTTAACTCTTTTTCATTACTTTTAGGTCTTTTAAAAATTTGTGGGTCTTTTTTGAATATTTTTATGCCTTTTTAGTTAAATTTTTAAGTTTTTTTAAGAAATTTATTTTTTTTTTTTTATCAAATTTGGTCTTTTTTTTAGCAATAAGGACCGAATGTCAAATTTTTTAATTATTGAAGGACCAAATGTCATATTTATATGTTAAGCCTAATTTTATGTATCGTGTTGACGTAATGTTTTTTATGTGAATGATTTCATTTACTCACACCTATGGTAAGAATTTAAAATAATAATTTTTAATAGTTGAGATATTGAATTTTAATGTTTTTCACTTTATAGACCAAACACTATATTTTTTAATTATTAAGAAGTCATTGTATGTACTAAACCTTTTATATATATATATATAATAAATATATATAGAGAGAGAGAGAGAGAGAATATTATTTAGATATGAATGCTCTATTTATTTGAATTGTAAAATATTTTTAAAAATTCAGTTATATGTAGATATAAACATATATATATGTACGAATCATTAATCTATATATATGTATGTGTGTATATACGTGTATATGCGGCTATGTATGTATGTATATCTCTATGTGCTTGTATATATATGTGTGTGCATGCATATGTATAATTTTATCAATGTTTATTCTGTAACGAAGAAGTTTATTTAATTTAGTATTTTTTTTAGAATTTGAAAAAAAAAAAGAAGAAGAAGAAGAAGAAGAAACCACAAGTTTTTTGAAAATTAAAACCAAGTAATTTGGTTTAGATTCATCTTGATTACATATTCAAATCAATTTCAACTCAATTAATTTGAAAAATCGAATGGTTCAATTCAATTTGGTACGTATGATTTTCTTTTCTTTTTTTCAAAAATTGAACTTTAAACATCCTTAATTATGAGTATCTTAATATTAAATTATGTCTACCCTTACATTGTAACATGAATACTAGTATATTGTTTCACATTTATCACAAATACCACTATGTTTTATCATAGATAAATTACAAATGTTATAATGTTATACTATGTTTATCCAAGTACTATACTAAAAATACCTCTATGTTATATCATGAATACCATAATATTGTACCACATATGCTCAAATATTATATTATAGATTTCTTAATATTGTACCACAAGTATCTTTAAATTACACTACTTATATCCTTATATTATACTATAGATATTATAAATTCTATAGATATTTATATGTCATACAACAGATACATTTATGTTGTATCATCTTGTATGTTATGCCACGAGCACCTCTAGTTGTACTAAACTTATAGAATTGATACCCTTATATTATACTACAGAAATTTTTATCTTATAAAACAATTATCCCAAGTTGTATTATGATTTTATCAAGATTATACGATATATATATATACCACTAGTTATACCAAGGTTGTACCATGGATACCCTAAGTTGTATAAATGTTGTAGTACTTAAATTATACAATAAATACCCTTATGTTAGACTACCGATAACCCTAAGTTAAACCATGGATACCCCTACGTTATATAACAAATACCCCAATATTATATCACAAATACTCTTATATTATACCATAGATTTCTTAATGTTATATGTAAGCACCCCCGCCCGGATATCCCAAGCACCCGGACTACCCGAACGGGAGCGCCTACGGGAGGAGAAAAGAATGAGACACCAGACAAAAACCACCCCGGCATGCATACTCAAAGATGAGAGCAACAGAAGCGAAGAAAAACACATGCATGCACTACGGGTACCCCGCTAACACAGCGGTCACAAGATAAATAAACAAACACAAACTCCTGTGCCGAAATACACAAGACTCGAGAAAACACCTGGCACAGTAGAAAATAATAGAGTAGACCCTACACAATCATCAGAGTTGACAGGGATTGACGAGACTGCCTGTACACCACACCGACTCTGCCGTTAAAGCTGACTCCCTTGCTATGGCCCACGCCGCCACTACCTGGAATGATGGAAAGCAAGGTGAGTCGAGAGACTCAGCAAGCATAAGGAAAAGAAAGGCTGTAGGCTGAGTATAACCAAAAAAACTCTTCCCAAAATAAACCCCCAGGTACACACAAGCCATGAGACGCTACAACACAACAGCTCAATAGCATAACAAAATAAAAGCACATACCGGTCCTTGGGGCCCACATAAGACACTTGGCACCCAAGTCCCATACCAACCTGCCGCTGCCCTAAAAGGCAACAAATGTCTCCACAAACCTGCGCGCGCTGTCCCAGGCCGGTACTCCCGTCACCTGTATCCGTCGGTACTCCCGACAACCGAGCCATAGGCTCCCTCGGAACGGTACTCCCGTCCGAGAACTAAATACTACCAGTATCCATGCAATGCACATAAAAATGCAATGGCGTAGTGAGCATCAACGTGATACAAGGCGCCCATACATCCAGGCATCAGGCCATGCTCCGCCCACATAGTAAACCACACGCCATGCATATGCCGCGCTGGATGCAACCTAACCAAGCTAGAATGTTCGTGTCCAAGCATACTCAATAAATGAATATCCCAACATGCATCCCGTACCCATGTGCATATCAAATCATGAACAGTAATACAAGGTATCTAATCATGCAGTAAATCACATACCGGCAGAGCTACTCAGTAGTGCCCGACACCGGCCAACAGTTAGTGACTAGGAGTGTCCGCCCGACGGTCCACTTTAGGGCCGTACCGTAGTCTACCCCAACGTCACCAAACGGTTGACCCCTGCCCCACTGCTCAATAGCTCTAACCAAATCATACGTAAATCCGAGAAAAACCGTAAATAAAACCCGCATGACTAGGAACCTAGTTCTCCAACTGGGTTCAACATCATTCCGAAAGGAATGGGGGTGGCACAAACCCCCGTAGGCTCACAACAAATAAAATTATAAAAGTCTCAGATTTAATTTAAATTAAAACAAATGAATAATAGTTCAACCAATAAGACAAGGTACCGAATTAAAGTAAGGGAGGTGATAAAATACAGGAAATCACGGAGTCTTTCACGGGAATTAAAGAACACGAGAAGAGGGTTAGGAGCTTGCCTTTAAACGACCGTTTCCTCAATTTCTTGCATTCCCGCTGCGAAGTAAAATGTTTAAAAACGTTTGATAACAATTAATAAAACCCGAGACTCACATTAATTAAATCTAATCGTATAATATAATTAATTTAGCCATCTAAATTCCACATAGGCACCTCGTAAATAAAATCCCAATAAATCTCATATTTCTTTTAAATTAAATCATGCCCAAAACATTCCTAATTCGTATAATTAATACGCAAAATCAAACCGAATTAAGGGAAGACAAGGGATTCACCAAATGGAAATAGATCGCAAGGGTAGAGGAGAACTTGCCTCGCTTAAGCTGATTACAGCGTTTTCATGCTTAAACATCACCAAATTAATACACGCTGTAAATTAGATTAAACTCCCAAAATTAATAAAATTGAGCCCAAAATTAAATTTCAACCGTAGAGAATGTATAACACATAATTATTTACTTACCTGATTAATTAAATCACGATTAAACGTAATTTAATCTTCAATTTTTCTCTAAAAAAAATGACCCTCGCGCGCGCTGCTTCTTCTTCATTTTTCTTCCTCTGGTTCTGTCTCAAATTTGGCCGAAATCGGCCTTAAAATCGCAGCAAAAATGCTGCTTTAACGCGAGGCAAATGGGCGGCCCACAGCGCGCCACGTGGCGCGCCCAGCAGCTGCACATGGCTGCCACCGCCTTGCCCAAAACGACGCCGTTTTGGGCAAGGATTTTGGCTGAAAAATCAGCCAAAATTCTCCAGCGCGCGCGCACACCCGAGGGGGCTCGAACCCGCGACCTCACCCAGCACACGAGCACTCGCGACCGCCCGCGCTAGCCAACTCCTTTAACCATATAATGCCTTCACTTATATTTAAGGTGATTTGCGGCCACTTCGGCAAATCACATTTCAGCCCCCAGAACTTTCATTATTGGCACACACACCCCAGACTCCAATTTCCTTTATTGCACTTACACCCGAAAACTTTCAAAAATCCATTAAATTAATTTATTTTTTCTTATATCTCCAAATTCCCAAATAAATTAATAATTTCCATAAATGCAAGAATTAATAATTATCTTATTTACTTATTTTCTCAAAATAACATAAGTAAATATTTTCTCTTAATTTCTCTAATACTCCAAAATGACATCAAATGCCAAAATTATTAATCATTATTTATTTCTCAAATTTTCGGGATATTACAATTCTCCCCTCCTTAATAGAATTTCGTCCTCGAAATTCGCGCTCAGTCCATGTCCTCAAGATACGCTCACGATTCTCATGATATTACCTAACACATCTTCCGAGACCTTCCATATCATCATTTTCCAATTCTCACAAGTCCAAGGTCTACGACGTGTCCTACGGGACTTAATACGCTAGTACATCTTCCCCAATCCATCACCTTACTGGGACCACGATTACCTTAACTAGCTTAAGGAACGTCATCAATCATATTACACACACTGACATGGTTCGCCTATTACAATATCATAACTCAACCGTTCCTCAAAGCTATCTCACATATCATCCTGAGGCAAACTCAAAGGTCAGAGATATTAAATCTCAATGATTAACTAGTTTGCAACACAAACCTCAATGCAACTGCAGCTAACTTTAAGTGCATTGGGTAACGATAGGAGTGGGGCCACCCTCGAGAAGCTAATATTCGATAACGCGACCTAAACCTGCCACGTACTTACGACGCACTGGAACACGAAAACGATACGACATCCTCAATCAAGAATTCAGCAGTAATATCCTTTAGTCTGACTTTTGCCAACTGATTCTTAACCAGATACACATCATTTTCTCGGCAGTACTTTCTCCCACAATTTGTCGCGTACGTTCGGGGTCCTGTTAATAAACATGAGTAGCCATTTAATCAGGACTATCAAGGGATATACAGTCTCCACTCATTACATCTTGAGATCTAAATGTCACCAGATCTCCCCTCCTTAAAGGAATTGGCACTCCTCAAAGACTCAATAGGCTAGCTAGAACATAAGCTTTAAAACCAACGTTATCCGCTCTGTAGCCTACTAGGCTGAAAGCACCTCACCGTGTCAGTAACTATCTAATCTCCAAGGCATCTTATAAGTCTCATCAACCACGAAAAGTAACTGAAGTGGGTTAAGCATTCTTTTGGCTGGCATAATAGACCATCTCATGTTTTTGCCGATGTACCACTTGACCAGCACCCAAAGGAGTCTCATCTCCTCTCTCGGTCAATAATCCGACCCTAGGGCATGTGGTCCGTGATTAGCACCGCGCGTACTCATAGCAACTACTATCCTTGCAGCAGAACCCAATAGTTACTTAGACCTGTATCCAATTTCGGCCGTGGCCATACACCGGGGTATCTCCCACAACACCAAACGTAGAGGGGTTTTCCTTACTTCTAATTCACATTATCACGGATGCACCACGATAGCCTAAAACACCTGTTACCACCTTTACTTTACCCTATTTGTTACAGAACCTCACAGCCTTAGTCATTTGCCACGCCAATCGCGGCGTCACCTGAACTCCGCTCCATCTGTGAGAACTAAACACCTACACCCTAGCCAGGTTGTAATGCCAAATCTCCAAACAGCATAACTGCTGTAAAAGCCAAGTCCTCAATTCCATAATAGTCTTTCAGTGAATTCTCATCACAGATCTCTCTTGGGACTTCGTATTAGTGTTCCAAGTTATCCATCCAAATTCGATTAAAACTTAGGGTTGCTGCCCTAAACCTCCAAGAAAATGCAAACCCCTCAGAACCTCAATTTACCTTCACACTTCCTTACGATACATATCTCCAGTCTGAATATGTACAGACAGTTTAAACCATCAACTACCACATTAACCAACCTTCAGTTTTCCATCTCAGTACACCCTATACACATCTCGGTACCTACAGATCTACTAGTAACCATTGGACTTCTATAGCACATTTTCCACCATGTGGGACCTTCCCGTACCACTCCTGGCAAAATTCAATCATGAACCTCCAGATCACATTCTACCATGACCTCATCTCTCATGACATTGACGCTAGCCTTAATAGGACGTCGACAACACCTAGCGAGACCAAGGAACTCCAGACCTCTTTAGAAAACACCTCAGAGTTAGCCCGGCAAATCATCTGCCAAGTAAGCTAAGTCCAACAAGTCCCTCCGGTGGTTATGACGACACCCTCACAGTGGCTCAGACTGACTGAGTGTCAGGTAGTGTTCCAATCCTGGGCACACTCTGTATCAATCCCTAGTAAGGCTCCCAAATGGCATCTTATTGCCTCACAGCCCTGGCAAAAACATCATAATGGGAACGAAGGCTCCCATCATTCATCACTACTTTAGTCAGTCGCCTCCACATGTCCTTCATGTGCTCGCGGGCGAACATGACTTGTCTCTCTGACAGTCCCCAAAAAGATCTCGTGGATCATCTCTTGAGACAACTCGTCAAGCCGATACACATAACTCACTAGGTACTCCTCTTCGTCTTGCCCGCCTCCCCATCCAGAAGCAAACTCCTGTTCCCACTGACACCATAAACAATGCAATTCTGAGAGCACATCCGAGTTGGGTAAGGGTACATTGGGAATCTAGGCCTTCGGGTCTTATTGGGAATACTCAAAATCTGCATACAACACTAAACATCCGACAACTTTGGTGTACAGGAACTCGTCCCCAAAATTGACTCAAACTACGCTCTGATACCAACATTGTAAGCACCCCCGCCCGGATATCCCAAGCACCCGGACTACCCGAACGGGAGCGCCTACGGGAGGAGAAAAGAATGAGACACCAGACAAAAACCACCCCGGCATGCATACTCAAAGATGAGAGCAACGGAAGCGAAGAAAAACACATGCATGCACTACGGGTACCCCGCTAACACAGCGGTCACAAGATAAATAAACAAACACAAACTCCTGTGCCGAAATACACAAGACTCGAGAAAACACCTGGCACAGTAGAAAATAATAGAGTAGACCCTACACAATCATCAGAGTTGACAGGGATTGACGAGACTGCCTGTACACCACACCGACTCTGCCGTTAAAGCTGACTCCCTTGCTATGGCCCACGCCGCCACTACCTGGAATGATGGAAAGCAAGGTGAGTCGAGAGACTCAGCAAGCATAAGGAAAAGAAAGGCTGTAGGCTGAGTATAACCAAAAAAACTCTTCCCAAAATAAACCCCCAGGTACACACAAGCCATGAGACGCTACAACACAACAGCTCAATAGCATAACAAAATAAAAGCACATACCGGTCCTTGGGGCCCACATAAGACACTTGGCACCCAAGTCCCATACCAACCTGCCGCTGCCCTAAAAGGCAACAAATGTCTCCACAAACCTGCGCGCGCTGTCCCAGGCCGGTACTCCCGTCACCTGTATCCGTCGGTACTCCCGACAACCGAGCCATAGGCTCCCTCGGAACGGTACTCCCGTCCGAGAACTAAATACTACCAGTATCCATGCAATGCACATAAAAATGCAATGGCGTAGTGAGCATCAACGTGATACAAGGCGCCCATACATCCAGGCATCAGGCCATGCTCCGCCCACATAGTAAACCACACGCCATGCATATGCCGCGCTGGATGCAACCTAACCAAGCTAGAATGTTCGTGTCCAAGCATACTCAATAAATGAATATCCCAACATGCATCCCGTACCCATGTGCATATCAAATCATGAACAGTAATACAAGGTATCTAATCATGCAGTAAATCACATACCGGCAGAGCTACTCAGTAGTGCCCGACACCGGCCAACAGTTAGTGACTAGGAGTGTCCGCCCGACGGTCCACTTTAGGGCCGTACCGTAGTCTACCCCAACGTCACCAAACGGTTGACCCCTGCCCCACTGCTCAATAGCTCTAACCAAATCATACGTAAATCCGAGAAAAACCGTAAATAAAACCCGCATGACTAGGAACCTAGTTCTCCAACTGGGTTCAACATCATTCCGAAAGGAATGGGGGTGGCACAAACCCCCGTAGGCTCACAACAAATAAAATTATAAAAGTCTCAGATTTAATTTAAATTAAAACAAATGAATAATAGTTCAACCAATAAGACAAGGTACCGAATTAAAGTAAGGGAGGTGATAAAATACAGGAAATCACGGAGTCTTTCACGGGAATTAAAGAACACGAGAAGAGGGTTAGGAGCTTGCCTTTAAACGACCGTTTCCTCAATTTCTTGCATTCCCGCTGCGAAGTAAAATGTTTAAAAACGTTTGATAACAATTAATAAAACCCGAGACTCACATTAATTAAATCTAATCGTATAATATAATTAATTTAGCCATCTAAATTCCACATAGGCACCTCGTAAATA
Source organism: Diospyros lotus (assembly GCF_014633365.1). Classification (NCBI taxonomy): domain Eukaryota; kingdom Viridiplantae; phylum Streptophyta; class Magnoliopsida; order Ericales; family Ebenaceae; genus Diospyros; species Diospyros lotus. The sequence goes on from NC_068347.1 coordinate 11,830,028, forward strand.
AAATCCCAATAAATCTCATATTTCTTTTAAATTAAATCATGCCCAAAACATTCCTAATTCGTATAATTAATACGCAAAATCAAACCGAATTAAGGGAAGACAAGGGATTCACCAAATGGAAATAGATCGCAAGGGTAGAGGAGAACTTGCCTCGCTTAAGCTGATTACAGCGTTTTCATGCTTAAACATCACCAAATTAATACACGCTGTAAATTAGATTAAACTCCCAAAATTAATAAAATTGAGCCCAAAATTAAATTTCAACCGTAGAGAATGTATAACACATAATTATTTACTTACCTGATTAATTAAATCACGATTAAACGTAATTTAATCTTCAATTTTTCTCTAAAAAAAATGACCCTCGCGCGCGCTGCTTCTTCTTCATTTTTCTTCCTCTGGTTCTGTCTCAAATTTGGCCGAAATCGGCCTTAAAATCGCAGCAAAAATGCTGCTTTAACGCGAGGCAAATGGGCGGCCCACAGCGCGCCACGTGGCGCGCCCAGCAGCTGCACATGGCTGCCACCGCCTTGCCCAAAACGACGCCGTTTTGGGCAAGGATTTTGGCTGAAAAATCAGCCAAAATTCTCCAGCGCGCGCGCACACCCGAGGGGGCTCGAACCCGCGACCTCACCCAGCACACGAGCACTCGCGACCGCCCGCGCTAGCCAACTCCTTTAACCATATAATGCCTTCACTTATATTTAAGGTGATTTGCGGCCACTTCGGCAAATCACATTTCAGCCCCCAGAACTTTCATTATTGGCACACACACCCCAGACTCCAATTTCCTTTATTGCACTTACACCCGAAAACTTTCAAAAATCCATTAAATTAATTTATTTTTTCTTATATCTCCAAATTCCCAAATAAATTAATAATTTCCATAAATGCAAGAATTAATAATTATCTTATTTACTTATTTTCTCAAAATAACATAAGTAAATATTTTCTCTTAATTTCTCTAATACTCCAAAATGACATCAAATGCCAAAATTATTAATCATTATTTATTTCTCAAATTTTCGGGATATTACATTATATCACAAATACCCCAATATTATACTATCTCTACATTATTTTATATGTATCCTTATGTTATTCCATGAACACCCTCTATGTTATACCACAATTATGCTTACGTTATATTATTGATTTCTCTTATGATATACCACAGATAACCATATATGCTATAAAAAATACTCCTACATTATACTATAGATGCCCATATATTAAATCACAAATACACCTATCTTATACTATGAATAATATATAGTTACAACACATATCCTTATATAACGAATATTCCTACTTTATACCACAAATATCACTAAGTTACAACATAGATACCTTTACATTATAAGGTGCAGAACCTTATCTATACCTTACTTTATATCACTTATATTCATACTTTATACTATGAATACCTATGTTATACCACAGATACATCATTTATACTATACCATGGATACATCTATGTTATATCACAGATACTCATATGTTATACCACAAATATCTCTACTTTATACAATAGATATCCTTACCTTATAAACACAAATTCCACTAAATTACATTACTGATATCCTTACATTATATAATAGAAATCCTAATATTATGCCAGATATGCCTTGCAAACTTGGAGAGTCACGGGACCTAAAAGAGTCGTAAGACATGGACATGAAACCCAAAGGGCAAACAGGTTGCAAGAGATCAAGGAAACAAATTGAAGGAGCAAGAGGTCGAGCCAAAAAAAAGTGGGGAGGACTCACTCGGTCATGACCGAGTGGGTGTGACACTACTTTGGTTTTTTGGGCATAACTCTTTATTCTGAGCTTCAATTGAAATGATTGAAAATCCTATAGAAAGCCAAGAGAATTATCTACAACTTTTGTGTTTTGATTTTTGAGAGATACTGGCCACATCAAGGCTGAAATCAGCCGAGACCAAGTAGGGAGGACCCACTCGGTCATGACCGAGTGGGTGTCGCACTGCTTTAGTTTTTTGGGCATAACTCTATCTTTTGAGCTCTAATTGAGATGATTTAAAATCCTTTGAAAAGATAAAATAATTATCTACAACTTTCATGTTTTGAGTTTTGAGAGATACGGGCTGAATTAAGGTGGAAATTGGACTTGAAGTTGAGGCATGGGAACCACTCAAGACTGAACCAAGAAAAAAAACAAAAGAAGAAGCTCAAAGCAAAGTAGACGAAGACCCACTCGGTCATGACCAAGTGGGTCTTCCCTTCTCGTTGCCTCGCGAGGTGATCCAAGACATGAAGCACCAACTCGGTCATGACCGAATAGGTATCACTTGCGCCTCTACGGATAGGCTCTGAGACTCTCGGATGGGCCGCGAGACTCTTGGTGTCGTCAGCACGAGTCTCCCATCTCCCTTCTTTATAAATAGGAGGCCACACTTCCAACCTCAGGTACACGCTCTTGGGTACTCTCAATACATTATCGCATTCTAGCTCTCAAGCATTGACTTAGGCATCAGAGGGTTTGCGCGGGGACACCCACCCGAGCCCCTAATGGTGCTCTCGTCTTGTAGGTCTCTCAGTCATCAAGGGTTACTCGATCATCAAGGCTCACTCAGTCATCAAGGCTCACGTGATCATCAAGACCCGCGTGATCATCAAGACCCGCATGATCATCAAGACCCACGTGATCATCAACACCCACGTGATCACCAAGACCCACCTGATCATCAAGACTCTCAACGCACATTGGTGACGAGACTCTCAGGGCACGTTGGTGGCAAGACTTTCAGTGCACGGTGGTGATGAGACTCTCAGGGAACGTTAGTGGCGAGACTCTTAGCATGCTCACAAGGCCTGAACGAGACTCCCGTAATCAATCACACACACCAATTGTACTCTCCCATGAAAAAAAAAATAGATTGTTTTATTTTGGCAACAACAATACCATAGATAAGTTTATGTTATACTATGATATTCTTGTATTATACCACAGATACACCTAGATTACAATACATATACCTTTAAGTTATACCACAAATATCCCTACCTATACCACGGATACCTTTGTATTATACAATGGATACCCCTATGTTATATTTTAAATACCCTTAATTATACCACGAAAATCCCTATGTTAAGCCATAAATACACCTATATTATATTGAAAGTACTCCTACTGTTGTTTCCAAATTACAACAATTAAATTTATTTGTCTGAAATCAGGCAAAGCAGAGTCCTTCACAAAACTTGAGTGTCTGGGATGTTGCTGGCGAGGTTAACCGGGTCTAAATCAGGTCGGGATGGTCTCTGAGGCCTTCGGGACAGAATGTCTAGAAGGGTCTTTGGAAAGCCTATGATAAGGAGTTCCGATGGGTTTTTGGAAAGCTAGGCTTCCATTCTTCAAGCGATCAAGGCTTGGACTTAGCCTGCGAGCAAAGGAGCAATTAAAAAGGCATGCAGGAACTCCCCCACGCTAGCCCTCCGATGCCTAAGTTAAACAATAGTATGAGAGAAATATCCAAAGTGTGTGTGGTAATGTCCAATGTAAGATGTATATGGCATGTATATGTTTTGTGTCCCGAAAAAAGGGGTGCGTAGTTTCTTAGATGGGTCAAAGAAAGAGAGAGAGAAAGAGAGAAAGAGAGAGAATGATGATTGGATGGCTTAAGAGAGTCATGAGAGAAATTAGTTGGCTAAAATATTCATTTGCCTTTGAAGAGGCACATATTTATAGATGAGCTTAGTAGGACCCACGAATGACTCTTTTAGAGAATGCATAAAGGAGGATGGAGAGCCTGGAGACATCTACGGGGTGAAGCACCCCAATGGTTATCTCCGAGTGGCCCGAAAATCCTTCGGGGCCACTAAATGACTTGGGTCCAAGAAACCAGAAAGGTGTCCTTGGACTTATGCAAAATAAATGAGGCCAAACGATTCCCGAGGGACCCTTTAGGGGGCTCGAGAGCTTATCATCCCAGAGACTCTCTGGGAAAGGAATCATCGGGTGATATCTTAGAACTTAGGAAAATTTTAGGGCACCCCACGACACCTACATTATACCACAAATACATACATGTTATATCATGAATATCCTTATATTATACATTTGATACCCCTAAATTGTAACATGATTACCCCTATGTTATGTTATACTATAGATACAACTATACTATACCATGGATACCCTATATTATACCATGAATTCCTTTGCATTATGTCACGTATACTCTTATGTTATACCATTGTAAGTACTTGTAGGAATGTGCCCCTAATAGGGGGTGAATTGTGTGTTTTCAAAAACTTTTTCACTTATCTTGAAAATCATGAATAAAAACTCTTATAAATGTTTTTCATTTCCTTTGAAACTATTGCTAAGAATGGAGATCCGTAATGATGAACATTTATGATTTCAAGACTAATGTTAGAAGAGAAAACATTTATACTTATAATATAAAAATAATGCTTGAGATATGAAATTCAAACGCATAGCATGTAAAAATCGAAAGCATATAGATACAAGAAGCAAGTACCAAACACAATATAGTTATAGTGGTTTAACCAAAATGCCTATATCCACTACCTCGACTCCTCATCAAGGATTTAAATAATCCACTAAATGGATAGCTTTTAAAGGATCAGTTATAATCTTTACACAGCTTTTATAGGTTTAGTCGAAACCTTAATTTTTCTAGGTTAAATTGAAACCTCAACTTTTAAAGGTTAAGTTGGAACCTCAACTTTTATAGGTTGAGTTGCAACCTCCACTTTTACAAGTTAAGCAATAACCTTTGTTTTTATAGACAAAGTAGCAACCTTACATACATTTTCTCAAGATAAAGCATAACCCTTACAATCACTTTGTTGAAAGGAAATATGAAAGAAAGCTCACTACAAAGGATATCCCTCCAATGATAATAAATAAATCTCATGAGAGAGAATACGAGAAGAGTGTAAACGATAAGAATAAAAACACTCCACTCTCTTAAAGGTTTCTTGTTTTGAAGATCTTCATGAAGTGTAACTAGGTCCTAGCTTGAGTGTCTCTAGAATATAAGAATTAGGATCGAACACTCAAACAACTATATTATCAACACAATTTGGCTTGGGAATAATAACCTAATCTCGAGTATGTTTTGGCTTATTTATAAAGGCTTTGAGTCTTTTGAATTTGAACTTCAATAACTAGTGTTGAGCCAACTTGCTCATATTAATTAAGTTTTGATGATTAACAAAAATATTTTTATGATATAAACACTACAAAAAAATTGATTTTTAGCGGCGATTTTTTTGCTGCGATTTTTAAAACTGCCGCAAAAAATGAAATTTTGCGGCGGTTTATAAACCGTCGCAAAATACTATTTTAGCGACGGTTTTTTTTAACATTTTGCGGCGATTTTGAAAAATCGTTGCAAAATTCATTAAAACATTTAATTTTGTGGCGATCTTTAAGAAACCGTCGCTAAATTTAGAAAATAATTAAATAATTAAAAAATTAAATTAAATTTAGCAGTGGTTTCTGAAAAATCGCCGCTAAATTCAAAAATAATTAAATAATTTATAATTAAAATTAAATTAATATTTGCGGCGGTTTTCGAAACCATCGCAAAATTCATTAAAAAATTTAATTTAGCGGCGGTTTTTAAAAAATCGCCGCTAAATTCAAAAATAAGTAAATAATTTATAATTAAAATTAAATTAATATTTGCGGCGGTTTTCGAAACCGCCACAAAATTCATAAAAAAATTTAATTTAGCGGCGGTTATTGAAAAATCGTCGCTAAATTAAAAATAATTAAATAATTTAAAATTTAAAATTAAATTAATATTTGCGGCAGTTTTCGAAACTGCCGCAAAATTCATTAAAAAATTTATTTTAGCGGCGGTTTCTGAAAAATCGCCGCTAAATTCAAAAATAATTAAATAATTTATAATTAAAATTAAATTAATATTTGCGGCAATTTTTGAAACCGCCGCAAAATTCATTAAAAAATTTAATTTAGCGGCGGTTTTTGAAAAACTGCCGCTAAATTAAAAATAATTACATAATTTAAAATTTAAAATTAAATTAATATTTGCGGCGGTTTTCGAAACCGCTGCAAAATTCATTAAAAAAATTATTTTAGCAGCGGTTTCTGAAAAATCGCCGCTAAATTTAAAAATAATTAAATAATTCAAAATTAAAATTAAATTGAATTAAATTAATAAAAATAAATTAAAAACCTTAAAAAGAAATTAAAAATTTAATTTAAATTAATTACAAAATCTTTATATATATAAAAGTAGAATAGTTTTGAAAAAAGAAATTTCCTCCTAAAACTTGCATTAATTAATGATTTGTAATTAATACTTATTGTATTAATAATTTATATTTTGTAATTTGCATTAATAATTTAAAATTTTCAATTGCTTTGAAGTAATAAGTAGTAATAAAATTTTCCCCAAAAACTTGCATTAATGATTTACATTTAGTACTAGCTTGGTGCATTAATAATTTACATTTTGTAATTTGCATCTTTATATATATAAAAGTAGGATAGTCTTGAAAAAAGAAATTTTCTCTCAAAACTTGCATTAATCAATGATTTGTAATTAATACTTATTGTATTAATAATTTATATTTTGTAATTTACATTAATAATTTAAAATTTTCAATTGTTTTAAAATAATAAGTAGTAATAAAATTTTCCCCCAAAACTTGCATTAATGATTTGCGTTTACTACTTATCGCATTAATAATTTACATTTTGTAATTTGCATTAATAATTTAAATCTTTCAATTGTTTTGAAATAATATGTACTAATTATTGTAAAATTAATAATAAATTTTAAATATACGAATTTTTCAATGATAATTGTTTTGTATTAAATTTGCATGAGTTTTATGAGAAATATTAATAGACAACTTAAACTATTAATTAAATCATAGAAAATTATTCATTTATTTAAAATATTATTTTTATATATTTATTCTATGTATATTTATATAATATTAAAATATGATAGTCAAATAAAGTATTTTGCCAAGTGTCAATCAATGGTGAATTTTTTTCCTAAAAAACTTGCATTAAATTGAAGATAGTGATTAATTAATTATTAATTACTTTAATAATTATATCATAGTTTTGAAAATGTGATGTCTTAACAAATTCATAAAAAATTATTTAAGGTTGTTAAATGCTACGGTTTTTCAATGATAATTAATATTTAAGGTATCACATTTTTAAGACTATGGAAGAAATCAAAATTAATTTTTTTTAAATTTTGTTATTATTGAAAAAACTTATTCTTACTCATATTTAAGAGTTTTAATTTATATTTATAATTATCATATAATTAAAATTAAATAAAAATCTTAAATATTAAAATTCATTATTTTCATTAAAAAATTAAATTTAGCTTAAGAAAATAATTAAAAATTAAATTAATAAAATTAAATATAAAATCTTAAAAATAAATTTAAAATTGCATTTAAATTAATAGAAAAATTCATTAAAAATCTAATTTAAAAAAATCTAATTTAATATTTTTTTGATAATTTATTTAATTTAACTCAATTAATTTATTTTTAATTTATTCTATTATTCTTTTAAAAAATAATCAATTATTAAATGTTTTTAATATATATTAGAAAATATAAAATATAATTCTGAAATTTTAATAAATATAATTCTGAAATTTATTTATAAATAAACTTATTAAATGTTAAAAATCTATTTATAAATATAATTCTAAAATATAAAATTAGTTGTTAGAAACTTATTTTAGAATTATGAAATTTTAAAATAGATTTTTAATAAATTAAAAATCTATTTTTTATTTATTCTATTATTCTTTTATATATTTGTTTTTAAAATATATAATATATAATTTTACTAATGTATATAATATATATATGTCCACATATGACAAGGGGTGTTTTGCAGATCAAGTGGTTCGCGCGCGCACGTGCACAGTAAAGATTCTAGGTTCGAAACTTGGGAGGGGGGAAGGTGCTGGATTTAATTTCCAGCATCGCCACGTGGCGTGCAAGGGTTGGGCAAGGGCAGCGGGCGCGGGCTGGGCTAGCCCGCGCAGGTTTTTAAAAAATTAAATTTTTTATTTTAGCTGCAGTTTTGAAACCGCTGCTAAAATTAAAAAATTAATTTTTTTATTAATTTCCGCGACAGTTTAGAAACCGCCGCTAAAATTAAAAAATTAATTTTTTTTATTAATTTTAGCAGCGGTTTCAAAATCGCCGCTAAAATTAAAAAAATTAATTTTTTTTATTAATTTTCGCGGCGGTTTTAATTTTTTTAATTTTAGCGGCGGTTTTGAAACCGCCGCTAAAATTAAATATTTTTTTTTATTTTTAAAAATAAAATTTTAATTTTAGCGGCGGTTTCAAAACCGCCGCTAAATATTATAGAAACCGCCGCTAAATCACTTATTTAGCGGCGGTTTTTAAAACTGCCGCAAAATTTAAAATTAACGGCGGTTATTCCAGCGGTTGCAAAAAATCGCTCCTAAACGCTCCGCGATGGCTGACTTAGCGGAACCGCCGCTAAAATACTTAGCGGCTGTTAAAAATTGTTGCTAAATATTGATTTTTTTGTAGTGAAATGTATTTATTTCTCATATAAAAAAAATAAATTTATTTTGAATTGAAAGTGGGTACAAAGAGTAAATTTATTTTGAATTAAAGGTGGATTGTCTTTAAATATGTTTCCTTTTTTTGATAATTTATGTCTCAAAGGTTTATGTTTGAATTTTTATTTATTGATAAATATTTTTATTACTTATGCAAAAAATATATTTATTTTGAATTAAAGGAGAATTACTATTAGACATGTTTTCTCTTTGTCATATAAAAAGTAAATTTATTTTGAATTAAAGAGAATTGGTTTTAAACATGTTTTCTCTTACTCATGCAAAAAGTAAATTTATTTTGAATTAAAGGAGATTGTTTTTAAACATGTTTTCTTGTTTTAATCATTTATGTCTCAACAGTTTATATTTGAATTTTCAAATCTTGATTTCTCATACAAAAAGTAAATTTATTTTGAATTAAAGATGAGACATGTTTTCTTATTGTTTGAGAAAATCTAAACATTTTTTGAATTTCAAACTTCATATTAACCCTTGCCTTAGTGCATAAAATGCTTATAAATACCCCTCAAAGTCATTTATTGAGTATTCATTACACATATTGCACATCCAAAGCTCCCAAAAGCTCTCAAAAGCTCTTAAACTAATTTCCAAGCATTCCAAGGCTCTCAAAGATTCATTGTCCATCCACCAAAGAGCCACAAGGAAAGAGGAGAAAAGTTCTTCAAGTTTTCTACGACAAATCCGAACTTCTTCATTTGATGTTATAAATTTATTTATTTAAATATGTTATGGGTATTTCTCGCTCTACTCTGTATGGGCTAGACTTAATGCAGTGATTCGGCCCAATAAACATTGAACTAAGCTTGTAAAAGCGAGCTCGTAAAATGCTGGAGCCCAGTCTCAAACATTGGGACCAAGCGAGCTCCCGGTAACACCTCTGACTCATCAGCGTATTTGGGTAGGCTCCCAGCTATGTTCTGAGCGAGTCCCCAGCGATCTCTGTAGCTCGTCGGCTCAGCCCGTCAGCTCGCATTATTGAAGGGGCATATGTCGCAGTATATCTACAGGCCAAGGGCTGCCCTGGCTGGACCATTCAGGCCCATTTTCTCGGCCCATTTGGCAGACCCATGCTAGTCCCATCCTGGCCCTCTCGCGACAACATCATTACAGTCGCGCCTGGGTTTCTGTGGGTCCACCTCAGATCCCATCCTCATTAATGGAGGATCCCATCCACATTAATGAAGGTCTCGTCGACACTTTGTTGCGGTAGGGATGCCCCCGTTGATTATTCTATCCCATCGCATGTACAAGTATAGAGTATGCGGAAGGGCTTCTTCTCATATATATATCGACCAGCTCTCTTGAGGGCCGGAGTATGTATTCTTTCTCGCCAACTTACGAACACCTAATATACTTGCTTACTTGCTCACTGACTTGAGCTTTGGAGTACCTACAGGGATGGGCCGGCTACTCAGCAAATCGGACCAGATACTTCACTATTCCTCTCTTGGATCCACCACACCAGTGTGGGCTAACGAATCTTCGTCGACTAATTCCGAACGTCGACATTTTGGCACTAAAAGGAGGGGCTCGCTTTGGTCAAACATCAATGCCGAAAACTAGAAACACGAGAGGTTCCGGAGCAATGACCAACCGACCTGTGAAACATGTCAACCGTATGCTGGAGATTCCGCAAGCTGGGGGAGTTGTGGCGTCTACTTCCATGCCTCATTTGACCGAAGCTATCCATGGAATCCCTTCGCGGTGCCCCTACCCGCCCGTGACTCCTACCACTGACGCAGAAGTAATGCAGATTTGGCAGCAATGTCAAGAAACATTGGAGAACATTGTTATGTAGCTCGCTAATGCAGTTAAGGTGCTAGCACAAACACAAGCCCAGACAGCACAGGCGCAGGCGGCTACTTCTTGACCTCCAGGTGGAATACCCCCTCCAGAAGAAAGAGAAGACATAAGGGACACGCGGCGAGCTAGCTCAGTTTGCTCCTCCAACCTACACTCTCGAAGGGCGGAAGAGCGACGATGCTACGATAAGGAACCGGGGGTACACCTTGCCAAATAGAGGACTGGTGCAAGCCCTTGTAGAAATCGCCACGAAGACGTTCATGGAGGAAGTCATAGACTTGAGAATCCACGATGTGGGGATTCCTTTGTCGGGGTCAGCAGTAGTCACGCTAGTCACCGCTATTCCTCGGATCATGGCAATAGGGGACGACCTCCCCCGCGCGATCACCGCCCCTTAGAGAAAGGCACTACACGGGAAAAACAACCCCCTACCGGGCGGTCTGTGAATCAGGACCCTATAGTGGGGGAGTTATTGCTAAGAATCCAGTAGCTAGAAGCGAGACATGGGGCACACGGCCAGAGAGAAAGCCACGAAGAGAGGACCCCATTTTCCAGAGAAATCGAGCTAGAGCTTCTCCCCCGCAGATTCAAAGTCCCCAATATCCCTCAGTACAATGGGGACAGCGACCCTTACGACCACCTGGACGCATTCAATGTCCAGATGGACCTGCAAACTTCCAGTTCATTAGCAAAATACCAAGCTTTCCCTGCAACCTTGGGAGACATACCTCGGGCGGGGCTAAGAAGGCTCCACCCCCTGCAGCATTTGCAACTGGGAAGAGTGTTAGAACAAATTCATAGACCAGTATAGGTCGCTTCAAAGGCAGCTCGCCCCAACATGTCACCTCGCTACGGTTTTCCAACGATCTAGCGAATCTTTGAAGGATTACATAGAAAGGTTCAGGCGCAAAGTAAACAATGTGGATAGCCCTTCCGACGAAAGTATCCTGACCGTGATCTCCGCTGGGCTTCGTAAAGACGAGAAGCTCTACGAAAGCATTTACAAGTCCCCAGTAAGAGACCTCAGCGAGTTTTATGAGTAAGCTGCAAAGGAAGTCCGGTGGGAGGAAGCTTTCGGCCTGAAAAAACCAAGCGACCAGAAAAATGGGGGAGAGCATACCGAACAAAGCAAGAAGAGAGGTGACGAAGACTCTCGCAAAGAAGGCCAAGGACGGAGCCCCAATGATCAGACGGCCAAGAAGGCGAGATAAGGGCAAGGAGCTGAACGGCCAGCACGCTAAGGTCGGTATGAAAGTTATAGTGTCTTATCTGACTCCCAAGACAGGATCTTCGCCACAGAGCGTAACAAGGAAGACTTTGGAAGGCCTAACCCTCTAAAGACTCCTGAAAAATACAGAACCAAGAGCAAATTCTGTGCCTATCACGATGAAGCGGGGCACACCACCTCCAAGTGCTGGGCGCTGAAAGATGCAATTGAAGAACTAATCAGGAGAGGTCAACTATGTGACTATGTGGTGCTTCCTAGGGATCAACAGTCCAAACAGCCAGCCCAACAAAGTCCTCACCGAGCTCCTGATCCGAACCAAACACCCACTGTGAGAACCATCTTTACTATTCATGAAGGGCCTCATATCGCAGGGACTTCTAACAGATCGCACGAATGGTACGTTCGAGAAGCTGGCCACCTTCTGCTCGTCGGGGATGGTAGCCAAGAAGGACCTTCCAAAAAAGCCAAAATAGCTTCAAATGATGTCTCTTTCACCAAGAATGATTCCAGAGATGTGCACTGGCCGCATAACGACGCCCTCGTGATCTGAGCTCGGATTGACAATATGGAGGTGCGGAGAATCATGGTGGACACGGGTAGCTCGGTGAATGTCATGTACAGGGGATGTTTTGATCAAATGGGACTGGGGCCAGACCAGCTGATATCCTCTCCAGAGCCACTATATGGGTTCATTGGCGATGCAGTAATCCCGAAAGGACGTATAAGGCTCCTGCTAACGGTTGGAGAATCAGACCTCCAGGCCACAACAATGGCGGACTTCCTCATCATCGATTGTCCTTCCGCTTACAACGTCATCATGGGAAGGCTTTCCATGAACGACCTGGACCTAGTTGTCTCAACCAAGGCCCTGGCCATCAAATTTTTGACCCCGAAAAGGACCAGTTGTGTGAAGGGCGAGCAGCATTCGACAAGACGCTGTCACGAGGAAGCACTGAAAATAGGGCTCAAAAGAAAAAAAGGTAAATATGGTTTCCGGAGGGGAGGCTCGAGTCACTAATAGCCGGGGAGTCATCCACGACCTGGACCCACGCAACGTGGACTGCAATCGAGCTGCCAGCCCTGCGGACGAACTGGAAGATGTTGCAATCAGAAACCACGATGCTAAAAGGCACCTCTATATAGGCAAAGGTCTCTCCCCCGAGGTAAAATCCCAGCTTTTTGATTTCCTTAAAGAAAATTTGGATGTGTTCGCATGGAACCACGAAGACATGGTGGGAATAGACCCAAATGTAATGCAGCATTGACTCAATGTCAATCCCAACTATAAGCCAATTCATTAGAAGATGAGACCAATGACGGCTGAGCGTTACATTGCCCTGAAAGAAGAAGTAGACAAGCTTCTGGCCAGCAAGTTTATCAGGGTGGCCCATTACCCGACCTGGGTAGCTAACCCTGTCCTGGTAAAGAAGAAGAGTGGAAAGTGGAGAACTTGCATCGACTTCACAGACCTAAACAAAGCCTGCCCAAAAGATAGTTTCCCTCTACTCAGAATTGACCAACTCATAGATGCAACGGCTAGCCACCAGTTTCTGAGTTTCATGGATGCCTATTTAGGGTACAATCAGATCCCTATGAATCCCGACGAAGAAGAGCATACGTTGTTTACAACGGATCGAGGATTATATTGCTACAAGGTAATGCCCTTCAGACTGAGGAATGTGGGATCAACGTACCAATGGCTAGTCAACATGATGTTTGGCGATCTGACCAGGAAGACCATGGAGGTATATGTTGACGATATGCTGGTAAAGTCCAGACAGACCGCTGACCACATCAACAACCTAAAGGAAGCATTCCAAGTCCTGAGGAAGTACCAGATGAAGTTAAACCCACTTAAATGCTTATTCGGTGTGGCTTCTGGAAAGTTCTTGGGGTTTATGGTGAACAAAAGGGGGATCGAGGCCAACCCCGAGGAGATCTGAGCTCTGCTGGACATGCGATCACCCACCAAGACTAAGGAAGTGCAAAGCCTTAACGGGCAGGTCGCCGCCCTCAGCAGGTTCATCTCCAAATCCTCTGATAAGTCTATCCCATTCTTTAATGTTTTGAAGCAAGGAAAAAGCTTCGTATGGACAGAGGAGTGTGAAGACGCTTTCCAGTAGCTGAAAGAGTATATGGGGTGAGCTCCCCTCATGTCAAAACTAAAGGAAGGGGAGGAATTGATTGTCTACCTGGGAGTGTCTGAATATGCAGTTAGCGCCGCACTAGCGCGAGAAGAGGATCGGGTGTAGTACCTGGTGTACTATGTCAGCCACAGATTACTCGACGCCGAAACAAGGTACTCCCCCATGGAAAAACTCGTATTTTCCCTGGTGATCACATCCAGAAAGCTGCGCCCCTATTTCCAATCTCATCAGATTGGCTTGTTGACCAAACATCCACTAAAGCAAATCTTACAGAAGCTTGACTCATCCGGCCGCCTACTCAAGTGGGCTATTGAGCTCGCCCAATTCAACATATAATACAAGCCAAGGACGGCCATAAAGGGACAAGTACTGGCAGACTTCATTGCAGAATTCACAAGACCAGCCGAAGAGCCCGCTCCCTCAACCTCTCCAATCTGGGAATTATTCGTTGATGGTTCTTCTAGCAAGCATGGTTCCAGAGCTGGTATACTCTTAATAAGCCCGGAAGGACATAAGATCCCCTATGCACTAAGGTTCAGGTTCAGAGCGACCAACAATGAAGCCAAGTATGAAGCACTGCTGGTTGGTCTCCACTTGGAAAAGGAAGTCAAGGCAGATCGATTAAGAATTTTTAGCGGTTCCCAGCTCGTGGTCTGTCAGGTACAAGGGGAGTATCAGGTAAAGGGCCCAAAGATGGCAGTGTACCTCTAGAGAGTTCGGGAGTTGTTTCACCTCTTTGAGGAGTGCAAAGTGAATCAAGTCCCACAGAGCCAGAACACTCACGTCGAGTTCCAAGCAACACTGAGCACGGAAGAGAAAACTGAACTGTTGGCAATTGAGCTAAGGCCAGATTCATGGATGAAACCGATCATTGACTATTTGCAAGGAGGGCAGTTGCCGAGTGATAAGCTAGAAGCACGACGTACTCGAGCCCGAGCAGCCAGATATTGTATTTGTGATGATGTGCTTTATAAGCGAGGGTTCTCAGTCCCATTACTTAGATGCATTGACGAGCTTGATTGTCGAGTGGTTCTTACTAAAATCCATGCCGACCACTACGGCAATCATGCTGAGGAAGTATCCTTGGCTCAGAAGGCATTTCGCCAGGGTTTTTACTAGCCTCTACCATGAAACGAGACGTTGCGGACTTAGTGAGGAAATGAGACGCATGCCAAAGATTTGTGAAAGTGCCACAAGCTCCCCCCACCTATCTTCAACAAATGAGCAACCCTTGGCCTTTCGCCATATGGGGCATCGACCTGATCAGGCCACTTCCAATAGCTCGCAGCGGATGTAAGCATGTTATCGTGGCCGTAGACTACTTCACCAAGTGGGCAGAGGCAAAGGAGCTCGCACAAATATCTACTGCAAAGGTAGAAAATTTCATATGGAACAACATCATCTGCAGGTTCGGAGTCCCTCAACAAATAGTTACTGATAACGGGACCAAATTCACCAAAGAGCAGTTTGTACAATTTTGTGAGTCACTAGAGATCAAGAAAAGCTTCACAGCTGTAAACCACCCACAAGCCAACTGTCAAGTCGAAGCTGTCAATAAGATAATCAAGCAAATATTAAAGACCAGGTTGGAATCAAGAAAGTGAGCCTGGGTGGATGAATTACAAACCGTGCTCTAGGCCTACCAAACTACAGCTCGCACAACCACGGGGGAAACCCCATTTTCCATGGTATATGGATCTGAGGCAATGATCCCGACGGAACATGAAGTAACAAGCCAGTAAAGAGCCACTTTCGACCCAGAGAATAATGACCAACTACTGGCCTCGAGTCTCGATCTACTTGAGGAAGCCAGGGAGATAGCTCGCTTGAGAGTGACAACTTACCAACAGCGCGTAGCAAGATACTATAATTGGAAGGTCCGAGTCCGATGCTACAATGTCGGCGACCTCGTGCTGCGCCTTGTCCTCCCTGGAGCTCGCAAGAGTAGCGAGGGGACATTGGGCCCAAACTGGGAAGGCCCTTATACTGTGAAAGAAAACCTCGGCAACGGAGCATACCACTTGGCTGACATGGACAGAGCAGCTCTCCCGCGAGCTTGGAATGAAGAGCATTTGAGACCGTATTTCTGATAAGCAAACATTTTTTCCCTTTCTCGAATTCTCAATTTTTAATTGATGTCTCAACTTCATTGATATTGCTTTATTGAATCGAGCAGCAGAATTCTATTTGAACCATATTAATATGTTCTTTTTATCTCTGATAAATCTTTTTACACCCACACTTTGGTTGTTAAGAATAAGAGTCAGAAAATAATTGAAGGGTTAGAAGTCTATGGTTTGCGAGCTGGGGCCTATTCAACTTGGCTAACATGCCATGGTTTGCGGTTTATCTGAGCATTCATCTTAGTCTTTGTCCTAGGTCGTGGTTGGAAAAACGAAGGCCATTCATCTTAACCACAGTGTCATGGTTTAGCGCTAAAATGAGGCACCACCCTTAAAACTTCTAAGTCATGGTTCACCAGCTGGGGTCCTCTTATCTTGACAAAACTCATGAACTGCGACCAGCCTGAGTGTTCATCTTGACCTCGCTAAAACCCTCAAAAGTCATGGTACGTTAGCTGGGGGAAAAATATGACCTACCTAGGCGTATAACTTGATGACAAAATGTGAATTAATTTAACGACTATCGAGCTACCACACGTTAGTTTGGATTTAATTCCGTGATCATGACCTACTGAGCTGCGGCTCGAGCTAATGATATCTTATTCGATGTGTTATTTAAAGCTGTTTGTTTTCAAGATTTCTCGTTTACAAGTTAAAGATATACTCAGGTTAACTGAATTTAAGCTCATTTCTATGCTGTGTTTTCAAAATTCGCAGCAAATGACAAAGAAGCGAAAAATCGATTAAACGAAAGAAATGTATTGCTCCCAAAATTCAAGTATAAGAATAAAGGAAGAAAAGGAAAATAGTTTAATGGCCTAGAGGATCTGGGCTTGGAATCGCTGCACCTTGGGAAGCAGGGTTGGTGGCATCCTCAGCAGAAAGATTAACCACGGCTTGGTTGGGTTCGGACACTGGGGCATTGGCTCTTGAGCTCGTAGCATCAGTGGCATATTTCTTCACTGCCTCTACTGCTTCCTCACCGAAGAACAAGAAGTCGAGACCTGGATGCGCTTTCTACAAAGCAAAAAGGAATGCACCATAGACATCAGATTCGACCTCCTCATGCTCCTTCGTGACCCGGACCTCGACGTTAACTTTCAGCTGCTCAACCTCTCGTCGAGCCCACTTCAATTCGCCTTGCATCGCAGCCAAGTCTGTTTCAACCTTATTTAGCTTCGAAGTGGCTTGGGAACAGGCTAGGTCAAGCACCTGTTTCTGACGATACAGCTCATCTTCGGCCTCCTTCTTGGCTCGCTCGGCCTCCCTTACTCAGTCTTCCAAGCCTTCGACCAGGTTCCGATACTTTCTTGACTCGTCGGTCACAAAGGCTAGGCTCTCCTCTAATTTTTTCTTGTCCTTTTTCAGCACTTCGACAATAGCCTCGAGCCTCTCCCTCTCTTTCGCCGCATGAGCTTCTTCTTCTTTTTGTTTAAAGACGCCCAAGGAAGCTTACAAAATTTGAGGGGTCATCACACTCGAAAAGGATGAAATAGAAAAGCACAAGAGAGCGAAAAAGAACCTTACCTGGAGGCCATGGTGAGCGACGTAATCGTCAAGCGCCTCATCCAACATTTCCCTTCTGTCTAGGTTCTTGGCATGATTACCAAGGACCCAGTCCAAACTATCAAGGAGGGGGGCAAAGTATGTCCCACTAGCCACGATGTCAGAAGCGCTCGGCCCTGTAGAGGTGCTCATTTTCTTCCTCTTATCAGCCTGGACCTGCGGAACGAGTTGCGAGGTCAGAGGGGCCTTCCTCTTACTTCCAGAAGTCTCCTCAAGAACCGCGGATTTCCCATGACTCGCAACAGTCTTGGCCACCCCGGGCTACGAGGAAGTGTCTGCAGAAACCAGCCTTGAGGAAGCCGTGACTACAGGTGTGGGGTCAGCACTAGGCAAATTGATGGGATCGCGCCTCGACTTGGCTGCTTCGGTACAAACTCCAACCCCTTGAGCTTTTACAAGAGAAGAGGATGCGTGAATGGCCTTAGGGACACTGGAGATTGTGGAAGAACTGGGTCATTCGAGCTGGAGCCTCATCGCCTCTGATAGTGTCGGTAAAGCCACAATAGTGACTTCGCCACGAGCTCTGCCCTCCTTAACCGGGCTCCCATCAAAATCGGCTTTGTCAAAGACTAACTTTATCTCCCTTTGGCCACGTATCCCAACGTCGCCTTTCCTAATTTCCTTGATACCAAAGGGATGGGCAAGCTGGTAGTCACAAAGCAGAGACTCACAGAACTCGCAATCGTCTTCATCGGTCTTTGCTTCCGAAGCCGCTTGAAGATCTTGTGCCTCGGAGATGGTTAGTTCAAGCTACCCCCCGGTGACGTCTGTAAAATTGGAAAGACACACATGAATCAAAGATAGGCGCGGCTGAATTAATGTTGCAAGTGCAAAAAAAAAAAAAAAACTACTCACTCATCATAAGAACGAAACTGAAATTGTTAAGGTCTTTAAGAGAGAAGCAAGACAGGTAGAACCACTAGGACCTGTAGTCTCCAACATTAGACCTGCCTTTGGCCCTCCCTCGAGGCAAGACTCTTTTGCAATTTGAGGAGCGAGTTGCCATGTAGTACAACCCGTCCTTGGAACCTTTGAAAGAGTAAAGGTACCTCAATATTCTAGGGGTTGGAAGAGGAAGTTTGTTCTTTTTGAAAAGAATGGCGAGGGAGGTTATTTGGGCGTACGAGTTAGGAGTCAACTGGAAAGGAGCAAGCTTAAGGTCGTTCAGAATATCAATGATGTAGGGCTGGAGCGGACACCTAAAACTGAATTCTAAGTGTTAGGGGTTAATGGCAATAAATTCCATGGGTGGAAAAACTGCGTGGTCACCAGGAGAAGGGACCATTAGACGAGTCCCACAGGGAAGGTGGTATGTGGAAGCATGCGATGTCAATTCATCGATTGTTAGCCTCGAGGGATATCGCTTGAACATCTCACTAGCCGCACGTTCCTCGGCAGATCGCTGGGTTAGTACGGGGATGGTACACTGAAGAACTCTCTCAGCAACCTCTGAATGAGATGAAGCCACATCCTGAACAGTTCGCGGTAGCATTACTCCTCTTTGCTCCGAAGAGTTGGAGGTGTCATCGTTCTCTACCCTATGGTCGCAGCGCTTCTGACCTGATGTAGACATCTAAAAAAAAAAGAGAGAGAAAGGAGAAAAAGAAGAGGAAAAGAATCAGAACGTCGAACCAAAGTTCCTAAAGACACATTCTACCTGTCAGGTCGTGCGCTTCGCAACAAGGCATGAATCGAAAGAAAAAAGGGGCTGAGGTTTCTAAGTTTATCGAACCTCCTAAGATAGGCAAAGCCTATTCCCATAAACCGCGTCGCCATCGCCGAGTGGCGGGGCACGGAGGCAAAAATAATGGAAAGAGCGAAAATAGAGTTGAAATACATTAAAGAAACATGAGGAACTTACTGTTCTTAAGTTAGTTGCTATAACGCTCGGGAACGGGAAATAGTTGAGAAGCTAGGGTAAAGAGACTTTGGGACCGACGGTAATGGAATCTCGAAGTTGAAAGAAAGCAAGTTGTAGGAGCGAGGGAAATTTTTGAAATAAGACGGTAAAGAGGGAGCAAAGTAATCCCCTCCCCCTTTTTATAGCTCAGGACACCCGCCGTTGGATAAAGAGACTAACGAGCTTCCCCAGATCCAATGGCGGTGCGTAAAAGCGTGGGGACTATGGACATGATGATTGGCAGTTACGGGAAACGTGTGCATTAAATGCACCGCAGAGAAGACCCTGGCAATCAATCATTGGCCACTTGGAAGATAAGATAAGGTCACATGATGGCTCATAATGACCCTTTGAGGTGGCATTGCATGATTGGCTAAGGAAAAGCTTACTTAGCTTCCAAGTTTGCAAAAAGTCTCCAAACCTTATCCCTAAAGACATGTGGCAAGCATTCATTGGCTACTTGGAGATAGGATTTGAAGTGTAATGATGAGAAATGTGAAAAATGCAATTAACCATGTGGGATTTAGTTGTTAATTAAATGTATAATGATGGGAAATGTAGAAAATGAATTAACCATGTGGGATAAAATGATGGGGAATCTTGAAAATCAAATTAAACATGTGATGGCTCATATCTCAAGGGAGACTTATCATAAGGGCATGAAAATGCACAAATCTTTAGGGACACATGGCATATTTTAATTGGATGCTCATGGATAGAATGATGACGCGACACGTGGCGCGATTTGGTTCACCGAAGTTTCCTATAAATAAAGGCTTTGGGGTTATTCATTTTGGGCACCAAGTAAGGAGGAAAAGAAAGGGAGTTTAAGAGAGGAAAAGCTGTCAAAAAGAAGGGAGAAAGTCGAGAGAGAATAAGCCTTGACAGAATTTTTGGGTCTTTCTCGAAGTTCGTGCCAAGCAGTAAGAAAAACTGCGAGAAAACCCATTCCGTTCGTTGTAAACCATGCTTCCTAAGGTAACCGATCAAGGTGAGTGATTCCTGCATGTCTTGTGGCATTTTGAGCATTTGTTGCTTCATTTGTACGTTGGCTTGCATATCATGCCTTTGTGGCTTACATGTCATATTTTCCCTTGATTATGCATATTTCTTCTACTTTGTCATATATCATGTTCATGTTGGTGACTGTGGCTAGTTGTTGGGCCATCATGGAAGAACTCGTGCTCTTGGGGTGAGCCAAGGGGTGACTATGATGACCGCAGGGGTGATTGCAACACCCTGGCATTGCTACCACAGGGATGGATTTTATAATAGCATTATTGCATTTGCACGCATGTACTTTCCTTTTTTGGGTCACTCACTTAGATGTATATCTAACTTGGGTTGATGCCCCTGGAACGTTCCACGTTCTAGGTATTTCAAAGGTATCAGGTGTTTCAAGTTCCAGATCAAAGTGTGGGCAAGGAGGTGGAGCTTCGCTAGCTTTGGGATTTTGGTTTTATTACGTACCCGTGTAATTGTACAACGGTGATGTGTTGTGAATAGAAGCTAGGATGCTCAAGGTTGTAAAGGGTGTGTGTGGGTATTCTACAATTGTACCTGCTATGATGTGTTATGTTATGTTTTATGGAGTATTGAAGGTTGTATGCATTTCCTGTACATATAAAAGAAAATCTAGTGGAAACCCCTTTTATTTAGCTTTGGTTAAGCTTTTAGGTTCGATCCAACGCTTCCGTTGGTAAGGGTTTCCATGACGCCCATAGGTGATGTCTGCTTATATTCCAAACACCCGATATACTTGATTACTTGCTCATTGACTTGAGCTTCGGAGTACCTGCAGGGATGGGCCGGCTACTCAGTAAATTGAACCGGACACTTCATTGTTCCTCTCTTGGATCCACCACACTAGTGCAGGCCAACAAATCTTCATCGACCAATTCCTAATGTTGACAAAATATTATTGCCTTGTATAATTTGTTCTTAATTTCTTATTTGTGTCCAAGTGTGGAAAAATTATTTGTAAACATTTAAATTATTATTGAAGATTGTATAGGTTTCCTAGATCCGTTAAAATCTAGGTGAATTAGTTTCCAAGGTAAGTTAGGGAGAAAACCTTAGTGTAGTGGTTGCCTAGAACCCATTGTAATCTAGGTATGTATGTAGTTTTCAATGTGAGCTAGTGTGAAAATCTTGGTGATTTTGATTTAGTGGAACCCCAATGGTGGTTAGACCTTGGGAGAGTGGACTAGGTGTATGTGAAGACACCGAACCACTATAAATTATTTTGTGCCTCATTGTATTTATTTTTGTTATATCTTGTGGCTTACATTTATTATTAATCTCAAATATAACTTATTATATTTATCAAATATATATTTTTCAATAAAATCAATAATCAAGAATATTTATTAAAATTGAAAAAAAAAATTAATCACTCAATTCACCCCCCTCTTGAGTGGCTATACCCTAACGGACCAACAACCAGCACACTCAACAGCTTTCTGATTTAACTAATAATAGATAAATTAGTTTACAAATATGCATATGTACAGATTTAGCATTTTGCACAACATAAATAGATCAATTAATCTCTTTATGCATTCCAATTTCTATGAATACGCAATCATATAACATTAAATGTGACAAGAAAAGCTCAAATGGTCAAAATTGTGTACTTTTAATGTTTTTTGTAACGACTAGAAACAACTAAATTTTTTAATTTTAGTGCATGAATACTCGAATGAAAAATAAGGATACTCAATTGGATCCAACATATACTCAAATGGATTTTAGTAATAGTCAATTAAACTTAACTTCGATTGCACATTTCACTTAATCGATTACTGGAGACCTACTCTCTATCCACATAAAGTTACTTGACTAAGTCCTATAAATACTAAATTGCATAATAACCTACTGAAATACGAGCCAGTTCACAATTGATTAGCATTTATGCATCAAAAGGATTATTTGATTGAACATTCTTGGTATTCGATTGAATCATGTCATTATTTGAGTATTGAATACCTGATAGTCGATTGAAAAAATAAGATACAAAGACCTATTCTCTGTTCAGCATAAATTATTTAACTATGGTATTGTTAACATTGTGTTCCCTAATACTAGATTTGGATGACATCTAACAGGCTTATAATTAATACACTTATTGTATCTTTGTATATTTTAACGAAAGGTGATGCATGAGTTAGCTTAAGAGATGGTGAATTAAGCCTCTTTCACCTTTTTTGAAAATAGACTTGAATGAAAGAAATCAAAGTAAGAATATTGTAAATAAATAAACAAGAGCAGAACACGATATATATAGTGGTTCAGCCTTAATTGCCTAATCCACTACCTTGGTTCACAACCAAGGATTTTGCAAACACACACAGGTGTATTATATTACCTTGTAGTTTTTACAAGCTCAACTAAACACCTTCGCAGTTGGCTTTTTCAAATAGGCTTAAACAAAACCACTACTTTTTTTTTTAGGATCAAGTATGACCTTTACAATTTGGCTTTTCAAATAGGCTAAGCCACAACCACTACCTTATAAAGGCTAAGGCATAACATTTTACAGGTTCACAAGAAGTTGTGAAAAGATTTCTCAAGAGAAAAATACAAATGAAACAGTAAGCACAAGGACTTTTCTCTTGATAGAGAGTTATAAGATTTGGAATAAAGTACACTCTCTAAGAATTCTCAAAGAAGGATTTTTAATAAGAAAGCTCATGAGAAATAGGAATAAAATTAAGGAAGAATTCTTGAAGCTCTAGAAGACATGTATTGAACACATATGTAGCTCAAGTAACCTTCTTCAAGCAACTTCATCTCCTATTTATAGATTTCCTACATTGAATGTTAGCTAACATGGCATAATTCAAATTGAATGTTCCATTTGTCTCACAATTGCCATTTTTTATCCCTAACAACATTAAAAATTTATTAATTCATCCAAGAAAGCTCATGTTGTCTAAAATGCATCAAATGATTTGAAAAGTTAAAAAAGTTAAGCATTTAATGAATCTAACGACTATAATCTTCAAAAATAGATAATAGTTACTCAACTAAATTATGGAGATACTCGACAAATATAGCACTTCAATCGATTAGACTAAACATGTAGTCGATTATATAAAATTCTTACTCAACTATGACCAAGTCATTACTCAACTAACTTATAAGCCTTAGAGACTATGGATTAATCACTCGACTATCAAGTTAGGCTTAATCAACTAATACAAATAATTACTCAAGTACAATTATTTGATACTCGATTAATTTTGAAGCTCAGAAACTTAGCTAGAGACAACCCATTCCTTACTCGACTAACTCATAGAGATACTTGATTAACAGAAGCACATTAGCCGATTGACAAGAAAACTAAACTCGATTGATTTTTAAGAGAACCAAGAAATGTGTAAAGCACTCAATTAACATATATAGATATTCGATTAATTCAAGTACATTAGTTGATTGAAACTTTGGCTTTACTCTATTTAATATATGCTCAGATTTCAATGCTATAGAGATACTCAATTAATCTCCAAAGCATACTCAAGTGTTGAAAGATTAATACTCGATTATAGAATGTAAGACCCCCTTTCCTAGAACCATCGAGGAAGAGGTGCTACGGGGAAATTAGATAAAATAAAACTCATCATGCAACTTTGTCCCTCGGGCCAACATAATCTGAAACACATACCTATCTGATCTGAATCCTGCAACCATAAAAACTGTAAGCACATACTGTGGGCAATATGCCCCTAGCCCCCTAATCGTCACCAGGCGAGCAGCTCATAAACTGAACTGTAACTAAATTTGATGGGATCCCCGCAGACTAACCGCTTGACGTGCATAATGCAAAGCAATGCTCATATACATTCTGGCACACGATATGTAGTACTCCATAGAAAGTTATGTTCTATGCTCATAACAGAATGTATGCACATAATGTCACGTAATAATGCTAAACATGTCATATGATCATCATCATTTATATTGGAATATAAAGATTTAAGAGTTATGGGCAAGTTAACTTATCATAAATGTCATGGGATTCCAATATTTGAGATTATTTAATCTTGTTGTGACATAGATTTTTCAAAAAACATCCACCTGGGGGTATTTTTAGTGAATAAATACAAGTGAGCATATTTCTAATGAATAAATCTAAGTGGGTGTATTTTAAATGAAAAATTCCAAGTGGGATTATTTTTTTTAAAGAATAAATCATGAGTAAATGGCAAGGAAATAATTAATAATACTTATAATGTAAATATTCATGATTTTGAGGATAAAATGGTCCAAGAAAAAATGTGGCACTATTTCCTATAAATTGCACAATAAATGAATAGTAAGGGACTTTTTAACACAGTTCCCAAAGCTCCTCCTCATCTTCCGGCCGCAACATTCCAACATTCCTTCTTTCAATAGTCTGTCGCAACACTCCTTGGGCACTCCTTGTGGTAGTCTACCACAACCATTCTTGAGGCACCCTTGCGACAGCCCCTTCTTGCAGCAACCCTTCTCACAACACTCCTTATAGCAGCCCTTCTCGTGGCATTCCTTACGGCAACCCCTTCTTACGACAGTCTGCCGCAACCATTCTCTAGTGCCAGCTGAATCTTCTTTTGGCATTTCCTTGCGGCACACTTCAATTTCTCTTAGCAAATAACCTCTCAGCAAGATGATTATTCCCTTTCGCCAAGGCCAAAATCTCTTGGCAATTGTTGCATCTCTCAGCAATATTCAAATATAATATTGATGTGCTAATATTCAAATAGCAATTGGGATGCACTTATATTAAAAATATATATTATGCCTTGCAACCCATGAAGGTGTATTATTAATATGCCAATTTTCAAATAGCAACCCGTGAGCATGTATATTGGAAATATAATATGTAATTGGGCTACAGGCATATCACACGCTACCACTATCTAATTGTAATATCTCAACAATATATAAATATTAAATCACATTTGAATATGTTCAGCATACAAATATATTCAATCATATATACAAGTATATGTAATTCGGTCACATGCAATCCAATTCTTTAGGCAAGTGCCCACGGGGCCCCACGACTATGGCAATGTGTCTTATCCCCTATAACCTTTAATTGCAATTCACCCACTATGCACACCCATATGTCATACAAATATAAAATTATCCATAACGTGCAAGGTGAAGTGGATAGAAAAATACACAATGTGCATGGACTATGTGTGTGTCTATCAAGCTGTTTTAGGTGCCTAATGGGCCCACATTTCGGGCTTGGTCTTTGCACTCTTCAATTTCCCTTTGAATTAAATGTATGTATATACCATGAATATAATTGTTTAATTATATATTGTATTACCTTCATTATAACTCTTTCTCAGAGAATTAATCCATACCTTCCATAATTGAGATGCCATCTCATAGATATTATACAAAATTCAAAGTAATAGAAGCATCATCTATCGTCTCGGGATTTTACTCGGGCCGGATGCGTAGAGACCCAGAACCTGCTCTAATAGCTCGCCGTAAGGCCCACCTTCTCCTAGAGGACTCCCTAAGTTGTTCAGTCCTCTGGGGGGGATTCCTCTTAAACCCACCTGAGTATTCCTGACTTGCAAGTTCACCCTCGACACCTATTAAAAATACTATAACTAAACCTTCCCTTGTCGGAAAAGGAATATCTTTATATTCATTAATTATATCCTTTATTTATTGTACTAATTTCCCTCTAATACTGACTTAAGCATCTGAGGGCATACATGGGTGAGAAATCCCCGCGTGCCTTCTAACTTGTTCTTGTGAACGCAGTTATGCCCCAAACACATAGGAGACTACTCCCAGATAGATTAATCTACTACCAAAAATACCCTCGAGGGTTTATTCGAGACCCCCGAAGAGATAATAGGAGACTAAGGCTACATGATGCATACTTCCATAAGCAGACACCTACCAGCTATTCACCTCGCTCTACTGTTGCTCCAAGGTTCCTGCCTCACAAATTCTAATTATTGTATTTTTTGCAACAACAAATCTTTATTCAATTAATAACTTGGATTGGGGTTCACTGGATACCATATTTGAATTGATGGGAAAAACCATCTTGATATGAAGAAAGCATATCCGGATATGAAAAGGACATCCAGATACGATGAAGGCTCATCTGGATACCCTCACGCTCCCTAACGCGCCCTGGGAAGGTGGCACACGTGCCATCACGCGTAGCCCTTTCCCGGCGCGTGTATCACACACATCGCCCTTTTGTTTTGGACAACTTTGCCTCATTTTGGTTTTCCGGCCATAACTTCCTCGTTTTAACTTCGATTCGACCCCCGTTTGAACCTATGAGTCCCTTTTTTCCCCCTCTATAGGAATATTATAAAAAATTAAACTTATATCACCATTTTTCAGACTATCTGGGGCTAACTCCGACAAAGACCCAAAACTCCGACGATGCCCATTCTCCTTTGCTTCTCATCCGATTCGTTGCCTTCTTTTTGCAGAATTTCCTCCCTTCTCTCAAGAATAGGATCCTTAACTTAGAATCCCTCAATCCTCAACTCACTTGGAATGATTTGAGAATAACCTCATGGCCTTATTTATAGATTCCTCAGACCAATCACAGGTCGCCACTTATCCCTAGATAAGCTGTGGACTCTAAAAACTCAAAGCTATATTGGAGTGGGATTTGAAATCCAAAACTAGAATGGAATGAATTTTGAACTCCAAAATGATTCAAAGCCATATCAGAATAAAATTTGCAATCTAAAGTGACACACTAATACCCCAAGCTCCTTCCAAATGCCAGTTTTGCCTTGACTTCAAGTCCTCAAGCTTTGATATTTTACCACATTAACCCCTAAGTCCCATGCTTTTCAATTGGACCAAAAAAAATTGGAAAAAAATCATATTCAACCCTTTTTCAACTGGAATAAAAAATTACACTTAGGCCCTAAATGCATGTTTTGATTGCAAACCCTTTTATTTCATTCTAAAACCACATAAGGGTTGTTCTATTCACTAAATTAAAGCCTCCTTAGGGTTCCATGGATTTCTTGGAAGCCCCTTACCATCATTCAATTTTTCAGGCTAACTCACAGTTGTATGAAAAATTGTCTATTATTTGATTTCTTTCGGAATCATAAATCTCGTTTTAAGATGCTCGTCAATGACATACCTTTTTCCTTAGGTATCTAAGCTCCAGATCACTCCCTGTAGTTGATTCAATGATTTATTTTGCTATCAAGCCAATTTTTTGGTATTTCAAACTCACTAAAATTACGTGGTAACCTCATGAAAATATGAGGTATTACACAATCAACTTGAGGGAATGAGTATTGAGACCATCAAGGCCGAAATAGTTAAGGAGTATTGATTATATCGAGTATGTTTTGAGGAGAAAGAAAGATATACTTCTAGCTTCTTGAAGTATGGATTTTACTTGGCAAAAGAGTATTTAGAGATAACATGCCTGGACACTGACTTTTCTAATGTCATCTTCACGGGTAACAAGATAGGGGATATCCACGACTAGAAGTTATTCAGGGACCCTGATCCTATTTCGTCTAAGGCATTTTTGAATGAAGAGGCGAAAGATCTCTATAAGATTGCCGATCCATGGAGCCCATATGTACCAGAGCCGAACACGCCAACTGACGCAAGGACTTCTCAAGGGATGGAGGCAATAGGTGTCCTGGAAGACATTGAGTTCAGTGATTTGGACTTTAATGAGCATTCTTTTGGATTTGGTATTTGGATGACCAATTGGGAGCCTATCATGCGCATGAGCTATATGAATACATGGAACATGAATAAGAAGTAAGAAAATAATTTAATTGTTACCACAAAAAATGTGTCCTTTCTTGGAGCGAAGTCCTAATACTTGTGTGTTTGTCGGTATATAAAGATAATCCATCTCCCCAAATGGGGATGCTGCTCTTTTCCAACTCATAAAAGGTGAATCAATCAATTATATATAAATTTATGGAAATTAAGAAAGAGATAATGAAATACTTTCAGAGGTAACAATATACTTATCGAGGTAATGAGGAATATCCAGCCCTAAGACATATATAAAATTTGAGATAAATATTCGTAGGTTCAGAGTAAGGCGTGAGACATCCCCTATCTAACATCATCCAGGAGTACTACTATCGCCACTTACAACTAGGGGTGAGACGCGTGCCCGAGTCCACATATCGCCTTTTACCCGTCGGTCATGTCCGTAACCGGTATATCGCCACTATGCCCCGGTGCCATTTGGGAAAAAGGACACCAACCCATAAAGTCCCTTTGTGGAAAGGTCTAGCCATGAGGAGGGGTGCACGGACCTAGGCAACCTAGTGCAGTAAAAAGGGTAAGTACCAATGGACCTGCATAGAGAAAAAAATAATTTCTTACGACTATGTTCCTTCCACCAATTGGTGCATCAATGCAGAGGGCCAGTGGAGCAATCGTTTAAGGGAACGACCTTAGTCTTTGCATCCAAAGACGATGAGACTGTTCGAGATGCAAGAGCTTTAGGCCCTTAAGAAAGTTTCAATGGAAAGGATAGAGACCATAATGGCATGAAGTGCGCCAAGGGGTGCTTTATTTTGGTGACGTGGTTAGGTGGAAATTTTCCTAAGCAACTTATGTTGACAATCGAAATACTAATATTTTGTCAAAACGGTTATACGAGATGCCTGCTTCCACAATCATAAAGTTTTATCTAAGCGATTCTATGGGATGCCTACTTCCACTATGATAAGATTTTGTCAAAACAGTTCAACGGGGATGCCTACTTCCACTATGATAATATTTTGTCGAAGCAGTTTGGCGGGGATGCCTACTTCTACTATGATTAAATTTTGTCGAAGTAGTTTGGCCGGGATGCCTACTTCTAATATTATAAGATTTTATCGAAGCAGTTTGGCAGGGATGCTTATTTTTGCTATTTTTGCTTTTGCGGTTTGACAAAGTGCCTATGTCCGTGAGATGTATAAGGGCGTGGCTCTTGTCGCCCGATGTAGGAAAGATAAGGGTGCCATTTTCTGATAATTGTGGTTTTGGTGTTTTTGTTTTAGCACTTCGAGTCCTTTCTTATGTCTGCTCTTAGAGATTTCCTTAAATAGACAACTGTTCAGATAATTTGTGATGTTATGAGAATTCCTCTGCTCAAAAATCCTATTAATCCATATCTGTTTGATTCTGAACTTGGGATTACATAAGATGTATAATGGGATGAGCCTATGGGATTCCATCCCTTTAGCTCCCCATTCCAATTTTCAGTCTTTCCCTGAAATACTACAAAATAAAAGATATAAACATATACGTGTTACCCAATATATTTTATATCACAGGATCATTTTATTTGCGTAGTTCAATACAAACACCTATGTCCGCAATTTACAAGAAGTTAGTTAGTAATGACTTCACTTGGCAGCTTCTGCTTGCAAGCAAGTGATATCTGATATACGATCTGGAATAACTTAGCTCTGTGTCTTCAGATATGGCATTGCTAAAGCAATTAATAAAACGATGCAAGTGCTTACAACGATCCCTTACCTTTGGAATATGGCAAAGGGTCATCAGAAACTCTAGTCGTAGCTGATCACGAGTGTAATACCCCGAGAGCCTAGAGAAGTTAGTATATATTGAGGATAGTGTAAGGAAGGAAACAACACCAACTGGATACCTTTTGGGCTGAATGTAGGAAAAGAACTCTAGGGTTATGCGTGCTTGAGCTAGGGTAGCTCAATGATGGGTGACCCCCTAGGAAGTTCGCATAGGCCTATCAGGGTAAGTTGTTCCGATCCTTCCTATCGCTCGATGAGGGATGTTACAAGTGGTATCGGAGCCGACCCCCGAGCCTCTGAGCGCGGTGGTGGGGCAAACCTCAGCAAGGACGCTGAGTCCCTAGGGGGGGTGCGTGTAGGCACCTTAGGCAAATCCCACATCGGCAATCCATCGGGGGGAGGTCTGGGATCGGTTGTAAGGTTGCATAACGAGGACGTCATGTGCTCAAGGGGGGAGAATGTAATACCCCGAGAGCCCAGAGAAATTAGTATATATCGAGGATAGTGTAAGGAATGAAACAACACCAACTGGATACCTTTGGGGCTGAATGTAGACAAAGAACTTCAAGATTAAGCGTGCTTGAGCTAGGGTAGCTCAAGAATGGGTGACCCCCTAGGAAGTTCGCATAGGCCTATTAGGGTAAGTTGTTTTGGTCCTTCCTATCACTTGATGCGGGATGTTACAGGTGGTATCAAAGCCGACTCCTGAGCCTCTGAGCGCGATGGTGGGGCAAACCTCAACAAGGACACTGAGTCCCTAAGGGGGGTGCGTGTGGGCACCTTAGGCGAATCCGACATTAGCCATCCATCGGGAGGAGATCTGGGACCAGTTGTGAGGTCGCATAACGAGGACGTCATGTGCTCAATGGGGGAGAATGTAATACCCCGAGAGCTCAGAGAAATTAGTATATATCGAGGATAGTGTAAGGAAGGAAACAACACTAACTGGATAACTTTTGGGCTGAATGTAGACAAAGAACTTTGAGGTTAAGCGTGCTTGAGCTAGGGTAGCTCAACCCCCTGGGAAGTTCGCGTAGGCCCATCAGGGTAAGTTGTTCTGGTCCTTCCTATTGCTCGATGTGGAATGTTACAACGAGGCTTGAATGAGCTAAGATGGAATACCAAACACCTTCAAGCAAAGGGGGAGGAGATTGATCCAGGAGTATTTGCAAAAAGATGCCATCACAAAGTTGTCTTCTTGGATCAATAGATCAGCTTTTGCGAGGCTGCTGCAAAAGATGCTGATAATTAATCTCCTTTCATCAACACTTCGTGCAGCTTTACCAACTCCTACCTACCCCCCTACGCTGGAATCTCCCTAAACTCGGAAAAAATATTTGAGGACATTGGAAAGTTTGGGGAGATGCCTTATTTGGCATAGGAGGAACATATCTGAGGGAACTAGCATGCTAGAAGAGCTGCGTCCTGGGTTCATAAAATGCTCTAGTAGACGCATCCCAAGAGGTCTTTACCGCGGAAAAGGTCTTCACATTCTTCATTCTTCACAACAATACTCCTCCATGGGAGCCCGCATTACTAGGGAGGATGACCCCATCATCAAATAAAAGTTTGGGAAAAGACAAACTCCCGAACTTGGCCTTCGATATCCTCGGGGGGTTCATCCTTATTTTCTACATACCTAGCCTGAATCCATGTCCCGAAGGGATATTTGTTTTCTTAGGTGGGTTTTAGAGAGAGAGAGATTGAGTGTTGGGACAGATGTATGAAAAGAGTCCATGGGATTCATGGAGCCAAAAGATCAAAAAGATCAATTTGCCTTCGAAATAGCGACTATTTATAGACAAAATGGTGGGACTCATGGTTGAGTCAAAAGGCTATTCCAAGGAGTGCCTTAGGGACTAGGTTGCACGGAAACAGAAACGGAAAACATCTCTGATACGAAATGGAAAACGTCTCCGATACGAAATGGAAACGCAAAAAAAGGTATTTTCTAAAAAGTTAAGAGATGGAAACCCAAGATAAACTGTAAATTTTAAAAATATAGGGGGTTTTGTAAATACAATTTTTAATATAGAAAATTATAAAAATAGTTCAAACACAATACAAATAAATATAAACAATAATCATAAATTGTTAATGTAAATGCAATATGCCCTACTTACTAGCTATTAACTTTAAGATATTCATGACCTTGAAAATAACTTAATAGAAGAGATAACACATTATTATTGTAAATGCAATATGCACTAATGATTCAATCTTAACAAAATTTGAAACTGATATGTAATATGCCATGTTGCTGAAAAGATTTGATTGGTTTAAAACTAATTTAGTTTTGATATAAATAAATTAGTAACCAAATACTAAACAAAGAGAGAGAACATATATAACTTGCTGCTCCAAAACACAAATAGTCTTATGAACAGAAAGAGAGGTTGACGACAACGAGAGAGCACTTAAAATCGGAATCGGAATCGACAGTAAACGAATGACGACCAGAATCGAAAAGGATGAAATAAAAAATAAGAAGAAAGAAGAAGAAGAAGAAGAAGAAGAAGAAATAATGGCGTGAGTGACAGCAAATTCAGAGAAACAACACGGACGAAGAAGAAGAAGAAGAAAGAGGGAAAAATTGGGGGTGTTCGACTGGCCTTCAAGATGCGTGTGACATAGACGACAGCTGCTGTCGTTAGAAATGCTTTTTTGACTATTTTCTATAAATTGGGAAACAGCCCTTGAATGTTTCACAATTTACAAAAACGACTCAAAAAAGG
The DNA here is from genome assembly GCF_014633365.1 of Diospyros lotus. Taxonomy (NCBI): domain Eukaryota; kingdom Viridiplantae; phylum Streptophyta; class Magnoliopsida; order Ericales; family Ebenaceae; genus Diospyros; species Diospyros lotus. The sequence goes on from NC_068347.1 coordinate 11,862,678, forward strand.
TTTTGGGTCAATTTCTCCATTTTCAAAATGGGAAACGATTCAGAAATGCCGAAACAACGACTCCGAATTATTTCTGTGCTTCTTAGCTTAGGGAGTTTAGAGGGCCTAGAGAAGTCTTCGAGGTGGGATGTAACATCCCAGATTTTCAAACTCAGATATGATGTAATACTTGAGGAAACAAAGCATTTCCTTTGAAATCAAAAGATTCGATAGGCACATGTGTGATTCCCAGGTGAACTTTCGAGGAACAAATGAAGGATTTCCGAAGGATTGTGGAGGCAAAAGCAAGAGATCATCATCTTAAGGGATTTTGGAAGGGTTTAAGCAATTCTAGGGCTCAAGTGACATAAGGACAAAGAACTTTTGGGCTAAGGGGTTATTTGTGAGAAACTTAAAATATCTACTAAGTGGTTATGGGAACCAAATGAGCTAACAAGTTGTTGGAAATGAAATCATGAGTAATGATGGGAAATGTAGAAAAATGAATTAACCATGTGGGAGTAATGATGGGAAATGTAGAAAAATGAATTAACCATGTGGGAGTATTGATGGGAAATGTAAAAAAAATGAATTAAACCATGTGGGATGTAATGATGGGAATATTGGAAAATATAATTAAACATGTGGAGGTTCAAAATATCAAGGACACATGGCATACTTTGGTTGGATGCACATGGATGGAATGATGACGCGACACGTGGTGCGATTTGGTTCGTCGAAGTTTCCTATAAATAAGGGCTTTGGGGTTATTCATTTTGAGCACCAAGAAAGGAGAAAAGAAAGGGAGTTTGAGAGAAGAAACGCTGCCAAAGGAAGGTGGAAAATCTGCCAAAGAATGAGGGAGAAAAGGCCTTGTCAGGAATGATTGGGTCACCACAGTAAAGCATTCCAAATGACATTGAAACTACAAGGTAAGTCTGATTTCATTTTATAATCCTGTAGAGGGTTGAATAAGGATGTCGTAGGTTCAAACAAGGGTCAAATCAGAGTTAAAACGAGGAAGTTATGACCGAAATACCAAAAGGTGGCAGAGCTATGCGTTTTTAAGGGAAGCGCGTTAGCCACCTTCCGGAGGCGCGTGAGGGCACGTGAGACCTCCTCTTGGCCTGAAATTTTTCATCCTTGACCCTATTTTAATTACCTATAACCCTATGTAATCATACTTGGTGTTTTGTTTACTGAAATGCATGATTTCTGTAGAGAACCCATTCTCGCTCATCGTAAACAGTGCTTCCTAGGGTAAACCTTCATGGTGAGTGGTTTCCACATGCTTCTTGCTTCCTCTTGATTATTCCTTGGTCTCATTTATGTGGGGTTGGTGGCTTACATCTCATGTTTCCTTGCTTCCAAGCATTTCTTTCCTATTATGCCTACACCACGGAGTTTGTTGTTGTGGTTCATTGATGGGGTTAAACATGATTACTCTCGCACGTGGTTTGTGGTTTGCACATTATATTTTTCTTAGTTTGTGCACCGTTCCTATAGGTGGGGCCATGCTTACTTGATATTCCTTAGTTTTTACATATTCCTTCTGCTTTGTCTTCAAAATGTTGTTTAGTGACAATGGCTATTGGTGAATTGAGAATTTGTATATGATGATTGGACACTTGTTGGTGAATCGTTACGATAATCAGGGGGGCAATCCCATGCCTACAGGTGGGGTCATGCCTACAGGTGGGCCTGCAAGGTTGGACTCCGATCACGTGCCTACAGGTGGGGCTAAGGCGTTTCACACGAGGGCCGATCGGAATGATGGTGACTCAAGGAGACTTCTTGATATATTGCATTTTTGCTCTTGCATACACTGTTTCCTTTCTTTCTTACCACTCACTTAGATGTTATTATCTAACCTCGGGTGTTTCATACCCTTGGGGCATTCAACGTCCCAGGTTTATCAATAGTGCTAGGTGTTCCAGGTCTAGTTCGAGCAAGGGCAAAAAGGTGGTGATTGGCTAGCTTTGGGTTTTATTTCATTATATACCCTTGTAACCAAGTAATGTATTGTAATAGCAGCTAGGATACTCAAGGTTGTAAGAGGTGTGTGTGGGTGTCCAACGGTTGCTCTTATGTATATGTACAGTAAGATGTACCTTTGTAATACCATAGATTAATGGGTATACAGGGTATGCGGTACTGTTGTGGTGGCCATGATACACTTTAAATGTTGTATGGGGAAGCTACCATGGTGAGGGTTTATTAGCTAGCTTAAGCGTGTGTTGCAGTTATAATTACAAGTAGTGAGTTGTGTCTTTTGAATTTATTGAAAGTTGTATGTGTCTCTTGTACATGTAAAGGAAAAGTGAGTGGAAACCCCATTTATTTTGCTTTGGTTAAGCTTTCAGATTCGATCCAGTGCTTCCGTTGGCAAGGGTTTTCATAAAGCCCTAGGTGATGTCTGCTTGTATTTCACGTTGTTATGTATTTGAAAAAGTGGGGCATTACATGGGACACCCTGATGGCTATCTCTGAGAGGCCTCGAAGAGGGCTTCGGGCGACCAGATGGCTTAGGTCCGAGAAACCCCAAAGGGTGTCCTTTGGACTTGGTCAAAAATTATGCATGTCGATCTCGGGGGGACCCATTAGGGGTCCAAAAGGCTTCTAGCCCAAAGACTATCCAGGGAAGATTGAACTCTAAAATTACTTTAAAACTTAGGAGAATTTTAGGGCACCCCACAATAGAAACAAAATAGAAGATCCTCCTTGATGAATACTCCATTTGCATGGCTTCAATTTTGGTAAAGTTGAGTTTTTTTCCTATTCTACACTTGTAAAAAAATTAGAATTTCCATATTATGCATCATGAAATTTGAACATGCTAACTGACTGTGAGAAATAATAGACACCCAAGAAGGGGTGAATTGGGTTATTAAAAACATTTTAGATTCAAAAGATCTTTGTGTAAAGAAAAATGTTTAACCTTCTTAAAGCTTTTGAAAAATAGTGATAAAAGTTTCTATTGAAGGATTTATCTTTAGTTGATTAAGGAAATAATGATGTAAGTATATTTTGAGTGAAAAAGAAATTTTTAAGATCAATCTTGAAACAAATATAACAAACTATAAATGCCGAAAATAGAAACCTAACTTGCTGAAATGAAGGTAAAAATAAATAATGCAGCACATACAAATTTTATAGTGGTTTGGCTTAACTAGCCTACTCCACTCCCTTGGCTTCTTACCAAGGATTTCAACAATCCATTATAGCTTTTTCCAAGATCAGCTATAACCTCAACTTTTCGATATATTAGTTATTACCAAATACACAGCTTTTATAAGGATCAGTTGAAACCTTTTTACAAATGCTTTTTATGAGCTTAAGCACAATCCCTTTAAGCTTTAAACAAGATATAGGAAAGTATAGAATAAAGCTTAGAGAAGCTTTTACAATATATCACTCAAAAAAGATAACTTCTCACAAATTAAAGAGAGATTAGAAGGATTAAGAAGACAAGCACCATTTCTTTCTTTTTTTTATTGAAGATGAAAACTGGAGGTATCTTTTTAGCTCAAGACAGTAGTAGAAAGCATTCGAATAGCCCATGTTTCTTTATCCTTTTGTAAAACCCGACATTTTTTAGCATCAAATATGATGTAATGCTTAAGACTATTAGGTTCTGATACTTAAGGAAATAGGTCATTTCAAGGGATTATAGAAGTCATGATGAGGTACACAAATCAAAGCATGAGGTGGCAAGGCAAAGGTTTAAATAGCTGAAAAGGTACATACGTTAGTTTACATTTCAATTCAGCTTTGGATTTCAAACAACATTTAAATCCACCTTTGGATCATTTTGAAATCCAAGACTTAGCCTCAAAAGTCTCCAAAATTTATCCTCAAGGACACATGGCAAGCAACCATTGGATTACTTGGAAGCTAAGTTAAGGCCTCATGATGATGCATAATGACTCCCTTGAGGTGGTGAATAAGACTCATGATGACCCTTGAGGTGACGAGATGTGGTTGGTTAGTATAAATAAAAGCCTAGGTTGATCACAAATCATTCCAAACATTTTTTAGGAGAATCTCTTCTAAAATGAGGGAAGAAAAGAGGAGGGTCTGGTTCTTGAGAACAAGGGGAGAATCCTACAAAAAAAAGGAAGAAAATCGGTGGAGAAACGAAGGAGAACAAGAGGTTCACCCCATGAAGGACAGTCACCGAAAAATGCCCCCAACCTCTAGAAAAATCAAAGGTAAGTTTGATTTCTCAGTATAATCTTTTAGAGAACTGAAAGAGGAGTCTATAGGTTCAAACATAAGGCGAAACGGAGCTCGGATGTGGGAGATATGGTTGTTTTAAACGGCAACCCAAAAATCCAGCGGAAGGGGGCAGCGACGCATGTAACACATGCGCCCTAGATTGCTATGAGTGGCTGCATGTTCACCCTTCTGGTGGCGCATGGTGGCACGTGCGAGGCCCTCTCTTGTTGAAATTTTCCAGTTTTCAAGCTCTTTTAATTTCCTTCAACTCTATATAAGAATATCTTAAGTTGATGCCTCAGATTTTATGCAATTGCAGCAAAACCTAAACCCGAACCCTGTAAACAGTAACTTCAAAAGGTATAAAGCTAAGATGAGTGGTTTATGCATGCTTCTTACTTCTTCTTGATCACTCTTGGGTTCATTTATGGGTGGTTTGGTGCTTACGTCTCATGTTTTCTTGGTTTGGAGCATATCATTTCCACTTTGTTGCATCGGGTATGACCATGACGACTTTCATGCATGGCTTGTGGCTTGCATATCATATTCCTTATCTTTTTTCATATATCATGTCGTGGTTAGCAGGTTACATCTAATGTTTCCTTGCTTTGAGCATATCTTTCCCATTTTATACGCATATCGGTGTTTGTATTTGTGGCTAGTTGATGGGACTAGAATTTGAACATGATGATTGACAGCTTATTGGTGGAACATCACGATGATCAGGGAGAAATCCAGTGCCAGAGGTGAGGCCATGCCTAAAGGCAAGGAATGAGAAGTTGGACCACGATAATGTGCCCAGAGATGGGGCTTAACTTAGAGGTGAGGCTGAGAAGTTCGACACGAGTGCTGGCAGGGATGATTGTGACTCGGGGAGGTTTTATATGGACATGATCTTGGGAGATTTGTACTTATTTCTACATATTTCCTGGCATAACTGCATATTGCTCTTGCATGCATAGTTTCCTTTCTTGTACCACTCACTTAGGTGTAACAATCTAACTCGGGTGTTTCATACCCCTAGAACTTTGAACGTTCCAAGTATGTCAGATGTGACAGGTATCCCAGGTTCAAGTTTGAGTAAAGGCGAGGAGGAGGTGGGCATTTAGTTTTGGTTTTCTTGATTTGTTCATACAAACTTGTAATTCAAAGAGTTGTATTGTAAATATGATACTTGAGAACAGGATGCATGGAGGTGGGTGTGTCCAATGGTTGTACTACAAATAACAAGCAAAAGATGCGATGTTTATATTGTTGAGTGAAAATCCTAGCTATTTATCTACTCAAGTTCGATCCTTGCTTCTATTGATAAAGGATTTCCAATAATGCCTGAGGTTTTTATTAACGTATAATGAACTTCATATAGCTTAATTATATATTTGAAAAGTGGGGCGTTACACCTTTTCTCCTTTTATACTTGTTGTCAAGAGAATAAAATATACAAGTACAACCTTCTTTTTTCATGAAATAATATTAGAACATTTAAAAATTAAGATAAAAAAAATAAGAAAAAATTTAGAGTTATTTTGGAGCCTTAATGGTCAAAATTGTGCATTAAAAGCACTTGCAACGACTAGTTTTCTAGGTTTCAGCACACTTTTTACTTGATTACAAAGAGTTTGTAATCAAATATTTTTAACAAATACTTGATTATTTTTGTTCTACTGAGACATGAATTAAATACTCAATTGCTTCTCAAATATAATTGATGTGATGATCTGCTCCCACCTATCAGGTGCCATAGGTGTCCAATCGACCGAATCATTCTCCTATCAAGCAATAATTGAAGAGATGGACTACGTTTTTATAAGAAACGCCTTATGTGGGGACTAAACTTTGTCCTTCTCTTTGATCCACTCTAGGATTCGGTCCCAAACACTTAAAAAAAATATTGCGGAACGGAACCCGAACCCCGAGTGAGGTTCACCTTTCTTCAGCTCACCTCACAACAAGCCAAAGATGACCCAGGCACAAAATAACATATCAAAAATTCATTGAGTACTGGGGATTTATGGAAAAATCCTTTTTGATCTTTACACAATCAAAAAACTTGGCTCCACCAAACTAAAGCCACTTACAACATGGAATCTCATAAGCATCTAATACATTAAGTTGATTACAACCAACTAGATACCATCTAGAGCCAACAACACATACATTCAACAGACAAGAACATATATGGAATATATACAACATACGAAACTCAGGCAACCACGCTAGTCGCCACTTCATCCTCCCGACATTATCACGGCTTGCATCTGGACTTGCAATATCTACAACACAAGGTGAAACCTCATGAGTCATAATGACTCAGTAAGGGTGCAAATGAATGTAAACGAGATAATATATGAGATGCAATGACAAGTAAATATGCATGAATGGTGAGGCATTACTACCTTCCGAACCCATTTGTTTGAGGCATTAACCTCTCATATTACTCCTAGCATGCATCTAGTCTCCCCATAGCCATAGGACTCCACTAGACCACCTATAAAGCATACACAACAAGCAACTGTACACAACATATATTCATTGATTTTGCCAAACATTCACAAGGCCGCCCACCCTTGGGGCCATCACTTACCTAGCTTGAAACTTTTTCTGCCATGAGCGAGAACACTTGGCTGAACTCCAAACTATTCTAGGATCATTGCCTCCATGGTAGAACCTAGATGCAATCACACAGAAACTCAACTATATCATAAATTAAACTAGGGCCTATGTTTTTGTCATACCTTACAAAAACTCACTCGTCAACTATTTTTAAACAACCCCAACTAAGGGTTTAATCCCAACAAAAGCTTATTCTACATTATCACCCATAATGCAAATAACTCGAAATAATTTAATTCATTTACCTCAACCAATCTGGAGGAGAAATCTGGCAAAACCCCACACTGGTGTTGCCCCGCCGTCGACGGTCGCCACAGCCGACCTCCCGAGACCGCTCGCATCCGTCGTTACTATCGCTGCTTCAGCGATCGCCAAGCACTGCCTTGGTCGCTGCTCTCCACAACCACACCACCAACCACCCCTAGTTACTACAAAGTCATCGTCATTGGCCGCCTTTAAAGTTGTTTTGTCAACCTCCATCGCTGACCACCGCTGCTACTTCAGGCCGCCGCCGCTACTACCATTATCAATCAACTTTCAACCGCCACCAATCACCTCCACCTATCTTTCTCTCCTTCAATCTCTCTTCCATCTCTTAGCCAAATGCTCTCAAAGGAGAGAAACCAATTTCAAAATTTAATTTTTGGCCACTATTAAACACTTGGCCCCCAAGCTTCACACACACACACATATATATAATTACACATTTAACCACTTCCAAATTCTCATTAATTCCACTTGAAGAATTATTAATTACACTTGAACCCTCCAAGGCCTTAAATTATTTACCATCAAGCCACTAAAAATCTTGATTTCTCTGAATTTAATAATCGATAGCTACTCGGAAAGATCGATTTTGTCCCGGTGCCTTCACAAGACCTTTTCTCCACCAAAAAATGCTTCAGGGTTGCCTCACACACAAAAATGAGCCCCCCTCAAGGTCCCTTTGACTTTTTGGATGTCCTTTACGACCATTCAATACAGTCAACAATTTGGCCTTATATAAAAACTATTCCAGAAACTATTTAGGATCCGATTGCTTTCAGCATCATTAGTCTCACCTCGAGACACTCGCCAACCTCGTGCCCTCTTTCCTAGACATCCAAGTCCTAGAGCATTCCCTACCGTCAATTAGATAATTTGTTAATTTATTTCTCAAAACCAACTTTTGGGGCTCTCTAGACCACTCAAGGGTCTTCAAAATTACTGGAAATCCTATATTTTCCAACACCATCTAATATCGGGTATTACAATAGATTATACATCAACTTGTACTCGATTGCAAATGAAATATAATGACCCGTTAGAGGGCCTAGAATTTATTTAGAATTATTTAATTAATTTTTGAGTTAAAAGAATTTGCTAATTAATTATTTAATGTGGAAATTTAGAGATTTTTAAAAGAGAATGATAGCATTTAATGGCATGAAAGTAATTATAGAGTTTTAATAATAATTTCTTTTAATAGGAATTATTTATTTATATGATATTAAGTATTTAAAGGAGATTGAGAATCCATGTGTGAGAAGGATTAAGTGGAAATTATCTAAATTAATTAAGAATAAGGTCTCCAAGTTATAGTAAGAGAAGGAGATAGGCTTCTAGCGCTTCTTATGTGTGTATATAAGTCTCATAAGACTTAACTTTCTTCACACCGTAAAGAACAGAGAGCCAAAAAGAGGTAGCAATGCTTTGGCATATGAGATTCTTATTGAATCATTTGAGTCGATCAGAATTATCAAGGCAAGTATCTTCCCTGTAATCCCTTTCATTACAGGTTTATGTTAGTTCATCCTCATATTTTCAAGATTCTAGTTTGATCCTCAATTGTATCAGTTAGCAGAGAAGCGTACGTATATAAATATATATGTATTTATATCAGCATATAGTAAGTTCACGAACGAGATATGCATGATTTCTTATAGCGATTCAATCAAACATTATCTTTAAATCATCCTTGATATTGTTTCTTGACAATTGGAATTTGTTTTCCCGAAATTTTTTTCAAAATGGTGTAGTTTTGTTAAGTTTTGTTCAAAAGCAGAGTCCACATTAGCGTTCATGTTCATCAAATTTAATTGCAGATATTCGAATGGGTCTTCCCATATCTAAATGGGTTAATCTATGTATGTGAGTGGCATCCAGATGGGGCAGTGCCTATCCGTATGAGTGAAAAAGATTTATGTGAGACATCCGAATGGCTTTGTTTGTATCTGGATGTCCTTTGTTTGATATTCGGATGCCCCTTTGTTTGATATCCGGATGCTTTGATCCGCATCCAGATGAGTTTAGTGATTCCTTGAGAGTGATATATGGATACCTTGTGCTGTATCCGAATGTGTCTATTATTATTGAGAGTGATATTCAGATACATCGAGTCATATCCGAATGTGTCTAGCCTAGTGTGTGATATCCAAATGTCTCCCTCATGCATCGGACGAGTCAAGTTGATATCTGGATGCCTTGTTTTATATTCAGATGCCTCTCTCAAGTTTTGAAATTTCATATCCGAATAGCTGTTGTAGCATCCAAATGTCTTAGAGGGATATCCTGATGATTTGAATCATATTCGGATGTCTTGTGCCATATCCGAATAAGTCTCAACATATCCGAATAGCTTGTGTTTATAAGCCCAGTGTATCTGAATGAGTGTTCAGCATATCTGGATGGGCTTCCATCGCATCCAGATGTCTTTCCTCACATCTGAATGTCTTCTTCCATGTCCGGATGTCTCCCTTCATATCCGAATAGTTCCTTTGAGATCAGAGTGTGTTTTCCAATGAATTCTAATTCAAGTTTTATTTAAATTAAAATATTCAATAATTCCAAATATTGAATTCATATGCCATAATATGTCAAAATTAATTATGCCCATATTACATAATTAATAGAATCTTTGCATTCCAATATATTGAAGATCAAACTATATGTTTAGCATTCATTATGACATGATCAACATTATTTCGTGAGATTATGTACATACATCTTAGTATGAGTATTGAGCATGACTTTATATGGAGCACTTCATATCTTGTGCTAGCATGTGTTTAGACATTGCATTTAGTATACGCAAGGCGGCTTGTCTGCGCGGATCCCACCAGTTTCAGTTTATGTGTTGCTTTCCTGGTGACGACCAGGGAGCTAAGGGCATATTGCCCACAGTATATGCTTACAGTTTTTATGTATACAGAATTCAGATCAGTCAGGTATGTATTACCAGATTATATGGGCCTATGAGCCAAAGTTGCATACTTGCATTTATTTATAATTTATTTGCATTGCATCTTGTAAATGCAATTTTTCAATGATTATTATATCTCTCAATACAAGAAAATAGTTAGTATTTTATCAGTATCGATATTCTTTGATTTAGCTTCAGTTAGAGCTTTATAGCTCACCTTGTACTCTTGACCATTCCAGGTCCTAGCAAGGGAGTACCAGATGTGAGGCCTAGCAGCAGTGGTCAGTAATGCGTGTATGCGGAGCTTCTCAAGAATAAAAGATGTGTAGGAGTTTTGTTAGTTTATAATATCTTATTAGTTTAGGATTATTTTAAATCTTAGTTGAGGGATTGTCCCTTAGACAGAGTTTATGGTTTTCAGTTTATGTTGACTTAGAGTTCAATTTCTATTGTTTGAGATGCTTCTAGTTTTGATTAGTTGAGTAATTGATGATTTCAGATTCAGTTTATTAGAGAGTTTATTTTATTCTATCTATTTTTCCCGTAGCACCTCTTCTTGGGCAATTCTAGGAGAATGGGTGTTACACGAAAAATACTCGATTATAAAAGAATAATACTCGTTTATAAATTGTGATTACTTAATTACTTTTGATCTAGCTGAAACTTATAATAAATATTCGATTACAAAAGAATAATTATGCTAGTACAAAAGATATATTACTCAATTACAAAATTCAATCACTCAAGTAAAAGATGCTAAAAAATTCTAACATATATTTACTTGATTACAAGAGAAGATTACTCAAGCATAAATAGATATTTACTCAATTATAAACATGAGTACTCTATTGCTTTTACCATACTAGAGACATAACTACTCAATTACAAAACATATTAGGCGAGAACAAACTCTTACATACTAGAATACATTATAACTTGTAATCGATTATATGCTATAAAAAAATTGGTTACTCGATTACAATAAGAATTATACTCGATTAAAATAACGAATACAAAGACTCAACAGGCTATATCAACATTTTACTTGAGTAACATGGAATATTTACTCAATTAATACTTTGAAGCACTCGATCAATTATATATCTTACTAGATTAAAACTCTATCAAAAATCATCTTTAACATAATGTTTTGAATATCATCAAAATAATTTTTTTATCAACATCATCTAAATTAGAAACATAAACATTAGACTAAAATATAAAACACAAGTGTTGTTTGTGAAAGTTGGTTAAAACTAACTTTCCAATAACCTTCGGTTGGTTACATAGAAAGCCTTAATGGACCAAGATAATGAGATAATCTTATATCATGGAATTTTGCTAGATTTCTAAGGAATAATAAGTTGACTACACTAAATGTTACTCAACTAAAAATATTCCTTTCTAAATTAAGAAAATATATTCTACTTAACACACAACATAACACATTCCATAGAAATACAATTACCCAAATAACAATTTATTCACATATACTTTATCAAATACACACATTGTTATTGTACTTTTTATATATTAGTTTTGATGATGAAAAACATATATTTGCTTAATCCCTAAATCATGAGTCAAGGCTATGGTTTTCAACATATATCAATTTCAATATTACTTTGTGAAAATGAAAACTAAATGAATTTCAAGTATTAAGATTTCAAAACCCTGTTTTGACTAAGTCTGGAAGGTCAGCACCTTATAAGGAGACATATAAGAAAATATTTTCTTTTTAAAAAATTATCTCCCAATATTTTGATAGCTAATATCCATTAGTGCTAAGATAATTTTTAATGAATTTTTCATTAAATAGAAAGTATATATTTTTGAGGTGGTAAAATCGCAAAATGCTAAGTTTATATTAAAACCAAAATTCTACTTTCTTATTGTTTTGGATTTTGATTTTCTAGATATTTTTATTGAATCCAAATGGGGGGTACTTTGTTATTTACATTTATGTATTAAAGTAAATGGAAGGTAAAATATAAATAAGAGAAATGTAAATTTGTTGTGATGTATACATGTTGTGGATTATGTGCTTTCAAACAAATCATTCTGAAATCTATCATGTTTCTGTGCATGTTTCGAAACCCTTTTGAAAATGTTTTCATGTTTTCTAAAGTGTATATGCTATTTCGAAATATCTATGTATTAGCATTTGTTTCAGGTTTTGGACTATGTTTCGAAACCTATATGTCATGTTTCGAAACCTCATTTCCAAAGAGGTATGTTTCGAAACATGTATATCATATTTTGAAACCTCTTTCAGTTTAAGTAATATGTTTCAAAATCTACCTTAGTATGTTTCGAAACCTATGTCTCTATCAGCAAAGATCCGAGATGCTTTTTGCTTTGCATTGTAATATTTATCTAAAAGCTTCTCAAAACATTTTTTAATGCATTCTCCATGATTTGCAAAATTCAAATTCAAATTTGAAGTGGAGATCATTATTATATGTTAGTGGGGAATAGATTATGTCTCCTACTCAATGTTGTCTCTAAGTGAAAGTATAGCTGGAAAGGCTATATGTTTTGAAACATGAGGAGTTTGTTTCAAAACCTAAGTGTAAAATTGTGATGTTTCGAAACACATATGCTATGTTTCGAAACCTATTTTTCTGTCTTGTCTCTAACGGCTATAAACGGCTAGATTTCTATCTCTTGATCTAAATAGCATGTGTTTGAAGATAAGAACAAGAGAACACACACTAGAGACACATACATAAGCACAAGTGGTGATCAAAATGTTTTATTGAGCTCTCAAAGAAAATCTATCTACATCTTAAGCTTGTGCATTGCAAGTGTTAAAGGAGAAGCAAGTGCAAACATCGAGTCTCATCTCTTCAGCTCTCCTCACCTCAAGCTAAGAGGTTTGTGCAGCCATTGGTAAGGCATTTCATTGCTATAAATTTCATTAGGTTGTAAAAGATAAAACTTTATTTATCTTAATTGTTGTAAGATTTGAGTTTAGCCTAAAACTCATTGTGGTGTAAAGGTTTGAGTTGAGCCTAAAACTCATTATGTTAAAGGTTCGAGTTTAGCCTTAAAATTCACTCGGTGTAAGGTTTGAATTAAGCCCGTAAAAACTCACTTGGTGCTAGGTTTGAGTTGAGCTCGTAAAAAATCACTTTGTAAGGTTTTAGGGTGAATCATGGTAAAACCTTTGTTATGGTTAATCACTAGTAAAAGTGATTGGGATTGAAAATCCTTTAAGTGGGTAAGCTTGAAAGTAGTGGACTAGGCAGGGTGCCGAACCACTATATATCTTGTGTGCAAGTGTTCTTCTGCTTTTTGCCTATCATTATTGCCTATTGCACATGCATTCATAAGATTTGTTATCAAAGACTAAAATAGTTTTTCTTGAGCATAAGTTTATACATATACATATAAAACATATCTTTGATATACAAACATCTTTGGTATACTTTTACTTATGTAAATCATCCTTGTAAAAGATCATTAGTTTGAAATACAAGCCAAAAGATTTCGAATCAAGCAAAATAGTAAAGTAGATTTCGAAACATACATTTCATATTTCGAAACTTGCAAAACAGAAAGGTTTATTTCGAAACATATAGAGTAGATTTCGAAATCTACTAGAACAGAAAGTCTTAATTCGAAACATAACCCCTATATTTCGAAACCTAGTATTTTGCCATCAATTAAAGTTTTAAATTATCGAAAATTTATACGAATCCCAATTCACCCATCTTCTTGGGATATATTTTCCATCATTAGGACCAACACACACATGAACCACACATAAGTTAAATAGCTTACTTGCTACTTAACTGAGATAGAACATATAGAAGATTACAAATACGTTGACCACACTATATGTTACTCAACTAAACACAACATATAAAGCAAAGATACACTAGCTTGAGCATCATGATATCTCATTTATATTTATCAAAACAAGAACACGTATAAGTTGAACAAAACATATATATGATTTCTATTCTATAAGCTCTAAACCATCATACACACATGAAAATTACTCATTTTAAGTCCAAAGCATTATTACTTTAATTCATTTGACAACTTAAGAATTTAGAGCAGTTTGATCAAATACTATTGAATTCAATACTTGAATGATTTTGTTTATCAAGTAACAAACATTCAATAATATAAATTCTTCCAGTGTTCTTCCGTTAAATTTTAGAACATTGATAACCTTAAGAATTTGATACTAAAATATCAAATAGAAAATCTAAGATCATTTTATCAAAACTCAAGGACCATCCCTTTAGTATATGATCATTTACTATAAGAACTTAATTATTTTCAAAAGACATCAAGAAAACATATATGAAGTAGATTGCTCTTAAGCTTGGAGAAATGCTCTAACATACTTTGATTACTTAAGAAACCATGAGCTCCATATGATGCTCATGCATTATGGATATTCAGAATATCCATTGATCTCCTAGAACAACCTATTAACATAACAAAACAAACAAGTTTAAGGTTATTAACACAACCTTATCATGATCTTAGGAAATTTGAGGATTTAACATATCCTAAAGGAAAATAATTTCCACATATATAAGACATATTAATAAGCCTATGAGAACATAACATCTCAAGATTCCTTGAGTTTATTCTCAAGGCTTTCTTAACATAGACCATGCTTTATCTTAAAGTTTTGCATAAAATAATCATCACATACTCAACACTGACCATAACATCTGCATCACTAGAAAATGTATAACCAAACATCGGGCTCAGACCTAGCATACATAACTAGCCTCCAATTAGTGAAAAAATAGTGTAACCTCAAATACAACTTGTGTTCATTGAGCAGGAGTATGTCAACATTTAATCTACCAAAACTCAACAATGCTTGTAAACTAACCTACCAAGTTAATATGTGACCACTTCCTTTCCCCTAGATATACTTGCATCCACTAATCATCAAAACAGAGGGCAGACAATAGAGGAGACATAGACATGAGTACACAACTCAACTTTAGGACTAGGTTAATCTAGCCAATGCCTTACTTGTAATATGCAACCTCATTTCCAACCTTTCCCTCATATAGGCATCTATCCTACTGAACCACAACTAGTGTCCCTCTATCCAACATTAGGAACTTTTAACAGAAGACAATCTTACAATTCTCTAATCAAACAAGAGCACCCTATATCACTATCTAGAATGTTCCATGAACCCATTTCAAAGCAATTCCGTGGATAACTTTTTGTCATGAAATGCCCTTACATTAGAACACACGTTCATGCCAAACTAATTCCATGCATATGTAATGCACCACACGAAGTGCCCAGCTTAGATAGTCTTCACCTACCTCCTCGATCCTTTGTTAGCTTGAGTTTCCACATTGTGGTGATCCTATGAAGTCACATGTCACACGCACATCAACATTAGGAAATAGGTTCCATTATAACCCTCAAAATTCTAAGAATTACACATAGGCTCAAAACTATTCCTTAATTACATTAAGGCCCATAAGGTTTTCATGCAACCCATTTTAACCTAAATAGTTACAATTCGCTCTATAGCCTCAAACAATACAATATTTATAGAAAGTTTGTCAACTTTCATAAATTATACTTTGGCACTATATTTTACAAAAACTACACCAATTCCCTAAAATCTTCACATGCAATTACACCATGCTCATTACAATATTCCTTCATCTAATTTCCAGCCTTTAATAATTCAATTTGTTGCACAAAGGCCCTTAACTTTTCACAAAAATGCACACAACACTAAGGTCGAAACTTTAAACTTGTTAAACTTCAATTAAACCCAAGATTTCTTACAAATTAACCATATGCAAGACTTCTATGAACATCCAAGGACCTCAAGCAATAAAACCATGGTAATTATAAGGATAAAACAAGCCAAAATCTTGAGTAAAATAGTTTACCCAGATTGCTCTTATTTTTAGCCGAAACTATCCAAAAATTAAACTGTTAGAACACCAATTGTTTGCTCGATTTTCCACAAATCAACACATGCACGGTCTTTCCCAAGTAGAAGAGGTTCTAACCTAGCAAATCGTGGCTTAAAAGCTCGTCGAATGAGGGGAAAATCAAGCTTAATAGAAATGTACCCTTATTCCACGTCACAATAGGTTTTGATAGCTTTTCTAATGATTTTTTATGGCTTCTCCAGCGATATTTTCCTCTTGTAGCTCCTCTTGGTCATTGGCAAACTTTTTTCGAATATCTTTCTTTTTTCAGCACCATTTTTCTTTCTTTCTTTTTCTCCCTACTTCTCATTTTTTTTTTGCAACCCATTACATGACAATATGTATGTTTTTTCCTGAATACAAAAATTCAAATTTATATCACGTGAAGAGCTTCGAAAGTTGGCAAAACTTGGCAAAAGAACAAGGCTTGTCCGGGAGAAACCAGAGGCAGTTAGAAAAAGGCTCGATTCATTGTCTGGGGGAGCCTCCATAGTCCGAGAAAGTTGATACATTCATGGGAAAAGCTTTTACATGACAGCATGTAGTTACAAGGTGTAATACTCGGTATTACATGGTGTTGGAAAAAATTAGAATTTCCAGTTATTTTTAAAGGACCTAGAGCAGTCCGAAGAGCCCGAAGGTTGGTTTCGAGAAATGATGTAATAAATTGACGAATCGATGGTAGGGAATGCCCTAGGACTTGGATGTATGGGAAAGAGGGCATGAGATTGGCAAGCGTCTTGAGATGAGGCTAATGACGCTGAAAGCAATCAATAGGGAATTATTTTATGTGCAAGCTTGAATTGTGGACAAAAATCAAATGTTAGTAAGGGATATCCAGGAAGTCATAAAGAAGTCAGCGGGACATAAGGGTGGTCCGATTTTACAAGTGGGGCAACATTGAAGCATTTTCAGGTAGAATAAAAGCCCCATACAGGCACAAGGACGAAATTGATTTTATTGAGTAGTGTCGATTATTTATTTTTGGAGAAATCAAGTCTTGGAGTGGCTTGATGGAATTTGTTCTTCCCTAAATTGGAGGATAAATGAAGAGTAGTGGATGGCTAATATGGAGGCTTGGAAGTCAAGATTTGTGTCTATGAGTGACACTTGGCAAGCCTTTATCCAAGAGAAATGAGAGATTTAATTAATGCAAAAAGAAATGAAAAGTGGTCATTCTTGCATTAATGAGGGGCCATAATTATGGTGGAATAAAGAAACTCAAAATGAAATGGATATTAGTCTCTCATTAATGGTTGAAAATGGGAGAATTCTTTAAATAAAAAAGAAATTGAATTATGTCTCTCAAGTAGTCACTCAAGCGATGAGTAAAAAATTGTCAAGATTTATTTAATTGAGAAATGGGAGATTTTATGGGAAAGTAAGACTTAATCCAAGGGTGGAGATTTAGTCTTGGAATTGAAACTAATCCAATGATGGAGATTAAAGGCTTTAAGTAGGCATGGATTGCCAAATGTGTAGATATTTATATAAAGGAAGAATGAGGTGGATGGTAGAGATTTATTCTCCAAAGAAATCCATGGATGAGATTTAATTTTTTTTAAGCACATGGATTGTGCTTTCTCTAAGTGGTAGAGATTAAGTCTTGGAAAAGGCAAAGTGATCCAAGGCTTGAGATTTAAAGAGACCCATGGCATGGATTGTGTTTCCTTTCAAAGGTTGAGATTTGCTCTCATAAAAAAAGATCAAGGGCTAAGATTTGATCTTGGATTTGTGTGATATCAAGACCAAAAGAAATCCTTTCTAAGAGAAGAAAAAAAAAAAGGAATTTCAAGAGAGTAATTAGGTGAAGCTTTCCAATGTTAAGAAAAGAAAGAAAGAAAAAACGAAAGAGAGGAAGAAAGAAAAGAAAAGGGAAGAAGAGAAAGGTGAGGAAGAATTGTAAGGGAAAGTCTACATTTTCTTGTTGTGAAAATCCTTTTTGTTTCTCTTGATGGTGGCTTAGTCTCTTTAAATGTTATTTCAAGATTGTTTTTGAGAAGAAGTCTTTAGGGAAGCATCAAAGAATCTCAAGATAAGGGATGGCCCCATGGGGGTGGCTTTGCATTGTTTGTAAGTATGTTTCATAAACTTCTTATGTTGCATTTGGCATGCTCTTCTATGTTCATGAAACTTATGGATAAATGTAGTTGGGGACATGGTGGGAAAGGTAGGTTGATGCCTCAAACCTTAGTGGGTTGTGAGGGCAAAAAGACCTAGCCAAACATGCATGCACTTGGCATTACATATTCTTATTTATGTTCATATTTACATGAATTGCACTCTTATTGAGTTTTATAGCTCATGAGGTTTTCATCCTCACCTTGTAGATTTCTCCTATGCTAAGAGGTTGGGGATTTTGCAAGCTTGAAGCCTTCGAAGCATTATGAGGGATTTGTTGTCACTTTTGCTATATTTTGATGTATGTTGTATAAGTATCATGTGGATTGTGTAAGTCTTAATTTGTGGAGAATTGAGAGATTTTTTATGCTTATTTATTGTGCTTTAAATCTGAAAAAAAAAAGGACTAAAAAGCCTAAGGAAAAAAAAATAAAAAAAGAAAGGTGAAGGATGCCAGATAGCAGCATCCGGGGCCAGCAAGTGGCCACCAAGAGGCTGCAATAGGCGGTAGGCGGGCGTCCGCGGCCAGCCCGCACTGCCAGTGGGCTGCTAGGCCCCGGCACGCCCCAACCGACCAATTTTTCTGAAAAATCTGGAAAATTTGGGATTTTGGGAGCATTTTTGGATTAATTTTGGACCCCAAAAGAATTTTTAAAATAAAAGGGATTTTTTGGGCATATTTGGTAAAAAATTTGAATTTTTGGGAAAAATAAATAAGTATTTTCCTTGAAATTAGGGAAATTGAAGTGTTATTTTGGAATTGTTGGCTAAGGAAAAATTTGGAGAATTTTTTCAAAAGAAGAACTTTGGCCCAAAGTTTTTCTATGGATTTTTTTTTGGATATAGAAAACGTTTCGAAGTTAGCTAAGCTATGATAACTCCTTTAAGAGTCAAGACTTTGGGAAGCTATGATAAGACCCAAAGTATTTTAAAATGAAGGTAAATTCAACCTTTCGCGAGGTGGCCTTAAGCCTCAAGTTTTTGAGTGAGATGCCAGGGTTGTTTTGTGGGGTTCTGGGCAAGTCGTCCTTAGCTCATTTTTTGTTTGAGCTAAAGAAGGATGACATTCACTCAGGATGTTGAAAATTTTTCTAATGGATTGTCTTGGATATTTTCTTTCCAAATCCTTGAGTGGAGCGAAGGGAAAGGAGAAGCCTAGTGTCCCACCTATGACGTTTCTTGTTGAAACATAGTCCAACCCTTCAGTATCTGGTTGATGGGTGAACAATTCGGTTGATTATTCACCTGGTAGTACCCGTGGTCGGGGCAGGGCATTACACAAGGCACGCAGGGATTTCTCTTACATGGACCCTCTGATGCTTAAGTTAGATGAAGTCATCGTGAAACAAAGATGTAGTGAGATACAAGTGAAATATACAGTAAAGGTCATCCGGAAGAAGTAGATTTCTCCGGAAACCCTTAAACTTTGGTATTCTAGGGTTTTTCTTGACTTTTCACCTTCTTTTGGACCCTTGGACTTACAACACCCGTGACTGGGACACGTGGCACGTATGCGTGGGGGACGTGGTGTTCTTTTGGTCACAAGATATGATCTTGTCTAGGCCACACGCGATTATCCCGAAGTTAAGCTTGAAAGAGGGCCTTTGTGAGAAATTTCCATGGAGGGGCGAAATTGTTAGGGAAAAGGTCTTCATGTGTACTTCCCTGAAAGGTTAGCTCAATTGGGTGACTTGTAATGCGTGACAGCTACCTCTCTGGGAGAAATCGTTATGGTTCTCCAAAAGAACTTATGTGTTAGGTTTTCCGGGAGAACGTTTTTCTCCCAGAAATCGTCATTTCTCCAGGAAAACTACTCTCTCGAAGGAAAAGCCTTCTTTGGGAAAACTTCTTCTAGAGAATAGGCTACAACAATGTGTGTATGTGCGCGCGTGCACAGTGTGTTTTGTTGAATTACACATTTGCTTTACCTTTTCTTATAATCTTACTTTATCTTCATTAAATCTCACATAAACCCTAATAAATTTACTTAATTCACTTGGACCTTTTTTTTATTTTACTTATGCCCCTTAAAGTTTCCAAAAATTCGACAAATGCCTTTTTTAAATTTTCCAACATTTCTTAATTTCTCACCTTGGCCCCAAGCTTTTATTCTTTAACCTTCTTATGCCCTTAATAATCCACATTCCTAGGTCATTCATTTAGGGTCCATTTGTGCCTCATCAAGCTCCTTGACCTTTATTTTTCAGCATTTGTCCTCTCTCGAGTGAAATGAGCATGTAATACAGAGTATTACTATAACACCCCATTTTTCCCCAAGCGTGCTTTAACCAGGGATTTTGGGAATATTTTTTTTTTTCAACATACACTTAACATAAATCAAATCCGACAATCCTAATTCACATTCTCAGCATATCAAACTTAATAATCAATAAGCTAAGACATGTGACATCATCATAAATACGGAAGCAAGATCAAAACCTCAAATGGTACATAACTGCAAATGCTTAATTTATAATATTGAAATCGTACCATTGTTTTACATCATAATCTCAAAACATAATACATAGAGTCTCGTCTCTCAAAGATAACAAGTAAACACCTCAAACATAATCAAAAGACATGCTAAAGATCTAATGTGTAAGATAGCGGCTACATCTCGAAAACCTTATTTCCCTTGACACCGCTGCTTTCACCTGGAATGTTTGAATATTCCAGGGACATAGTCCAAATTAGATGCTGAATAATTTAAGTGAGAGTTCAAAAATATTTTCATGAATATATGCAAGACCATGAACAATCTGACATATCCCGACATGTTTCAGCCTAAGAGAATCCCATACAACGCTTAACCCGTACCCCGGGGAAAGAGCAATCTCTGAAGGCAACACGACCACATTAACACATTAGCATAACACAATTCTAGCTTAAGAAGGGCAACATCAACGGATCTCTCCGATATCTCGGGAACAATCGTTACCACTCCCAACATGAGAGGGTCAACATCAACGCAGGAACCCGGCTCACCACAATCATGTCAGAGATTACGTTCCCACTCAAAAGCATCCCGAAGACACTACCCATGTCCAACACAAATGCCAATGCCACAACCACAACATGCATCATTTAAAACTAACATTTTCATGCACACAATTTAAAGCACAAAATTCAATGTACATGTAAATAACCACTTTGAATGAACCATTCATATGCAAACAACCTATCACAGGTCAAATCATTTATATAAACAAATCAAGTTTTGATGGTAAACTACTCACAATAAAAAGAGTTATAGGGCGAACACTCACAAGTTTAGGGTAAGAACCACCCACAAATCAAATCATTTGTATAAACAAGCCAAGTTTTGGTAGTAAACTACTCACAATAAAACTAAATTTTAGGTAAGAACACTCACCTAGAACATAACTCCAAATGCCTTGAATAACGTGCACAGCCTCGATTTTTGTGCCAAACCTCAAGTAATCACACTAATGCTCAACCCTGGGTCTCAACGATCCTTAGACATCATATTTATTCAAAAGAATATCAACATCTATTTTTTTCCAATTTTTTATAACTTTATTCCTATTTTCTCCTCGAAAATTTCAAAATAAATATCTCCTCAATTTCAAAATATATATTACATTATATTTATTATAGAATCCTTGCCCACCACGCACACACTGTGACACCCTGCTCCCACTTACAGGTGCCACTCGTGAACAATCATCTGAACTGCTCACATGCCCTGTTATTTGTGAAGGGCGGACTATGTTTCGACACGAAACGCCCTAGGTGGGAACTAGGCTTCGTCATTCCCTTCCCTCAAACCTAGGATCGACTAGCAAACTTGAGATTTAATTATACCACACTTGGCTAATTTATTTTCATTAAGTTTGCCCAATCATCATTTCATTATTTTTAATTCTTCTTCTTTCCAAGATTCCCACTGGGCTCCATATAATTTAAAATTCCAATCAACCCATTGATTTTTACCAATTTCGAGGAAAACTCATATAATTTAAATTTCCAAAAATTTTGGCATTTTCTCCAAAATACCCAAAATTGCTTTTATTTTTAAGAATTCCTCCGGGGCCCATCATCAACCAAAAAATGCCCCAAAATCCCCATTGTTTTCAAAAATTTAAAAAAAAATGGCCAGCGGGGCCTGTTGGTGGGCCCGGGGCCCCGCGGTGCGTTGGCCGCGGCCCGCGCGTGCCTGCCGCACGCTGGCCGTGCATGCCATGCGCCTGCTACCCACCGTGGCCCCCTGCGAGCCCCCTAGGGGTCCCGATTGCTGCTGCTGCTACCTTCTTCACTCTTTCCCTTTTTCTTTTTCTTTTTTTCTCTTGGGCTTCCTAACCCAAATTTTTCAAAAATTAAATTAAATAAATACTCTGCAAAAATCACCCACATTTCCAACAAAATCATTTCTCCAACACCCAAATATAAACACCAAACTTACATCCAAATTTCCTTTTAATCTCACAAATGAGGCTTACACAACTCTCTTGATGCTTACATAACAATATCCAAATAACATACCCTATGGTCTTAAACTTTAACAAGCCATTACCAACCAAATAAATTACAACACAAGCTTAGGCTTCAACAAGCCACAACTAACTACACAAAAACACTTCACAAAGTTTCAAACCTCAAGCTTACAAGTTTCCCAACCTCTTTCCATAAGAACAACCTACAAGGGGAGGATAAAAACTCAAGAGCCATAAAACTCAGTAAGGGTGCAATGAACATAAGTATGAACAAAAACATAATATATGATGCCAATGCATGCATGCAACATGGTTAGGGCTTCCACATCCTCACAACTGTTGAGTGTAGATTTTGATGATTGATGATTGGCATGTGTGAATGTGAATTTATATTTTATGTTCTAACAAAGCATGAAGCCTTCATAAGGCTTACAAAGCTATTCTTTAGTGATTTCATGACACAGGTTATATATGAAAACTTCTTATACTTATATAGAGATTTCATTATATATGGAAACAAGTTTTTAGAGAGCTTTCTAGAAATTTGAGTATTTGAGCTATGAATGGAAAGTTCTTCTTAGAATGGAAAGTCTAGAAGATATATTGAATCCTTGTTCATATATGGGAAGTTCAAAAGATATATATGGAAGTTTTTGAGGAGATTGGAGTAGTCCACTATATGGAGTTGCCATATATGTAACTTGGCGACATGGCATTGTTAATGTGGCATTTTGATGACATGGCAGCCACGTGGAGCACACTCATCAAGGTTACATCTTCTCGTTGGTTTAAATATGGTAAGAGAATCATGGAGTAAATTTAAAGGTTCTTAGAAGCTTCTTTACTTAGTTAAATATGGAAGAATTTTTGAATTGCATTCAAATGGAGAAGTTAAAGATTCAGCCCTATTATTCAACATTAATGGAGGAAATTAAGGTTTGAAAGTTAAACCTTGATTGATATTACTTTCCTTTATTGCTGATTCTATCTCATTAAAAGGATCCTCTACTCAAATCATGGAATCAATTATCCTACTCATTATGACTAATTGATATCCTCATTATAGCTAATTGATTTCTTCATTATGGGAGAATATTCTAAGGATATCTTGCATATATTCAGCTACACAAATTGATTCTCTTCTTGTTGTCAACATTTTTAGTATGGAAACTTGATCAATTCCTTACCTTTGAAGTTATAATTGATATCTTCATTATTGGACAAATTTGCTTCATTATCTGAGAATATTTGAAAGGATTTTACACCATTTGGAGGTTTAAATTCAAATTTCAAATTAGCTATGCTTGTTATGGAAGCTAAGGGGCCAATTGCACAATCAAAGGAGTTTGAAGATCAACTAGAAGTCAGAATTGATCATTTGTTATTTAATTTCGATTTTGCAAGAATTATGAAGGGTTTGGATGATATTTTTAATCCTTGAAATCAGCCATGCATTATTGGAATTGATTTGCTCATTCAAGGCTGATTGGAGATCTACAAAAGTCAAAGGTCTTGAAGATCAATCAAGTTAGCTGATTATGGAAGGTAAATCAAAAATTCAAAACGAAGGGCTAAGATTGGCTTGAAGACTTGACACATGGAGGGCTGAGATTGATCAAGGAAAGCCAACTCTAACACTATATAAAAGGATCTCTTGAAGCCTTTGGAACAACTTTTGGAAGCCCTATTATTCTCTACATCATTAGCCAAGATTTTCATTCTCTCTAAGTCTTTCTTTTCCTCTATCCTCTTGAGAGAAAACTAAGAGAGTTCTCTACACTTCATTGTATTATTTTTGTGAGAACCCTATTTTTCAATCTCTACTATCTTGTAAAGAGCGTACAAAATCCAAGCTAGTGAGTGTGAGACTCCAGAAATAGTTTGGTGGTGGTGAAGCCAAGTGAAGGCTTTGGTGGTTGTAAGAAAAGTTTCATATAGTGGATTTGATTGAAAATCCTAAGGAAGGGAATCCTTAGGTAGTGGATGTAAGCCATAAGGGCCGAACCACTATAAATCGTTGTGTCCTTCTTCTCTTTACTCTTTACTTATTCTTGCTTGATTATACTTGTTTGTTTTTGTTTTTGTGTGGCCAAATCCTAAGGCCTACATTCTTGTTGGCTATTATATTCTGATTTGCTTTAATTGATCATTCTTTGTACTCATTCAATATTCCATTTGGTTTATTTAAAGTCTTGTCATTGTGTGCATTCAAATCACATGTTTTTCACCAAGTTGTAATTTGAAGAGTATATTGGATCTAAGCACATACTAGCACAGCTGGCGGATATCATATTATCCATCTAGTATTTAAGTGCTCCTGTACTCTCAACTACAATTTTGGTTTATATTAAATTTGTTTTCTCATATATATACATACGTGCATAAGTTTTGCATTAAAGTTTTTAAAAGGTGTCAATTCACCCCCCCTCTTGACTAGGTTAGAACTCAACAACAACCATCTTGGTTTGAGGCTTTAATCTACTTTACCCACCACAACCTCATGGTCATAGGTCCTTGAACACAAAGAAAACATGCTAATGCCCACATTTAAAAAGTTTAAGCACATACTTACAACTTGCAAGCCACCATCCCATGGGGCTATCCCTTACCTTAAACTTCTTTAAGCTCCCACAATATTTGGCTTCCAAGAACCTCATTGCCTCCAACTTTCTTACTTAAAGAAACCTTAAAAAGAAAAACAAGGTAGCTAAGCCATCATTCAAGAGAAACCAAAAGGATTTTCTATACTAAAGATGTAACACCCCCTCTCCCGAGATACCCTAATCCCCGGGCAACCTGGAAGAGAGAGCGTTGTGTATCAAGAAAAGAATCGACAACTATCGAAAAATGAATAATATATCTACACATCATGTGTAAGCCACCGAACCCAAAATGTAAATGGAAAACTTTTAGGGGTTACAACCCAATTCTACACTAGGTTATATGTTACAAGATAAAACCTATACAATCTTTAGCCACACTTTTCCCCAAGACCTTTGATTTGAGAGTAGACTCGTGCACACATCTTACTGCCCATCCATCCTGCTCGACCCCTTGCTAGCTATTATTTTACTTTACCTGGAATGGTGAAGAGTACAAGGTGAGCTACAAAGCTCAGCAAGTATAAGAAATAGGAAGGAAAAACATAGTAGATAGTAATATGATAGGGGTAAGGTGAGTGGCATCTGAAAAGCATCTAGATGTGGATGATAGATTACAACACATAAACCACACACCTACCCATGATAATAATGTCATGCCTAACACACAGGAAAGTCGGTAAACACATAACTTGCCAACGACCTCACATAACAATATAAAATGCATCAAAATACATATCGGCCTGTAATTGATACCTGCAATCAGAGAATCTGTGATAATCTGTGGACCATAGGTCCTATCTCATATACTCGGCTATAGCCATACATATATATAATCTCGCCCAAGGTCGTCACCTCTGGGTGTGCCCCTCAGTCATCACCGCAAGAGCGTAACCCCAGTCAAGCTAATGCCTACTGGTTTTGGGGGATATATCCCTGCGGTACACAACCACAGCGCATAACCATCTCTGATCTTGCCAATGCATATGCAACACGTAGGATGACCACATACAAATGCACGTGATACAGTGGCAATATGTTATGCTCGTCCACTCATGTTACATATTCATACCAGTCAATGCCCATGATGCACAATTACCACACTATCAAAACATGTCATGACAGAGAGTAACATTCTCAGTTACAATTATTCCCATCTCATAATCATGAACATCACAGTTATTAAATAGCACCAGAAGTAGGGAAATTTCACACTCCACTCACAAGAACATGAAAAGTAAGAGAAAATATTTTTGGACGTGCGAAGCAGTAATAGGGCTCCAAATATACAGGCTAGGACTGTGAGTAATATTTGAATTTAAACATTATTCTTATTTCATGTCGTGATCATTATTGACAATAATAACTCTGAGAATATGGAAAACTTTACTCTTAGGCTTCAGGAGTAAAATAGAGTAAATTGTTAAATGTCTGAAGTGTTGACAAGGCATGGGCAAGGGACAAGCTTCCCATGTACAATCTTAACAAATTCACCATTACTTAAGAAAAGTGGAGAAGAACAAGCCCCATGTAGCTTTCAAAACGTTCCTCGAGTTGGAATCCATTAACGCACATGAACCATTGGTATAAACTCACACCCTTGTTTATGTAGTAGTTTTGGTTTATTTCCCCTATATTCAACCTCAACAACACCTTTAAGTTCCTAAACCACTCTCACAGTACTCCTCTCGCCACCCCAAGTGCACATATTAAAATTCTATCCAAAGTTCTCAGAACCCAATACCACATTTACAGTGAATTATAATTCAAAAGATAGGAAGGAAGGAAGAGAACTTGCCTTCTTAAGCTTCCTGTGATGCTCAATAGCATTTAGAGACCTCTTGGATGGTAGTATTCAAATTGAGGTTGGAGAGGAAGATGAGGGTTTTCAAAGAAGAAAAAACTTTCTAGAGAAGTTTTGGGTTGCTCGAAGGATACGTTGATATTTTTCCCAAAATTTCCCTCTTTTATATTTTCTCCAAAAGTGATACTTATCCATCCGATTATTTTCATAATTTCTTTAAAATTTATTTCTTATGTCATAATTCTAGAATTTTCTACGTCTTTCTAGAGTTAACGATGATTCAGAATGTATATATATATATATGTATCGCTGAAAGGGATATCCGAATGTGTTATGAGGCATTCGAATGTCAAGGAGTTAAAGTTCAAAAGTTGAGAGATTCATTCGAATGTATCCTAGGACATTCGGATGTATTTCTTAAAGATATAAGGTCCTATGCAAAGAGATTCAGATGATATGGCTTGTATTTGAATGAATTTGAGAAAGATTTCAAGTTATGAGAGTGACATTCGGATGAGGCAGGGGGACATTCGAATGAATTTTAAATAGTAACTTGAATTACTGAAGGAATTGGAAGCTCATTCGAATGCAACAGTGCCCTCATTCAAATGAATTTTGCAATTTTCACATGGCTCATTCGAATGTGAAGGCAACTCATTCGAATGTGAGGGTTTAATTTACAAAATCGGATTCTGGACAACTTTGACACCTGCTCAAACTTTGGCCATAACTCTCTCGTGCGAACTCCGATTGAGGAGATTCAAGATGCTATGGAACGAAAAAAAAAATATCTACAACTTTAATGTTTTGAGTTTTGAGAGATTCAGATTGGAACATGGTCGAAATTGGGTTTCAAACAGAACACACACACAGGAACATATGCCATTCGAATTGTTGGCTCCTCATTCGGATACTCCACCCCCCATTCGAATGGCTCCCTATAGCATTCGAATCTCTTCACTAAAACTCAAAAAACTCATCCGAATGAAACCCAAGACTCACACATTCGAATGCCTAAGCTCTCATTCGAATATCCTAGCTTACATTCGAATATCTAAGCTACAATTTCATACACATTTAGCTACAACATAAAAAATCTAACTTAATCACTTAACTTACACACTTAGCCCTTATTAAACACTTAGAAAATTATCACCAAAACAATATATTAAACATCAAGGCTAACCAACGAAATCCTTCGAACATGATACAAGAATAACTAATTCGGGTCGTTACAAAAGAAGAATCCTTACCTTTACTTCTTCCTTTCCTTCCCTCCTTCTTTTCTTCTCCCATTTGAAAACCTTAACATTGGAAGACTTCTTCTATTTTCCTTTTATATATCATAGACTCAAGATTAAATTTTGGCCTTTGGATTTATTACTTTAAGAGAGCAAATCTCATCCACACAAACAAACACAATCCATGCCATTTAATCTCTTTAAATCCCAACCCTTGGATCACTTTGTCTTTACCAAGGCCTAATCTCAACCACTAAAAGAAAGCACAATCCATGTGCCTATCCAAGATTAAATCTCCACCATGGATTTATTTTGGAGAATAAATCTCCACAATCCATCTCATATCTCTTTATAAATATCTCCACCCATTTGACAATCCATGCCAACTTCCAAGACTTAATGGTGGCCATTGGATCAATTCTTTTTCCAAAAATAAATCTCATCCATTAGATTTATTTATTTCTCACCGTTTAATAAATTGAGACAATTTTCACCCATTAATAATGGAAGACACAATTCATTTCTTTTCCTTTTAAATGAATCCCACATTTTCAAAGCATTAATGAGAAACAATTTTTCATTTTATTTGGATTTTCTTTTAATCCAACTCCATCATTACATAAATGACTAATTCCCATTAATATTTAGATTTATTTAATCCCACCATTTTACTTGAACAAGACTTTGCCAAGTGTCATCTCTAGACACTAACCTTGGCTTCCAAGTTTCCATGCAAACTATCCATGTGACATCACCACATTAATTCATCAATTTAGGAAAAATCAATTATTTTATCTCATAATTGAATATTCTATATTTTTCCCATTTTCCATAATTTAATTTCCCTTATGGAATTCACTCCAAATTACTAAAATACCTTTTGTGGATTATTAATCCCATTTATCTCTACATAAATATAAAAATGAGAAATTAATTCACTTCCTTACTTAATTCCACCTAGGAATTATTTTCAAATTACTGAATTACCCTTTATTGGATTACATTATCCAATTTACCAAAATGCCCTTCTCATATGGCACCATTTTATTCAACGATCCTTCACTTTCTCAATGGCGTTTTTGAAAGTTTCTACTTCCTTTCTCATTCTCTTAACACCAGTAATACTGGGTGTTACACATACTCACACACACATATATATACATATAATTTATTAAAATCATGAAAATTATGTATAAATCCCGCAATTAATTCTAAATCCCACTTTGAGCATTTCACAATTACAATTACACCCTCAGACGTAAATTTCATTCAAATTCAAATACCAAAAATTTACAATTAATAATTCCAAGATTACTTGATAAGGACGATTTTATCTATGCGCCCTCGCAAGACCTTTACTTTATCCCGAAACCACTTCAGGGTTGCTCCTTACACAAAATCAGAACTCCTTCAAGGTTTTGTTGAATTTTTGGAAGTCCCCTATGACGATTTCGATTTTTTAGCCAAAATTATAGTTGTACAAAAAATAGTCTCGATTTCAATTTCTTTTAATACCATAAATCCTATCTCGGAATGCTCGTCAATACCATATAATTTTCCTTATACATCAATGTTCCAAGACTACCCCACTTTTTAGAGCAACACCAATTTTATACAATCACAAAATTTGTTTTTGATGTCGCATACCCTATGTTTTAGTACTACAGTGATAAACCCCAGTTTCTAACACCACACATTCCCTTTTGGAACCATAACACCAATTTTCTACAATTATAAGAAATCTTAATTCTTAGTATTTCAGACCTTATTTTTCAATATCATGGGGACCAACCCAAATTTTTAGCACCGCACATTTTTCTTTTGGAATCACAGCATTAAATTTTTTATAACCATTAAAAACCCTTTTTTTCTAATACCACATACCCATTTCTTAGTATTGCAAGGGCAAACTCTAATTGTTAGCACTATATCCCCCCCTTTTTGGAACCACAATATCAATTTTCTATAACTGAGAGAAGTCGTAATTTCTAGTATTGTAAACCTTACATTTTAATATTGTAGAGACATATCCCAATTCTAGTATCACACCATTTTTTTTTTTCTGATATTGTAATACCAATATTCTAAATATTAATACCTCACTTTTTAGTATTGCAAAGACAAGACCCAATTTTTAACACTGGTGTTGTTGTTAAAAATATAACAATTAGAATTTTACTCAGCGGGGTAGACTATCGTATGAGATTTTAACACAGCGTGGATAAGGTGGGAGAAATAGTCTCCAAAAACTACCTTTTCTCGAAAGAATCTCCTGTTAAGAATAGGTCCCGAAAGAAATTGTGTCTCAAAAGAAGTTGTTGCACCAAAAGAGTTTTACCTCGAAAGACTGAGGTCTTGAAAGAACTGTGCTCGAGAGAAGCTACTGCCCTAAAAGAGTTTTACCCCAAAAAATTGAGGTCCCGAAAGAATTGTGCCCGAGAAAATCGAGGTCCCAAAAGTATAATACCCCCAAAAGAATTGCACCTCGAAATAGGCTCTGATTTCTCTTTGGGAGAGGATGATCCTTCCATAAAGAGCTACAAGGGAAAAATGAGTTAGAAGGCTCGCAGGGAGTGTTCATTCGTGAAGACCCTCTGATGCATAAGTTAGTGTCGGAAAAGAATGAGGTTAATTCTAAAAGAAAACAGTAAATGTATAGAAAGAAATAAGGTAATTCAAGGTGGTTTTTACCCGGTGGTTGCAAAAAGTCCGCTATGTTGTCCTATAGCTTGGCTTTTATAAGGCACAGATCTTGAGGGGGACACGCGGCATTGATTGCATATTCATCGAAATTCATTTCGGGAGAGACCTGAAAGGGTATTTTGGGAAGGTCTTTCCGTGCTTCCAGGATGGTCTTTCGGGGACAACTTCTCCTATACTTCTTCATATATCTTCTTTCGGGTACACTCGGAAGAACCTCTCAGGCTTTTAACCAGAGGCTTCTCTTAGGTTTTCTCGAAAGGTTTATTTCGAGTCTCACCTGAAGGATTCCTTCTCAATCCTTTTGGGGAGGTACAACAACTGGAACCTTCCTTTTTTTTGGAACCATGAGACAATATTCTAGAATCACAAAAATTTCAATTCATATTATCTTATGCCATACTTTTCAATATTGCAAGGACATCCCCCAATTTAACATTGCATCCATTTTTTTTTTCAAAATTGCAACACTAATATTTTATAATAGAAAAAACCCTAATTTCTAGCATCGCATACCCTATTTTTTTTAATATTATAGGGATATTCCTCAATTTTAGTATTGCAACCTCATTTTTCGGGTATCGCATGCCCTATTTTTTTTTTTTTTTGGTATCCCAATGACATCTCTTAATTCTTATACTATACCTTTTTTCTCTGATACCACAATACCAATATTCTAGTTTCACAAACCCTACGTTTTAGTACTATAAAGGCATGCCCCAATTCTAGTACCGGAACCTCTTTTCTAATACCACAATACCAATATTCTAGAACTGCGAAAAATGTATTGTGAAATTAATTTTAAAATATTTGCTTCGATCATCTGTCTATTCTTAATGGCAGCCATTAACTCTTAATGGCACTAAATAACATAATAAGCTCATCTTAACTTATTTTGTCACTCACTTTAGGGTTTGTGACTTGCTAGGTTCATTGTTAAATAGCAATAAAAAAACGTCAAACTCTTTTGACATCAATCAAACTTTTTCAATCTATTTCAAGAATCTCTCCACATTTTCAAAACACCCTAATGTTCTTGAGTGATATCTAGCAACATATCAAGACTATAAATGACAATGAAATCAATTTCAAGTGAGCCTATTTTGTTAACAATTACCATGTAATTCAATCATTCCATTACTAAAGTACCGACTGAGTGAGAGTCATGGATATACTAACCTCACTAACTCGATTCTATGTCATAAACCCTATTTGATGTGATTTGAGATGACACATTAAAAATCGTTTCAATCATTCATGCCTTAGCTTAGGATTTCTCTAATCACAATCTAATATAAGATCGCACAGGATGTTCACCTTACGTCAAAGATAATGGATCCTATTAGCCAAACACATGCCTTTATATATCAATCAAATGAGACAACCAAATAGAACATTCCCATCTCAAAATAGGATGAGTTTTCCTCACGAGCAAATTTCCGACACCATTATATAGGACAACTATGCTGCTTCAAGTCAAAGGATAATTTACGCAATCACAAATAATAACAAGTCTTTAATCATTTTATCCATGTGATTTATTATTAATGTCACGTTGGATTAATGTTTAACTAATAATCAGCCACATATTTTACTATATGCATCTTATGCTTTATAGCATGTAACTCACTATCATTTATCATTAGTATTCCATACTAATCAAGGTACTAAATTGATGTGTTAATCCATATTTGATTAATTAAGTCCCCATTTAAGAAATCTAAGGACTAAGAACACTTCAAAAATTTGTATACTAAAGAAACTCGTCTATATATTCTTAACAACTTAAAAATGAGATCTATAATAAAAAAAAAAAAAATAGGAACTCATTCATATTTTATATGGAGACATATGAATGAAGATAATATGTCATTTTATTATATGCAAGAATATATCAAAATGCCCTTATAGATGTCATCTAAATCCAACTTTAGGGCATATCACTAACAATCCCCTAATTCTAGTACCCCATCCTCATTTTTCTAGTACTGCATGCCTTACTTTTTCAATGCCATAAGGGAATTCCCCAATTCTAGTACCACAAAGCCAATATTCTTTTAAAAAAATTTCTAGAACTGCAAAAAACATATTTTGAAATTTTATTAATTTTTTTATAAAATTCAAAAAAATAAACAAAAAATCATAAAATATTTTCAAATCATGCAAATTATAATAATTCATTAACGATAGAATTTATTATATGTTGTTTAATGTTATTATTATTTTTATAATGTAATTATAATATTATGAACTATAATAATTGTTGGATATGCCATATGGATATGTATAGATTTTTAAAATTTGTATACCAGAGATGTGCAACAGAATACTACATAAACAATATGCAACTTAAATATTTAAACAACGCTATATATTACATCACATATAATCAAATAAATATATACTTGCAAGCTTGAGGTTAGGTAGGTGCATAAATTGTTTCTATATTGAGATCGAATTCTTCTCAAGTCATGGAGGGCCTAGTCCGTCCATGCCAAACAAACTTTTCAAAGCCAACTCATTTTGCTTGTTCTGTGCTAATTAGAGAACTCCAAGTAACCAGCAATTACCAACACCTATGTAGCGACCGATAAATCGTAATTTAATTGAGTTGCTAGTTTATTGCATTAATTTAATTTAAAGTAGTCATTAATATATATATATATATTTGGTTGATATTAACAATAATAATATTAAGTATAGGAATCATAATATTAATAAACATAAGAATAATAAATTATTTATTAAAGACCCTAAGACTAAGGCAGTTGGGTGGAGTGCTGGGGTGTTAAATTAGCTAGCCTCAAGCGAACATATAGGTTTAAAGTGATGCCTTGCTGTTTGCTGATTTATGGCTGAAAAATCATTTTTTTCAGCAATTGAGAAGCGCCAACGGCGCCGTATGGAAGAAATTGGGGCAGCAATGTGGCTGCCTCTCCTCCAAGCGTTTCTCCTTTAAGTTAAGCCTCTAATCAGCCAATTAAACTGGCTATTGAAGCAATTAGTCGGCAGCCAAGCGAAAGAAATTGGGCAGAAGCAGCGACGCGCGCGAGCAGCGGGAATTCTGGAAAAATTGAGATTTTTTTTAGAAAATCTCACTTCTAACTACAATCCGAGGATACCAAGTAATTCAGGGAGCTGAGTACTACATTCTGTACGGTCGAAATTTCATTTAGAGCCCAATTTTATTAATTTTGGCAAATTATTGGGATATTGTAGTTTGGATAATTTTTACCGCGTTGGGCCAAAACAAGCCTAAGGCTATCTTTGTAAAGGCAAGTTCTTTATGCCCTCCACAACGTTTTCTTCGTTGTCAACTTATTTGACCTCCCTTCATTTGTTTCGGCTGTTAATTAATTATGAAATTTTAAACTGTTTGTTTTAAAATTTAATTTATTAAACTGGTCTCGGGGATTTTATTTGTTGGTTGCCTACGGGGGTTTGTGCCACCCCTAAGCCTGTGGGAATGATGTCGTACTCACCCAGGGCTAGGTTCTTAGCTGTTCGGGTGTTATTATGGATTTTGGTTGTTTATAGGCTAGAGCGGTTGTGCAGTGGGGGCAAGGATCGACTGTTCGGTGACGGAGTGACTGTCGTATGGTCTATCTCAAGCCGTCAGCTAGTCTCTCCTATCCACTGACCATTGACCTATGGCAAACACTGTTGACTAGCTCTGCCGTTACATGATTATAGTATGACTGGTATCATTTTATTCCTATTGCATGTTTTGGTGTGCACATGGGTACGGGCTGCATGTTAGGGTTTTCATGATCTGGTTATGCTTGGTCACGGACATCCTAGCTTGGTTATGATGCATCCATCACGGGCATATGCATCGCGTGTGGTTTACTATGTGGGCGGAGCATAGCCTGATGCCTGGATGTATGGGCGCCAGTGTATCACGTTGATGCTCACTACGCCATTGCATTGTTATGTGCATTGCATGGTTACTGGTAGTATTTAGTTCTCGGACGGGAATACCGTTCCGAGGAACCCTATGGCTCTGGTGTCAGGAGTACTGATATGGATACAGGTGACGGGAGTACCGACCCGGGACACAACGCGTAGGTTTGTGGAGATTTATGTTGCCTTTCAGGGCAGTGATAGGTTGGTATGGGACTTGGGTGCCTGGTGTCTTATGTGGGCCCCAAGGACCGGTATGTGCTTTGATTATGCTCTACTATTGTATTGTTGCGTCTCATGGCTTGTGTGTATGTGTGGGACGGTTTGGGGTAACCTTCTCCTCTATTTACTTTACAGCCTTCTTTTTCTTATAACTTGCTGAGTCTTGCGACTCACCTTACTTTCCATCATTCCAGGTAAGGGTAAAGTGAAGGCCGAGGGCGAGGATCATTCCACTTAGCAGCCAGCCATGTCGGTAGGTGTACATTTAGCTTACCCCTGTTGTCTCTGATGTTTTGTTAGGAGTTCTGTCTCTCATTTTTTACTGTGTCGGGTTGTTCCTTGTATCTTTTAATTGTTGGCACAGGTGTCTGTATATTTTTATATACTCCTTGATCATTGTTCCAGCGGGGTACTTGTGGCGTGCATGTATATCGTTTTTCTTCCGCTGTTATATTTTTTTTTATGTATGCATGCCAGGGCATTTTTATCTTGTGTTTATTTCTCTTCCCTTATGTAAGCGCTTTCGTTCGGATAGATCGGGCAGTTAGGATATCCGGGCGGGGGTGCTTACAACTTATTTAGTTTTCCTTGGTTATTCAAAAACCAACTCAACATTTGAGCTAATAGTAACTATTGGGTAGTAGAAGGAATGAGAGAAAAACCAGATGACACAAATAGCAAAGGTGGTTGAATGCACAATCTACTCTTATCTCTTAATGTCTCATTCTAAACACTTGTTTTGAAGGTCTAATAAAAGCCCAACTAATGGCCTCCAGCATGCCTCATAGAATGCCACATAAAAAGCATTAAAAAGGTAAAGACGACTTCACTTGAAGCTCCTGCACATAATTTGCAATACAAAATCGATCGACTTTATCTTTAAACGATTGACCAACTATTGGAAAATTGATTGATCGTTTGTTGAAACAATTAATAGTTTTGACCTGCATGCTATACAGTCTTTTATTTAGTTGCATCCAGTCCATTAACACTTAATGAACTTTGTCATTAACTCTTAATGACATCTTAAGACCTACTATTAATTCTTAATGGCGTTGAGAACATAATAGGTGCATAGATCCGATTAAGGACACCATGATTTTCGGTGTGTGACTTTCTAGATTCATCACCTACTGATAATAAAATAACACTGAACCCCTTTGGTGCTAGTCAAACACCTCGACCTATCTCAAGAATCTCTCTATCTTCTCAAGACGTTCTGATGGTCTTATGTAACACCTAGCAATGACTCAAAACAATCTAAAAGTCAATGAAGTCTATTTATGTGTGAACCTATTATAGCTTGCGATTATCATGTAATACAATCATTTCATCACCTAATGTCTTGACTAAGCGAGAGTCATTGGGTGATAAACTCACAAACTCAATCATTATGTGTTTGATCTCATCAATGTGATTAGATGACACATTAGGAAACTCATTTCTTGATCATTCATTCTACCTTAGCCAATGACTTTCCTATCATACTGACACTAGACTATATAGGACATTTATCTCAACTTAATGAAGGTGATGGATCCTATCCTCAAGTACATTTCTCCATGCACCAATGATACAAGACCACATAA
Source organism: Diospyros lotus (assembly GCF_014633365.1). Lineage (NCBI taxonomy): Eukaryota > Viridiplantae > Streptophyta > Magnoliopsida > Ericales > Ebenaceae > Diospyros > Diospyros lotus. The sequence goes on from NC_068347.1 coordinate 11,899,248, forward strand.
GATGAACGTTTTTACCTCATAAGTGGATAGTTCAATGCATCAACAAATCTTGCACACCAACACACAAGACTCTGTTGCTTTAACTTAAAGGATCAATTACATAATTACAGTTAGATGACAAGATCATTATCCACTATACCATGTGATCTATTATTTGTGTCACGTTTGACATATTGTTCTCCAACAACCACGCATGAGTTTACTACGAGCATCACATGTTTTGTGGTATGTAACTCACCACTTGTTTTATCATTAATATCTTATATTAATAAAAGTAGTAAACTTATGTGCTAATTCGTAATTGATTAATTAGAGTTCTTATTTGAAAAATTTAAGAACAAAAAATATTTAAGAAATTTTGTTACCAGAGAGAAATCGCCATATATTCTTAACAACTTGAGAATAAAATCACTAATAGAAAATTTAGAGACTCATTCATACGAAAAATTGAAAAGTAATGAATGAAGATAAGTTTGTCATTAATATATATAAAGATATATCAAATGCTCAATAAGCATGATAATTGTCATTAAATCTAGCATTGGGTACATTCATAACAATAATATTGCTATAATATATTATACAATATATTTGATTTAACGTATTCTGATGTTATAACATATAATGATGTTTTAAAAATTTCTAGGTCACAGTGTATTATATGTAAAACTAAAATGTAACAATTCTAAAATTCTTGGGCCATAGTGCAGTTTATTAAAACTAGAAAGACACCCCAAACGTTAAAAAATTAAAAGCAATCAGCTTTATAGTTGGCAACATAAAATAAAAACTGCCTACAAATACAAGAAATTAAAAAAATAATTCCCAACAGAATCATAAATATAAACATATGTAAAAACTACTCGAGACAGTGCGACATTAATAAATTAATATTGATCTTAATTTTACCATTAACTTGCATTAAAATTATTTAAACTAATGCTCTTTTACTTTTTATTTCTATTGCTGAAAGCATTTTCTATTAAGTCACATTAAAGCTACTAAATAATAAAAAGAAATTTGTAAAGCTTCAAGAAATTTAAAGGAAATTGAAATAACAAAAAATTTATACATTGTCTCTTTAGATTTTAATATTATTCTAATAAATTTAAAATCACATTGATTCACGTCATTAATTCCAATAAATTACATTAGGTCATATAGACATTTTAATCCCCGCACTTGCATGTTTTTTTATTTAAATATTTAAATTTTTTATTATTTTAATTACACTATTAAATTATGTAATTTCGAATCAATTGTACCCTGAACTTTTTGTTATTTCAATTTAAGAGTGTAATTAAAATAACAAAAAATTCAAACATGCAATTGATTCAAAATTATATAATTTAGAGATGTAATTGAAACAATAAAAAATTTGAATATCTAAATAAAAAAAACGTGTAAGTACAAGAACTAAAATATATATTTTGTCAATTACATTAAGTTGATTAAAATGAATTATTTTTATATTTTTTTCATTTTTATTATTAAAATAAATTTCTTTTGTTAAAATGTAAATAATAATTATAAGTTGGTTCATGAACGTAAGGACTTTGTTCATGTACAATAACAAATAGAGCTGGAATACAAAAGAATATTAAGGGACAAAGCTCAGAGACAATATGAGCCGAATTCAAATAGAGCCCAACTCCGCTCAGTATGTATATAAAGGGATGAATGAATTTGTTACAGAAAAAGACGAGCATTTTGCATGCTGCGGGTGGGTTGATGGGTCATCTAGTCTCAGTCCTTTCACTCGCATTTTGCTACCTTTGTTTCTTTCTTTCTTTTTGTTTTTCTGTGCTCTGCTTCTACTTCTCCTATTTTTGTTTTTCTGTGCTCTGCTTCTACTTCTCCTATCTTTCTACCGCCGCTCATACTCAAGAGGTCAAGGTCACAGGGCACTGCTATGTTACCCATCGTCGGACAACATAATAGTTGCCCGACTGAGAGATTTAGTCGGGCAATTGTTATGTTGCCCGACGATGGGCAACATAACAGTTGCCCTCGTCAGGCAACATAACAATTGCCCAAGGTCACAATCCCCTCCCCCCCTCTCTCTCTATTTCTCGGGTGACTTTTTTCTTGATGTATCTTTAGATAAATTCAAATACGGTCACAGTCTATATACACTCAGAATTAGACATTCAGCATAATCCATGTGAGTCAGTCGGGCAACTGTTATGTTGTCCGACAATGAGCAACATAATAGTTGCCCAAGGTCACAACCCCCCTCTTTCTATCTATATATTTATTTATTTATTCACTTAACATGTTTGAACTTTATTTGTCTAATTTCTCGAGTGACTTTTTCCTTGATGCATCTTCGGATAAATTCAAATACGGTTACAGTCTATATACACTCAGAATTAGACATTCAGCATAATCCATGTGAGTCAGTCAGGCAACTGTTATGTTGCCCGACGATGAGCAACATAACAGTTACCCAAGGTCACAACTGCCCTCTCTTTCTATCTATCTATCTATATATATATATATATATATAAATTTATTCACTTAACGTGTTTGAACTTTATCTGTCTAATTTCTCGGGTGACTTTTTCCTTGATGCATTTTCGGATAAATTCAAATACGGTCACAGTTTATATATACTCAGAATTAAACATTCAGCATAATTTATGTGAGATGTATTTTTCAATTTTACTATTGCTTTTTAGTTAAATCTATATTCTAACAATAATTTTGTAATAGATATATATATGTTAATTTCTGCAATACATGTGTTGTGTGTCTAATTTCGCTCCAATGGCATGTTTCTTGTGTGTCTAATTTCATTTCAATTACATGCTTCTTGCGTGTTTGTTTCTCGAGAAAATTTTTAATTCGTAGCTAGCTAGGCTGACAAAGCATGTTATTTTTGACTTCCTTGCTTGCTTTTCTTCGGACTTGATTCACAACCCCCCCCCCCCCCCCCCCCCCCCCCTTCTTCTCTCTCTCTCTCTCCATATATATATATATTTTAATTTATTTGAATTGTCTGAATTTTATCAGACTAATATTTCGTGACAAGTGACATTTTTTTAATGTATTTCTAAATAAATTTAAATATAATCATAATTTATACATAATTAAAACTAAATATTCAGACATATTCTATGTATCATGAACCTTTTAATAATTAATAATTCTGCCCCGGTGCAAAATACGTATGTTACTTTCTTGCAACTCTGTGTCTCATTTTGTTTCAGGTACATGTTTCTTGCGTGTGTGCGCGCGTGTGTTTCTCGAGAAAATTTTTAATTCATAGCTAGCCAGGCTGCAAAGCATGTTATTTTCGGCTTGGTTTTCTTCTGAATTGACTCACCCGTCAAATCTAGAATTCATTAATATACTCTTAGAATTTCTCTCTTCCCAATTTAGACTTTGACTGCCAACAACTGCAAAGGCTAATTGAATCACGTTCCATGCTTACGCCTTCAATTTTTTTTTTTGTGTTAATGCACTATCATGGGTGTTCCATCATTTGATTCCACAATATAGATATAAATTACAGGATTCAGTGGCCAATTTGATCCCTAGTTCCACTGCAAACGTAAAGACGATAACGTTTATAAAGGCTAATTGAATAATGTTACATGCTTAAGCCTTCAATTTTTTTTTTTTTTGATTGTGTTAGTGCACTGGCACGAGTGTCTAATTATTCGATTCCACAATATCAACAAAAAATATAAATTAAAGAACTCAATAGCCAGTTCGATCCTTAATCCCGCCACAAATATGAAGGCAACAAGTGATTTTTAACTTTCAGAATTACTTTGACTGCGAGCTTCCCTCTCCCTAGAACTCAAACATTGAATTTGTGAATTTAAAGAGTAACATCCCATAATGTACTTTCTTTACCAATGGAGCTATTGTTTTACTTTCTTTACGTAATGGTACTCGAATGGTAAGATCGTTTTTATTTATTTATAATTTAAACACAATTTATATTTTATTATATTTTTTTGAGACTAAGTTTGAAAAATATTTTAAGAAATTATTTTCTTAATCAAGTTTTAAACATTAACAGAAACCCCTTATTCTAGTTACTTGAATCAATCAAATTTTGATAATTATTAAGCACTTGAGATAAGAAATGAGAAAGAGAGGAATGTCGTAAAGAGAGATAAAGAAGAGAAATTTATTTATAATTAAAAATAAAATATAAAGACAATTGATATAATTTAAATAAATTTCAAGAGTGACGAGTGAAATTTAAGTTCTAATTATGTATTAATTTTTAAGTTTTGTTCATTTCATATTGTGTTAGCCGTCAACTAAACTGTACATAAGAATATGAGTTGAAGTGACACAACTTTGATTAAGCCCTAACATAAATTTAGTCACCAACTATCCCATCAACACTCTTAAGCTTCATTAACTTTATTTTTCATTTTTCTTCATAAGGCACACTCATGGAAAGTGGGTCAAATTTGTTGGGCCAATAGGTCAAATGCCTATTATTTTCAATTTTTATTAAATTTATTATTAATTTTAATGAAATATTTCTAAATCACTTTTGACCTAATAAGTATATAATATCTACATACATTTTTCAAATGAAGAAAAAAAAACCCATTTAGCCTTTGAATTATTTAATTTTGGTCAATTTATTTTTTGAACTCTTTTTTTTTTTTTACCCAAATTCACTTTAAAATTTTTAAAATAATTTAAGACGGGTATCTTACCATGTCTTGAATGTAAAATACTTTTAAAATATCTAAAATACCCTCAATTTTTTTTTTCTCATTTTGTACTTATCCTGGTATCTTTTTCACGTTCTTTGCAGCTTTCTCTTTTATTTTTTTAAACATAAATCACTAAATTTTAACATTGATTCCGTACTTATGCGTGTTTTCTCACTATTCTCTTCTTAGTTTTTAATATCCCTCGAATCACATAGTAAAAAGAGAAAAAAAAAAGGGATAAAAAAGTAAATTTATTCCATTTTTAACAGCTGGGGAAAGCACTAGAATGCGGAGGTAATCAGTTAGGTCAGATAAATAAAGGGGATGGGATTATGGGGTGGCATAAGCATTGGCCCAAACCCAAAGTGCCCCCCATTATTATTATTATTATTATAAACAAAAACTTTCATTTAACCTTTCTTTCTTTTTCGGCAAATCTTTTTCACTTTGGTGGCACCTCACTTTGGCCTGACCTGACCTGACCTGACCTGCATGGCTGTAAGCCTTTTTGCTCCCCCGCCCCGCTTGCAAGCTTTCCACGAGGATTCTCGGCCACCGCAGAATCTCTCTCTCTCTCTCTCTCTCTCTCTGTCTCTCTCTCAGCTTTTGTCACCAAAGCCTTTCCCAGAATTACGAAAGGTTTTCCAAGTTCGTTTTCACCGCTCGGGGATTTAGAACCATCTCAATCGGTCGACATTTGGACTGATTAGGTGAAACCCATCCCATATTGCCCATACGGATCATACATACTGCGTTTCCTCTTTCTATCCCACTCGCGATTTCTTCTTCTCAACTGGGTTTGATTTTCTTCATTTGCCTGTTCTGGAAATTTTGTGATTATCTGCAATCTTTCTGGCGGTGATTATGCAGAGCTCCAAATTTTTACCCCCAAAAGGTTCTGTTTAAAATTGTATTGTTTTTTCAGATATGTTTTTCGCTTCAACTGGAACTGGATTTCTCCCATGCAATGTGCCGTTGTTTCTTCATCACAAACCCGCTGATTCTTGTTTTTGGCCTCGAGTATTTCTGGGTAACCCGTAATCACAGCCTTCAAATATACAGCGTCAAATTGTCATTCTGTTTCTTTCACTTGTTCTGTGAAGTTACTAAGGTCGCTGCTGCTCTTTCGTATCTCAATGTAGTGTGTAGAATGTGGGTTTTTTGCCCCATTTTTTGAAGGTTATTAAATTTGAATAACTAGGACTCAGTGGTAGACCCCATTCTCCTCCCCCAAACAATTCTGTGGATCCCATTCTCCCTGTTATCTTTTTGTGCACAACCCACTTTCTATCTTGATTGTGTTTTGATCATCAGTTTTTAGTAAAATTTTTCTACTGCAGTACAATTACTTATTTATTTACTGCTTGCTTGTTTGTTTGAAGATGGATTGTTCTGTCATGTCCTTTTTAGATTGTTGGGATTTGTGGTTTCATGACGAATTGATGGCTTAATTTGCTTTAATCAAAATGTAGAGAAGTTAATTATCTTGAGCGAAGCCCCCAACTGATGTGGTTGCTAGAGGTTCAGTTGTAGACTGCACACATGCCTGGAAACAAGTGCAACGGCAGCCCACCCATCCACACAAGTCGATTGCAAAGGCTTTTGGAACAAAGAGAACTAAGAAAGAGCAACAAGGCCTCTCATTATGCGAGTGAAAATAACAGAGGGATAGATCTCGCTTTGCACGAGCTGCGGTTGAGGGAAGGTGATAACTTGGGGGCTTCCTATGTGCACCAATATCCGGACAGGGCCTTGGCTTCCCTGGGATATGGTGAAGGGAATGGGAGACCCCTCAGGCAGAGACTGTTGGTGGTGGCCAACAGGCTGCCCGTCTCTGCGGTTCGGAGAGGCGAGGAGTCCTGGTCGCTGGAGATAAGCGCTGGGGGGCTAGTCAGTGCTCTTCTGGGTCAGTGTTTGACGAATTGATTTCCCCAATGCTTCTTGTTTATCATGACTTTCAAATGCCTTTTAATAACGGGTCATGTTTGGTTCCTAACCCAATTGGTTGAATTTTTTGCAGGCGTAAAGGAGTTTGAGGCGAGATGGATTGGCTGGGCTGGTGTTAATGTGCCAGATGAGGCTGGGCAGAGGGCACTTACTAAGGCTTTGGCTGAAAAGGTTTGAACCTTGATGCTAAAATTTCACCCTTTGTGATTTTTATCTGCACTTACACGAGTCTCTTGACGTCAGCCAATTGGCTGTTTGATTTTGATCAATGGAGAGTTTTTGTGAGCATCACTCAAGTTTTTCTTTTCTAAAAATTCATGGCAGAGATGTATTCCTGTGTTCCTTGATGAAGAGACTGTTCATCAATATTACAACGGATACTGTAACAACATATTATGGCCTCTTTTTCATTATCTTGGACTTCCACAAGAAGATCGCCTTGCCACTACCAGAAGTTTTCAGTCCCAATTTGATACATATAAGAAAGCAAATCAAATGTTTGCTGATGTGGTAAACGACCATTATCAAGAGGGTGATGTTGTTTGGTGCCATGACTACCACCTCATGTTCCTTCCAAAATGCCTGAAGGAACACAATAGCAAAATGAAAGTCGGTTGGTTTCTCCACACACCTTTTCCTTCTTCTGAAATCCACAGGACTCTCCCATCTCGGTCTGAGCTGCTGCGTGCAGTTCTTGCTGCTGATCTGGTTGGGTAAGTTATTGTATTTTTCTGCTTTAATGTTTAATCTTGTGCGGTTACACTTTTGCTACTTGGCATTGTTAATACCATAGTACTAATAAGGATTATTATCATCTCTTGCGAACCCTTAATCTTGAACCTAGGTATATGCTAGTCTCCATGCCAGTTCTTGTTCACACTGTTGTGCACCTGATGCCTGCATACTAGCTAAAGTAACTCTGAGGTTCAGAATCTTTGTGGGGTGTTCTATCTGTGGCTAAGAGTTACTTGCTTCTTGCTTTACCACTCACAGAGCGTAAAACCATGCTGTTAGCATGCTTTGACATATTTTTATATTCACCTAAACTATATTAACGTAGGCAACCTTGAAATATATTGAGGTGCAATCACGGTGGATCCCTATATCTTACTGGATTCGTCTGGCATTAGAAAATGCAGTTGGATATGTGTCTTTGCTTGTGTGCCTAGGTTTTGCATACTCTTGTTCTTCATATTTTCCCATGTTTTCTGTTCTTTCTATAAATTTTCAGAAGCATGTAGTTCTAGTAAAATCAGTTACAGACAATTTGTAAATTGACAATTAATTATTTCATCAAAATTTGCTGCCACATTGTTGAAAATTTTGAAGTGGCTCATGCAGTGCTTCTCACGGCATTTGTTCTTTCTTCATGAGAAGTGTTAAACCGTGATTCTAACTGATTGACGAGATTAAAAGCCCTTTTCTTAATCAATCCAAAATTTGGGATTTCACCATACCATAGGTAATATACATACTGTGGCAGTTTATAAATCTTTCTCATGAAAAATATTTTTGGTGGTGTCCAAATTTTCAACTTGATATAAATTCACCAATTACAATTGTGGATGTTGTTATGGTAAAACTTGAAGATCAAGTCATCCCCAAAGAAAATCAATTTGGATATCTTTAATCAGTCATCCAAAAAGATAGGGGAGATTAATAAAGATGTTTCCCTTGAATTAAGTCAAGATGGTTAAAATGGAAGAGTACATTTTCTGTTTTGTGTGATGGTGAGATTCTGTTAAAGCTAAAAGGAAAATTTGATAAAGTGGCTATAATTACAGCTTTGTTGTATGCACAAAATATTGGTTAGTAATAGAGTTGTAATTTTTGTTCTATTTTGTATTGTATTTTACACATTGATGTTGTTGTTTGTTAGTTTCTTATCATTTGTATTTTTGTTGCTGTAAGGGCATTTCTGTAATTTGACTATATTAGTTCTAGGTTATATTTATGGCCGAGATCTCAATGAGTAAAACGATTGATGAGGCTTTTCTATTCCTTCGTGTATTTATTCTCTGTTATGGTATTAGAGAAAATACTCAAAACCCTAGACTCGATTTCCGTTCTCCGTCGATCTCCGACGTCGTGAGTTCTAGGTACACTTCCTTTCTTCTTTGATCGACGCTGTGTGTTGTTTTTTTTTCTGGAGTCATTGTGAATCTCTGTTGTTCGGAGTTTTGCAAATTGGTATTACCGTCTTCCTTCTTCTTCACTTTTAGTGATCTCGAATCTTGCAATTGTATTCCATTATTGTTTTCCTTTACTTTGAATCTAATTGATCGCTCATACTTGTTCTATGGCGACTTCATTTCTGGAAATTTCTTCTTCGTCAATGAGCACCTCTACTATTGATGATGCCTCAAGTCCTTATTTCTTGCATCATTCTGATAGTCCTGGATTGCTATTGGTTTCTCAACCACTGATCGGAGACAACTACGCGTCATGGAGCCACGATGCTAATTGCTCTCTCGGTAAAGAAAAAATTAGGTTTTGTTAATGGCTTAATTTCTTGCCCACCAGGTGATGATCCTCTTTTCAATTCTTGGATCAGAAACAACAATATTGTGATCTCCTGGATTTTAAATTCTGTCTCTAAAAAATATTTGCAAGTGTGATATTCTCTGAATCTGCTTAGGATATTGGGAATGATCTTAAGGAAAGATATCAACAGTCTAATGGCCCTCAAATATTTCAGCTTAGGAGGGAATTGATGAACCTAACACAAGGCCAATTATTTGTTAGTGCTTATTTCACAAAACTTAAGATCATATAGGAAGAACTTAGCAATTATAGGCCAAACTGCTCTTGTGGAAGATGTTCATGTGGTGGTATAAAGGCCTTAGCAGATCACTATCACACTGAATATGTAATGCCATTCCTAATGGGCCTAAATGATTCTTATGCACAAGTTAGGGGACAACTGTTGCTAATGGATCCAATTCCTCCAATTAACAAGGTGTTTGCCCTAGTTATTCAAGAGGAAAATCAAAGGAATATTCATACTGTTGTTAATAATTTTGATCCAGTTACATTCTTTGTCAAACATGACAATAATAGGTCAAATCAAGATAGATCTCTAAAGAGGGAGAGGTCCATATGCAGTCATTGTGGTTTTACTGAGCATACAATTGACAAATGCTATAAGCTTCATTGGTATCTTCCTGGGTATAGGCCTAAACAGAGAAACATTACTTCTAACCAAATATCCCCTAACCAGCTCAAAAATCCTATTGTGAGTCAGGTTTCTAGATCAAATTCTTATTCTTCTCAGAGTCAGGAAGTTGAAGGTTTTATGCAATCGTTAAGTCCTCAACAATATCAAAATTTGTTGAGTGTGTTAAGCTCACATCTCACCATTGCTAAGACTACCAGTGCAGGACCTGCTCCTGATGCCTTTACTTTTGATTAGGCTTCAAGTATCTATTTTTCTATCTCTGTTGGTTCTTTGCTTAGTGACCCTCGATATTGGGTTTTGGATTCAGGAGCTACAAGTCATGTATGTTTTAGTCTATCATCCTTTGTTGAGCTAAAACCTATTCAGAACACTTATGTTACCCTTCTTGACCATACATGGATCTCAGTACTCTTTTTGGGTTGTGTTAAACTTGCCTCACATCTGGTGTTAGATAATGTCCTCTATGTGCCTCAATTTAAGTTTAATCTCATATCTGTGAGCGTATTGGTTAAAAAGAATACAATGAGTCTCAATTTTACCCCTCATGCGTGTGTTATTTAGGATATACACACTTTGAAGATGATTGGCAAGGGTGACTTGGTTGGAGGCCTATATGTCCTTAAAGCTGCAATTGATATGTCTATTAGTACAAATGTAAAGTTTTTTCATTATGCCATGGTAGCTAATGTTGTTAATAAAACTACATGGCATAAAAGACTAGGACACCTTTCTTTTAAGCAGCTAGACTTAATGAAGGATCAGTTACATTTTCATGATACTGGCTGTGATATTTGCTCTGTATGTCCATTGGCTAAGCAATGACAGTTGTCTTTTGTGTCAAAAAATCAATTGTCAAAGTGTGCCTTTGATCTGTGATACTTGGGGGCTGTATCATACACCTACTTATGCTGGACATACATATTTTCTCACCTTAGTTGATGATTATACGAGGTTTGCTTGGGTTTTCCTTATGAAACATAAGTCTGAGGCCAAGACTATTGTTCCTAAGTTTTTTTTCCTTGGTTGAGACTCAATTTAACAAGGTGATTAATAAATTTAGGTCTGACAATGCCCTCGAATTGAGATTTGCTGATTTTTTTGCTTCTAAGGGAGTCATACATCAATCCTCGTGTGTAGAGAGGCCTGAACAGAATTATGTGGTTGAAAGGAAACACTAACATCTCTTAAATGTGGCTAGGGCACTCTACTTTTAGTCCTGGGTTCCTATAAAATTTTACGGTGATTGTATCCTTACTGCTGCATACTTGATTAATAGATCACCTACCCCTCTTTTACACTCCAAAACTCCTTATCAATTGTTGTATCAAACTCTCGTAGACTATTCTTCATTTAGAGTTTTTGGTAGTCTTTGTTTTGCCTATACCTTGCCCTCACATAGATCCAAATTTCATCCTAGGGCCAAGGCTTGATTTTTTATTGGCTATCCACCAAACATCAAAGGCTACAAGTTGTATGATCTCACAGCAAAATCTATCATCATCTCTCGGGATGTCCAATTTCATGAGCACATATTTCCCTTCCATTCTATCACCTCTTCTGATGAGATAGTTGAGCCATTTCTTGATCTGGTTTTACCAGTCCCTGTACATGATTTGATTCCGCCTTCCTCTTTGCTTACCACTTCTTACAATCTCCCTGAACTTGTTGTTGATCCATCTTTTTCTCATTCCATTTCCCCTATTCCCATCTGTAGGTCTTCTCGGGCTACTCGGCCACCTACATATCTACAAGATTTTCATTGCATCCTTTTATCTCATCGCCCCACCTCTTTTGACCAAAACTTCATATCCTTTACATCATTATGTCTCTTATTCTAAACTTTCTCCTACTCACAACTCTTTTCTTCTTCAAGTCTTTGCTGATTTTGAACGTTAATACTACCACCAAACAGTTAAGTATGCCCACTGGAGAGATGCAATGAAAGCTAAATTAGATGCCATGCATCTTAATCACACTTGGAGTGTTACATCCTTGCCTTCCCACAAGCATGCTATTGGGTATAAATGGGTTTATAAAATTAAATACAAATTTGATGGTTCTATAGTAACGTACAAGGCTCGCTTGGTAGCTAAGAGGTATACATAACAAGAGGGGTTGGATTTTCTTGATACATTTTCTCCTGTAGCGAAATTGGTGACTGTTAAGGTCTTGCTTGCCCTAGTTGCTATAAATGGGTTCTTACTCAATTGGATGTGAATAATGCCTTTCTTAACGGGGATCTTTTTGAGGAAGTCTATATGGAATTACCACTTGGTTACAAGCCTTCACTCTCGGTTGGTAATAAGGGAGAGAAATTAGTTTGTCGGTTACATAAGTCTATATATGGGTTGAAACAAGTTTCAATGGTTCTCAAAATTTTCTCAAGCTATTCTTCAATTTGGTTTTTTCTTCTCTCGAATTCATTGTATCTTGAAGTGTGCGCTGGTGAGAGAAAATACTAGTTGTTAGCCTTTGTAATCTCATTGAGAATAGCTTGGTTCATAGAGCTGTGAGTGCAATGCGATTGTAACATCCTTTTATTTCAAGATAGTGGAAGCCTGAAGCCCCTAACAGTCTGGACGTAGGATCTACCTATTCAAGGTGGTCAGAACCAAGATAAAATCCGGTGTTCTTTGTGTGTTTGTGTTGTTTTCTTGTTCTTCCCTAATTTGTCTATTCTATGAAAAGTCTTGTGTTTCTCTTGAGGGTTGAGTGTGAGTGTGTGAAGCGGGAAGTGAATCAATAATTAGTATTGATATTCTTAGTAGTTTGCCCCAGTTGTTACAGGCAGGGTTTGTACAGATTCAGTTTATTTTTGGAATGAATACTGTTATGATTCAGTTATTGACTATTGTTATTATTGTCATGATATGATATAGACAGAGGCTTGCTTATCCTAATGGACCTTTGGTTCATTAAGGGTTAGTGCCAGTCATGGGCCCCCAACATGTTGTGCCAGCAATTGAGTGATGTTTTTATGAAAAGTTTCCAACTTCAGTACTCTACTGCATAGATTATAGTTTTCCCCACAATTTTGAAGCGCTATGCTGCTCTCTTGTTTATTACTGTAGCACAATGTCAACATGTTGACTTTCTTGATAATCAAGTTCTCGTGGATGCCGATGCTCTACAAGCACTACCATTTTCCCCAGCATATAACTTAAGGAACTCACTCACCTATTCGAGAGTGGTGGAGGATAAGAGGGTAAAATAACCATTCAGAAATATGGATGCCCTTATTAGAATTGACAGTTTATTTCTCCCTCAGTAGATGCCTTTATCTTCTTATTTTATCAACTTGATGTACATTTGGCTGTGATACAATCATGTGATTCTTTATCTAAACCATAATTTTGTTTCATATTTTGGTTTTGGCAATCAATTTGTAATTGAGTTAATGTTAAACTTGCAAAAAACTAATTAGTTGAGTTTTGTATTTTAGTTTCCACACCTATGACTACGCAAGGCATTTTGTGAGTGCGTGCACTCGCATTCTTGGACTTGAAGGTACACCTGAGGGAGTAGAGGATCAAGGCAGGCTGACTCGAGTGGCGGCAGTATGTTGAAAATTGAAGTTTTCATTTTCTGTCTTTCCTTTTTATTGTCTTTGTGTCTTTGAATCATTTATGTATTTGTGTTGCCTGGATGTTTTATCATATTTAAAGGTTCAAAAGTTCCATTTGGAAAAACCTTTGATGATGATTTTGGTAAACTTATTTCTGGTTTTATGTTCATTGGATTGCAGTTTCCTATTGGGATAGATTCAGATCGGTTCATCCGGGCACTTGAGGTTCCTAAAGTACAGGAACACATCAGAGAACTAAAAGAAAGATTTGCTGGGCGAAAGGTTGGTGTTATCTTCCTTCTTTGCTATTTTTTATCATTATCTTGTAAAAGCTTAGTTTTGAATTTACAACTATTGGATGGATTATCTTAACTGAAATTTAGTTGTTTTTGTAAGATGTTGCTAGCTATTTGTAAAATTGGCCTCTAATTTTGTGAGTAAGTAATTAGGAATTAACTTAGTGGTTAAAGGAGTGCTTAAGAGAGCCAATTACTGGATTGATGTTCAGTTTTGAGCTAGACTTTTATAGTCGGGACAAACTTAAGTTCTTCCATCTCAAGCATTGTGGACGCATGGTATGCCTGCAATCATTGGATATTGGATATGGTCATAGAATTATTGCTGTTGGTTATGCCACTATGCTATCTGGTAACATCTCTTGGTACAAAGCCTCTTTTTGACTCCTAGATCATAGTTTTATCTTCCAAAAAATTATGTTTCTCATTTATTAAGTCTGGTTTGCTAATATTGGTTTTACTTTTGCGCTTTATTACTTCTCTACATAAAATTTATTAAAAAATACATGTGTAGTTTCTATCAACCTGGTTTTTAGTTGGGATTCCAGAAATGGATCTCCCTTTTGCAACATATTATTGAAGGAGGGAAATTTGAATAATCGTCGTAAATTCTTCCAGACTGCAAAATAGTTTTCAAATTCTTAGAGCATATTTTGAAAATCTAGGTTGGTTTGCCTAATAAATAGGTGAAAACAATTTGGTGGGAAAGTGGCGATGTGGATATTATGTGGGATCTCAAGAGGAGGATTGGTAAAAGAGGGAGGTAGCAGCAGCAGAAAGAACAGATCAGTCTGTTTCACATTAAGTGAAGAGAACAAGTATTGATGAAGTATAGACTTTTAATAGCAAGGCGAACATGTCATTAGTTGCTTATGTGGAAATTTAGGAGAACATTTAAGGCTTTATGTGTGCTCCTATTAGCGGAAGAACTTGCAATGGGAGGCAAAAGGTTTTCATAAGCTTTTAGAATATCCTAGTGTAGAGGAGTCTGCAAAAGATATCTCAGTTTTACAGAATGACATAAAAAGATTCTCTTTTACTGCCTGGCCCAGAACAGCCCTGAAGTTGTTCTTCAGCTGCACCATAGGTCAGTACTCAAGACTTGTGTGACTATCACGAAGTGCTTGTAGCTTTTCTTATGAGGTGGGGAAGGGACAAAAAGTGTTCCATATTTTATTCATGTGTTAGGTATATATACAGCTTTACAAGGTACAACTCAAGAAAACAAATAACTATGTACAAGGCTAAGCATGTACAATAATATAAAGCTAATATTCTCCCTCAAGCAGGCGCATATACATCATATGTGCCTAGCTTGGTACAGATGTAGTCAAGTTGTGGACCTTTTTTAAGAAGATCAGCCAACTGGTTATTAGAGTGAACAAATGAAGTACCAATTTCTCTAGAAATCAACTTTTGTCTCACAAAGTGACAATCTATCTCTATGTGTTTGGTTTGCTCATGAAAAACTAGATTAGAGGCAATATGTTGGGCTTCCTGATTATCACAAATAAGCTGCATAGGCTAATCTCCAATTCTCAACTCCTTAGGAAGTTGCTTGAGCCAAACAAACTCACATGTGGCTAAAGCCATGTCTCGATTCTTTGCTTTTGTGCTAGATCCAACCACATCATTTTGCTTCTTACTCTTCTAAGACGCTAATTACCCACAACTAAGACATAATAGCTCGAGGTAGAGTGTCCATTTGTAAGACAACCAACCCAATCTGCATTGGTTTATCCAACAACATTTGTGTCCTTTTTTCTCAAAGAACAAGCCTTTACTAGCAGGAGCACCCTTAATATACCTCAAAATATTTACTAAAGCATGCTAGTGGCTATCACAAGGGGTGCCCGAGAACTAACTCACCACACTAACAACAAAAGAGATGTCGATGTTAGATCTGAAAATCTGACAGAGGGCTCTCACCAATTGCGGTGAGAATTTGGGAAGAAGCGAGGGGGATTATAGAAGAATGTAGGGAGAATTAGAAGAACAAAGAACGGGGGAAGGATCGAGAGAGAGAGAGAGATCTCAATTATGGTATTAGATGATCTCAATTGGGCATGGTCAGTTTGTTTATATACTGATCCAACAATCCATGTGACGCTAATTGTCCGCCAAGCTCTAGAAAATACAACTGCATTAAGCTATCACTTTAGGTACAAACAATTAAAGTTGAAACTACCTGTGTACAACTACTCACTGCTTATAGCTCCCTATACAAGGTACCACCACTTATTAACATTGGGTACATGACAATTTTCCTCCCCTTAGCACAACAATAGGTGTTTTCGTGATCAGGAGAGATCTGCCTCACAGGTTGGGTCGTCAGATTCAGTGCGCTATGTAGGCCCATTTGACGACTGTCTGATTTAGGTCGTCTCTTCAAAGTCACGCTCTTTGTCATGTTTGACAACTTCTGAGGGACCATATTTTTTCTCCTCATTGAGTTGCTGTTTGTTTGTCTTTGGAGGCTGGTTGATGTAATCCTAGAGCAAATAATTATTGGTTTTTTTGTTTGTTTGTTTGCTAGTAATCATTTTAGCAGATTAGTTGTTTCAAGTTGGTTTGTTGGCATCGATTATCTTCTGACTAGTGTATATATTACAACCCTTAATCCTAATAGGTGAGGTTGGCTACGTAATTACTACCTCTCCAACTACCTTATATAAAAATACACTTACCTGAAAAGATAAAAAAGAAAAGAAAAAGAAGACATAACCACCTACTTTTTAATTTGACTGTCTAGTTTTTCATTTACTGAGAGGTTATGGTCATGTTTGATTGGAATACATGAAGATATTAGTATTGAGCAAAGTTTGATTTTAATGTGCTGACATATGTTGCGAATAAATGAATATAAATAAAATAAGAATGAATCAATAAAACGGGGCATATTTGAAAATTTAGTGTATTTGACAGTCAAGATCTTGAAAATTTTTCTAAGTCTAAGAGATTAGTCTATAACGGGAGGTACAAGATTTTTTTTTTGCAAAACATCTTCCTTATTTTTCATTAATTGATATGGATTTTTCTAGACTTTAGCTCTAATACTATTCTTCTTGTTGTATAGGTAATGTTAGGTGTTGATCGCCTTGATATGATAAAAGGCATTCCCCAAAAGATACTTGCATTTGAAAAGTTTTTGGAGGAGAATCCGAATTGGCGTGATAAAGTAGTTTTGCTACAAATTGCTGTGCCAACAAGAACTGATGTCCCTGAATGTACGCTATTTTCAATAACGTCCTTAATGTTATTCATTGTATTGCTTGCTTATACTGCTAGAATTGTTTCATGTCAAATGGTTTATTATCTTGAGTTAATTTCCTTTTCAACTGCATTATCTGATAATTTAAGTTATTTTAATTTCGTTAAAAGAAAAAAGAATTCTCTAGAAACATTAGCAGATCCATTGGAGCCATGGCACGAACCAATTCTCTGGAAAAATTGGTTGTTTACGAGGGGAGTTTTTATTCTGCTAGATGATGCCAAGGCTTTTCCAACCATACATTTTTTTTAGCATATACCTTCTTCCCCTGAATCTAAGGGATTTAAATTAAGTAGAAGAAAAATAGAATATATGGAATGTAAATTTAGTAAGAATGCAAGATTGGAGGATGTTATAATAAATTGGAAGATCAAATCATACAAAGAAAAGACCATTTTCGATATTTGGGATCAGTGATTCAAAAAGATGAAGAAATTCACGAGGATGTCACGCATAGAATTAAGGCAGGTTGGCTAAAATGGAGAAATGCATCGGGAGTGTTATGTGATGGTAAAATCCCATTAAAACTGAAAGGAAAATTCTATAGGACTAGTTTTGTTGTATGGCTCAGAATGTTGGGCAGTCAAATACCGGCATGAGCAAAAGGCGAGCATAGCGGAGATGAGGATGCTAAGATGGATGTGCGGCCATACAAGAAAAGATAAAATTAGAAATGAAGTTATTCGTAATAAGGTAGGAGTAGTGCCAATCGAGGAGAAGATGTGAGAGACTAGACTAAGATGGTTTGGTCATGTGAGAAGAAAACCAAGAGATGCTCCTATGAGGAGAGTTGATGAAATAGAATAATTAGTCAAAAAAAGAGGTAGAGGCAGACCCAAAAAGATTTTGGGAGAGACATTAAAGTTTGATATGAAATGTATGGACCTAAATGAAGATATGACAAAAGACGGAAATACATGGAGGTCTAGAATTCATGTAGCCAACCCCACATAGTGGGATAAATGCTGGATATGTTGTTGTTGTATATACCTTCTTCCTCTATCTGCAAAACTGTCTTCACGTACATGCACCCTAACGCTGATGCCCTACTTCCTCTCTTATGCCCTTTTTGGGACCAGCTTTTCTTGCAGGAAATAAGCCAAGGAAAATAGTTAAGGTAGATGGCACTTTTGATAATGGATTAAAAAGTGTTTTCTTAAATTTCTGTTGTAGGGTACTTTTGCTCACCTATTGCTTTTTTGGACTTTTATCCTGAAATGACTATACTATCCTATAACAATATGGTTCTGTTAATCTGGTGTATGCTAATGAGTTTAAAATGAGTTATTTTGACTTTGTTGTAATATAATAACATTTTTTCTGAATATTTAAATAATGTGGGGCTTATTATCGTATAACTATTTTTTTCACAGTTAATATAATCAATTAAATTACAATATGTGAGGCTCAAAATTTCATGCTTCTCATGCCAAAGAGCATGAAATTTTGAGTTCTCTTCACGGCAGAATATTGACAATGTTCATTGAGCAAGTAATTTATTAGGAGAGCTTTGATCAATATTTCATTTCGATAATTATTAGCTTAATATGGATACAATGAAAATTATTCTTGTTAAATGTATTGACTTTGATCTTAACTAATTGATTGCGAAATGGATTTAGAATAACATTTTCAACTCGTAAGGAATCATGTTTCTAAAGGAAGAGTTTGGATTCTATCTCCTTGGAACTTTTTTAAAGAATTGATTAACATTTTTCACTTAAAACGTTTTGTTGAAAAATGTAATTGATGAAGATAATAGAGACAAATATTTCGAAAAACAATATTTGAGGTGTAAAAGTAGAAATTAATATTGTTTATTGTTTTATTAGTTTCTTTATTATAATTTGTTTCCTAAGTTTCTTTTCATTTCTTTTATTTCCTAGAATCCTAATTAGATAGGGAGTACCTTTATAATGTTAATTAGATTATACCAAGGAATCCTAATTAGAATATGTTTCTGTAGAAATATTTTATTGGTAGAGTATATGCTAAGCATATTCTTCTTTCTTTTCAATATTATTCTTTCCTTTCATATTGTACTCTTCCTCTATAAATACAAGAGAGGAATCCATGTTATCTTCAAGATTACAGAAAATAGAGAAATATTTTTCTCATCTCCCTTAGTTTTCATGGTATCAGAGTAGGAATTAGGAATTAAATCACAACTGTTAACTGTGAAACCCTAGCAGCCCAACAATCACAGTCGTTCTCTGTGAAATCCTAGGTTGCTCTTAATCCCTCTGCCATACCCCAAGAATTGGTCTCCATTGTCTAGAAGTCGGAAGTTAAGAAGCAACCAGAGATCGCTGTAGAAGTTGGAAGCCAGATACCGTCGCCGTTGTCGAGTGAGGAAGACGAATGTCAGTGGAGATAGCTGCCGGAATGATTGCCATCGTTGACGAAGATGACCACAGGCCTGCTTGCTGCTGCAATCGGACTGTATCGCTATCACCAAATTTGTTTCCCTTCTCTGGCCACGATGCTGTCGCTGCCACCGCCAACCAGATCTGATCCTCGCCCACCCAGATTCGACCACCGTTGCCACGATTTGCGCTGTCGCCGGCTACCAGCTCCCAGATCCGCGTGCCCAGTTTCATGGGTCACCGCCGCTGTTGTCGCCCAGATCCGACCATTGAATCGCTTCGTCTTTGACTTCACCGGAGGGGTGAGGGAAGGGGGAGTCAGATCCAACCACCCGTGTCTTAAGGTCGCCGCCACTCTAGTTGCGCCGTTGCCGACTAGATCTATCCATGCCACCGCTGACCATATTTATCTTCGGCCGCTGTCATCAGATCTGATTGTTTTGCGTCAAGATCCAGCCACCACCAGCTGCGTTTTTGCCAGATTTGTTAGCCACCACAACTGTCGTCCATTATCAACGGCCATTGCCTTCCTTTTGGCCACTGATGTCTAGATCTAGCCCATCGCCGGCTCCTTAGATCTAGCCGACGTACGTCCCTCAACTGTCGCCAATGACCACCTTCACCTCTGCCACTGGTTCGGTCTTAGGCACCACCGTCATTGCCTTGTTCTAAGGTCATTGTCGCACTTTGGTTTTGTTTGGCTGGCCGACGACATCCTCACGAGTTCCTTTTTTGGCTATTCAGCCAACCTAGATCTTAAGTCTCCCATTGTTGGCTATTCAACCAACCCAAATATTAACTCAGATCCGATCTAGATTTGGTTTAACCCATTGGGCTGTTCCAGACTTGTTACAGATTACCAGCCTATTTCAGATCTATTTGTTTGCCCATATTTGACCTAGATTTGGTACTTTTGGTCTGTCTTCAATTTGGTTTTTCATTTAAATGATTTTATATTGTTTTGGGTTATTTAATGGCTACATTGAAGTACGGTATTCCTCTGTTGGACTCTTTAATCAATTAGTCACAAGCAAGACCCTGTAGAAAAGAACAACTCATTCAAATTCTGAAACTGCTACAGTCTAATCCATTATTTGGTACACTTAATTGTTCTTTGGCCCATTTAGGTAGAACTCCTTTAGCCTTGTCAAGTTCCTTAAAATCTGCTCCGTGGATCATTGATTCAGGAGCATCTGATCACATGACCAGCTTCTCCAATCTATTCGTTTCATATACTCCTTGTTTAGGTAGTGAAAAAGTAAGAATAGAAGACGACAGTTTTTCTTCTATTGCTGGCAAAGGCCTCATTAAATTCTTTGAAAGTATTGATCTGTTCCTAAACTTACGTGTAATCTTTTGTCGGTCAGTAAACTCTCAAAAAATTCTAATTGCCGTATTATCTTCTTCGAATCTTATTGCCTATTTCAGGACCAGAACTCGGGGAAGACAATTGGCAGTGCTAGAGAGATAAATGAACTTTATTACTTCAATGAGGATTTCTTCGGTAATAAAAAAGCTCATGGATTGAGTGGTAAGTGTTCAATTTTTGTTTTTGATCGAATAATGCAATGGCATCTTAGCATGGATGTGTCTTTCATGGAGAATCAACCCTATTTTAGCAAAAATCATCTCGAGGGAGAGAATATTGTAGAAGAAGATAATTTTTTTAAAATTTTTGAATCTCTCCCAAATATGTTTGATATGATTGACACTCCACTCCACTCTGATAAACGATCCAAGAAAACTGGTGCTCAAAACAATAAAGAACAAGTTGCGTCTAGTTCACAGGTGCCAAGCATAATGGAGTTGGAACTAGGGGGAGAATTACTACAAACGGATCAAAGCAATCCGAAACCTGAGCATCAGTTTTATATCAGAAGAAAATCTCAGAGAAATGCTATTGATCCGAATATCCTTCCAGTAACTGAGCAGTTGGCATATTTGAATGATGGTCCTTCTTCCACTCAGGGTAATTCTAAACTTACTCCTTCAAATTCTTCTTCAGTTGATTTGTCTAATCTTGATGTCCCCATTGCCACTAGAAAAGGAGTAAGATCTTGTACTAAACATCCTATCGCCAAATACCTATCATATAAAAAATTGTCCAATAGCCACAAGACATTTCTTTCAAATATTTCTACAGTTTTTATCTATTAGTTGTCTGTAAATAATCCTTTAGTGAAGTGTTGAAAGATAGTCTTTGATGAATAATATTGAATATTGTTATTAGTTTTGAGTAATCGAGCTTACTCTTGCTTCTTTAGTTTGGATTTTGCATCAATTGGTGTTAGTGCCGAAGTCTTGAATCCTTTTAAGGGGTTTTCTAAGTTTTCTAGAAAAACTCAACTACCTTCATCCCCCAATCCATTGCAGCAATCAACCCATTGATAATCCAGTGTCATTGAAAGCTACACAACCCAAAAGCTCTGCCCTTTTTTCTATTGCTGCCATTACTGATATTTGAAACCAACAATAGCAACAGTGTCAGAATCCTCAACCAGCAATGTTGGAAAACCCTAGCCACAAAAGCCATCACCATCGAGATCCTTTGTCGACCCTTGCCAGAGAGTTTGAAATAGTCCCTCCTGAACCATAACTGTTGATTCTTGGCCAGAAATATAAGGAATGTTTGGTTGGAATCATTCCTTAATTTAAGAGATTGATTGGCCAAATCATCCCTAGTTTAGAGACTGATTTTAATAAGTAATTACCAGCTTGGTTTTTGGATACTTTCCTATTTTTTGTGCAGTTAACCTTTCCTATTTTTTTGTACAGCCTATCTTTCCTAGTTTAGCACAAATGTAATATTTCCTATGGTGTAAATTTCTAACCTTATAAATGGGGTTGTACCACACATTTGAATTATATGATACAGTTTTATTTCTTTTATTTCTCACATGGTATCAGAGCTGTAGTTTCATTCTTCTCGTTGCCTTCATTGTCTGATTATTGTGTGCCTTCATCACCATAGTGTTGCCTTCACTGCTTTATTCTTTTTGGCCTTCATTGCCTAATATACCTACCAGCTATTGTACCATGTCAGAAATCTTTGAAACAACCACTCCTTTAGTTGCAGTAAATGTTGTTCCATTTGAACAACCACCTGCTAATACTCTTATTTGTGAGCTACAAGGGATGCATTCATACTGACTGGATTCCAGGAACTGTTGAGTTGTATATGGAGATAGTTAGCATTATGTCATGGCTTATGTCATGAGTTAGCATTATGTCATGATTATGTCATGGTATTTGCATATATATGTTCCTTCTTTTAGTTTGTAAGATAATAGAAATTCCTTTATCTTTTCTTAGGTTTTTCTCTTCTAATTATTTTCTCACATGATATCATATTCACCAGTGAGAAAACCCTAAGCCGTTGCTGTGTATCTTTTCCAGCGATTTTCAAACCCTAATTTTCTCTCTCCTTGCCGCCGTTGTCAAGGCTGAAACTCCACTATCTGGCCACCGGTTGCTAGAACTGCCGCCACCATAGGGTTTGTCGTCGTCAGATTGACCAACCACTAGAGACCCATTGCCACCAGAAGTCTCAAGCACTGTCACGCACCACTGCAAACTTTCTAACCCGTTGTCAAGCGCCGACGCATGGGAGTGTGTGTCTCGCCAGAATTTCACTATCCTTTTCCCAACACTCGCTGCATGGGAGTGTGGATCTCACAACTAGACATTGTTGCCACTTCCTGTCAAATTTAGAGGCTTTCCCTATGTCTTCATGAGAAGATCTCAGCCCATTCTAGATTCCCAGTTGGAGCCAACATCTACTCCTAGTCCAAGTATTGAAATCCCTCAATCAGCCACTTATTCCAATTCCATTCCCAGTGATTTGGACTTGCCTATTGCTATTTAGAAAAGGGAATAGACATTGTATACAACATCCATTAGCCAACTACATTTCCTATCATCGGCTCTCACCCCAACATAAAAGCTTCTTGTCCTCTCTTAATGCCATTGTCATTCCTAAAACAGTTGAAGATGCATTAAAGGATCATAATTGGACATAGGTCATGCAAGAAGAGATGAGAGCTTTGGAAAAGAACCAAACTTGGGATATGGTGCCTAGACCAAAGAGCGTTCGACCTGTGGGCTGCAGATAGGTGTTTGACTTAAAATATAAGGTCGATGGCACATTGGAGGGATATAAGGCACGGTTGATTGCTAAGGGGTACACACAAACTTATGGAATAGATTATTTGGAGACCTTTCCACCAGTGCAAAGATGACAACGGTTTGGACCCTCCTATCATTGGCTGCATATTGTGATTGGCAATTACAGTAGTTTGATGTAAAAAATGCCTTTCTCCATGGTGATTTAGAGGAGAGAGTTTTTATGGAGCCACTATCAGAGTTTAATAAAGAAGCTTCAGGCAAGGTGTGCAGACTGAAAGAGGCTCTCTACAGGCTTAAGCAGTCTCGCAGAGCATGCTTTGACAAATTTTCTAAAACTACGAGACATATGGGATGTCGGCAAAGTAGGGGAGATCATACCCTTTTTATTAAACATTCAATAAAGGGTTTGAACTTAGTGAGAGAGAGAGAACTCTTGTGGGAGAAAATTTCAGTGTATTGAATTAATAGATAGTACACCTATATATATAAATAGTACATGGGCCTCGGGCCCTGACATAAAGCTAACCTTAGGTGTAATATAACAAACATAACAATCACCTTTATATACAACTCAACACTCCTCCTCAAGCTAGAGCATACGTATTATACACCAAACTTGTTACAAATATATCTAATATGAGGACCTTTGAGAGATTTAGTAAAGATATCTGCTAATTGGTCATTTGAATTGACAAAATCTGTGGTAATACAGATAGATAAAATTCTTTCGAATGAAGTGACAATTTATCTCGATATGTTTAGTCGTCTCATGAAAGACTGGATTGGAGGCAATATGTAATGCAGCTTGATTATTGCAAATTAACCTTATCTGTGATATCTCTTCAAACTTGAGCTCTTGAAGCAATTGTTTTACAACAACATATCTAGCCTTTATCCCACTATGTGGGGTCGGCTACATAAATTCTAGACTTCCATGTATAAGTCTTTTGTCATATTTTCATTTAGGCACATACACTCAAACTTTATGTCTCTCCCAAAATCTTCTTGGGTCTGCCTCTACCTCTTTTTTTGACTAATTGTTCCATTTCATCAATTCTCCTCATAGGAGTGTCTCTTGGTTTTCTTCTCACATGACCAAACCATCTTAGTCTAGTCTCTCTCATCTTCTCCTCGATTGGCACTACTCCTATCTTATTACGAATAACCTCATTTCTAATTTTATCTTTTCTTGTATGGCCGCTCATCCATCTTAGCATTCTCATCTCCGCTATGCTCGTCTTTTACTTATGCTGGTATTTGATTGCCCAACATTCTGAGCCATACAACAAAACTAGTCTTATAGCTGTCCTATAGAATTTTCCTTTCAGTTTTAATGGGATTTTATCATCACATAACACCCTTGATGCATTTCTCCATTTTACCCAATCTGCCTTAATTCTATGCGTGGCATCCTCGTGAATTTCCCCCATTTTTTTGAATCACTGATCCCAAATATCGAAAATAGTATTTTCTTTGTATGATTTGATCTTCTAATTTTATTATAACATCCTCCACTCTTTCATTCTTACTAAATTTACATTCCATATATTTTGTTTTCCTTCTACTTAATTTAAATCCCTTAAATTCTAAATTGTTTCTCCATAACTCAAGTTTAGTGTTCACTTCCTCTTTTGTTTCATCCACCAACGCTATGTCATCTGCAAATAGCATATACCATGACACCTCTATTTGAATGTGTTTAGTGAGTTCATCCATTACTAAAGCAAATAAGTATGGACTTATTGCAGAACCTTGATGCAGTCCATTGTAATTTTAAACAGTTCAGTATCCCCTACGCATATTCTGACCCTTATTTCTACATCGTGATACATGTCCTTAAGGGCTTGTATGATTTTGAAGCAATTGTTTTAACCCGATAAATTCACATGTTGCCAAGGCCATAACACGATATTCTACTTCTGCATTCGACCTTGTAACGACATCATACTTTTTATTTTTCCAAGATACCAGGTTTCCTCTAACTAGAACACAGTATCCTAAAGTAGATCGTCTATCAGATGGAGGACTTGCCTAATTAGTGTCAGAATAATTGACTACCTGAGTATGATCTCTGTCCTCATACAATAGTCCTCCACCTGGAGCTCTCTTAATATATCTGAGAATTTGGACAATTGCATCCTAGTGGCTATCACAAAGAGACTGTAAAAATTGACTAAGAAAGAAAGAAATGCCAGGCTAAGTGATACTGAGATAATTTAGTTTTCCAACTAGTATGTAGTATCTCTCAAGATTTGCAAGAGGCTCCCCCTGTCTTGGTAAAAGCTTTACATTAGGGTCCATAGGAGAATCTATAGGTTTACAATCAAATATCTTGGTTTCTTTTAGAATGTCTAATACATACTTTCTCTAAGAGATAACTACAACAGAATTGGACTGAGCAACTTCTATCCCAAGAAAATACATAAGCAACCCCAAGTCTAGTCTAAAAATGATGGAAAATATGTTTTTCTAGCTGAACAATACCATCTTGATCATGACCTGTAATGACAATATTATCCACATAGACAACCAAGCATATCCACCTCCCTTGTGATGTGTGCTTGCAGAAAATCGAATGATCACTCACTATGAATCATACTAAATTCCTAAATAATAGCACTGAAGTGACCAAACTACTGTTTCAAGCCATATAGATTTTGTCCTTAGAGAGAGAGAGAGAGAGAGAGAGAGAACTCGTGTGGGAGAAAATTTCAGTGTATTGAACTAATAGATAGTACACCTGTATATACAAATACTAAAAGGGCCATGGGCCTCGGGCCCTGACAAAAAGCTAACCCTAACTTGTGATTAGGTTCAATTGGAGCATCTGTTGCCTTACAACCTAGCAATGCAATTTTAGTTAAGTGGTCCGCAATATATTTCTAATGAGAAATAAAGATGCCCTCCTTTGAGTGTGATACTTCTATGCCCAAGAAGTATTTCAAACTCATTAATCAAACATTCTATGAGTTTATTCTTGCATTCCTCATCATTTCCAGCGACCACAATATCATCTACATACACTATTAACACTGTCACTCCCCTTGTGGCTGAGTGGTGAATGAATATGGTATGGTCCCCTTGGCTTTGTCTATACCCAGGGTAAGCATCACTTTTGTAAACTGGCTAAACCAGGCCCTTGGGGATTGTTTTAGGCCATATAGAGCCTTTTTCAATCTACACACTACATTCTCCCGAGTGGTTAGGCCATATCAGGGTGGTAAGTCCATGTAAACTTCTTTCTCTAGATCCCTATGCGAAAATGCATTTTTTACATCATATTGCTGCAATGGCCATCCTAGATTAGCAGTCGAGGACAAGATAACCCTAACAGTGTTTAACTTTGCAACTGGTGCAAAGGTATTTAGGTAATCTATCCCATACACTTGAGTGTATCCCTTGGCCACCGGCCTTGCCTTATATCTGTCCAATGTCTTATCAGACTTATATTTCACTGTATAAACCCATTTGTAACCCACAGGGGTGTTTCCCTTTAGGTAATTGAACAAACTCCTATGTTTGATTCTTTTCTAGGGTTTCCATCTCGACTTCCATGGCGTTCTTCCAATTCTCATTCCCTATAGCTTCACGAAAAGTTTTGGGAATGGTATGAAGGCTAGTCAGAAAGGTTTTATGTGGAGATGATAATCTGGAATAGGATAAAAATAGATGTAAAAGGATGCTTGGTACAGGTTCTAATGCCCTTTCTAAGTGCAATAGGCCAAGATCAGGCTTAGAGGTTTCTGTTTCATGCAAGGGTTCAATAGGCTCATCAGTTGGTATAGAATGTTCAACATAAGAATTACCTGGAGAGTTGTCAAGAGAACTATTGGACTTGTCAGTGTTGGCATCGACAAGTTCAAGACTAGAATTGGATGTTGGAACCTGCATAGGGGAAGAAACTAGCCCTTTCTTCCTTGAGTATACCTGTAGTGGGCAAGGAGTACCTGGTAAGGGCTCCTCCAGAATCATGCTTGATGAATCTTTAGGACCAATTGATGGAAGGAAGGATGATAACAGGTCGGGATCAGGTAGATAAGGAATTTGATCCCTTACTGTTAAGATTGGATTTTGACTTTGATGAGAATGGCCAAAGTAAGGCATGTTTTCAGCAAAAGTCACATTAGTTGACACAAGGAATTTTTTAGAAGGGCGGTGGTAGCACCGGTAACCTTTTTGGGTAGAGGAGTATCCAATGAAGATGGATTTAGAGCACGAGAATCTAATTTGCCTCTATTAGGAGTATGGACATGAACAAATGATACACATCCAAAGACTTTAGGCTTCCAACAGCTAGTAACATGAACATCAAGAAAGTGTTTGGTTAAGAGTTGAACGAGACTATGAGATTTGAGAGTTTGAGAAGACAATCTGTTGATAAGAAAAGTGGCTATTAGAGCTACTTCTCCCCAATAATGTTTAGGAACATTATGGTGGAATAGAAGCGTTCTGATAACAACAAGTAGATGGCCATTCTTCCTCTCGGCCACTCCATTTTGTTGAGGAGTATAAGGGTAGAAAGATTCATGGATGATCCTTTTTTGTTGAAAGAAACTTGATAGGGTCTGATTGAAGAAGTCTTTGGTATTATCAGACCTAAGTTTCTTAATTGTCACCCAAAATTGATTTTTGACCATGTTATAGAACGTAGGAAAAATTGTACTCACTTCAGATTTATTTTTCATAGGTATAGCCACATTACCCTAGTGCAGTCATCAACAAACACTATGAACCATTGTGCCCCAAAAATATTAGGGACAATTGAAGGGCCCTAGACATCACTATGAATTAGAGAGAAGGGAAGAGAAGTTCTTTTATTAGATAAATGATAGGTCACTCTTTTATGCTTAGCAAGTTCACATATAGAACAGTGAAAGTGTCTAACATCAAGACCCTTAAATAAAGTTGGAAAGATGACCTTAAGAGTAAAAAATGAAGGATGATTGAGACAATAATGATGTAACCATAGCTGATCTTTGTTGGATTGGGTCAAACATGACATAAGGGGAACCTTCTTTTTTTTCTCCTGCTCGCCTGGTTCCTCAAGATAGTATAGACCAGCCTTAGCTTTAGCAAGCCCAATCATCCTCTTTGTGTCTTGTTCTTGAACCCCACAGAGAGTAGAATAGAAATTAACACTACGATTGGTATGTAGGATAAGCTTTTGGATAGAGATGAGGTTAGTGAATAATTTAGGAAGATGAAGGACAGTTTTAAGGGTGAGATGTTCATTAAGGATAACATCCCCGTTGTAATACCCGGAAGTTCTGTAAAACATACATTTGAGGAAGTAGAACATTTTAAAGGATCATGGAAGTTCAGGGGCAAAAGCGTAATTTCTTGAAAAGTTTGGGAGAAAATGTAATTTACCAAAAGTTTTGGAAACTCTTCAAGGGCCAATGAATGATGCAAGAAGCCTCTTCCAAAGGACATTTGGTGGTTGAAATATGGGAATTCAAGGATGGCTAAGATAAAGATACAGGGGTCAAAGTGCAAAGGTATAAAGTTTTGGGCCAAAGTGTAATTTTTGAAAAACTTGAAACGAACTCGTCGGAGAAATGAACTGGCCAAGCTTTCTGTTCGGAGGCATGATGAGGCTCTATAATCAAGGTAACAGGTGGCATATCAAGTGGTGAAAGGGGATTGGCTGGGAAACTTTATAAATTGGCTAAGGATGGAAGCCTGAAGCAAGCCAGTGGGATTTGAGCCAAAATTAGGTTAGTTTGAGGGGAGAAATAAGTTCTTGAGGAAGAGGGGAAGATTTTGTAAGGAAAACGAGTGAATTTGGTGAAGAGATGAGGGAGAAATGAAGTTTCGTCGGATTTTTCGAACTTCGCCAGAATCTGGGTTGACGTTGCCGGAAAACGGCCAGGAATGGGTGGTTTAGGGCCATAATTGGGTAAAGGGGAAAGAGATGAAGGTGTAGGAACAAATGGGGAGTGAAATAGAGTTGAAATGAGGGAGAAACAACAAAAAAACAAAAGGCCTACCGAGTTCGCATCACTGTTGCCAGAGAAGATGACCGGTGCGTGTGGAACAAGCGCCAGACCAGGCTGCGCCTAAAGGCGCTTGAGGCAGCTTTTGGAGGCACGTGCGGGCATGTGGTAAGTCCAAAAATTCATAAAAAAAATACCAAAAATTAGGGAAAAATAAAATAAAAGGGTTTATGGAAAAAATAGGGTACTTGCTTTACATAAATTCTCGTTTATTGCAGAAAAACAAGCCCCGATAAGCGTGAACAGTATTGTGAGAAGTTAGAGGTAGAACTCCAACCTAAAAAGCTAGCTTAACAGGTGGAGGGATCATTTTCCTTATATATAGCCTGGGTCTCCCTTGTAGAGGCGATATGAGATTTTCAACACTCCTCCCCACGCCGAAGCTTCTCCAGTAACTGATACATGCCCAAGTGATCGGATAGGGTACTGGTCCATGACCACGATAGCCAAGGGTTAGTTCTGATACCATGTGAGAAAACAATTATGAGAGAAAAACCTAGGGTTTTTAGGCCGCTGGAAAAAAATACACAGTGGTGACTTGGGTTTTTTTTACCGGTGGCTCTAATACCATGTGAGAAGTTAGAGGTAGAACTCCAACCTAAAAAGCTAGCTTAACAGGTGGAGGGATCCTCTTCCTTATATATAGCCTAGGTCTCCCTTGTAGAGGCGATGTGAGATTTTCAACAAGTACCATTCAGGTAAAACAAGAAGGTGATTGGTTCTTGCATATAAGTTGCTTCATCCCAGCCATTTATAATTTTATTTTGTGTGGTTTGTGGCTTACATATCATGTGTTTTCTTGATAGAACATGTTATTTCCATTTATCATGCTTCACGGCGCTTGTGGCTTGTTGAAGTAGGTCATCATGTGTGATCGGGGAGCGATCACATGCCTATATGGTGGGGCTGAGGAATTTGGACATGATGACCAGTGGGGATGATTGTAACATCTTGGCATGGCTACCACAGGGGGAGATTTTATTCTACATATTATATTTGCACGCACGAAATTTTATTCTAAACCCTCACTAAGATGTTTCATATCTTACATCGACATATTCAAACGTGCTAAGTACCCCAAAGACAAGTAAAGGAAAAGGCAAAGAGGTGGTTGAAGTTTAGTTGGATTTCTCTAATATTTGTTGTGTATATACCTCAGACCTTGTATATATATATCTTAAGCGTTGTTCTACCGATGTGGCATAAGCAAGAGCTACCATAAAGCTTGGGTCTATCTTTATTTTTGAGCTTTGTGTGTCATACATGTACCTGTACTAAAATATTTAGTGGAAATCCTAACTATTTAGCTTTTCATGTTCGATCCTTTACATCCGCTAATAAGGATTTCCATAATGCTCACGTGTAATATTAGTATGTATTAGCCACATTATAATATTTAGAAACGGGGCGTTACACCCATGGCCAGCAACAGTGGTTAAAGAACCATCTGCCATAGCAATTTTTTTGGAGCTTGAACAAGGACTATAGGTTATAAAAAGATGTGTGGAAGGGGTCATGTGATCCTAGGTTATAAATCTAGGATCCATGAGTTAGGTTGGGTTATTCCCGAAGCATGTAGGCTAAGAGAACGAGCAGAAATATTTGTCAGTGTGAGAGAATAGGTACCTTTATCAACTTTCTTGTCAAGGGATTCCAGAAAGCTCCTTAGTCTCTCCATTTCAAACTTGTTAAGATCTAAGCCATCTCCCTGCTCTGACCCCTTTTGTTCAACTTGCTGGTGGCTGCTAGCCATATAGACCTGACTTTGTCTCCTTAGCTGTCCTCCTTTGGATGGTTTTCCATGTAGCTTCTAGTACTTCTCTATGGTGTGCCTAGGTTTTTTACGATAGGTACACCATAGGGAGTCTCTATCTCTATCCCCAACCTTCTTCTCCTTTCTAGGTCCTTTGTTGGGAGCCTTTAGAGACACTAGCTCAAAACTCTCTATTGGAGAATTGTCCAGCATTACTCCCCTTCTTCCTTATTCAGAACGAACTACAAAAATCACTTCATTTAGAGAGGGTAAATCCTCCTTGTTGAGGATTTGAACTCTTACCGCATCAAACTCCATGCTGAGTTTGGCTAGGAAGTCGTATGTCTTCTCCTTCTCCACAAATATCTTCTGTAATGCAGCATCTTCACTACACTTCATCTTCAGGCATTGGTAATGATCCAATTCTTGCCATAAGGTCTGCAATACATTTGCATACTCTATGATGGATCTTGCCCCTTGCTTGGTGGCTGCAATTTTGGTCCTTATCTCATAAATTTGTGCAGCATTGTGAACCTTGGAGTAGGTGAGCCTTATTGCCTCCTAAATGTCCTTTGCTGTCGTGAGGAACATCATAGTGTCACTGATCTCCAAAACCATGGAGTTCCACAGCCAAGACATCACTAGGGAGTCCTCCTCATCCCATGCTGCAAATTTGGGATCTCCCTTCTTAGGACCAGTTCCCAAAAGGTGACTTAACTTTCCTTTTTCTCTTTAGAAAAGTGCAAATCAGTTGAGACCACTTCAAGTAGTTCTTACCATTCAATCGGTAAGCCACTTGAATATTCTGCAATTCTCTACCCGAGCCTACACTATTGGTTCCAACAAATGGAATTTCTATTGCACTGCTGGAATCAACCAAATCTGGCCTAGGATTAAGGTTAGGAGTAGTAGACATAATATCGAATGAAGAAGATTGATGAAGGCCTTAACAATCCCAAAGAACGGTGACTATTCTATGGCTCTGATACTATGTCAAAGAAGACGTGGAAAAGAATGTTTTCAATCTTATTCTCCTTTGATGGGTAGATCAAATTATATACAAAACTTCCTCACTAAATTAGGAAGTTTCTAAGAAACTAAATAAGAGAGTTTCCAAATTTGGTTTTGGAAACTCGTACAACTTTAGGATACAACAACTAATGGAAGGATACCGCTAATAATAGAAAGATACAATAATCCAAATCTAGAATATACATTCCCTATTTTAGGAAACAAATAATAATCAGTGCCAATC
Source organism: Diospyros lotus (assembly GCF_014633365.1). NCBI lineage: Eukaryota > Viridiplantae > Streptophyta > Magnoliopsida > Ericales > Ebenaceae > Diospyros > Diospyros lotus. The sequence goes on from NC_068347.1 coordinate 11,931,691, forward strand.
AATGCTGATCTGAACTTATTCGAGAATAAGGACAAGATCAGTCTTCCCAATCGTTGACATTAGCATTTATATTTTTTTTGAAAGAAAGATAATGCCATTAAATATATACAATCCCATCTCATCTCAGTTTTACATGTTAATATAATTGGTTGGAAGATAATCTCTACAAATCTTTCACCGCCTCATTACATCATCTCTCACTGTCTGCATCTCTTAATTGAATTTGTTGTGCTTTTGTATATTACAGATCAAAGACTTACAAGCCAGGTTCATGAAATTGTTGGACGGATCAATGGAAAATTTGGGACGTTAACTGCTGTACCAATACATCACCTGGTGAACTTTCAACTTTATCATCCTTTACTGCATCTACTAGATCCTTGATATATGTTTGATTCATATATGCTTAATGGGTAATCTTGTATATTGTGTGTTTTACATGGTAGATTTTTTTCTTTATATATATTCATCAACGTATAGTAGCCCTTTTCAAAGGCTTATGCATCTGACCAAAATTAATTTGGGCAGCCAAAATCACAGTTGGAACTAGTGCCTTAACCTAAATTGTTTGGTGTTTTAAGCCTCTGAAGAAGAGATTTATATTATTTTAATCATAATAAATAAGACATGTTACCTTGTGATAAAAAGATTAATCAAATTGCTCTCATATAGGTTGTACCACATTTTGACACCAGCACTCTTCTATAAATATGTTAAACATGCTCGACTGGACTTCATATGGATTTCAATACCTCTAATGTAATAAATATGCTGACATTCTATTCATTTCTTATTCCATGTATTATGAATTACTAACAATATTGAAACACTATTTCAGATTCATTTGTAATTACAACTACAAATAAGATATCATGCCTTTATCTCACTATCTGGGGTTAGCTAGATAAATTCTAGTTTGCTAGTCATTTCTATCCATGACCTTATTCTTCTAAGGCCTTTATTACTCATATCAGACCTGAATGTCTCATACCAAGATTTTCTTAGTCTTCTAATAGGAACCCCGATAGAAATCCAAACAATCAAATACCAATAACTATCAATACTTTTCAGCAAGAAAACAAGAACAAACCAGGGCATTCGAGAGGCCCTTACTCTCCCAATTCTTCTATCAAAAACTAGCTACCCTCTCCCTCTTCTTCTTAGCTCTTTATACCGCTCCTCTGCCCCTCTCTAACCAAATTCCCTTACACATGCAAATTATTCCCTCAGCCTATGGATTACAAAACTACCCCCCATACGCACATGCTGGTTGTAACAACCTGCATGTGCTAATTCCCTATTCTCCCCTTCATGCTTGCTGGTCTTTGGTAGGTCCGATACATCGGTCGCCTATCATTACTCCCCTCCCGCAGACAAGGTGAAAAGTAGGAAATTGTTGCTGAATCGTAGGGCTCCTAGGTGGTCCAGGACCCACTTGGGCTTGGAGTATGTGAATCTTGTCTTCAATTCGCTGGGCGGTCTCCATGATTTGTGATAGACCCGATGGCCGTAACACCCTAACTTCTGTCCTGATTTTTGGCTTCAACTGGTTAACAAATGTGCCCTCCAGTATGGCTACTGAAACTTCTCCCACCCGGGCCGCCACTTCCCGATCAACCTTAATGTCTGCTGGCAGAAGAACTATAACTGGCCTGCCATCTCGGTCTATGCTGAACTTCGTTCTTCTTAACATAATTGGCCTCAAAATTGACTGCACCAACTTAAGTCCTCTCTCATCACCCTCCTCGAAAGGCCTTTGGACAAGTTTATTCCACCATGCCCATTTCCCCCATGGTTCCACTCTCAAAAAACGAAGGAGACTGTAAATGTCCTCCAGATTGTTCTCATCAAAAGTGGTAGGAGATGGTTAGACCCTTGATGGCGCCCCAATCATCGGTACGATGCCCTCCTTGGACGTTACTAGATCCGTTGTCCTTGACTTCAGATTCCTGATCTTTTTCCTCAGCTGCTTCAATGCCTTGGCCGCTTCCAGCCTTGTCTTGAACTGGACGAAGCTGTAGCCCTTGGTCTTGCCCATGACCCGGTCGAAGATGACGTTGCAGTCCTCAGTCTCGACGCATGATTCGAAGGCAGAGACTAAGGTTTCTTGCGTCGTGTCCCACGCGAGGCCGTAGACGACGAACTTGTGACGAGATATGTCGCGATCCGCGGCATCGTGGAGGCGAGTGAAGAGGAAAGCGTCGGGCACGGCGGCGCCGACAAGGAAGTTAATCCACTGGTACTTGGTGTAGGGCTCCAGAAGTTTCTGGATCTTCTTGGGCTTGGTCTCACCGGAGGAGGAATCACCGTCGGTGTCCGAATCGGACTGAATTGGCATCGTGGTGTCTTTGGTTGGGACTGGAGCTTGGTATTTCTAAAGCTTCTTCTTCTTCCTGCGTTTCTTCTTGATGCTTTTGCTGTCACCTTGTGGTTGTCTAGTCACCGGCTTTTTCTTCTTCGCCTTCCCCTTCTTCGCCATTGCTTGAGCAGAGATGCGATGGTGGTGCCCTATGGCTTCGTCTTTCAGGTTTGCTTTCTTACTCACACTCTTCGTCTCCTTCACTCCCACTGGGCCTATGGAAGTGCAGCACCCTCCAAACACAGTGTTGCTGTGTTCGTCTTCTCACTAGCCAACATCGCAACTCCCAACTCCTCACCCATCGCCTTAGTGAAGGCCGGAGGCCAGTGTGATGAGGCGGGGCTGGGCATCACCCATTTTTGTGCCATCATCGGAGGTGGCAAGATCACTACTCGCTGGTGATTCGAAATTGGGGACGAAGGGGCTTGACCTTTGTTTGGGCCGGGTCCAAAAGTGCTTCCACGAATCACCAGATTCATCTCCTCAATTGGTTGGGCTAGGTCCATCATCTGCTCCAGCCCAATCAGCCTCGACACCTTCATCTCGGCTCGGATGACAGGCTTTATTCCGTTGATAAAGTGGCCCTCCAGCAACGCCTTTGCCATGCCTGTGAGCGGTGAGGTCAGAGTCTCGAAGCCAAGGTGGTAGTCCTTGACAGACCCCCACTGTCGAAGCGCAAGGAACCTCTCTTCCATCGTGCCTTCCTGTGCAGTCCTGAACCTATCCCTTAACATCGCCTTGGGCTCCTTCCAGCTCCTCACCCGTCGTCATCTTTACTCCCACTGGAACCACGACAGAGCCGCTCCTTCAAAGCATGAGGCCGCCGACTCCAACTTCTCCGCATCGGACAGCTGGTTCACCAGGAAGTAGCGCTTAACCCTAAAGACCCAGCCATCTGGATCATCTCCCTCGAAGATGGGTATTTCCAGGCGTCTTCCGACACCATCGACCCAGCCGCCCCCTTCGCCACTTCTCCCTCCAGCTACCAGCGTTCCCTCCCTTGACACGGGCGAACCCACAGGTTGGTCTTCCTCATCACGCTCCCCCTTTCTCTCTCTCTCTTGCTCCCCCCGTCTCTCCTCGTTCTTCCTCTTGCTGCTCGCCCGCTCCTATTCTTCCCATCTCGCTCGCATTCTCGCGAACAGCTCTAGCAGGTTTGCTAGGTGTCTCTCCATCTTTTGAAACTCACTCCTCATGGCATCTCCCAGGGGAATGCCTTCCACCCTCATCTCCAAATCACCGACTGGATTAGTCAACTTCACCATTAGGATCGAAACGCTTTGATACCAAATTAATAGGAACCCCGATAGAAATCCAAACAATCAAATACCAATAACTATCAGTACTTTTCAGCAAGAAAACAAGAACAAACCAGGGCATTCGAGAGGCCCTTACTCTCTCAATTCTTCTATCAAAAACTAGCTACCCTTTCCCTCTTCTTCTCAGCTCTTTATACCACTCCTCTGCCCCTCTCTAACCAAATTCCCTTACACATGCAGATTATTCCCTCAGTCTGTGGATTACAAAACTACCCCCCATACGCACATGCTGGTTGTAACAACTTGCATGTGCTAATTCCCTATTCTCCCCTTCATGCTTGCTGGTCTTTGGTAGGTCCGGTACACCGGTGGCCTATCATCTTCCTCTACCTCTTTAGGTAAAATACCTATTCCATTCCATCCACTCTTTTCATAGGACCCTTTGTTGGTCTTCTTCTCACCTGACCAAATTGTCTTAGTCGTGTCTCGTGCGTCTTATTTTTAGGAGCCACTTTAAACCATATTACGAATAACTTTATTTGTACTTTCATCTTTTTTTTTTGGTATGGTTGCACGTCAACCTTTGACACTCATAGTTTGATTTATTTCCCAACATTCTGTGCCATAAAATAATGCTAGTCTTCCAACTGTCTTACAAAATGTTTCTTCTAACCTTAAAAGGAATCTTACTATTACATAAAATGCTGTACTTTTTCATTTTAACCAACCTGTCTCAACTCTATGGATAACATTCCCATTAATCTCCCCATCTTTTTAGATGATTGAACCAAGATATTTTAACTGATCTTTTCTTGGTATGACTTAATGTCCAGCTTTTCAATAACATTATCCACACATTTTTTCTAAACTTGCTTCTTAACTTAAAACTTCTAGATTCTGAAGTGTTACTCCATATCTTGAGCTTAGGATTCATGTCTTCTTTTATCTCATCTATCGACACAATGCCATCAAAAGATAACATACACTAACACACCTCTGCCTGGATAAGTTTAATGAGTCAAATAGGTAAAGGCTTAAAGTAGATCCTTGATGTAATCCAATTGTAATTGAATAAGCTTCAGTATCACCTCTACATGTTTTGATACATGTTTCTACCCCATAATACATGGACTTTAATAACTTGTATATAAGTAATGCATACTCCTTTTTTCTTTAAAACCCTCCATAAGACTTCTCTAGGAACTTTATTTAAATGCTTCTCTGAAACATTACAGCAGGATCTGCAACCTTTTGCTAATTCTCCAACTGAAGTAGTTAGGGACTCTTAACTTTACAAAGAATTATACCTGTTTGCTAACTTCTCTAACTTTGAACTATATTCCAGCCTCTTTAACTACCCTCAAGAGAATTCCTGCACACCAGCAGCTAGCCTTGATCTGGTGTGCCCTGCTATTCTGAACACCTCTCTAGAACCCTCCTAGTTCTGGTTGATCTCCTCTCTGAATCAGTTTTCTTCTTCCACTTTTGAGCTTGGAATAAATTCTCTTCTCTTAAAGGCCCTTGGGCATTAACTAGTTGTGTATTAGTTTCTGGCAGTTAATATCTACTTTTGGGTGGTACATACACTGTTCATCAGCCAATGATTACTTGAGTCATTAAAAACCGGAATTGAGATCAGGACTTGGTCTTGATACACTGCTTCTACTAATGGATATTATTAATTGTTCTTGGCTTCAAAATCAAGTACAATATAGGGGATTGACTATGTTATTGACTCACATTTTCAGCTTTATTCAATTATTTTATATCAGAAGACTCGGAACTCTTATATTGAATGGATCACATGGACTTTCTAAAGAAAATTTTTCTGTATCGACAGGATCGTTCACTGGACTTCCAAGCGTTATGTGCCCTTTATGCTGTTACTGGTACTTGCTCTTATGATTTAACATTTTGATTTAATGGAATAGATATCCTGTGATTTGATGTTTAAAATGAGTCATTTTCAGGTTAAATATTGAGACATGCAATAATTGTTTCACTATTGAGATAACAATTCAGTAAAATTTGTTAGCTGCAAGCTATGACTTTTACCTAATCTGTGAATTACTTCTGGATCTTTGTTTCTACATTATTTTAATGCATTATCACAATTTTGCAACTTCCGCAATAAATTTCCTAAGTATCTGCCTCTTGTTTTAACCATGCAGTATTGTTTGTTTCATCTTTCTTCAACTCATAAGTTCAACCAGAAGAACAAACAATCACAAGCCTTATCTCATAAGATCGTTATATCCTTGTTACTACAAATATGATAAGAATTTAACAAGAGGGGGTGAATTAGGAAATTGGAAATTGTTGGAGAAGATAAAGGAAAAGAAAAAAATTGATTCAAAGCTGTGAACAAGTAGATAAGGAGATGAGGTAGTTATGAGAAAAGATTGGAGAAGTTCAAACTAAGAGGATAAAGGAAAGAAAGGATAAAGTAGTGTTTTAAGAACAGATGAGGGAATCCAAGTTCAAATGTATTCTAATCTGTAATATATTGTTTAAATTTGTTGTAATCTATTAATGTAATTTAGGAGAGTTTTTAGGATATTTTGTGTATATATAGTTCACCCTACGGATTAATGAAGTGTGAGGAAGAGCATTTTATTTCTCCCATTTGTTTCTCATGGTATCAGATCCATGTTCTTATGGCAGACGCTTCCTTCTCACCAACGATTGCAGAGTCCCTTAAGTCCATGACATGGCTGAAACTTAATCAGCCAGTGAGACGTCTACTATCGTCCCTCTTCCAACAAGAAATACGCAAGTTCTAGTGTTCCGATGGCTCTTGACAGTCACTCCCTCCAGATTACTTAGCATAAATTGAATGGACCCAACTTTAGAGAATGGTCCCAATCAATTATGCTGGTAGTTCGGGGAAAAGTTGATTATTCGACAAGAGCATTTCCCAAGCCTAATATAGAATTAGCAACCTATGGCGTTTGGGAGGCGAAGAATTCCATTGTCATGGTTTGGTTGGTCAATTCCATAGAGTCAAAAATTGGAAGAACCTACTTGTTCTATAAGACAGTCAAGGAAATTTGGAAAGTTGCATAAGAAATATACTCAAACATGGAGAATACTGCTCAATGTTTTTAGATTCGATCTACTATTCAAATGACAAGGCAAGGTACTAATTCTGTTACTAAATATTACAACACTCTTAACATAATTGTGGCAGGAGATGGACCTATTTTATGAAATCAGTTGGGAGTGTTCTAAAGATGGAAGAAAGTATGACAAGATGATAGAAAAGGAGAGAGTGTTTGACTTTCTACACGGCCTCAATTCTGATCTAGATAAACTTAGAGGCAGATTACTTGAAACAAAGCCTTTCCCATCTATAAAGGAAGCTTTTATAGGGGTTAGATAAAAAGAAAGTAGGAAGAAGGTGGTGCTAACTTTATCAGGGTCTTCCAATAATGATGTATACACACAAACCTCAGCCTTGGTTACTTCACGGATGAAAACACCTAACACAGATAGAGGAGAGTCCCAGAAGGATAAAGAATGGTGTGACCACTACAATAAGTCATACCATACAAGGGAGAGTTGCTAGAAGATCTATGGAAAATCAGCAAATTGGAAGCCAAAGAATTAGAGGAAGGGGGATCAATCTGCCTATGTGGTAGAGGCTGAAGCTAGAAAACCAACTAATCTAACTTTATCAACAGATCAGTTGGAAGTATTACAACAGTTGTTGAGCCAAACCAAGGTGATTAATTCTGAGGCCACTCTTGTAGTATCTCTTGCCAAACAAGATATCTAGATAACTCCTTAATCTCTCATAAATTTCCTATAGACTGTTGGATAATAAATACAGGTGCTTCGAATCACATGATCAGTTCACTTAAGGTGTTGTCAGCTTATGAACCCTGTGATCAAGGTATAACCATTTCCATGGTTGATGGTACAACATCTATGGCACATAGGAAAGGAACAACTTCTATGACAGGCTTAATTCTAAAATCAGTATTATATGTGCTTGATTTATAATGTAACCTGTTATTAGTAAGAAAACTAATTAGAGACAGAAGTTGTTTGGTCACATGGTTTCCATCTTATTGTGAATTTCAGGACTTATCTTCGAGAAAGATGATTGGCAGTGCTGAGGAGAGATGAGGTCTCTATTATATCTCAGGGCTTGGTCACTCCTTGGATCTAGGTCACACATTCGATCTTCCTTGTCTACCATTTCAGATTCTGAAGTCATGTTATGGCATCAACATTTAGGGCATCGTAGCTTTAATTATCTTAAATTTTTGTATCCTTCTTTGTTCATTAATAAAAGAAGGCATTCTTTTCATTGTGAATAATACATCCTTGCTAAACAAACCAAAAGTTTACATCCAACTCATATCTATAAGCCTTCAAAACCATTTTATCTGGTCCATAATGACATTTGGGGACTAGCAAGGACTCCCAACTTAACTAACACTTCTTGGTTCAACGCGTTCATAGATGACCATACAAGAGTTAGATGAGTTTTCTTAATGAAAGACAAATCTAAAGCCTCCTATATTGTCTTTAAAAGGTTTCATCAAATGGTAAAAAGATGTTTTTCAGTCCTCCATCCATGTTTTACAATCAGACAATAGCCGAGAATATTTTTCCAATGACTTCAATCATAACTAAGCATGGTATCATTCACCAAAACTTATGCCCTCACAATTCTCAATAAAATGGGGTGGTAGAAAGAAAAAACCGTTATCTTCTTGAGACTACTAGGGCTATCATGTTCACTAATTCAGTGCCTAATTCTTATTGGGGAGAAGCAATTCTCACTACCTCATATCTCATTAATCAGCTTCTCTTCAAGGTCCTTGCATTCAAGACTCCCTTAAGTGTTTTTCTTGACTTCTATCCTCATCATACCTAAGTCTTGAATTCCCTTTCCCCGAAAGTCATTGGATACACTGTCTTTATGCACAAGTACCAACCTTCTCAATCCAAACTTGAACCTAAAGCTCTCAAATGCATATTTGTTGGTTATTCTCCTACTTAGCAAGGATATAAGTGTTATATCCCTTCTACCTGATGCTTCATTGTATCTTGTGATGTCTCTTTTCTCAAGCATCGAGCATTTTTTCCCAATATTGCTCCGGAGGAGGGCACACCTAGTATAGAGCAATATTGGGACTCCACAATATCTCTTCCTACTTGTTCACCTCCTACCTCTCCTTTTACTTCCCTACCTTTTACTGTCTCTGCTGCTGAACCTGTTCCTGAACCACCTTAGCCAATTCCTGAACCAATCCCTGTTTCTACCCAAAGCTTGGTGCCTTATCAAGGGGGAGATCAGAATAACCAAATCCAAAATGATCAAGCTTTTGACAAACCACCATTGGTTTGTTCCAGAAGGCCTTGTGATCCTCAATCAGGCCCATTGTCTAATCCAGAGATAAGTCCAGATGCTGATACTATGGAAGATACTAGTGTTGTGGGAAGGTTGGGATCTAAAGGATTTGATGATCTAGATATCCCAATAGCACTAAGGAAAGGGGTGAGATCATGTACCAAACACCCTATTTCCAATTACTTAGGGTATTCACACCTATCTTCTCAATTTTAGGCTTTTACTGTTAGCATTGATGATAATGTGATCCCTAGAGATATATATCATGCATTACAAGATGAAAAATGGAAGGCAACAGTTATGGAAGTGATGCAAGTTTTAGAAACCAATGGCACTTAGGATATTGTGAGGCTACCAGATGGCAAAAAAAATTGTGGGCAACAAGTGGGTATTCATCGTGAAGCACAAGTCAAATGAGAGCATTGACAGGTACAAGGCAAGACTAGTATCCCAGGGGTTCACACAAACTCAATGACTTGATTATGAGGAGACTTTTTCTCCGATAGCTAAGCTAAATTCTATCCAAGTGCTACTTTTATTAGTTGTCAATTTGGATTGGAAATTACATCAGTTGAATATCAAGAATGCTTTCTTAAATGGTGAACTAGAAGAAGAGATTTATATGAGGATACCACCTGGTTTTGAAACAGAAGGTACAAGGGGAAAGGTATGTAAACTAAAGAAGTCACTATATGGTCTTAATCAGTCTCCTAAGGCATGGTTCAAAAGGTTTAGTGATACTCTAAACAAACTTGGATACAAGCAAAGGCAGACAGACCATACTCTATTCATAAAACTTGAAGTAGATAGAAGAACAATTCTCATTGGGTATGTGGATGATATTATCATCACAGGGGATAACAAACAAGAAGTTGAGAATCTAAGGAAGCAACTAAATAATGTATTTGAAGTAAAAGACTTAGGTGACTTGAGATACTTACTTGGAATGGAAGTGGCTAGAAGCAAAGAAGGTATTTTCATATCCTAAAGGAAGTACATCTTAGATTTGCTAAAGGAAACAAGCAAACTTGGGTGTAAACCTACCAGTACTCTAGAACCCAATTGGAAGAATAAAGAAGACAACAGAGGTGAATGCCAAGTGGATGAGGGAAGATACCAGCCCCTAGTGGGAAAACTAATCTACTTATCTCTCACTCATCTTGACATTGCATATGCTGTAAATATAGTTAGTCAATTCATGCACTTGCCTACAAAAAGACATCTTGAGGCAACACACCACATCCTTAGGTATCTCAAGGGAACACCCGGGAAGGGATTGTTATTTAGGAAGAACCAAGACAGGGGCATTAATGGATATGTAGATGTAGATTGGGTTGGATCCATTGAGGATAACAGGTTTACATTTGGATATTGTACTAAACTTTGGGGTAACTTGGTCGCATGGAGAAGCAAGAAGCAAGAAGCAATTGGTAGTAGCTTGTAGCAGTGTAGAAGCAGAGTATAGAGCCATTGCTCAAGGCATATGTGAGATTATTTGGTTAGAGAAATTGAGGAAGGATTTGAACTTACCTATATCATCTCCAAAACGGCTCTATAGTGATAGTAAGTCGGCAATAAATATGGTAAATAATCTGGTGCAACATGACTGAATGAAACATGTGAAAATTGACAGACATTTTATCAAACAAGAGATAGAGAGTGGAGATATAAACCTTTCTTATGTTCTTACTGAGTTTCAAGAGGCAGACATCCTGACTAAGGCAATGTAAAAACAAGGATTTGAATCAATTAAAAGCAAGTTGGGAATGATGGATATCTATTCACCAACTTAAGGGGGAGTGTTGGAGAAGATAAAGAGAAAGAAAAAATTGATTCAAAGCTGTGAACGAGTAGATAAGGAGATGAGGTTGTTATGAGAAAAGATTGGAGAAGTTCATATGAAGAGGATAAAGGAAAGAAAGGATAAAGTAGTATTTCAAGAACAGATGAGGGAATCCAAGTTCAAATGTATTCTAATCTATAGTATATTGTTTAAATTTGTTGTAATCTGTTCCTATAATTTAGGAAAGTTTTTAGGATATTTTGTGTATTATGTTCACCTTACGGATCAATGAAGTGTGAGGAAGAACATTTTATTTCTCCCATTTATTTCTCAAAAACTATAAGCACTATCAAAATTTATAGCAATCTTAGTTATTAAAAACAAAAATGTGAACTATTTGAAGATATTCCTTGAACTATTTTGATTGATATTCCTTGAACTATTTTGATTGATATCCAAGATAAAACTTATTTAAAGATGCTTTGATAAGGAGACTTGAATCTTTCTTTAGAAATACTTCCATCCAGAAGCTTGTTTAACAATCGTTGAGAAAACTTGGAAAATTCTTGTGTCTTTGACTATTTTAGATGAGTGAGTTAAAAGCAAGTGATGCAGACCCATAAACAAAAACTTAATCAATAAACTCAAATTAATTCAATACTCAATATCAATAATCAAGAGAACATTCCATTCCAACCTAAACTCTATATACAGGCAACTAATAGCTATAATCTGCCTTAATTAGGATTTGATAATCCTAATCTAATTAGGATTCTAATGGAACCTACTAACTAAAGTAAACAAACTAAATCATGAAACAAAAAAAATAGGAAATAACTTGGAAATGTAAACATAATGCCAAAGGTTTAGAGTGGTTTGGCTCAATCCCTAGCCTACATCCACTACCTCCAAGTTTCCTCTTGGAGGATTTGCGCTAGTTCAAATAACAAGAGTTTTTAACATTGCACCTCAAACCTTTAAAATACAAGTGATTATTCTAGACTTATTACTCAAACCTTCACAACCTAATGGTTTTTATTTAGTTAACCACAAGCCGATTTACCTACAAATTATCATATATTGATACATTGATACATTTATATGTATCTGAAATACAACACATCAACCTCCCTAGAAGGTCTAAATAATACAAACTTATATAGCACAATGAGCATGCAATGCTCAATGAAAAGGTATTACTTAATCCTCAAGGAAATAGGAAATATAATGCAATTCGAAAGTTGAATCAATCTGAGCACTTGAGCTTTGAGAGCTTGTAGACTTAAAGTTCAAACGCAAGACAATTGTGTGTCCTCTCCATTCAAAAGAGTTGGTATTATATGCTTCAGGATGAGATTTGAAAATATGACCAGAGGAGGTCTAGTCATATTTAAAAACTAATTTTCTGCTTTGGGTGTCAAAACCAGATTTCCTTGGTTTGGGAACCAAGGCTTATCAACTGGTTTCAGAACTGAAGACATCTTTAGGCACCAATTTTGACCTAGCTATGGCACTTGGGATTGGTTGTTTGAGATCTGAAAATAAAATACAATAACTTGAATTTCCACCACCAAATCACATTATTTGGAATTTATTTTTCAAATTTTTCGAAATAGGGTTTCATAACTAGGAGATAAGGTTCAGAACTTACTGAACACAGAATCTGGGCAAACTGATTAAGCAGGATTAGAAACATGCTATAGTTGGTTTCAGAACCTAACTGAAGCAGTTGGTTTCGAAACCCAAAATGCCTAGTCTTGAAACTTGGCTTTGATTCAAGCAATCCTGATTTTTGCAACTTAAGACATATGTTGTTTTTGGACAGAAATAACTTCTCTCACATTTCATTTGATAGGACATACATATATATAGAAAATACAAGGGAGAAACTGCCCATATGGAGTCGGTTAAGGAAGGGAAAAATTGATTCGGTTAAGGAAAAAAAAATTGTCACCTAGAGATGAAAAAATAATTGTACACTTAAATTCAAAATTGTAATCACATGATTTTATGCATGCCACCTCAAGCTAGGTTGTAAATATTAAGGAAGCCTAGCTTTGGATCTTGACATCTTTAAACTAGGTCATAAAAGTAGATCCTTGTCCACCATCAATTCTCTTTACGAAGTGCCTGTCTGTTTAGATTATTTTAAACGTGTTGAGTTGCTGTCAATATCTAGTTAGACGACTAAGATATTGAGTAATTGAGAGGTTTTCTTGACAATGCCTCTTCTATGTTCTCAATGTCAAAATACTTCTCATTTGCAGCATCTTAGACTTCTTGTGCTGTCTCGTGGAAGATGAAATTTACTTCAACATGATGTGTATTTAGTGTTGGAATACATCTCCTTTGTGGCATTCTCTTGTGCCATCTTGTGGAAGATGAAATTTCCTATCAAGTGCTTTTTATGAGAGGCGAGCACTATCCTCTTTTACAATAATAGCTTTTGATAGGTTCAACTATAACCACTCTATGCTTTTACTCGAGATCAAGCAATGACCCTTACAACTAAAATAAGATGAAGCCACAATAGAGGCTAAAGTAGTAACCTCAAAAATAATAATAATAATAATAAAGATAGCTTGCCATATTGTTTAACTCATTCGTGGCAGGCAGATTTTTTTTTAAAAAACTTTGAGGTTTTCTTGGCTGAGTTCATGCGTATTACCTTCGTATGTATTTGTCAATGCTAGCAGATGCCTTGACATGAAACTTCTTTACAGAACACATCTCAAGGGAGGTGTCCATTGAGATTAAAGTTGACTTAAGGATAAAATGAAGGTGGAAAGTGCCACATTCAATTGAAAGTTAGAATCAACCATGCACCAGGCCAGAAAATTTTTCTTGAAGGATTGTGAAGAAAATTCTAAATTTGAGGATTAATTGGAAGGGTGAAATGAAGGGGGATTTGCACCACTTTTGTGATGAAAATTCCTGCACGTTTTGGAACATGTTAAGAGGTTTCTAGAAGGTTTAGATGGTGTCAATTCAGCTAAAGCCGCTGCCAAATGGGACAAGCAAGGGTGATGAGGTGAGCAGCTTCTAGGTGACAGAACGAGGAGGTGTCACCCACTTGCCTGCTACATGAGCTTCCCGTCACCTGCTTCGTCTGATTATGAAGCACTATAATAGAGCCTCTTTGATCCATCCTTGAGCTAAGAATGAACAGCTGAGACTAGTAAAAGAAGGAGAGGAAGTGCAGAATGAAAGCAAAGGCTGAGGAAGCTCTACTGAAGAATAAGAGGAAGCGGAGGAAAGAAACCTCTGAAATACTTAAAGTAAGAAACATGCTACAAGTAGTCTTAGTAGTTGCATGATGCACAACAAATTTTATTGACATGGCAAGATTTTATTGCATTACAGGCTGCTGCATCTCTTCTATGTAAACCTAATTATGCATGAGCTGTGTGGTGTCAGCATGTTTGGTGAAAGGTTTACCTGGGTGAGGGGCTGTGGAAGGCCAGGGGTGGGGAGGGGGTGCACCCAGGGTAAAATGAGGTTTCTTATGAGGTTGCCACCATGCTGTGTGTGTTTTGCGTTGTCATGTGTTGCATGCCTTAATGTATTCTTACTGAGTATGCTTGTATTCATGCATGTTTCCATAGTAAACATTGCAGAACAAGCATATGAAGGGGCAGCGGGAGAGGCAAAGAGCCTTCAAGGAAGCTGAGAGTCCTGTTAAGTGCATTTTGAAGTTATGTCCTATCAATCAAGTCCTAACACTGATCTCTTGTATAACTCACCTTGCGATAATGGATATACCCTTGGGTGTTCCCCTACCTTGACCACCTGAGCCACCAATGGTGGCTAATTTTGATGACTTCTGCAAACACCACTAGATTGAAAAGGGGACTAATCATTAGTCAGGTTATAAGTCAATTGAGTAACCAATGCTAATCTGTTAGAATCTATCTCACAAGCCCAAAAAAAAATCCCTAGATGTGGCATGTAGAATCCAAGCCTGAGTCTCAAAAAAAGCATGCAGTTCTATGCCATCAAGAATATGAGATTTGACTGGCTTAAACTTTGGCTTCAACCCAACTAGAAAGTGAAGAACTACTATATGTTCCTACATCTCTTAGACATCTGTAGTCTTTGGTTGAATATTCAACTTCTGAAAAACTCATTTGAGCTTAAGAATGCCCTCTGTGATTGGTCAATCTCCTTATTGTAATTGAAAATACTCCAGGAAACAATCATATGTACTAGTCACATCACTAGGGTGTGTATCAAGAAAACATAATCCTATATCTCATATGTGTCTAGAGGAGTGAATATGTTCATAATGTGGGGCTTTATCAAATTCCATAAGAGGCTAATTATATGTGTCTTTTTGAATCAATATTTCAAATTTTGGAAAACCATTGGTTACATAGATATGCCATAACCTATGAGAGATATTTTAATAACCTTAGATTATTGCTGATATTGGAGCTTTTTGATTGCTAACTATGGAGAGAGAGATTTTGGACTCCATACCTTCACACAATTGAAAGCTTAAAAAACTCAAAAATTAAGGCTCAAGAGGTCCAATTACACAATAGTTTGACGAGTGTTTGCAACAACTTGAAAGCACCATGATTAATAGATTTGGTTAAGCTGAGACCAGAGCTACTCTTTGAAAGCTAGTTGGAGCAGGCATGAGCCAAGGGAATCTTGAGGATGGACTTTTTGCAGTGATGAAGAATGTGTATTAAAGTCACAAGGCATTTTTCTTAGTGATAAGATTACTAGGTTTATATTGGAGGTTAGTGGAGCCTCTAGTATTTTTATTTTGGCTCAAATCGTATCTCTGCATACAATTTCTATGTAATTGCAGCATACAGTCTGTTGTAATGTAATAAACAAGTTAAAATGTATAAAAAATGGTTTGACGATTTTGAACTGTTACAGTGGATCAAAATACTCTAAGCTCATGTTAAATTATTGATCACCAACTCATTTAAACTCTTAAGCGGTTATAGAAAGTAGTTTCATCTTTTATATTTGAAAACAAAGATTATTGAAGTAAATCCTTTGATCTACTTTTATTCATGGGCATAGATATAATACATAGCAAAAGGAAAAACTAGAATTACGGAGTTGATTTAGGAAACATTAACTCCTGTACCTCTAAACTAGGAAACAATAGAAAAAGGAAATAACTGAAAAATAGAAACAAATCCCTAATAATAATCACGAAATCATGGGATATCAAAATTCCAAATTATTCAGTGTCTTATTTTCCAACACTCCCCCTTAAGTTGGTGAATAGATATCAAACATTCCTTGCTTGCTAACATTTGACTCAAAATCTGACTTCAACAGGGCTTTTGTAAGGATGTCAGGTTCTTGTAATTTTGTTAGCACATAATGTAAAGTGAATGTCCCATTGTCAATTTCTGAGTTGATGAAGTTTTTGTCAATCCTGGCATGCTTCATCTTGTCGTGTTGAATAGGGTTATGAACTGCGGTGATGGTAGATTTTCTATCATTATATAACTTCATAGGTTCTTCTAGTGGAATAGATAGATCTTGTAGTAACTTGCTTATCCAGATTAGTTCACAAACTCCTTGAGCAATTGCCCTATATTCTGGCTCAGTGCTACTTCTTGCAACAACTGTTTGTTTCTTGCTTCTCTAGGTCACCTCATTTCCCCATACTTTTGTGTAATACCCAGTAATAGATTTTGTATCTTCAACTGAACCTGTCTAATCTGCATCTGCATAGCACTCAACACTCTAGTGGTCATTTTTCTTGAATAGTAAACCTTCACTGGAGGACTCTTTAGGTAGCAAAGAATCTAAGGTGGTGTTCTCTTCGTGTTTCAATTTTGAGTTTTGAGTTTTAAATTCATTTTCAGCTTTGTGTTTTTGAGTGTCTGTTTTGAGATTTTTGAAAACGTGTTCTTTTTGTCATTTTGAAAAACTGTTTCTTAAAATGAAAAACTAGAAAATGCGTTTGCTTTGTAATTTTAAAAAATTATTTTGTGTTTTTTTTTTCTTTTCTTTTTTGCCCTTTCTTCTTCTATTCTCCAGCACATCCATTCTCCAGCGCTGCATCTTCTCCTTAGATCTAAGATCAATGACGGCGGTAGCTTTCAATAGAACCAGCAAGATCGACGGCGGCGGCTTTCAGTGGTGGCGGACGAGGTCGACATCGGCTCATGGAGGTGACGGAGATGGCGGGGGGCAGTCGAGAGAAGAAAGGAGACCCTCGGTTTGAACTAGCAAGATTGAATGGTTGGGGAGGCAGTCGACGGTGGCGAGCGAGGTTGATGGTAGCGATGGAGATGGCGGGGCAGTCAACGACCGATGCATAAGAGAGAGAGAGAGAGCAGGGAGGAGCAAGAGAAGAAATTGAGTTGGGGGTGGTCGACGACGGCTTTCAGCGGTGGCGAGCGAGGTCGATGGTGGCTCATGGAAGCGATGGAGATGGCGGGGCACTCGATGGCCGACGCTTGAGAGAAAGAGAGCAGAGAGGAGCGAGAGAAGAAATTGAGTTCTGTCAAGATTTTGGGGGGCGAGGGGGGGGGGGGGGGGGGTGAAACTGTTTTTCGTGTTTTTGAGTTTTCAGTGTTTCCTTTACAAAATTTTTAGTTGTTTTTGAAAATAGCAAAGGAAACGCATTTTTAGTGTTTTGAAAAACTAAAAACTCAAAACGGGCTGAAAACGCCAAAGAGAACAAGCCCTAACTTATTGCTTCTAAATGTCTCTTTTTGGGAGAGTGCATGAATTGACTTACTAGGTGGTAAGTCAACTTCCCACATTGACTTACTGCATCTGCATGAATTCACACTATAAGTAGATCAACTTCCCTACTAGGTGTTGATATCTCTTTCTTTCAACTGGTGAATCCTTTTCGGTAATTTTGGGCTTCCAATTTTGATATATGGGTGTTCCTGCAGGTCTACACCCCAGCTTCCCTGTCTCCTTTAGCAAATCAAGGGTGTATTTTCTTTGGGAAATAAAAATGTCTTTCTAGCTTCTAGCTATTTCCGTCCCAACAAAGTATTGTAGGTGCCCAAGGTATTTTACTTCAAATTCATCTTGCAATTGCCTTTTTTAAGTTTGATAATTTCTTGAGTATCATCACCAGTAATAACCATATCACCCGCATAAACTATAAGTATAGCCTTTTTTCCATCCTTAGATTTCTTCACAAAGAGAGTGTGGTCAACCTGACTTTTTGTGTAACTAAATTTCTTCATAGCTGTACTAAATCGAGTAAACCACACTCTAGGGGACTGCTTCAATCTATATAAAGATTTCTTTAGCTTACACACCATGCCAGTTTTGCCTTCTTCAAATCTCGGAGACAGTTTCATATATACTTCTTCTTTCAAGCTTCCATTAAGGAATGTATTATTCACATTCATTTAGTGTAGTTCCCAATCTAGATTGGCAGTAAAAGAAAAAGAACTCTAATGGAATTTAGCTTGGCAACAGGAGCAAAGGTGTAGTCTGTACCATGAGTTTAAGTGTAATCCTGAGCAACCAGTCTTGCTTTGTATAGGTTTATATTCCCATCAACACCTAGTTTTGTGGTAAAGATCCATTTGCACCCTACAACATTATTTCCTTCAGGAAGAGTAACAAAATCCCAAGTCTTGTTCTCATTCAATGCTGTCATTTCCGCCATTATAGTTGCTCTCCATTTTTTATCCTAGAGTGCTTTACAAACATTATTAGGAATCTCCACGTGATCAAGTTTTCTAGTAAATGTCTTGTCCTTTAGAGAGAGCTTAGAATAAGTAAGATAATTGGATTTGGGGTGCAAAGTGCAAGACCTTACTACCTTTTTGAGGGTAATAGGCACATTAAGATCATCAACTATACAATTAACTTCCCTAGACTGTGTCTTCCATTGGATTTAGCTTCGGATCTGGTGGTTGGCTTTGCAGAGGAACTCGTGGTCTTCTAGAGTAAACTATAAGTTCCTCTTGGGATGTTTTCTCAAATTCTCCCTCTTGATTGGTCTCCTGTATGGGTTCAGGTTCAGATTGTTGGTCAGGTGTTGGACAATAAGATTCCGAATAATTTGGGATTTTGATATCACATGATTTCGGGATTATTATTAGGGATTTGTTTCTGTTTTTCAATTGTTTCCTTATTATGTTTTTTCCTAGTTTAGAGGTGGAGGAGTTATTGTTTCCTAAATCAACTCCTTAATTCTAGTTTTTCCTTTGGCTATATATTGTATCTTTGCCCATGAATAAAAGTAGATTAGAGGAATCACTTCAATAACCTTTATTTTCATGGTATCAAAGCCGGGTTACTTTCAACCTTACTAACGTCGGATGAAACCCAGATTTGGCTTCGTGGTTGATATTCCACCATCGCCATCCAACATAGAGTCTACAGACACCTCACCCAACCATTCTTTGATCCCAATCCGATGGGTTATTTCCATCCTGCCCTGAACCTACAATCCTCTTATTTTAACCCTTTAATTCAAATAACCCAACATAAACTGAATGCGTTGAACTTCCATGAATGGTTCCATTCAGTTCTACTTTTGATCAAAGGGAAAAGGAAGATGGGTTACCTCACAGGTGATACTATTGCTCCTTTTTAACCGATCCAGCTCATAAAACGTGGGAGGTTGAAAATTCAATTGTCATGACATGGTTAATCAACTCTATAGAACCGAAACCTATGAGGTAGCCCATCTTCCCTTTCCCTTTGATCACTAGTAGAATTGACTAGAACCATTCACGGAAGTTCAACCCATTCAGTTTATGTTTGGTTATTTGAATTAAAAGGTTAAAGTTAGAGGACTATAGGTTCAAGGCAAGATGGAAAGAACCCATCGGATTAGGGTTCGAAGAATGGTTGGGTGAGGTGTTTGCAAACTCTATGTTGGACAGTGATGGTGGAATATCAGCTATGAAGCCTGTGAGAAAATAATTATGAAAGAAAAATCTAAGAGATTAGCCTTTCTTAGGTTGTTATTTATAATAGGCATAACGGGCCTTAAACACCTATGTGCTTATCCTAATTACAAAATAAAATACAAACATATAATAATTACAATTATACTAATAGTTCTAATACTCTCCCTCAAGCTGGAGCATAGATATCATATGCACCAAACTTGTTACAAATATATTCCACTCGAGAACCCTTTAAGGACTTGGTGAAGACATCTGCAAGCTGATCATTGGGGTTAACAAACTCTGTAATAATAACATCTCCAACCAATTTTTTTCTAATAAAATGACAGTCGATTTCAATATACTTAGTTCGCTCATGGAACACTGGATTGGAAGCAATGTGTAAGGCAGTCTGATTATTACAAATAAGCTTCATAGGGGACACTCCACAAAACTCGAGTTCTTGCAGGAGTTATTTAAGCCAGATGAGCTCACAAGTTGCATTAGCCATAGCCCGATACTCTGCCTCTGCACTAGATCTAGATATTATATTTTGTTTCTTACTTTTCCAAGAAACCAAATTTCCTCTAATAAGAACACAATACCCAGAGGTTGATCGACGATCAGAAGGAGATCCTGCCCAATCTGCATCTGCATAACAACAAATATCTGTGTGTTCCTTATCTTTATAGAGTAACCATTTACCTGGCGCTTTTTTTGATATTTCTCAGAATCCAAATAACATCCCAGTGATAATCACATGGAGAATTGAGGAACTAACTACACTCACAACAAAATCAATGTTGAGACGAGTGATTGTGAGATAGTTCAACTCGCCTACCAGTCTCCTATACTTACCAGGGTTTGAATAAAGCTCCCCCTGTCCCGGCACGAGTCAAACATTCAGATCAATTGGGGTGTCAACTAGTTTGTAGTTCACCATACCAGTTTCTTCTAGGATATCAAGGGCATATTTCCTTTGAGAAATTGAGATACCACCTCCTGACTGAGCAACTTCAATACTCAAGAAATACCGAAGACGGCCTAGGTCTTTGGTCTGAAAGTGCTGATGTAGATGTTCCTTCAGTTTCTGTATTCCAACCTGATCACTCCCTGTGATAACAATATCATCTACATAAACAACAAGGTAGATACATAAGGAAGAAGAATGGCGATAGAAAACCGAATGTTTAGCTTCACTTCGAGTGAGACCAAAGGCTTAAACCACAGTGTTGAATCTGCCAAACCACACCCGTGGAGTTTGTTTCAGACCATAAAGAGACTTCTTGAGTTTGCAAACTAAATTAAACTTCCCTTGAGCGACAAAACCAGGTGGTTGCTTCATATAGACCTCTTCCTGCAAATCAGCATGAAAAAAGACATTTTTAATATCGAGTTGATAGAGTGGCCAATGACATGTGGTAGCCAGAGAGAGAAAGAGACAAACAGAGGCCATTTTCGCAACATGAGAGAATGTATCACTACAATCCAGCTCATAGATTGGTGTAAAGCCTTTGGCAACCAAGCGGGCCTTAAGACGTTCCACCTAGCCATCAGGACACACTTTGGGAGTGAATACCCACCAGCAACCAATGGGAGTCTTTCCTGGTGGTAAAGGCACCAAATCCCAAGTACCATTCGAATGTAAGGCGTCAATCTCATTTAACATAGCCTGGCACCAACTAGGATGGGACAAAAAGCTTCACCTGTAGTTTTAAGAATAGAAACAAAGGAAAGACTCGAAACAAAGGCATTATAAGAAGGGGACAAATAGTCATAGCATAAAAAGTTATAAATAGGATGGAGATTACGAGTTGACTGTGTACCTTTGTGAAGAGCAACGAGGAGACTGTCGGGCTCAGGATCCGAAGCAAGAGGGACCATAGATGGAGAGAGCGAGTCAGGAGAGTCCTGGGTTAGAGGAATGCTGGCGCCGGTAGCGAGATGAGGACAATGGTGATATGTAAGAAGTGGAAGAGCCGTGGAAGGTGGACCAGAAAATGGTAGGGTAGGCACCACAGAGGAGACAGACGAACCTGATGAGGACAGCGAAAGAAAAGAAAAAGGAACGGGCAAAACTTGGTGAAGACTCTGTGAATCAGGCTGAACAACCAAAAAGAAAGACTGTTGTTCAAAGAATGTGACATCAGCAGACAAAAGATAGTGGTTCACCTCAGGAGAGTAACACTTATAGCCTTTTGCACTTGAGAATCGCCGAGGAAGATACATTTGAGAGATTTTGCAGCAAGCTTATCCTGTCCAGGTGAAAAAGAATGCACAAAACAGATATAGCCAAAAACACAAAGAGGAATAGAATAAAGCGATTGTGTAGGGAACAAAAGGGAATGAGGGATTTGGTCTTGTAACGCTAAAGATGGCATGCGATTGATTAGATAACATGCAGTTAGAACAACATCTCCCCAAAATTTGGTGGGAAGATTAGCATGTAAAATGAGCATTTGGGCAGTCTCAATAAGATGACGATTCTTGTGCTCAACAACACCATTTTGTTGAGGTGTGTAAGGACAAGAGGATTGATGCAGGATGCCATTAGCAGTCATAAAGGTAGTAAATTGAGAAGAAAAATACTCAGGGGTATTATTACTATGTAAGGCACGTAGAAACTCCAAACTGTGTTTTTATTTCAGCAGTAAATATTTGAAAGATTGAAAACAACTCGGACTGACTCTTCATAAGAAACAACCAAGTGCAACGAGAAAAGTCATCAATGAAAGTAACGAAATATGAAAGATCAAGAGTAGAATTGATGCGACTGGGCCCCTATACATCAGAGTGCACAAGGGAAAAGGGTGTCTCCGCCCTATTATGGACTTGATGACAAAAATAATTACGAGCGTGTTTCCACACTGACACGACTCACAATTAAACATGGACAATAACGACAAACTAGGAACTAATTTCTTTAGTTTGGAGAGGCTGGGATGACTGAGACGATAGTGGAAAAGATCTGGGGAAGCGACATTGGTGCAAGCTACTGGCGAACTAGGCACAACAAGATGATAGTGACCTTGTGACTCACGCCCGATGCCAATCGTCTGCCCCGTACCCTGGTCCTGAACACAAACAAAGGTAGGAGTAAAGATAACAGAATAGTTAGGGTTTTAGTGAGTTGGCTAACTGAAATCAAATTAAAAGGGCTATCAGGAACATATAAAATAGAATTTAATAAAAAAGACGAGATGGGTGTGATGTAACCGATTCCTTTAACTGCAGTTTTGGTACCATTAGCCAGGGTAACAGTAGGCAAGGTATCAAAATAGGTAAGTTAGGAGAAAAGAAGTTCATTACCACACATATGGTCAGTGGTGCCAGAATCTATAATCCAAGGACTAATAGATGAGCCTTGAGCAACACAAGCAACGGGATTACCAGGATGAGACAGCTAGGTGGCCTGGAACTTCAGGAAGGCATCATACTCAGCTGCAAACATAGGTAGCAATTGCAAACCTAGTGGAGATTGAGCAGGACTAGGATTGCTCTGAAATACATGAGTTGCACTGGTAGATGATGCAAGTGGAGCAGTTGGCCGACCATGTTTCTTCCAGCATTTGTCCTCAAGATGACCTAGTTTCTTACAAAAGGTACACTGTGGATGTGAGAGATTATTATTGTGTCCTCTATTTCCTCCTCTAGTGGAAGTCTGAGACACAAGAGCTGAAGATTTGGCTAGAGGAACAACATGAGAAGAAGAGGACATACCATGTGTACCTGTCATATTCAACAACCTTTTGAAAGAGTTTTTCATGGTAGGGCTAGCAGAGTTGGTCAAGATTTGATGTTTGATGGCATCAAACTTTGGTTTTAGATCGGAGAGAGAATAACCATAAAAAACTTCTCTTGTTAAGCAATCTGTTTGGTGCAAGTCGTAGTGAGAGGAAGAAGAGCATCAACTTCTTGCATGAGAGCCCGAACCTGCCCCAGATAAGATTCCATAGACGACTCTTGCTTGAGATTCTTGATATTAGAAACCACAGTGTACCAACGTTGAATGTCGTTTGTATAACACTCCTTAGCTTCCTTCCACACATCAACACAAGTTTCAAAGGGGGCGAAAGAGTTGCATGATGGAAGGATCAATAGATTGGCATAGGAGGCTACATAACTCGGCATCAACTTGTTCCCATCTAACCCGATTTGCTTCTGGCACACTTTCAGCCTTTGTGGCAAGATGATTCGCTTGGTGTTGCGCTTTGAACCACATTTTGACAGAGGCTGCCCATGAGAGATAACTGGCCAACCCTATCAACTTAACAATGGTAATATTGGTTGTCCCAAGATTGGAGATAGTAAAGGATTGAGAGGCAGCAGGGGCAACAGGTGTCGAAGCGGGAATAGCACCTGCAGAAACGGCCTCACTGAAATCAGACATGCGAGGGTTTCAACACTGGAAGTGGCTTGAGAGGTCGCCGGAGATTAGATCTGGAGAAGCCGAACAAGATTGACCAACGGATGCGCTGGCACGCGCCAACGCGTGGAGATGGAGGTAGCAAGTGGCGGCGACGTGTGGGTGGTCCGGCGGCAGCAAGTCTTCAGCAGTCAGCCGATCTAGTGGCGGTGAACCCTATGGTGGTGGCAGTGTTATCCAATGGTGGCCAGACAATGGGGTTCTAGTATTGGGCAGTGACGGCTAGGGTTTGACAGTCGCCGGAAAAAGATACACAGCGATGGCTAGGGTTTTTCTCACCAATGGCTCTCATACCATGTGAGAAAATAATTATAGGAAAAAAACCTAAGAGATTAGCCTCTCTTAACTTATTATTTATAATAGGCATAACGGGCCTTAAACAGCTATGAACTTATCCTAATTACGAAATAAAACACAAACATATAATAATGACAATTATACTAATAATTCTAACAAAGCCAATACCATGAAAACAAAGCTTATTGAAGTAATTCCTCTGATCTACTTTTATTCATGGGCAGAGATACAATATATAGCCAAAGGAAAAACTAGAATTAAGGAGTTGATTTAGGAAACAGTATAAAAGGGAAACAAACTAGAAATAGGAAACAACTGAAAAACAGAAATAAATCCCTAATAATAATCCCAAAATCATGGGATATCAAAATCCCAAATTATTCAGAATATTATTTTCCAACAATATTGTTATTTATAACGTGTCATATTATGTATGGCATATATCCTGCATAACTGCACCAACTTGTGCAATTGATTAAATGTTGAGTTGGCTATGAGGTTTGGATGCTAGATCTGTGCCTACTCTAGATTTTACAACTATACACTCGATAATGGATCCAGTTATATGAATACCTATTAGGATGATGTTTTAGCTGAGACTAAGAAAAATATTTATAGAATGGGAAAAGGCTAAAATCTGATGTTTCAAAAGGGAAGCTTGTTGGCAGTTCAAGACAGCACTCAATTTATGCTTTCAATTATGAAACTGAAAGCTAATAGGCAGTTCAAACTTAGGGCTATTCTTTTTCTAAGGTTCTCAAACAGTAGCAGAGAAAGTACTTGGATAATTTGTGCAGAGCAGAAAAGAGAAAAGAGAGGAAGAAAAGGCCTATCACTTAGCTGGGGGCACACATATCAGGCAAACAAGCTGCCATATTCACTTATCTATATCTTGAATAAAAAATTACATATTTAGGCTACCAGACTTTAACTTGTTCTGAAGAAGTGGGACTGACAATTATGAAATCTAGAAAATTTAACTAATTAGAATATTCTATACTTAATTCAAACCACACATAACTGTACAAGAACCTAAAAAATTACTTTATTCATACTATTATCCCTATACACAATTTAAGGTCCAGAGGCAGAAATTTACTTAATGCTCTTGACTATTAAACCTTATATATTATACTCATTAAAATGTAAAATAATATATGATATGGATGACAAATAAATTAGTCTGGCAGCTACTAAAGACTTGTAGTACTACAGGACCAGATTGGCTTTCATTGTTGCGAGGCCTTTATTATGCTTTGAGATTCAATCATACTTCTATAGCCATCCAATGGAAGTGTCTTCGCATTGTTCTTCTCTGAGTTCAGTATAGGAACGAGTTAATGAAATTTACTTATCATGCTTCCAGTTCAATCTAGGCATGTAATGTTCATTTTGAGGCTAGTTAAATTGCTTAGATTTGTACCCACAGTTGATTATTTACAATTTGTTGAATGTTTTAGGAATCAAAACTGAAAGCTGTGCATGATTAGCAGTTCTGATTTTAGTTAGATTTATACTGCAATACTGTAGTAGTAATCTTTTATGTGTGTTATCTGAATTTAGTTTCCATGGAATTGCAATGAATTTTCTGAGGGATGTTAGATGTTAATTTCTTATTTATTTATTTTTTCTTCTGGTCAGATGTAGCCCTTGTCACATCTCTGCGGGATGGAATGAATCTCGTCAGCTATGAGTTTGTGGCCTGTCAAGATTCAAAGAAAGGGGTCCTCATTCTTAGCGAAGTAATTATTTATATTCACGTGTCTGTTTTGTCCTTAATCTTAGTTGTGGATGTAGACTAGTTTTTGGGGTTTCTAAAGGTTTATGATTATATAGAGAAGATAGATCAAATGAATTTATTTTCTGCATCAAATAAACTTCATAGATATGATGTTATAGGTTTGCTTCATGAAGAAATTATTTCTACATTAATCCTGATGTATGTCAAATTTGACTTGACCTACTAATAGAGTTATATAGAACTTTTAACTCAATACATTTCAAGTTATCTTTTGATCCTTCATCTATTGGTTTCTGAAAGAATAAATTTGTTGGAAGTTTAATGAGAGGAATAACTTCCATGTTCTCATTGATCCGAGGATGCCAAATATATATACACAAAGTTCTGAAGAAAATTCCTAACATTTAGGACTAGATTACACTCCTAATACTTAGGACTAGATTACAGCAACATATTTTAGATTAGGATCAACCTAAATTTAGGATTTCCTTATCTAATTTTAAGGAATATCCTTATCCTTCCAGATTGAATTCTTCTTCATCCTTTTATATCTTTATCTTTATCATCTTTTCTTCTTATCTTCTTGTGCATAGCTTAAATTTTCCTCTTTATCTTCTCCAACACTCCCCCTCAAACTAGTGAATAGATGTCCATCATTCCCAGTATACTTTGAATAGATTCAAATCCTTGTTTCTGCATTACTTTAGTAAGGATATCTGCCTCTTGAGATTCGGTAGGGATATAGTTAAGACTTATATCTCCTCTTTCAATCTCTTGCTTGACTAAGTGTTGGTCAATTCTCACGTGTTTCATCTGGTCATGTTGTACCAGATTATTAACGATGCTAATTGTAGACTTATTGTCACTGTAAAGAGTTTTTGGAGAGTACATTGGAAGGTGTAAGTGTTCCATCATTTTCTCCACCCTAATGGGCACATATAGCCCTATACCCTGTTTCTTCACTGCTTCTTGCCACCACTAGTTGCTTCTTGCTTCTCCAAGTTACCAAATTTTCCCATAACTTTGTACAAAATCCGGATACAAATCTATTGTCTTCAATAGAACCAACCTAATCAACATCTATAAATGCACTTATTCCTCTATCCTGACTCTTCTTAAACAGGAGTCCTTTGCCGAGGGTTCTTTTGAGGTACCTAAGAATGTGATATGCTACCTCAAGATGCCTTCTTGTAAGCGAATGCATGAACTAGCTTACTATGCTTACATCATATGTAATATCAGATCTGGTGAGTGATAGATAGATCAACTTAACCACCAATCGCTAATATCTTTCTTTGTTGACTTGATACTCCCTTATGCTATCTTCTTTATTCTTCCATATAGGTTCTAAGGGAGTACTAGTAGGTTTGCACCCAAGCTTACTAGTTTCCTTCAACAAATCAATAGTGTACTTCCTTTGAGATATAAAATCCCTTTCCTTGCTTCTGGCTACTTCCATCCCCATAAAGTATTTTAATTCTCCCAAATTTTTCAATTCAAATGAATTCCTTGGTTGCCTTTTTAGATGTTCAATTTCCAGAATGTTGTCCCCAGTGATGATAATGTCGTCCATGTAGAAAATAAGGATTGTCTTCTTGCCATCTGTTCCAATTTTTGTGAATAAGGTGTGGTCTGTCTGCCCTTGTTTGTATCCCAGTTGAATGAGAGTGCCACTAAACCACTTGAACTAGCCCCTTGGAGATTACTTGAGGCCATATAGTGACTTTTTTAACTTGCATCCCTTTTCTTTTGTGTTTTTTGTCTCAAAAACCTGGGGGTATCCTCATATAGATTTCTTCTTTTAGTTCCCTATTTAAGAATGCATTCTTGATGTCCAATTGATGCAACTTCCAATCTAGATTAATAGCCAATGTAAGTAACACTCGGATAGAATTAAGCTTGGCTACCGAAGCAAAAGTCTCTTCATAATCAAATCCTTGGGTTTGGTTAAACCCTTGGGCTAATAATCTTGCTTTGTACTTGTAAATGCTTCCATTTGACTTGTACTTGACTGTAAAGCCCCATTTGTTGCCAACAATTTTCTTCTCATCTGGTAGATTGACAATATCCCAAGTTTCATTAGCTTCTAGGGCCTACATCTCATCCATTACTGTTGCCTTCAACTTCTCATCCTAATGCGTGATGTATATCCTTAGGGATCACTATATCATCAATGCTGATTGTGAAGGCCTTGAACTGTGGAGATAGCTTTGAATATCCCACATAATTTGAAATAGGGTGTTTGGTATACGATCTCACCCCTTTCTTTAGTGCTATTGGGATATTTAGATCATCAAACCTGTTAGATGTAACCTTTTGCATACTGCCATTGTTATCAGTTTCTGGACCTATCTCCAAATCAGACACTTGGTTTGGCTGAGGGTCACGAGGCCTTTTAGAATATACCAAAGTTGATTTATCCAAGCTTGGATTTTCTTGAGTCTAGTCTTTTTTATCTCCCCTTGAATTAGGCACTGAGGTTTGAGTAGGAAGAGGAGGTTCTAGGACTAATTCAGTGGTAGTAGGAAGTTCTAGAGTTGGGATTATAGGTAGAGGCAAAATAGAGTCCCATTGTTCCTTTGCACTAGGTATGTGTCCTTGTAGAGGAATTGTGTGAAAAAATTGTTGATGCTCAAGGAAGGATACATCACGAGATACAATGAGACGTCATGCAGAAGGGTGGTAGCACTTGTATCCTTGTTGAGTGGGAGAATAACCAACAAATAGGCATTTGAGGGCTTTAAGTTCAAGTTTAGATTGAGAGGGTTGATACTTGTATAAACACAATGCACCCAAACACTTTTGGTGATAGAGAGTTTAGAACCCTAGTGTAATAAGGATAAAAATCAAGGATGCTCAAAGGGGTTCTAAATGCAAGTACCTTGGAGGGAAACCGATTAATAAGGTAGGAGGAAGTAAGAATAGCTTCTTCCCAGTAAACATTAGGGACTGATTTAGTAATAAGGATAAACACAATTGCCCTTGCAGTCTCAAGAAGGCGGTGGCTTTTTCTTTCTGCCTCCCCATTTTGTTGGGGATTGTAAGGGCCTGAATTTTGGTGAATATTCCCTACCATTATTTGAACGTAAAACATGGATTGAAGATTGGAAGACTTTGTTTATCATTTGATGAAACCTTTTAAACACAACATAGGCTTCAGATTTGTCTTTCATTAAGAACACCAAACTAACCCTTGTATGGTCATCTATAAATGTGATGAACCATCAAGTGTTAGTCAAATTAGATGTCCTTGCTGGTCCCCAAATATCACTGTGAATCAAATAGAATGACTTTGTAGGTTTATATGCATGAGATGGATCATAAATTCTGGTTTGTTTTGCAAGGATGCATTGTTCACAATGGAAGGAATGGCTTCTTTTATTAATGAAAAGATAAGGATACAAAACTTTGGGATAATTGAAACTAGGGTGCCCTTAAACGTTGGTGCCATAACATAAGTTTAGAATTTGAAATAGTAGACAAGGAATATTGGATTTGTGACCTAGATCCAAGAGACTGACCAATCTTTGAAATATAATAGAGGCCTCCTTTTTTCTCAGCACTCCCAATCATCCTTCCCCGAAGATAGATCTTGAAATTCATAATACGAAGGAAAAGATGTCACCAAACATTTCTCTTCTTTGGTTAATTTACTTAGTGATAGCAGGTTGCATTTTAGATTAGGAACATATAACACTGATTTCAAACTTAGGCCTGCCACATTAGCTGTACCTTACCCTCGAGCCATGGTTATAGTACCATCAACCATTGAGATTGTTAAACCTTTATCACAAGGTTCATAGGCTGACAACACTTTAAGTGATCCAATCATGTGATCTGTGGTATCTATGTCGATTATCCAATAGTTTATAGGGAATTTGAAAGAGATTAGAGAGTGTCTAGGTGTACTTAGTTTAGCAAGAGACACTACCGGGCTAGGGGCTTTTGTTGTCTCAGGTTTGGTCACCTTGCTTTGGCTTAACGATTGCTATAAAACCTCTAACTGATCTACAGATAGAATCAAGTTGGTTGATTTTTTTATTTCTACTTCTCCCCATAGGTTGCTTGATTTCCTTTTCTCTGATTTTTAAGCTTCCAATTTGTTGGTTTTCCATGAATTTTCCAGCAAGTTTCCTTTGTGTGATATGGCTTGTTGTAGTGGTCACATCATGGTTTTTCTTTCTAGGGCTCTCCTTTGGATGAATTAGACATTTTTATTCTTAAGGAGAATAATGCTTATGTTTGTAAGTTCACATCAGAATTGGACACCCTTGAAGGATTTAACATCACTCTTTTTTTTCTATCTTTTGTCCTGACTTCTGCAAAGACTTCCCTTATTGACTTCTGCAAAGACTTCCAAGCAACCGCCCTTTTACTTCATCAAGATCAAAATTAAGACCATGCAAAAAATCAAACTCTCGTTTTCTAACCTGAAACTTCAGAAATCATGAATGACTCAAACAAGGAAAGTGCAGTCCACACAACTGCTGAGTCTTCCAACCCACGAACAACAATTCTTCCAGGCGCTTCCTTATCCACCAAGAGCCACACCTTACAGATTACACAACATCGGCTAAATGGCAGGAACTTCTGCAAGTGGTTCCAATTGGTTGCTTTGGTAAACAAGGGCAAAGGTAAGTATGGATATATGTCGGGGGAAGTTACTGCACCATCCAAAGATGCTGCTGATTATCAAAGATGGGAGGCTGAGGACTCCATCATCATGGTGTGGCTAATCAATTCAATGGAGCAAAAGATCGGCTGAACTTACCTCTTCTACAAGACTGCTAAAGAAGTGTGGGATGCAGTACAAGAAATATATTCAGATCTCGAAAACACAGCTCAGTGTTTTGAGATTAGATTGGCTATTCGAAACACTAAACAAGGTAATTCTAGTGTGACCAAATACTATAATACATTGCTTGAACTATGGCAGGAGATGGATCTATTTTATGATCAAAACTGGGAGTGCAAAGAAGTCAGCTTGAAATACAGCAAAATGTTGGAAAAAGAAAGGGTTTTCGACTTTCTTCAAGGCCTCAATTCAGACCTTGATGAAGTTCGTGGTCGGCTTCTTGGCACCAAACCCCTTCACTCCGAGAGGTCTTTGCGAAAGTAAGAAGAGAAGAAAGCAAAAAAAGGGTAATGCTCACAGCCACCGATTCTCATACAAGCTCAGCCCTCGCAGCAACAAAAAAGGAAGATTTTTCTAGGGGCCTAGCAACAACAAAAAGGGAAGAATTTTCAAGGGATAAACCATGGTGTGAGCATTGCAACAAGCCCTTTCACACCAAAGATACCTGCTGGAAGCTACATGGGAAGCTAGCCAATTGGAAGCCGAGGAGTAAGAGAGAAAAAGAAAGGCTAGCCTACACAACTTCAGTTGTAGCAACACCTCCACTCGAGAAAGGTGTGCAGTTGAACCTATCTACTGAATAGGTGTTGTTCCTACAAAGATTGTTGCAAGATACTCACATTAGGAAAGAAACCGACAATACAACCACCACTGCTACAACATCCTCGGTCCAAAGAGGTAATCTAATATACTCCCTAACCTCTAGAAAACCTAGTAGAAAGTGCTGGATTATGGATATGGGTGCCTCTAACCATATGACAGGATCAGCCGAATTTTTTTAGCAATTTCAGTCTCATTGGCAGCCAAGGGACAAGGAGTTAACAATGTTGTTGGCTGATGGTAACACCTCTGTTGTTATAGGGGAAGGAAATATAAGTATTGGTGGTTTAAAACTGAAAAACAGTTTTATATGTTCCAAATTTGAAGTGCAACCTATTGTCTATTAGCAAGCTTACTCAAGATATGGACTGCATTGTAACCTTTCTACCCTTTCATTGTATTTTTCAGGACCGGTCCTCGGGGAAGATGATTGGCAGTGCTGAGGAACAGGATGGGCTCTATTGACTTTAAGAAAATAAGGCTTCCCTTGATCAGTTCACTCATAGTCTCTCTCTTTCGGTTACTTCTAATTCTGATATCTTGTTATGGCATAGAAGGTTTGGCCACCCCAGTTTTTCATATCTGAAATGTTTGTACCCAGATTTATTTTTCAATAAAGAGAGTTTAGTTCTTCAATGTGATAAATGCATCCTTGCCAAGCAAACACACAGCACTTATCAATCTCATCCATATACTCCTTCTAAACCATTTTACCTAATTCATAGTGATATTTGGGGCCTAGCAAGAATTTCAAACTTGACTAGTGCCCGATGATTTGTCACTTTCATTGACGACCATACGAGGGTGTGCTGGGTGTATCTTATGAAAGAAAAAATTGAAGTCAATACCATTTTTCAAAGTTTCCATAAATTGATTCAAAACATGTTTCAATCCTCCATTTGCATTCTTAGGACTGATAATGGCATGGAATATTTTTCTCACCCCTTAACCCAATACCTTACCACTCACGGGACTTTTCATCAAAGCATTTGCCCCTATACTCCTCAACAAAATGGGGTAGCTGAGAGGAAAAATCGCCATCTACTTGAAGTGGCTAGATCTCTAATGCTTACTAGTTCTACTCCAAATAGCTAGCTGAAGATAAGGATAAGGAAGATTTAAGTCCCAAGAGATTAAGGAAGAGCTCCTAGATAATAGGAGAAATTATAGGAGCTGATATTATAAGAGATAATATGCAACAAATAATAAAGATAATGTACTCTAGTTAGCCTATCTTTAAGTAGTTGTCTATCTGTAACATATTTAAGTTTAGTTAGGATTCTATCTCTTGTACAATAGGGTTAGCAACATAGAGTAAATCTGTATAAATAGGCAGTCTCGCATGAATACAATTTAACGAGTTTGGCTATTTCTTCCAACTCAGTTCTCTTAGAAGCTGCAGTCTAGGGTTGCTTAGGGTCTCTCTAGAGGAGTATACCTTGGTTTACATCCCAGCATTCCTGTATCTTTTAGGAGATCAAGAGTATATTTTTCCTTGAGAAATCAACATACCTTGTTTGCTCCTGGCCACCTCCATTCCCAGAAAATACTTCATTGTTCCCAAATCTTTGACTTCAAACTCCTCTTTTAACCTCTGTTTTAAAGCTACAATTTCATGAGTATCATCTCCTATAACAATTATATCATCTACATACACAATTGAGATGTTTTTTTTTTTTTTCCATTAGCAACATGTTTAATAAAGAGTGTATGATTTGCCCCACTTTGTTTGTAACCAAATTTTGTGAGGGTAGAGCTGAATTTCTTAAACCATACTCTTGGAGATTGTTTTAATCCATAGAGAGACCTATGTAGTTTACATAGCTTGCTAGTTCTTTCTTCTTTCTCAAATCTGGGTGGAATCTTTATGTATACATTTTCTTCCAATTCCCTATTTAGGAATGCATTTTTTATATCAAATTGAAATAATTCCCAATCTAAATTTGCGACAATGGATAATAGCACCCTTATGGAATTTAATTTTGCTACTGGAGTACAAATCTCATAGTCTATCCCATAGGTTGAGAGAATCCTTGGGCAACTAACTTGGCTTTATACTTGTCTATGCTTCCATTTGATTTATACTTTACCGTAAACACCCATTTGCAGCCTATAATCTTCTTGTTCTTGGGAAAATCTATCAGATCCCATGTGCGATTGTTGTCTAGTGCCTTCATTTCCTCCATCATAGCCTCCTTCCACTTAGGATCACTCAAGGCTTCTTGAATACTTTGAGGAATAGCTACTCCATCCATAGGTTTGGTGAATGCCTTGAATTGAGGGGATAACCTAGAATATGTCAAGTAGTTTGATATTGGATACTTAAGAAACGACCTTACACCTTTTCTAATAGCAATAGGGATGTTCAAGTCACTATTGGCTGCAGTGTTCTCCTCATTTGTTGAACCTTCCTTTGGTTCTAATAATTGGCCGAGTTGAGGAGCTGGATGTTTAGCACGTCTTGAGTAAAATTTTATTGGTTTTTCTAGACATAGATCTTCCCTTGAATTAGTTACCTCTGGTTTTGCTGGTAGATAGGTTGGTTGAGGATCTTGAGGAGATGATGAGTTAGGTTCAAAAGTTGCTGGCTGTGAATGAACAGCTGCATCTGTTTGAATAAACTTATTACTGGGAAGAGAAGAATGAATAGGTAAAGAGATAGGCATTGGCACGGTAGGATCTTAGTGATTTTCTCCCACTTGCAATGGAGTACGTTAAGTGATAAAATTCATCTATATCCTTTTTGGGTAGGAGATTAACTAATGAATATGCATTTGAATGCCCTTGGTTCTAATTTGTGACGATTAGGACTGGTTTGATAGACATATACCACACACCCAAACACTTTGGGAGAAAAAGTATTGAGATTTCGAACACGGGGAAAGATAGACATGAGGTTGTGCAAAGGAGTCTGATGACCTTGGATGATAGCCTATTAATCAAATAAGAGGTTGTTAGAACAGCTTCTCCCCAATACCGATTAAGAGTGGAACTAGTGAACATTAGGGATCTAGCCACTTCAAATAAATGGCGATTTTTCCTCTCAACTACCCCATTTTGTTGAGGAGTATAGGGGCAAGTGCTTTGATGAAAAATTTCATTGGTAATAAGGTATTGAGTGAATGGATAAGAAAAATATTCTCGGCCATTGTCAATCCTAAGGATACAAATAGAGGACTGAAACATGTTTAGAATGAGTTTATGAAAGTTTTGAAAAATTGCACATACCTTAGATTTTTCTTTCATTAGGTATACCCAACACACTCTTGTATGGTCGTCAATGAAAGTTACAAACTATCTAGCACCATTCAAGTTTGGAAACCTAGCTGGCAGTGTTCTAAAACACGCTAGGCACTAGTCGAGCGCCAGGTTGGGGCCTAGTGCCTAAGTGGGCTTGGGAATATTGTTGATTTTTTTTATTTTTTTTTAACTTTGTGATGTAACTTGATGTTATTTTCAATTAAATCAAAGTTGAAAGTGGCATGAAAAAATATATATATATATATTAGATATATATATCTAACATATAAATAGAAATAGAAAAATATATATATAATATATTTAACATATAAATAGAAAAGAAAACTAAATAACATAATAAACCCTAACACTAACACCCAACAACGCGCATGCGAGAGAGAGATAGAGGGGTCGGAAGTAGGGGTGACAAAATGGGTTGGCGGGTCATAATCGTGTCGTGTTGAGACACACGTATAACACAATTATGACAAACATGAACATGACATGATTAACTAATCGTGTCAAAACCCTAAACCCTAACATAGACATGTTTATTAAACTAGTTATACGACACGACACATGCAACCCGTTTAACAATTTATACATTAGATCTACTAATTATAAATATTAAATTGTAATCATAAAATTTTTGAATACATAATAGTTTTTTTAATATTATAATTGTTTTTAATTTATTTTTGTAAATTGGTCTTAAATGCGTCATTTCATGTATAATCGTGTTAACGTTTTCAGATCAACCCACTAGCCCTTTTAATTAAACGTGTCATTTCATATATAATCGTGTTAACATGTTCGGGTTAACCTGTTAACCTGTTTAATTAAATGGGTCATTAAGTGTCTAAACGGGTTAGACGAGTTGACCTACCTAAGATACGAAAATAATCATGTCATAAACGAGTTGACCCGTTTATGACTCGAACCCAATTAGCCTCAACCCTAACCCGCTTAACTCCGTGTCATGTAATCAGGTCGTGTCAAAAATTGCCAGCCCTAGTCGGAAGCGGAAGCGGAAGCGGAGATGGAGTTTGATAGCGACGACGACGTTGACGCAACGAGGACGCGACAGTGAGGGTGGAGCTTGACAGTGTAGAGGCAGTGAGGAGGTCACGATGGAGCTTGAGGCAACGAGGAGGTACCGGCGGCGTTGAGGCAGTGACGACCTTGGGCTGAGAGGAGTATGAAAGGGCGAGATGACTGAGAGGAGTAAGAGAGGCTTCGGAATCAACAAAGGGTAAGATTTAAACCCAAAAATTAGGCATCCCAGGTGGCTAGGCGCCACTGCCACCCGATTAATCGGGCTGGCACCTAGAAGGGTCGACTTGGACATATTCGCAGCGGCTAGGGGCCGCCTAGCGCCTCACCGGCGCCTAGGCTGCCACCTAAGCCGATTTTTAGAACACTGCTAGCTGGTCCCCAAATGTCACTATAGATCAAGTGAAAATGTTTAGGAGTGTATGGGTTCAGTTGATGAGTACTATGAGTTTGTTTGGCAAGAATACAATGATCACACTTAAGTATCAACTTCTCTTTATTGATAAATAAATTTGGGTACAAGTGTTTCAAATATGAAAAATTAGGATGACCAAAACGTTTGTGCCATAACAAAATCTCAGAATTCGAACTAACAATAAGAGAAAACCTATGAGTTAACTGATTAGGGACAACCTTATTGTCAAATAGCCAATATAGTCCATCCTTTTCCTCAGCACTGTCAACCATCTTCCCTGAGGATCGGTCTTGAAAGATACAATATGAGGGAAAAAATGTTACAATGCAATCCATATCCCTTGTTAGCTTGCTCACAGATAATAAACTACACTTTAAGTTTGACATATATAAGACAGATTCAAGTTGTAAAATAATCACACAAACACTCCCTTTTCCCATGATTGAAGACACGGTGCCATCTGCCATCAATACGGTTAGTTCCTTGTCTCCAATATCAAATTTCTCAAACATGGTTGTAGATCCGGTCATGTGGTTAGAGGCCCCAGTATCTACCACCTAATAACTTCTATTCATTCTCCTAGTAGTTAAGGACAAAAATTGATTACCTTTTTGGGCCATAAGTGCTGAGGTATTAGCTGCTAAACCATCTGATTCCTTTGCAATGTGAGATCCATTCAACAATTTTTGTAGAAATTCCACTTGGCTAGTAGTCAAATTCACACCCATACCTTTTTCACCTGTGGGAATACTTGCTGCTACATAAGTTGGCCTCTCTTTTTCTCTCTTAGGTCTAGATTTCCAGTTTGGTGGTTTACTATGTAGCTTCCAGCATCTATTCTTTGTATGGTAGGGTCGGTTACAATGTTCACACCATTGTTTGTCCCTAGGGTTGTCCTTTCTTTTGTTGGCAACAAGAGCAGAACCTGTATTTGGTTCTGTTGCTGGGAGCATGACCTACTTTCTGCTTTCCTCGTGTCTAACCTCTGCAAACACTCCTTGGAGAGATGGTAATGGCTTGGTACCTAGGAGTCGTCCCCTTACTTCATCCAAATTTGAATTGAGTTCTTGGAGGAAGTCAAAGATCCTCTCCTTCTCCAACATCTTGCTATATTTTTGGTTGTTGATAGAACACTCCTACTTTGGATCATAAAATAGATACATCTCTTGTCATAGCTCCATCAGATTGTTGTAATATTATGCAGCTCCAAAACTACCCTGTTTAGTAACCCTAATTGTTGCTCTAATCTCAAAACACTAAGCTGTGTTTTCATGATCAGAGTAAATTTCTTAGACTGCGTCCCATACCTCTTTTGCAATTTTGTAGAACAGATAGGGTCGGCCTATCTTAGGCTCCATTGAGTTAATAAGCCAAGCCATTACAATAGAGTTCTCCATCGCCCATCATTGGTATTCTCCGAATTCCTTTGGTGGAGTTTGAATAGCCTCAATGAGATAGCCGAATTTTCCCTTGCTTTTTTTTTTATCAAGGGGAAAGCCTCTAAATCTCTGCACTGATTGAGCAATAAAAGAAGAGATGCTGGGATGACTCCTCTAAGGCTACCACACAGGCCACAGGTTCTTTCTGCATCCAAGAAATGCAGTCTATCCCTAGTTAGAAACTTGCCTTTAACTCCCAGCAACAAAATGAAAGCATGCTTGGGCATAATCGCTGAGTCCCACACAACATTAGCCCAGACTTTAGCTGCAGCTTTCAGACGGAAAAAATCATCAACTTTATCAAGACAAAGAGACCCTCCTTGGTACCAGCTAGACAGAAGATTGATAGCTGTTGAAACTGACCCTTTCGATTGGCATAAATGATCTCTCAAGGTAAGGATATGCTTGAGAAGCAGAGAACCCCCCTTCCTAGGGGCCCCTGTCCAAATTGACCCTTCATTGACATAAACACGGTTAACCTAACGAACCCATAAGGAATCCTTCTCTTGGTGAAAATTTCAAAGGGCCTTAATGAGGAGAATCGAGTTCTAGCACCGTAGGTCCTTCAAACCGAGCCCACCTTCTGATTTACACAAGCAAATATCCCTCCAAGCAACCAGGGAATTCCATAGAAGAACCCTGCACATTCGAATGATTTTCTCCAAAACAGCCGAAGAAACAAGTAGCATCGAGAGCCAAAAACATTCCACCCCTTGAATGATAGATCTAATCAGCTCCGTCCTACCTGCATATGACAATGAAGCACACTTCCACGAGCTAATATAATCTGAAATTTTATCAATGAATAGGAGCATAATGAATAACCTTTAGTCTCTCAGTTGCCAAAGGCACCCCTAAGTAACAGAAAGGCATCACCCCAAGCGGAAATTTCGCAACAGCCTTAACATCCTCCAAATCGCAGCCATACAAACCAACAGTAAACATGCTGGATTTAAGCTCATTTACCCGAAGGTCAGAACTGTCACCAAAACTATGCTAGCAGTCCAACATAATTTTTACCGAAACAACATAGAAGCCAAACAATGAGACGAATTGAAACCATTCCCTAAAGTTTCTTCCGTTCAATCTATGTTGTGTGATTTGCAAGGTGTGGCTGTCCATTGATAGGGTGTTGGTAGGAATTACAACAGCTGGAATTGCAGTGTGTTGATGAGTCGAACTGAGGGGTGATTTTGCAGTAGTAGCGGTTGCATTCCTAAGGCTTAGAGTATCCATATAATCTAGATACTTAGGCTAGAAAGAGCCAAGCTTTGATACCATGAACAGAGTTAGGTCCTTTAGGCAGGGAACC
This sequence comes from Diospyros lotus, assembly GCF_014633365.1. Lineage (NCBI taxonomy): Eukaryota > Viridiplantae > Streptophyta > Magnoliopsida > Ericales > Ebenaceae > Diospyros > Diospyros lotus. The sequence goes on from NC_068347.1 coordinate 11,970,690, forward strand.
CGAGAATCAAAATGAGTTTGTGAAAAATTAAACTCTTACTTGATTAATTGTGAATCTCACTCTTATACAAGTTGCTTTGCTATCTATACCTAACAATTAGGAGATAAAATACAACATAAATTTAAGTTTGATACAAGATTAGATTAGAGACACAATCTACTCCTACAAATTCTCCTGAATTTTAGGGACTTATCTAGACTCTTGTTTTCATTATCCCTTGAGTCTCCAAATCCTCCTTATCTCTACTTATTAGCACCTGATTATTTTTAGGCCCACATCTCTTCTCTCGGTTAGACTTCTTAGCACTCTAGGACTCTCCAACACACCATAAGTTGTTGAATCTGTACTTGGCTTAGAAACTGTCCCATTTAGGTATCCAACCTTGCCCTTTCCCCAGATTACCAGCAAGACTAACTGGAACCAGTCTCTAAAGTTGGTTCCGTTTAGCTTATGCTAAGTGATCTAGAGAGAATGACCATCTAGATTGATTGGAGATGGTGTGAATTGAGTATTCCTTGTTGAAGAAGGTAAGTTGGTAAATGTTTCACTCGCTGATTGAGTTTCAGCCGTATTGTGAGCTCACAGAAACTATAGGAGAATAAGTAGAAGAACTTGCCATGGAATCGTGGCTCTGATACCTTGAAAGAATAAATTTGTTGGAAGTTTAATGACAGGAATAACTTCCATGTTCTCATTGATCCAATGATGCAAAATATATATACTCAAAGTTCCTAAGAAAACTCTTTTAACATTTAGGCACTAGATGTCACTCCTAATATTTAAGACTAGATTACAACAACATATTTTAGATTAGGATCAACTTAAATTCAGGATTTCCTTATCTGGTTTTAAGGAATATCTGTATCCTTCCGGCTTGAATTCTTCTTCATCCTTTTATATCTTTATCTTTATCATCTTCTCTTCTTATCTTCTCCTGCATAGCTTAAACTTTCCTCTTTATCTTCTCCAACAGTTTCTGATAAAATATCCGGTATTATTTGATTGATGGGCTACTGAGCCGAGCTGTGTGTGTTGATTGTGATGGGGCTACTCATTGTTGTTAATTTATCTTTTGATTTATCTTCTTGTTGTATTTTATCTTCTTAGGTAGTTTTTGATTAGATGGGTTTGTATTTAAGTTTGTTGTAACTTAGTCCTACAAAGTAGGAATATAATCTCTAAAATCTAGGAAAATTCTTAGGTAATCTCTTGTATAAATATTTTTGCTCATATCAATAAAATTATATGTGAATACCGCTTCCCTTTCTCTTTTTTTCTACTTGGTATCAGAGCCTCCTTAATAGGCTGGTATAGTAAGCCCTAGTGCCTTCATTGCACTATCACTTCAATCTGTTCAAGTGCCTTCATTGCACCCTCAATCTGTTGAAGTGATGTTTCATACTCCCCTTCCTGTAAGAGTGTTTTGTTGTATTGCCTTCGTTCATGTGTCCAAACATCTTACGGATAAGTTGGATCCTTGAGCTCTCAAATGTGTATTCCTAGGTTACTCACTCACTTAAAAGGCTATAAATATTACCATCTAGTTACGAAGAAATTCTGTGTGTCCAAAGATGTTACATTTATTGAGAATCAATCATTTTTCCCTAAGTCTGGCAGTCAAGATAAACACACCCCTCATTGTGATACTAGTCTTGATCTACCAATTTTGGACACACCTCATGAGCCTCAAATTCACGATCTATCTATTTTGTCCATAGATCATCAAAAGCAACAGATTCATCAAGACCAACAGCCTTCAATAATGTTGCCCTCCTCTCCAGTTCGGTTCAAGGGATCTCCTTATGTCTTCAAGAGACAGACACAACAGTTCATTTTAGAGTCTTCAGTGGCACCAACACCTTCTCCAAATCATGGTACTGAGGTCACTTGTCCCTCACCTACTTCATTGCCTCTTACTAATGACTTGGACCTACCTATTGGCCTTAGAAAAGGAATCCGAAGCTGCACTCAGCATCCCTTGAAAAACTACCTATCTTGCCATCATTTGTCCTCTAAACATAAGGGATTCCTAACCTCCTTGGATACTATTCCTATCCCTAAGAAAGTTAGTGAGGCTTTCAAAGATAAAAATTGGATTCAAGCAATGTAGGAGTAGATGCAAGCCTTGGAAAAGAATCACACGTGGGACATTGTTACTAGACCAAAGAGAGTCAAGGCTGTAGGCTACCAATGGGTCTTTAACCTGAAATATAATGCAGATGGAACCCTAGAGAGATATAAATCAAGGTTAGTTACTAAAGGTTATACTTAGACTTATGGCATTGATTATCTTGAAACGTTTACACCTATGGTAGAGATGACAACTGTGCGAATCCTATTGGCTCTAGCAGCACACTAGTAGTTACAACAATTTAATGTCAAGAATGCTTTCTTGCATGGAGATCTAGAAGAGGAGGTATTTATGGAGCCACCACCTAGATTTGATAATGGGTTTTCAAGAAAGGTATGCAAACTAAAAAAAGCCCTTTGTGGGCTTAAACAATCACCGAGGGCAGAGTTTGATCGTTTTTCTAAAGCTATGAGTCACATGGGCCATCGTTAGAGTAGGGGTGATCATACACTTTTCTTGAAACACTCGAGTACTAGAAGGGTGACAACTCTTTTAGTATTTGTTGATGACATCATAGTCACTAGGGATGATCTTGATAAAAAGGCATAACTTAAAGAAAATTTGTCACAGGAATTTGAGATTAAGGATCTTAGGGTCTTAAAATATTTTTTGGGGGTTGAAGTGGCTTACTCAAAGGCTGGGATTTTTCTGTTATAAATAAAGTATATTCTGGACCTATTACAAGAAACAAGGTTATTGGGTAGCAAAGGAGCAGGTACACCAATGGATTTCAATAGCAAACTGATGGCTAGTTCTAATTTTCCACTAGTGGATAAAGGCATATATCAGAGATTGGTTGGGAGGTTGATTTACTTATCTCATACTAGATTGGATATTGCATTTGCAATCAGTTTGGTTAGTCAATTTATGCATAGTTCCACGGAATAACATATGCAAGCTGTGAGATAAATTTTATGTTATTTGAAGGCTACTCCTGGTAAGGGAATTTTGTTTAAATCAAGTGTTGAATTAGATGTTACTGGATATACTGATGCTGACTATGGAGGGTTTATGGTTGATAGACGTTCTACAATGGGTTATTGTGTGTTTCTTGGGGGAAACATGGTGTCATAGAGGAGTAAGAAACAGGGAGTCATGGCAAGATCTAGTACTGAGGCTGACTTCAGGCACTAGCACTAGGTCTCTATTAATTGTTGTCGTTGAAGATTATTTTGGAAGACCTACGGATTTCTCTTCATGGGCTGATCAAATTATGTTGTGATAATAAGTCAACCATAAGTATAGCACATAACCCTGTGCAACATGATCAAACAAAACATGTGGAGATAGATCGACAATTTATCAAAGAAAAGCTAGAAAGTGGGTTAATTTGCATTCCCTATGTATCATCTGAACAACAACTAGCTAATCTTTTGACAAAGGGGTTGCCTAATAAGAGGTTTGAAGACTTGCTATGCAAGATGGGAATGGCTGATATCCATTCACCAACTTGAGAGGGAGTGATAAAATATCCGGTGTTATTTGATTGATGGGCTGCTGGGTCGGGCCATATGTGCTGATTGTGATAGGGCTACTCATTGTTGTTAATTTATCTTTTGATTTATCTTGCTATTGTATTTTATCTTCTTAGTTAGTTTATTTTATCTTCTTAGGTAGTTTTTGATTAGATGTGTTTGTATTTAAGTTTGTTATAACCTAGTCCTACAAAGTAGGAATATAATCTCTAAAATCTAGGAGAATTCTTAGGGTATCTCTTGTATAAATATTTTTGCTCATATCAATAAAATTATATGGGAATAACACTTCCCTTTCTCTTTTTTTCTACTGTTTCTAATGGCACTTGGACAATCATATCATGTTTAGTCTACTATCCATCCTAAACATGGGGGTTGATTGTGGAAATGGATCACATTGATTTATAGGTTCATACCTATAATCTACAAATCAAGTCGGTCTAGTCTCCATATTGAAATAATGGCATTCTATGCAGTAAGAGTAATAAAAAAGTGCAAGTAACACTATACGAATGTGTGCCTTTCTTCTGATTATTCTTCATTAAAGATAAAAACAACAAAAATAATATCCTAGTAGTCTGAATACACTATTTTATGTTGTCTGTTTCTGTTACTATCCTTTAATTTCTACAATTTTCTATTTCTTTTAATTTTCCTCTATCTATAAGAATCTTGATTGGTTGTTATAATTGGTTGATGCCATCGTGTAGCATTCAATTGTTCAAAATGCTCTCTCTAATGAAACTTTTTCTATGAAGATAGTGTTGGAACTTTATTTTATCATTCCCTCGCTAAAGGATTGAGGCAAGAAGGGCATATAGCGTAAAATTTTGCCACATTGTTCTTTTGCATGGATTTGTATTATCAATGTCATTTTAAAAGTCAATGACATTATGTCACAACCCTAAGGTTAGTTAAGGTTGTGATAGGAATTGGGGGAAGAAATCAGAATTGTAGGAGGGGGAAAATCAGCGGAAAGAGGGAGAACTTGAGGGAGATTGGAGAGAGAGACTTAGAGAGACAATAGAGATTCCATATCAATTTCAGCATACCCAACAAACCAATAGCAGTAGCCTTATATAGGCATTACAAGCTCAATAATGGCCTAGCATATGCACCCCATGTGCTTCTAAAATATCTCCTAACTATTATTATAATACTATTATTATATTGCCCTTGAATTACTACTTGGGTCATGACAATTCCCCCCTTCTTGAGAGAGTTCTTGTCCCCAAAAACTTACAACAATATAGTCATTGCCCCTCAACCAATACCAACTCTCTCTAGCTTGGTTGTTCTTTCTTTTATCATTCCCTTTCTAGGCCGCTTTTTCTTTGTTCTTGGATACTTATCAGCTGAAACAAAAATGCTAATCAGTGCAATCACAACTGCATCTTCCTCCAAGGAGTGGCATACCATTTCCCTTGGGTTGGTGATAGCTACCAAATTAAGATAGCTTGTACCCATAGATTGAGAATCCAATAGGATGCCAAATCCAGTCAATACATCCTCATCTAGTGCCTTCATTGAATTTAGCTGTTTCCGGCCATCAGCAACAGCTGTAACTTGTAGTCCTTCATCCTTCAATTGATGTTGCTTCTCAACCTCAAAATTTACAGCAACATTAGGGCACGTTTTAGGATCAGTGCTACACACCTTCACAACCTTATAAGTTATTTTAGCTACAAATAGGCCATTTTCATAGCAGTTCTCATCATTTCGGTTGGATGGGGCATAATTTTCACTGCGGTGTTCACCACACTCCTGATTCCGTCTTTCCTTCGTTTCTGATTCATGCTCCAACTCTTCCATAAAATGATCAATGCTCCTTACTTCCTTGTTTGCTCTTTCTTTCAGCTTCTCCTCCTCTTCCTTCCTTTGTTCTTCAAACACAAATTCGTGGAATCGGGCACTATCAGCAGCTTGCTTGATAGTCTTGGGCTGAATCCCCTTCACTAATCGACATTCTGGTTTTAAGTCAATTAAGAAGCTTAAAACGAAATAATCCTCTGTCAAATAGGGGTTATAATTGTGCATCAAGGCCTTCAGCTCTTCAAACCTCATTTCGTACTCCCTTACTGACCCATCTTGCTTGATTTTGTAGAATTCTTCCACCACATTAGACAAACATCGATCTCCAAGCATCTCCCTTTGCAGCCTTTGGGTAGTTGCCTCTTTAGGTCTTCTCACTTCTTTTTCATATTCATTCCAATTAGATGAAGGAGGTGGTGATGAGAAAGAGGAAGCATACCTCTTAGTATTCTCTAGGATATTTGGAGTCAGTTTCTTCATGGATGATTGACTTTGGCGGGTGAACATGTCCATGAGACCTTGTAGTTGATCCCTCATTTCATCTGGAAACCCATTCACCCTTCTCTCAAAGCGCCCCACCCTTCTCTCCAAGTTTCCAAAAGGAGCATCCAATGTCATGACTGTTTAGATGGAATTGCACCAGCAGAAGAAGATGAAGACTGGGATCTGCTCTATCAGATCGCTTGAATGTGCTGGACCGACCCAAATTCTAATCACCGATTGTCTTTGCCTTCAAAAGTCAGATAAGACTGTTCAAAATTTCTGGAGATAGTAGCCTCACACCAGCCCAAGAGAATCGCATGCGCCACCATCTACAATTACAATGGATAGCGGCAACAAACCCCCCTCAGTCGCTTCCAACACAAGTCGAAAGGCAACCAAAACCGTAGCACACGGTACCTTCCGATCAAAGCGGCAACACCCCAAAACTCCGGTTGGAATTTCTCGATCAAACCCGCAACACCCAGATTCTTCTTCGTTTGCAATTTTCGATCAATCTGAACTGCTCTAAGAGTCGCTGGAAGCTCTGTCGGAATCGGTCCAGTCCCCTTCAAATTCCAAACAGAAATGACAGCCAATAATGGATTGGAATTCACCAGCGAAATTGCCTTGGCTGCTCGGTCAATACTTCCCAGATTTCTCAAGCCGAAAGCCAATCCTCCTGCTTCACATTCGAAATTCGCGCAACACAGCTGAGAGTCGTTTGGGTTGCTCGCCTTCCTCGAGCGATTGTGACGCAACCAACCGGATTCTCCGGAATTGAGAATTGATGGTTGTAGTAGTTTATGACTTGGCTTCCAAATCCGCTTAAATTGCTTCGCCCATCCACTTCGAACAAACTTACTGCAATTCGCGGCCAAGCGTCAACCTTCTGCTCGCTTCCAAGAAAAGTCAAACAACTCTTCCAGATCACAAGCCGTGATCGCTTGTACCTTAGGTGGTGTTCTCTTTGTGTTTGAGTTTTGTGTTTTGAGTTTTGAATTCATTTTGAGTTTTGTGTTTTGAGTGTCTGTTTTGAAATTTTTAAAAATGCGTTCTTTTTGTCATTCTGAAAAATTATTTCTCAAAACAAAAAACTAGAAAACGCGTTTACTTTGAAATTTTAAAAACGATTTGTTTTTTGTTATTATGATATTTTATTTAATAAATTATAAATTTGATACAAAATTTTAAACTATAAAATAAAATTCAAATAAAATAAAAAAAAATCAACAACCTTAGAAATATCATTTAAAAAAATTAATACAAATAAAATATATCACATATTCAGTTTAATAAATAAATAAAATAAAAAAATTAAATAACAAAACAAAAAATCAAATCAGCCGCAACTCATCTCATCTTCTTCGTTCTAGGGTTTTCTGGGGGGGGGGGGGGGGGGTCGCGGTGGCTATGGCAGTGAGGGGCGCTGGTCGCGGTACTGTCATGTGGCGATGGGGGGCTGGTTGCGATGGCGGTGGGGGGGGGGGGGGGGGGGCTGGTCGCGGTGGCGTTGGCTGTGGGGTTGAAGGTGGAGGAGGGGGGTGCTGGTCGCGGTGGCGGCTATGGGGTTGAAGGTCGATGATGGTGGTTGCGGTACTGGTCGCAGTGGCGTTGAGGGGCGCTGGTTGCGGTGGTGGTGGAGTTGAAGGTCGGCGGCGGCGGTGGCTATGGCTGTCGATGGCCAGAAGAGGAGAGCGAGAACAGAGAGAAGATGGGGGGAGAGGGAGAGAGAGAGAGGGGGGGGGGGGGAAGCGGGTCTGCGTGTGCCCCTGGGGGGGGGGGGGGGTTGGGGGCTGTTTTCCGCGTTTTCAAAATGTTTTGTGTTTTCAGTGTATTTTCACTGAAAACGCCCAAAACAACATTTTGTTGTTTTGAGTTTCCTTAACAAAATTTTTAGTTGTTTTTAAAAACGCGTTTTGAAAAATGATAAAGAGAACGCATTTTCAATGTTTTCAAAAACTGAAAATAGAAAACGGCCCGAAAACGGGAAAGAGAACAGGCCCTTAGCTTCCCAACTGCTCCCTACAACTCGACCGGTTCCGTGACGCCCGCAAGTTGAACTAGATGTGAACGACAGGGTCTGCACCTTCTTCGATCGGTTCCGTTACTAGAATTCTGACACTGAACTCGCTGCTAGAAACAGCCTACCATAGTCGCGATCAACCAGCTTTAGGACTTCCGATTCCGTTGGATTCACCAGACCGCTTGGATCGTCTCAAGCCCCGTTGCCTCAATCACGTAACTCCTTGAGAATTGGTCGGATGTTGCTTCCCTCCTAGATTGCTGACAATCGCGGCCTATATCGTTGGAATTGCTTCACCTTTCCCTTTCGAACCGTCTCACCAGATTTCATCACCGAGAGTCCTTCGTTGGAAATTACCTGCGTCCAAAAGCAATAACCCCTTCCCAATCAAAATTCGTCTGGCTAGCTCACTGTCGAGATCCGCCTTACCACAATCGCCAAGGGAAACAGCTCACCTCACAGTAGTCGCCTTAACTGGAATCAAATCCACAGCCAAGGATTAACTGCTCTGATACCATTTGTCACAACTCTAGGGTTAGTTAAGGTTGTGATAGGAATTGGGGGAAGAAATCAAAATTGTATGAGGGGGAAAATCAGCAGAAAGAGGGAGAGATATTGAGAGAAAGGGGGAGAACTTGAGGGAGATTGGAGAGAGAGACTTAGAGAGAAAATAGAGATTCCATATCAATTTCAGCATACCCGACAAACCAATAGCAGTAGCCTTATATAGGCATTACAAGCTCAATAATGGCCTAGCACATGCACCCCATGTGCTTCTAAAATATCTCCTAACTATTATTATAATACTATTACTATATTGCCCTTGAATTACTACTTGGGTCATGACACATTATTAATGCCATGCCACCACCCCTAACTTTGTTAGGATAAGTGTAGTTGATGATGATGATTACTCTTGTGGTACAACTTTCTTTCTAAAAAATGGGCTGTCTTGAATGCTGTGCGGTTGCTTCCATTTTAGGCTGTGGTGCATTGTTTAATGGATCAGTTATTCCATTCTGTTCTACTAAAAGTGTAAATGCAATGAGAAGTTTATTTGTAATGCTATTTTCTAAATAAAACTGACAACTATTTATAGTGAAGATTTTTTGAAAATAATTTACCCCATAAATGAGCTGTATCTGCCTTTATTCAATGAATGTTTCTGTTTCTAATCTGTTCTGACAAATAATAATCCTTTTGGCATATCTGAAGTTTGCAGGTGCTGCACAGTCTCTGGGTGCTGGAGCAATTCTCGTGAACCCCTGGAACATTACCGAAGTTGCTACTTCAATTGGGCAAGCCTTAAACATGCCTGCTGAAGAAAGAGAGAAGCGACACCGGCATAACTTTATGCATGTGACCACCCATACTGCTCAAGAGTGGGCTGAAACTTTTGTGAGGTATATGGTAACAGATGATGTCAATTTGAGTTGGAACTGAACAAGGATCTCAGAATTGATGTCATTTTATGCTTGTGAAACTAGAAGAAGAATGGCCTTTTATTAACATAGAGCAAGAATAGAAATCCTGTTCTTTTTCCTTTTAATGAACAAAGAAAATGAATGGCCTTTAATTCTTTCTGTGCCTGAAAGCATGACATTCGTTATGTGCAATTTTCTTAGAGTGAAAGACTTATTCATGTGAAAAGGAGTATCAGAAAGAAAATTATTCAACCAATACTTAAATCACCCTTGATAGTTTCATGTTTTGAGCAGGCACTGTGTAGACTATATGCATGAAGTTTTGTTTCTGGCAGAGATCAAGATTTAAGTTCATTTAGGAATTTCATTAGAATAAGGAATTTGACTTATAACAAGATTCAAGACAAGATGAATAAAACACAATTAAGATAGTTCCTTGAGTGGTTTCTTGACTTATAACAAGATTCAAGACAAGATGAATAAAACACAATTAAGATAGTTCCTTGAGTGGTTTCTATTGAAGATAAGGCATGTGAGATACGATTAACATGGTTTGATCAAGTGAAAAGGAAACTAATAGAGGCTCATGCAAGTAGAGTGGATGAAATAGAACAAGTAGGTGAACCCAATGCATGAGGCTCCTGCATTGTGGGCTTTGGGGAAGATCAACTTGTCAGGAGCCCTAACGTTCTATAAAGGGCTTCCTTATTATTTTTTGTATGGCAGTTAAGTAGGTGGTTGTACCTTCAAGCTTTTGTTTGGGTTGTACCCTGTAAATAGGCTTAGCGCCAACTTCACACTAGAGTTGGCAAATGGGTAGGCCGGGCCAGCTTGGCCCACCCATTTCATGGGTCGGGCCGAATTTGGCCCGCAAGGGAAGCGGGCCGGGAAATGGGGGCCCGACCCAACTTGGCCCTATGGCCCTTAATAAATTGGCCGGGCGGGGCTATTTTGGTGGGCCACCCCCATTTTTGGTGGGGCAGGTCGGGCCACGAGCCACAAAGCACTGGCCCGGCATGACCCGTTTGCTACAGTGTCAGGCTGGGCCGGTCGGCCCATTTGCCAACTCTACTTCACATTGCAGCTGGGATTAGTATATAAGCAACTAATCTAGCCTAATGAGAATTATCAAAAATTTCCAGTCATTTTCAGATCAATCTCTCTCAATTTCTCTCCCTCTCGAACCTTTTCCGCCTCCTATTGCTCTAATCTCCCTCCATTCCTCTCTCATTTCTCCCCTAAATTCTGCCCTAATCCTCATCAATTGCAGAGAATTAGCCCATCAGGTTCAAGATCCTGACAAAGTGGTATCAGAGCGGTTCCTTAGGCCTTTGAATTCCCCTGCTCGTGAGATCTAGCCATGGCCGACAGTACACGGATGAAGAATTTCAAGTCACAACTGCAGCAGATGAACACAACAGTAACCGATCTTCAATCGCTCATGAATTTTCTGGAAGTTGGATCATGCTGGAATCACAAGGCAATTCTAGTGATGGATCAGAAAATTGAAAAAGTGGATCGGAGCAGGGTTGAATTGATTGAGATGACAGTAGAAGGCCTATCAAGGAAGTTTGATGGCTTCATGATGATGTTTGCAAGGCAGCCTCCAGTAAGTATCTCTCCCGATTTCCCGATTAGGGAACGGACTGATCTGATCCCTCCTCCTAGGACAGCTGGTTCTGTAGGATTGGAGATGGAACCTGCTGTAATTGGAGAAAATTTGGAAAGGACTATCGGAAGGCGACAGGAAGTACCGACTACACAAAACCCTCCGTACTTTTTGATGCCAAAGCTGGATATTCCGATGTTCGAAAGGCAGAATCCAAGATGGTGGATAAGGTGCTGCGAGAAGCTCTTCTCATTGTATCGTATACCGGATCAGTGGAGGATCACATTAGCCTCTACGTATTTCAATGATGTAGCAAACTCATGGTTTCAAAGTTGGATATGGGTGCAAGGTAATTACAATTGGCCAGATTTTGTTGAAGATTTCTGTGGCAGATTCGAAAATAGAAACATGACAGATATAGTCAAAAGAGTTTAACAAACTGAAGCAAGAGGGTTATGTCCAACAATATCAGGTGAAGTTTGAGGAATTGAAGTCCTTAATGCTTAACCTCAACCCATATCTAATTGAGGTGTATTTCGTCTCAAGCTTCATCAGTGGCTTGAGTGAAGAACTACAGCATACAATCAAGATGTTACAACCAAGGACTGTTAAACAGGCTGTGGACGGTGCTAGGTTACAGGAGTTATTGGTGGAAGCAATCAAGAAAAAAAAAAGAAAAATCCTAGAGAGGGTTACATGTGAATTCGAATCAACAAGGAGCTCAAACAGTGATGGTGAACTAGGGAGCTAATAAGGAAATTGTAAGGAATACTAAGAGTTACAGAAACACAGCAATTCAACCAACAGTTGTGTTGAATCAACCTGCAGCTGGAAGATCTATAATGGTGGAACAGAGGAGACTTAAAGCAAATGGGGGCTTGAGGCCAAAAACCAACCACGTGGATCAATGCAAGGATTAACCGGTTTTAAAACTTTTTCAAAACCAAAAAAAACACATAACATCGCACAATGGAAGCGAAAATAAATCCTTGCAAGATCCGATATTCATCATCCACGCCTGAGATGCTTACAAAACCCTCCAACGGAGCCGTAGGACCCTCTCAATGGAGGTGACCCGAAGCAATATGTGGTCCCTTCCTTCGATTGCACCGTGGCTGTCCAACAGCCTATCTATGAGGGAGACAGTGACGAGAATGCTGCACCAACCAAGCTCGGAACAAGAAGGAACAATGGCTACAGATGAACAAGGAAGGAGAAGAAGCAGTAGAGAAGCAAGAGCAGGAGAAGAACAAGGAGAAGAACACGCAGAGGGGAGCAGCTAGTGAAGCCTCCTCTAACCCTTTCAATCTCCTCTTTCAAATTGCAATCTGCCAAGCCCCTCCCCTCAACTTCTCCCATGTGCCTTCTTCTATCCCCATACCTCAATCATCACGTGCATCAGAGCATTAAATGCTCTAATGCGACAAAGTCGTCAAGCATTAATGGCAGAAACAATCGACCGCTTGACACACCCGATCGACCGCTTGAAGCAGCTGACCTTCCTCATGCACCAGTCGACAGCATGCGACTGGTCGACCATGTGTGAGCACCAGGCGGTCGACTACTCCATACACTAGTCAATAGGTTCTTTCAGCCATGCTCCAACTTTGTCTAACTGCACTAAGGCCCTGCTATCCAATAGCAATCTCCCATAACCATAAACCCATGTGTCCCACACATAAAATAGCAACCAACATCATTGTCCCACAGTGACCACTAATAGCAACTGATCACTAATCCGATACATTACTCAGTATGCGTGTGACTTTCTAGGTTCACAGTTATGTAGCAATCAGGACACGTCAACTCCTTGACGTCAGTCGATCCCATCTACCTACTAAGAGGATCTTTCCAAATCCCCAGAGTACCCTAAAAGATTCTGAGTATCCTCTAGTCAAGATTCAGGACGATCTTAATAGCAATGAAGTCCAACTTCATATGAACCTATTAAAGCTCCTCAATTACCGTGCACTATAGTCCTTCCATTGACTAACATCCCAACCAAGTGAGAGCCATGGGCTGATTAAACTCACAGGACTCAGTAGCTAGGTCTGATCTAGTAAGGTGTGATCGAGGTAGCATGTCGAATCCAATCCAACATTGAAACTCTTTCCAATCTCATGCTTACCCTAGCTAGGGGATTTCTAATCATTACCAACACAGACCACGTAGGATGTATACCTCCATCCAATGGAGGTCAATGGATCTCATTAGTGAGCATCTACCTCCATACACCACTGCAAAGAGACCACACAAAGAGTATTCTCACCTCTTACATTGGATGGTTCTGCTTAATGGTAAATCCTTGACACCAGTCCACAAGACACTATGTTGCCTATAGTCCAAGGACCAGATATACAATCGAGAACCAGCAACAACTCATTAATCCTCAAGCCAAGTGATCTGTCGCAGGTGTCACATTCAATGGATGTTCTACCAACACCCACCCACATGTCTACTATATACATCTCATGCAATGTGGCGTGTGACTCATCACCCCATTCCCATTAGCATCCTATGCTAACAATGGTAATAGCCTATGTGCCGGTCCACTAATCAATAAATTATATTCCCCTTCTGATAAATTTAAGGACTGGGAATACCTTTATGAAATCCCGAACTAGAGATCCAAGTCACACAGTCTCAACACTTTGAGAGTAAGAACTCTACCAAAAAATCTAAGAACTCATTCATAAAGGCGAGAGGAAGAGATATGAATGAAGATATGACATTTTATTAATATCAAGAATACATCAATAGTGCCACTCACTTACATCTCATTAAGTGTAAATCTAACATTTAGGGTGCTATCACTAACAAACTTTCACTTTCACTATTGTTAATTTACAAACAACAACTACTGAATCGTCACATGGTATCCAATATCCATCTTTTGAAGATGGCAATTCAGTTGAGCCTGTGTCAAAGCTTTAGTTAATGGGTGGGCGACATTCTCTAATGAAGCCACCTTCTACAGTTGCACGTCCTCACATACTACAATCTCTCGAATCAGATGGAAGCAACACTCAATGTGTTTGGACTTCTGGTGAGACCTGGGTTCCTTGACCTATGCAATAGCCCTGTTGTTGTCGCAATACAAAGGTATTGACAAATCAATGGATGGGACCACTTTCAGTTCAGAAATGAACTTCCTTGTCCAAACAGCTTCCTTGGCTGCATCACATGCTATCACATACTCCGCCTCCGTGGCGGAACCCTTAGTTATTTCCTGCTTAGAACATTTCTAGCTAACTTCCACCATTCATGACAAAAACAAACCTAGATGTGAATTTCCTATTATCCACGTCAAATTAAAAGTCTAAATCTATGAACCCGTCTACACAGAGATCACCTCCTCCATAGGCCAAAACCGTATCCCTAGTCCTTCGCAGGTACTTTATGATATGTTTCACAGCCACCCATTGCTCCTCACTTGGGTCAGACTAATATCTGTTGGTAACACTTACTGCATACGCAATATCAGACCTTGTATAGAGCATAGCGTACATGAGGCTCCCCATCGCCGAAGCATAAGGAACTCTTTCCATGCGCTGCCTCTCTTCCAGAGTCTGTGGAGACATCCACCTAGAAAGTGCAACTCCATGCCAAACAGGTATTAGCTCTTTCTTGGAGTTCTCCATGCTAAACCTCTTTTGCATCTTGTCTATATGCAGGCTTTGGGAGAGACCTATTTATTTCCTCTCTCTATCTCTATAAACACAGAATCCCAAGATGAAGGTCACATCTGCCAAATTTTTGATGGAGAATTTATTGAACAACCAAACCTTAGTCGACATCAACATGCCAACATTGTTCCCTATAAGGAGAATGTCATCCACATACAAGATAAGATAGGCTCTCACACTCCCACTTATCTTCTTGTATATGCAAGGCTTATCTGGATTATTTATGAAACCAAACTCTCTGATCTCAGAATCAAAACAGATATTCCAAGAGCACGATGCTTGCTTTAGCTGGAAAACCTGATTAGGATTAGCTGATTGTGTAATACCCCGAGAGCCCAGAGAAGTTAGAATATATCGAGGATAGTGTAAGAAAGAAAACAACACCAACTGGATACCTTTTGGGCTGAATGTTGGCAAAGAACTCCCAACTTAAGCGTGCTTAACCTGGGGTAATCCAAGGATGGGTGACCCCCCTGGGAAGTTCGTGTAGGCCCATCAGGGTAAGTTGTTCCGGTCCTTCCTATCGCTCGAGCGGGATGTTACAGGTGGTATCAGAGCCGACCCCCGAGCCTCTGAGCGCGATGGTGGGGCAAACCTCAGCGAGGAGGCTGAGTCCCGAGGGGGGTGTGAGGCCCCTATGGGGGGTGCGTGTAGGCACCTTAGGCGAATCCCACATCGGCCATGCACGGGGGGAGATCTGGGACCGGTTGTAAGGTCGCATGACGAGAACGTCATGTGTTTAAGGGGGGGAGAATGTAATACCCCGAGAGCCCAGAGAAGTTAGAATATATCGAGGATAGTGTAAGAAAGGAAACAACACCAGCTGGATACCTTTTGGGCTGAATGTTGGCAAAGAACTCCCAAGTTAAGCGTGCTTAACCTGGGGTAATCCAGGGATGGGTGACCCCCCTGGGAAGTTCGTGTAGGCCCATCAGGGTAAGTTGTTCCGGTCCTTCCTATCGCTCGAGCGGGATGTTACAGATTGGAATCCCTAAGGTTGTTCCATGAATATATCTTCCTCAACATAACCATTCAGGAATGTTGTCTTAACATCCATCTGTCAAATCTCATAATCATAATGCACGATAACGGCTAGCATCACCTTGATGGACTTAAGCATAGTGACTAGCGAGAAAGTATCTTCATAGTCAATTCCTTAACGCTGGCAATACCCTTTCACCACCCACTACGTTTTGAAGGTTTGCACCTTCCCATCAGTACCGATCTTCCTCTTATAGATCCACTTACAGTCTATGGGAACTATTCCCTCATGGGGATCCACTAGAGTCCAGACCTTGTTGGAATACATAGATTCTATTTCTACCCGCATAGCCTCCAACCATCTATTGGAATTGATATCACATATTGCTTCTTCATAGGTGGTAGGATCAACCACTAGATCACCCTCGCCATATTGGAACATATCCTGCATCACCCCCATACTAAATCCATATCGTTCTGTAAGGCGAGATACTCTACCAGACCTACAAAGTGCCTCGAGGATGACATCTGACGGACCAACCGACTCATCCTCATAACTAGGTACGATCTGTGTCCCGGAAGATTGCTCTCCCAAATCTATCTTCCTCCCGACGCCACCTTCCTGAAGAAACTCTTTTTCCAAGAATATGGTATCTCTACTTACTAGAATTCTTTGATCACTTGGAAAATAGAACTAGTACCCTAAATAATCGTTAGGATACCCCCCAAATCTACCTCTATCAAAGCAAAAGTCAAACAACCCTAGACCTTAACATGCTTAAAACTGAGAGGTTTCCCGCACCATATCTCATATGGGGTCATCTCGACAAACTTAGTCAAAGCCCTATTCAGGAGATAAATTGCAGTCTGGAATGCATAACCCCACAAGGAAATGGAAAAATTTGTATAAGCGATCATCGAACGCACCATGTCCAACAAAGTACGATTCCTATGCTCAAAAACCCCATTTAACTAAGTCTTCGATAGATCCTTGGTCAAGATGTCCATAGTCTTTGCTATATCATTGGTATGTAGGATTTCCACGCTCAATTTTTCTTTTTATGAAGTGCGTGTGTATTTAGGTCATTTTGAACATGTTGAGTTGTTGCAAATATTTTAGTTAGACAATTATAGACACCCAAGAGGGGGGGGGGAGGGGGAGAATTGGGTTTTCAAAAAAATTTCTTGATTTTAAAGAGTCTTTGAATAAAACAGTTTTACCTTTTTCAAACTATGAACGATAATGCTTTTAAATATAACATTGACAGAAAATGATATGTAATAAGTGTAGAATAATTTCAACACAAAAAGATTGATCCTTTTTAGGTTTTAGAAAGTTGTTGTTGAGAATTAAAACTGATAACAATTTTGTTAAAAGATAACACTTATTGAAAGTAGAATTTAAACTTGCTAAAACATAGAGAAATGAATCAATGCAGCACACAAAGATTTTATAGTGGTTCAGCTCAACCAGCCTACTCTACTCCCTTGGCTCCTTACCAAGGATTTCAACAATCCACTATAGCTTTTGCAGGCTCAACTATAACCTCAACTTTTAACAGGTGCAACTGTAACCTCTAGTTTTCAATGGCTCAACAGTAATCGAATACACAACTTTTGCAAGGATCAACTGAAACCTCTTTACACTGTGCTTTTTATGGGCTCAAGCACTAACCACAATAAGATAAGTGATGAATATAAATCAAGTACTTTGAGAAGCTATTACAAGATTGAGATCAAATAACAAGGTAGCTTCTCACAAATAAAAGAGAGATGAAAAGATTGAGAAGATAAGCACTCTTTCTCTCTTTCTCTGATTGAAGATGAAAACTTGAGGAACTTTTCAACTCAAAGCAGTAGTAGAAAGTATTCAAGAACAACATGTTTCTTGATTTTCTTCTCCTTTTATACTCGTTGTCAAGTGAGAGATATTTGCTAGAAATACCTTTTTCTTCCCTCAAAATAATCATTAAAATATTCAAAAATCAAGATGAATGATTGAGGGGAAATTTAGAGCCATTTTGGAGTCTTAACGGTCTAAACTTTAAATTAAAAGCACTTGCAATGACTAGTTTAACGCCTAGTTCGACAGCTATAAATTTCAGCTTCATCACAAAAAAATTTGACTATTATAGGTCCTTACTCGAGTAAATTAATCATTAATCGACTATTGATGCTCATTAGTCAAGTAAGTTTTGACTACACTCAATTATACTTGTTTGCACATAGCTTTGCAGAGACATGCGTAAGATACTCGATTATCACTCATAAATTGTCGATTATACATCAATTTTTACTCGATTGCACATGAAAAATACTCAACTAAAAGAGAAATACTTCAAATACAAAGATCCAAACTTTGTTCAAGCAAGAATTACTCGACTAAGGAAGAGAGATACCCGACTAATATAAGATTTTACTCAATTTTTGCTTAACTCTTAGTTGACTAATGCTTGAGTAATGAAACTTGACATTTCTCTTGGAATAAATACTAGATTTATTCTATACCTTACTCGACTATCATTCAATCAACATATATTGTTTTGAATATCATCATCAAAACAAATTTTCTCATCAACAACATCTAAATCAGAAACATAAACATTGAGATTAAAATAAACACAAGTGTTGTATGTGAAAGTTGGATAAAACTAACTTTTCAATTAAAATCACTTGGTTGCATAGAAAGCCTTAGAAGATAAATGAGATATTCTTAAGGCATATGGTTTTGATAACAAGTTGAGAACAATATATGTTACTCAACTAAAAGCTTCCCTTTTCTAGATTCAAATAAGAATCAACACATAACACAAAGATGCAGCATACATATGCACAATAATCTTTATGAAACATACTCACATAAAACATTCACAAGTCAAGTAAATCACTGTTACTTGACTAAAATAAGACATATAAAATACTGCACATATGTTGAGCACAAAATATGTTGCATAACAACAAAACACAACATATAAGACAAAGATACTTTAGCTTGAGCATCAAGATCTCTTAAAACAAGAGCACACATAAGACGAATAAATCATATCTATGATATATATATTTTGTAACCTCTAAAGCATTATACACAATTTCTACTAATGCATATTTTGAGTAATCCTTGAAGGATAAACATTTCAGAATTTCATTACTCAAATGCATTGAATGTAAACTAGATTCTTAAGCTAGACAAGCAACATTCATTTAACATGAAAAGTTCTTCAAGAAATCCTTCTTATATTATAGGACTTGAGAACTTTATAAATTTATGCTCTAGAACTTAGGAACACTTGCCTAAGTACATATACATTTACTCAAGAGAAAAAATGATCAAATAAAACACATTTCTCCTAGATTTGAGAAATGCTTCCACAAATTTTGAGCACTTAAGATATTTCCCAAGCTTAAGCTTACTCTAAGTGTCGTGAGGATATATGATATTTATCCATGACACTAATGCATTTTGGATGTTTTAGAATATCCCTTGAAATCCTAGAACAACACATTGACATATCAAGCATAAAAACATATTATGATTTTTAGCACAACCTTAACATGAAGGAAAAGACAATTTAATTCTACAAATCAAAACTCAAGTACCATCACTTGAGTATATGATCATTTACTCAAAAATCTTGATGTTTAACACTTAAACATCATATATGAAATATATAACACATTATTCTTAAACATTTAGTAATGCTGCCACATAACGCACTTAGCATATCATGAGCTCCATAAACCACTCATGCATTATCTTTAGGATGACCCCAAAGAAAGGCATATTAAAAGACATATCAATAAAGCATATGGTTAAAACAATTTTAACACATATGAGAACATCAATAACTAAATCATACTAAAAGATAAACATATCAAGGTTCCTTGACATTATAAAAAATTCAAGGCAACCTCAACATATATCCTGTCAAGATAGGCTTAACATATCCTTAACCCTTAACCATTATTCAAAATAAGAATAAAATAATTTCTATATATACAAGTGTTGTGAA
Organism: Diospyros lotus; assembly: GCF_014633365.1. Classification (NCBI taxonomy): domain Eukaryota; kingdom Viridiplantae; phylum Streptophyta; class Magnoliopsida; order Ericales; family Ebenaceae; genus Diospyros; species Diospyros lotus. The sequence continues at coordinate 11,990,324 of NC_068347.1, forward strand.
TAATGGGATTATATGAGCTGGTATGCTCATGATATATGGGGATCTGTGTGTGCATGTGCATGACTGTAGCTTACCATATCAATCCGATTGATGGCAGGCTAATCAAGGAGCAACAGATCAATCAAGGAGGCCACTGCCTTGATAGATTAAGGTGTTATTAAGAAGTTTCCTAAGTTAAACTTAGGAAACTTTCTTAATACTATAGCTTTCTTAAAAATGTATATATGTTTTTTGGTAGTGTTTGTAGATAAAATGTTTATAGCGTCTATTGTTTCTAAATTTGTATAGTTTCTTTTTCGGTCGTTCCTATCCTCTATAAGAGGACCTTGCTTGTGTATATTGGATTGATTAAGAAAGGAGAAGTATTCTTTTTCTCTACAACAAGACATATTAATAAGCCTATGAGAACATAACATAACAAGATTCCTTGAGTTAATTCTCAAAGCATTCTTAACATGTCTTTCATTAAAGTTTTGCATACAATAATCATCATCAAAACATTCAAGAACAAACTCAACATATTGGGTGTTTGAGAGGTCTCCTTGATAATGCCTCTATTGTTTCTTTAGTGTTGGAATACTTCTCCTTTGCGGCATCCCAGATTTCTTGTGCCACCTTTGTGAAGGATGAAATTTACTCTGATTTGATGTGTCTTCAGGGTCGGAATATTTCTCTTTTGTGGCATTCTTTTGTGTCATCTTATGGAGGATGACATTTACTCGGAGTTCTTCTGTAGATTCATTTTATTGGTGTGGTTGTGACGATGGTGGACAAAGATGAACAAGATTCTTGGAGATGGGTAGTGGCTGACGATGGCAGTGTTTTCTGTTGGGAAATCAAGGTTTCTCAATTTTGGCTTCAAGAACTTCACCATCTTTGCCACTCTCTCTCTCTCCCCCTCTAAACTCTCCGTTTAACCTTGCATTGATACCATGAAGAAGTTTGGAGTTTAAACTTCTCACTTTATTGTTTGGATTGGACAAATTTATACACAAATGGTAACTACTCTTATGGTGGCATTACACAAAAAAAACTGTCAATTAAAAAAAAAAATAACTGTATAATGAATGAAAAATTGTCCTTATAGTTTGCCTAACTACCTAACTGTCTCTATTTCTTGTACATAGATTTCTACAAGTCTGGCCAAGAAATCAAACTCTCTCCTTTTTCGTCAACTTCTGGATCTTTGCAACATCACTAGGGCACTTAGCTTGGAAATCTTGGTAGTAATCAAGCTCCTTCCACAAGCTACTCAACTCAACATAATATTGACCAACAGTTAATTCTCCTTTTTTGATCGCATGAATCTTCTTCTGAATTTCATAGATCTAGGCATCGTTTCCAACTTGTGAGCATGTTTGGGCTATTGCACTCCATATTTTCCAGGTTGTGTCGAGTAGTAAATACCCTTTTGCTATGCTTGGCTGCATAGAGTTTAGCAACCAAGAAATGACCACGGAATTCTCCAATTCCCATTGTTTGAATTCAAATGAACTGGGTTTTGGTTTTGTACCTTTGACTCCAATGATATATTCCTCCAGCCCTCTGGCTTTGATGAACAACTTGCAAGAGCAGGACCAAGCAAGATAGTTGCTTCCATCAAGCCTAACGGGACTAATTAACAAGGAAGGATTATTAGCAGGTGTGGCAGTCCAGGTTTCAGCTCTGGTTGAGCTTTCTGTCACTTCAGATGACCTAGTTTCCTCTGTCTACAACATCTGGCTATTGCTTGTCCGTCCGCTTCAACCTGGCTCCGATACCATGTAGGATTTTATACGATGTAAATAGAAGATGAAAAATATTATTTGCTATTCGCGAATTACATGACCAAACCCTTCTCTTATAGGGTTAGGAAATTTGTACATTTAGGTAGCGTTTGTTAAAATGAGCAAGATAAGGGAGTATCAAGATAAGATCTGAATGCTTTCCGGATCAAGATATGGAATCGTCAAGATAAAGCTAGGAAGCTTTCAAAAATTTTTATCAAATTGTTTGTTAAATTTTTTTTTAATGCACTAGAGGTCTCAAGCGTCATTTTTTTCTTATCTATAAAGATTAAGATATGCTTATCTTGAGAGGGGGGGGGGGGGGGGGGAGACGAGCATATTTGGAAAAATCAAGATAAGAAGTCACGTGACTTCTTTTCCAACTTCTTTTCCAAGGGTCACCAAATAAGTTTAACAAACACATTGGAAAGGACAAACATTCAAAATGCTTCCCATATCTAACATTTTCCACCCCATATCTTGGTTAACAAACACTACCTTAGAAATATGCCAAAAGTAAACAGATTATACAATCAAGAATATTTACAAGATATAATAGGATCTTTCCAAAAATAAGATATGATTGTGAATTGAGGATATGATTAGATCCTGCAAGATATGGAAGCTTTCTGGATATAAAGACCCAATCACTGTTTAGGAATAAGTAGCTTTTGATAATTTGTGCGCATGCTCTTTGTGGGATGAATTACTGAAGAATACTGTTTTTTGGCTTAACATAATTGTTTGCGAGGCAATGTGAATAATCCTCTTGAAAAAGAATTAATGATGTGTGAGCTGTAGAAACTATTGGATTCTGTTACCATCTTCAAAGCTCATTGAAGCAATGGGAATAAATCAAACTTAAATGAATTTTTAGTCAATCCATGAATACAATCCTGGCAGAGTTCTTTAGGGGTGTATCTGTCCAAGACTGTGCTCATGTCCTCTGCCCCTTGCCTTTTGGATTCCGTGCTATTCTGCATGTTTTTCTCTTCATAATATTTGATATGAGCCTAAAAATATTGTTTTTCAAGAATTAGATGGTATGATTAATGCTCCATTCTGTTTTAGGTATTCAAGCTTATTCATGCTGCAGCCTAAACTTTTAACCTGATATTATTTTCTTCAAATATCAGATGTAGGGAGCAATATTAAGTTTACTGCTTCGTTATTTTACTCTAGAAGGGTAGATTCTTAGACGGGTTCTTAGACGGGTACTGTCTTAACTATTGTGTAAGGTTTTCCTAGTTCTCACCTTGTATTAAAATTAGCTGTAGACCGGTCAAACTAACCTGGAGAAATGTCGGCTGAAGAAGTAAATTGAACTTCCAAAAAATATTGGCATTTTTATATCAAAACTTTCCTGACAAAGCTCATATGTTAGTTGTCCTGCATCTGCAGACTTTATTAGTTGTTGCTGATAAAGTTTCATTTTCTAAGATATGGAAGATGTGAACTGTCTGGTGGATTAAGAGTCACTCAAATTGTTGGGAATGCAACATCATTTGGTTTCTGGCACCGTCTTGGTGCTTTTGACATGTATTCCCCTTAAGGATTAATCACAAACATAAAATAATTTACAGTCACCAGTGGGTTAGGAAAATTGTTAAAAAGTGAAGCAACATTGAGTGGTTTTGTTTTACATCTGTGCTGCTTGAATTAATTGTACTTTCACGTTAAAGCTTTCTGTTACCTCAGATACCTGAATTTTGACCTGAACTTATTGCTGTTTGCAGTGAACTTGATGATACAGTTGTTGAAGCTCAACTAAGGATAAGACAAGTTCCACCTCCACTTCCGGTCAAAGATGCAATTGAACATTACTTGCATTCCAGCAATAGATTACTTATACTGGTATGCATTGCTTGATTCTAGGGACTAATGGATATGAGTAGCCAAGTACAATTATTTAATGATTCCTGCAACAAGAAGTTGATTAATTAAATTTCATTAGCAAGATCATAAGCTATATTAAGTTTCATATAAAAGAAGTAAAAAAAAAAAAAAAAAAAGAAAGAAAAAGAAGAGCTTCTCCTATGTAACAATTACGTCAATCATACTTGTGTACATTGGCCAAAGCTACTGTGTCGCATATTAAGTCGAATCATAATTGCTGGTTTTGTTTGGAAAAACAGTCATCTAATAATTTTCTTATTATCCCCCTCCAATATTAACAGAACTTACCAGCTTAGAACTTTTTATGTTGCTTATTATGATCAATTTAAATCATTCAATATATGCTCTTCCTTCTAAACTAACTCCAAAAACTTTGAAAATTTTTCTAGGAATTCTGCTGTATGAGTCAATTATACTGGAACACTTTGGATTACTTATTTATTTGATGTGGGATCATGGTCTATATCATTCTAATTCCAGAAAACAGAAACAAAAGTTAATGAAGGAGAACGATTGAAGAAGGTAGAAGACAGTAAGATGACTAACAAGAGAAACCCTGGAAACCAAGGCAATCTCTCAGACCCATGTATTTATACAGATGTGACACAAAGGACAGAAATTCATGGAAGTAAAAACATAATATATCTCAAAGCAAAAAAAATAAAAAAATAAACATAATATATCCAAGACTTTGAGATAAAATATCCAAAATAACACAATTCATTTGAATTGCACCATATTCTCAAGTGATATGCATGATTTGATCATGCAAATAGAATGAGGGTCTCAATCTGACCTATTGGCCTTTTAGCATGAAAAATACCAAATCTTTTCTCATTTTTGCGATTTTATCCAAAACTTTTAATTTTGGCAATAAAGACCCAATTTGATAAATTGAGTGCAATTTTATCCCCTAGTCAAAATTAATTAGAGAGGCGTGTGGCTTTACCTAGGTGGCACGCCACTTGTCAATTTGAGTGGGCCTACGTTGACTGTTGTTGAAAAACAATAAAAAATAAAAATCAAATTAATTGGGTCAAAACCCATCTTCTCCCCCTCCATCAGTTTGCCTTGCCTTTGCGCAGCTACCACCTTCTTCCTCCACCACAGGCCGCCTCCTTCTCTTACATCCTTCATCGTCATGGTCGTGACCTTGCGTCTTTCCCATGGCCAATGGTCAGTCAGTTTCACCATGGCGCGTCTTCCCCATGGTCGACGGTCGATCGATTCAAGTGCACAGTAACCGTCGACGACAGTGGCTGACTCCTTGTGGGTTATGGCTCACCATCATGAATGCGCCATGGCTGTGACCATGGTGATGGGTTGCCGTGACTGTCTTCACCTCGGCGATTAACCGCAGCCGTGGCCATAGCCGATGTCTGCCATGGTCAACGATCCGCATCTTGCCTTGGACGCTAGCTTGTCGTGGTTGTCTTCTCGTCGCCAATGGTGTTCGTCGTCGCCATGGCTTCTAATCTTCTCCCAGATCCACGGCCTTTTGTCTTCTCAATCGGTCAACCCCTTTGGTTCGCCATGGAAGATGTCGATTTGGTTCGACGTTTCATCGGTATCATCAAGCCATCATTGCCTATTTCATGTGGCCTCTAACAATGAAGGATGTAGGAGAAAGAGGGGTGGTCGACAGAGGAGAAGTAGGGTAAGAGTAAGGAGAGACGGTTGCATTGTTGGAGATTCTCTTCTATTTGATTTTTTTTTTTAATTTTTTTTTCAACAACAATCAATGTGGGACCCACTCAAATTGCCAAGTGGTGTGCCACCTAGGCAAAGCCTCATGCCTCTCCAATCAATTTTGATTGCGGGATAAAATTGCACTCAATTTCTCACATTGGGTCGTTATTGCCAAAATTGAAAGTTTTGGATAAAATCTAAAAAACACGAAAATATTTGGTTTTTTCATGCTAAAAGGCCTAACCTATTCTCTATGAAGTACTAATATTGAAGTTTTATTTTTTAAATTATGCAAAAGTTCCAGAGTGTCATTCATCTCTTCTTAGTTTGTGAATGCAAGTTGGAAAGTGGTTATTTTCAGTAGTTAAGGGACTGATAGTGTCAAAAGCTTGAAAGGCTGTAGGAAGTTTTATTCTCTCAGTTATCTGATGTTAACATGGGTTTTCAATTATGTTGCTTTTGACATCTGGGCTATCTACAGGGGTTCAATGCAACTATAACTGAGTCCGTGGATACTCCAGGAAGAAGAGGGGGTGACCAAATTAGAGAAATGGAACTTAAATTGCATCCTGAGCTAAAAGAACCCCTAACAGCACTCTGTAATGATCCAAATACAACCATTGTTGTCCTCAGTGGAAGTAGCAGAGCTGTCTTAGATGATGTATTTCATCTATCTCCATTTCTCCCTTCCTTTCAATCCCTTTTTATTTGAAATTCTAAAACAAATCCTTTTACAGAACTTTGCTGAGTACAACATGTGGCTGGCAGCAGAAAATGGGATGTTTCTTCGGTTTACAAGAGGAGACTGGATGACTACAATGCCAGAACATTTAAATATGGAATGGGTAGATAGTATTAAGGTAAGTGTCGTCAGTCTTTCCATTTGCATTTCCAGCTTACAATTTCTGGTGCTTTCCACACTTTTGATGCTTTTGGTACTTTCCAGCATGTCTTTGAGTATTTCACTGAAAGAACACCTCGGTCACATTTTGAACCCCGAGATACTTCACTTGTATGGAATTACAAGTATTCAGGTACTTGATTATTTGATGGAGTTTTCTCTTCCAATTATGTTAATTATTAATACTTATTCTAATTCTGTCTCACATTTTAATGGTATGTTACTGCACTTTTAGATCTTGAATTTGGAAGACTGCAAGCTAGGGATATGTTGCAACATCTCTGGACAGGTCCGATTTCTAATGCATCTGTTGATGTTGTCCAAGGTAGCCGTTCTGTTGAAGTGCGGCCAGTTGGGGTTACAAAGGTTACTCAATTTATGTTTACGCCATAAATGTTTATATGAATTTATGGTCTATGGTTGGCACATGTTCTTTTACCAATTTGACAGACTGTGCTTCATCCAGGGAGCAGCAATTGATCGCATATTGGGAGAGATAGTTCACAGTAAATCCATTTCAACACCAATTGATTGTGTCTTATGCATTGGGCATTTTCTGGGGAAGGTATGCTACTTCCTTGAAAACTGAGCGTTACTCTAAGACTCAATTTTATATGAAAAGGTTTTCAACTCTGAATTTTATCATAAAAAATGTTAGTCAATCATACCATATATAAAAGAGAGGTCATGAGCAATCAATTAAGCTCCAAGTCTTACAAGATAACAAGCATTTGCCTAGTTTCATCATACTAAGTAGAAGTTGGTGGTAACTGATATAGCAAAAGGTTGAACACCCCTTTAAGCTGAGCAAATGAAAAATTGAATATATAGAGTATAAGCTCTTAGTTAAAATAGAATACAAGTGCGGATGACGCAAAAAAAAGAAAAAAAGAACAGAGAGAGAGATTATTTAGGATTTTTTTTTTTTTTCTAGGCAAAGTTAAGCAAGATGGTTAAAATGCCATATTACTTCATATATTCTCTGCTTCTTTTATACGGCTTCCTGAAAAGCTGTTTTAGTTTTCCAGTTGTGGTTGTTCCTCCTTATAGCGGTCCCTTTTGGTTTCTATTTAGTATCTACAACACAAACTAGGGTCATTTTTATATATAGCTTTACCCTTATTCTGCAAAGAGACGATTCATATATAAGTCAAACCCTCCATCTCTAATCATAAAGGATCAATTAGAGTCTGCCTTGCTACCAAGACCATTTTCCTCTCTTAGGCTGACAATTATATTTTTCTCTCTTTGAGGATGAGGACATCTACACATTTTTCGAACCAGACCTTCCTTGCGACACGATGGGCGCTCCAAGAACCAGGATAAGTGATGCAATAAAGCCGCCTGGAGAGAGAAGACCACTCGTAAAGCTTCAAGCCAACAGAGGTGGCTCCAAATCATCTCATAACAGAACGCAACGACCCCTCCCAAATGCTGCGGACAAGAAAGCCAACAACAACAACAACAACCACCACCACCACATGGGTGGGACTGGACGGCGGCCATCGCCAGAAAAGAACTCGTGGAGTGTGCTTGATCTCAAGGGGGAGAATTACTTCTCTGGCGCAGTTGGCCGGACCCGCACCACCGCTCGGTATCTCCTGGGGTCATCGGACGACGTCGTCGCCTTTCTGAAGGAACTGGCCGAGTCATCTGTCTCAAGCTCGCCACCATGATCTGAGCTTTAGATTATATTATATATATATAGATATATCCCTTGCACAAGTTGTCCTGCGCTAGTAGTATATCTCTATATATAATTCAGTCTGCATGGTTGGGCTCTTGAAAACGCTGTGTTGCTGAAAGCTTCAGAAAGAGGCATCTTAAACCTTGGCATTATAACTCAGTTCTTACTTGCCAATGCTCTCTTTCTCAATTGTTTCCATGGCTTCTTCTTCTCTCTACTATTGGTATTTTAAATTTTTTATTTTTTGAATAATGATATGGGTTCGGAGCCGGGACCCAAAATGTCCTCTCATTGGTAATGACAATCATTGCCTATGCCCATGAATTCAGTCTAGGATTTCAAATCTATGATCACGATGCTTTCTCATTGTTCGAAAGTTATGAGTTCAAGGTGGGTAGTCATTCTAATAGTTTTAATGTTGCTTTATTTCTTTATTGTTTTTGTCGATGACACCATTGGACTGTTCTTGGTAACAATGATTTTCCCTAAATCTTTTGTTTTTTTATCAAGGGAATAGTTCATTAAGAAGCGTTTATTAATCAAAATATGAGAAAAAAAATTTAGATAAGAGAAGCATTTCGAATGTTTGTCATTTTTAATGTATTTATTAAATTTATTTTATTTTTAAAAAAACTTTCACATAATCTCTTACCTGGCTTTTCTTAGATAAATTTTTATGATTCGTTTTTAATTAAATGTACTTGATATTTTACAAATAAGTGTAAATTATTCATATATTTTTATGAGATAATTAATGTCATTTAATATATTTTTAAAATTTAAATTTATTAAGTTATTTTTACAATAAGTGTGATTTTAAAAGAATTTATTTATTTAAGTCTTATAATTAATGTCATTTAATATATTTTTAAATTATCATATATTTTGATAATTTTTAAAATTTAAATGATATTATTCCTTCCATCAATTTTTAAAATTTAAATTTCTTTCTCTATATATATATATTTTATTATCTAATACAAATTCATTTTATTGATTTTTTAAATTATTTTATTTAATTTTATATTTTATTATCTATTATGAAAATATTTTTTGATAATTTTTAATTATTTAAGAAAAATTATTATAATTCCATCAATAATTATTTCTACTTTTTAAGTCTTTTTAAAATTTATTTTTGAACATAAATTTAGGAAATAAAACACTATTTTAAATTTTTATTTTTATTTTTTGACAATTCATGTTAATCATAAAATATTATTTTAATCATAAATTTCTTATTGATGTTAATTTGAATGACTTTGATAATAAGAATATTTTGGTAAAAAAAAATTCTTATCTCGATGCTTATTATATGTATTTAATAAATATATAAAAAAATGTATACAATTTTCAATAAATTTCAAAAAATTTAACAAATAGTTTAGTAAAAATGTTGAAATATTTTTTAACTTTGTGTTGATCATTTTATATTTTAATTCAAAAAATATTTTAATTTTATCTTAATATTTATTTATCTTACTCATTTTAATAAACACATCTAATATTATAAATCCAACAAAACGATAGACAAAGCCAAAGTTGGGCAAAGAAATGAGGTAACCTATTGCCAACTTTCCTGACACATGAAAATGTCAACAAGCCACAAAGTAGAAACAATGAGATGACGAAAAGATTTGGAGAATGGGTATGGGGTTGTGGGTTTATACATTATTTTAAATAAATTTTTAAGATATAGGAATGTATTTAAAAATATTTTTAGAATCTTAGATTTATTCATTTTCTCTGTCAAGTAATCCAATCTTCATACCCACTTTAGCTTTGTGTTTTTTGCATTACTTTAATATATTAAACGATTGAAGACATGAGATAAAGGACAATTATATGATAGGAAAAGGCATGGCTATGTGCTAGGATCACAAAAATATTTTTTTGAAATAAATTATTATTTTAAATATCATAATGTAAATTGATCGAATAGCATGTGTCTAATTGTAATAAGAATAAAGAATTATGTATCTTACCCAACAAAGAGAATTTTAAAAAAATTAAAAACAAAGCTTACAGGGGCCACTCTTTTATCCGGCAAGAGGTTTTTTCATTCTTTCTTTCTTTCTTTCTTTTTATAGCTAAGATCCTATTATGTCCAATGATAAGTCAAGTCTTATGATGAAAGCCCACATCCTACCGAGAGACCTAAGCCCAAAGCCCATTGAGAGACTTGGTATCAAGTGACCAGGGCAAAAGACCATCAAGTGATTGACCGAGAAGTGAGCTAAGTGACTGAGAGGTTAGTCGAGTAATCGAGGGGTTAATCAAATGACTAACCGAGAGATTAAGAAATCGACTAACATTATACTGAGAGACTAAGAGATCAACTAACCTCACATCGCTGGGAGGTTAGTTGAGTAATTGAAAGGTTAGTCAAGTAATTGACTAAGAGACTAAGAGATCGACTAATCTCATACTGAATAGCCCCTCATAGAAGCCTCTCTCGACGTCACCAAGGGACCCTTCTGGGAGAGATTCATATGTCACTCATCCACAAGAAGATGTATATTTGGGAGGCTATTGTGGGTTACCCAAACTAGAAGCCTCTTTCCAAACAATGTAAGAGACCCTTTTGGAAAACTATAGACCCCAAGAGACTTGATATTCAGATATTACTCACATGACACCGTGAAGATCAAGTCAAACTTACCTCCAATGTGCCCGCCTATAAATCCAGAAGGATGCCCAATATGCCGTTAAAAAATGCAATCTTTCTAGTATATTCCTCTCTAAAAATAATAGAACTTTCCTCCGGTTGAGGTACACTCAAAACTATACACTTACTACAACTTTTTTTGTTCTATTTTCTACACTTTCATTTAGAGACTGACTTAAGCATTGGAGGGTCACCCACACTCCTAACTGATTTCTACCTTGCAAGTCATCCATAAACTCTTATCGAGACACTCTCACATTACAAAGAAAGTTATTGTTGTTTTGTGTCATCTGTGGGAAATTCAATCAAAACGCCAAAAACTCAATTTGCAATGACTCAAACAAGAAGCATTGCTAATTGACAGAGTTAAGAGAAAGCAAAGACATAGTGTAACGCCCCGCTCCCACTTACGGGAGTTACTCGTGAACAATTACCCAAACTGTTCACCTGCCCGGTCTGAGATGAAGGGCGAACTATGTTTCAAGAAGAAACGCCCTAGGTGGGAACTAGGCTTCGCCTGGCCCTTCGCTTACCCAGGATCCATAAACACCCTAGGACCTCGCGACTTTCTTATGAATGAAGAAATAACCCGCTACACCGCCCAAGGGCTTCAAGATGCTTCTTAACACCGGGCTAGACTAAGGGGAAAAACTCTTACTCAGAAAAATCCTCCAACTTTTCCAACATTTCATCGCTCGAGGACTCCTTCGGGGATTTATAATTTCTTCTATAGCCCAAAATCTCCCAAAATTGGGCCCTATTGTTTCCCCTTTTATTTCCCTAGTTTTTTGAAAATTTTCCCTTTTTTTTTTTTCGCATGCGGGCCCCCCGGCCGGCTGGGCCCTCCTTGGGCCCGGCCGCGCGCTGCCTGGGGCGGCCGCGCGGGCTGGCCCAGCAGCGGCCGCGCTGCCGGGCGCCTGCCGCGTGCGCATCCGCGCGCGCCTGCGACCGCGCGTGCCCCACCTGCTGCCTGCCGACCTGCTGCACCCCCAAATTTCCAACAACTCCCTTTTTTTGAAGTTCCAACTTTCCAACACCCCAAAAATGCCCAAATTCTCCAGAATTTCCTTTCCATATATACACATCAAAATGTACCCTTTGGGCTTAAAGAAATCCTTACACAAGGCATATACAAATTAAGCAAAAGTTTCAACATTTAGAAAAAAATATTCAAATGTCTTCATGCTCAAGCCTCCTTCTCTTGCCAAACCTTTCCATAGCATGCTTCAATACCTACAAGAGGTCAAATAAACCTCATGAGCTCCAAGAGCTCAATAAGGGTGCAATGACATAAAGTATGAAAATTAACAATATAGATGCCAATGCCATATGCAAGTGCCTAGGGTTTCAATACCTCAACCCTCAAGGTTAAAGGCTTCAACATTCCCACCCCAACACACAATTTCATGGCCATGAGTCTCATACACACAAGCATATGCAAAGCAAGCACAAAATGTTAAAATGCATACAAAAGTCATGCTAGCCACCATCCACTTGGGGCTTTCCCCTTACCTCAATATTCCATGGATCTTCAAGTTTCCAACAACTTCAAGCCTCCAAAATCACTTCCTTTAATTTCCTCAAACTCCTTATATGAAAAACAAGCCTAGGATTATAAAGAGATCCTTTAAAAATGAGAAATACAAGAAAATTATGTAACCTTTACCTCTAGGCTTCTTGGATTTCTTTTTCTCCTTTTTCTTCTTCTTTCTCTCTTCTTCATTCCTCTTTGTTTCCTTCAAATGGCTAAAGGGAAGACTTCCTCCATCTTCCTTTCTTTTCTTCTTCAAGACTCTTCAAATGGGAAAAACTTGAGCTTGAAGGTCCACTTCCCTTTTTATACAACTTTGATTTCTCTTTTCTTTTTGATTTATTTTCCTAGCCTTGATATTCCCAATTGCAAGACTTGATCCTAGCCTTTCATTTCTCCTTTACTTTTTGAGAATAAATCTTGACCATTGGAAGAAGCACAATCCATAGCCCTTTGTCTTCTTTAATCTCAACCCTTGATGCATTTTGGAAGACTAAATCCCCACCATCCAAAGTAACACAATCCATGTGTTTCTCAAGAATGAATCCTAGCCATGGACTTCTTTGGAGATCCAATCTCCACCATCCATTTCATTCTTCTATTGGATCCTTACATCCCATTTGGCAATCCATGCCAACATAAAGCCTTAAATCTCTACCATTGGATAAATTCCAATTTCAAGACTAATTTTCCACCATTGGATCAAGTCTCCAAATCCCATAAAATATCCCATTTCTCATTTATTTAATTGGGGCTAATTTCACCACATTAAATATGAAAGACAACTTAGAGAGACATAATGCTTTCCTTTCCCATTTATTTTAATCTCCCATTTTCCCCCATTAATGCTTGACCATTTTCCATTTCTTTTTCATTTTCCTTTTTATGCAACATAATTATGTCTCCCATTAATTGCAAGAATGACCATATTCCAATTTCTTTTGCAATTAATTTGATCTTCATTTATCTTGGACACCACTTTGCCAAGTGTCACTCCATGCCACCAACCTTGGCTTCCAAGACTAAATCTAAGCCATCCATGTGGCACCCCCATATAAATATACCAATTAATTATTTCCACTCCCATAATTAATTTCCTCCTTTTCTCATAATTAATTCCTTTATGGAATTTCTCTCCAAAATTATCAAAACACCCTTTGTGAATTTTCAATCCCATTTATTTCCACATAATGCAAAATGGGAACTAATTCACTTCCATATTCAATTCCACCTTGGAATTATCTCCAATGTACCAAATTACCCTTTATTGGACTTCGCTATCCAAATTACCAAAATGTCCCTCTCATAGGGCACCCTCAATCTCAAGGATTCAACACCTTCTTAAGGGCATTTTTTTGGAATTTTTCTCACTTTCTTTCCTATTCTTTTAACACCTGTAACACCGGGTGTTACACATAGTCTCTTGGGCACCAACAAAGACCACAAGAGACCCTCCCTTGCTCCACCAGACCTCCATGGGAGACCTACATTTCTTGCCACTCAATGCCAAGGTCTCTCGAACACTCTTAAGTCTCGAGAAAGACTCACTATAATGACGAATGAGAGACTCATTCTCATGTCCCACAAGAGACTCACCTTTAGGTACCATAGGTGTCATAGTCTGGGCAACTACCTTCAAAAGGTTGCTGCCTAGCCCAAACTCATATACCCAGGACTCCCCTTCTGATGGATCAATGTGGGATTCTCAACACACGCCCCTCCCTTACTTGGGAGTGCAGTGTTTCCACTGCAACAGTGCCCCCAGGCCCACCCATCAGACCAGCGAGTTGGCTTTAATACCACCTATCACGGCCTGGGCAAGCTCCTTCAAAACGTGGGACGAAAAAGGCTTATTTCATAAAAATAAATAAATATAAAAGTATAATTAACAACAACAAATCCAGCCTTTATCCCACTATATAGGGTTGGCTACATGAATTCTAGACTTCCATGTATTTCTGTCTTTTGTCATATCTTCATTTAGATCCATACACTTCATATTAAATTTTAATGTCTCTCCCAAAGTCTTCTTGGGTCTGCCTCTACCTCTTTTTTTAACTAATTATTCAATTTCATCAACTCTCCTCACAAAAGCGTCTCTTGGTCTCCTTCTCACATGACCAAACCATCTTAGTCTAGTCTCTCTCATCTTCTCCTCGATTGGCACTACTCCTACCTTATTACGAATAACTTCATTTTTAAGTTTATCTTTTCTTGTATGGCCGCACATCCATCTTAACATCCTCATCTCTGCTACACTCATCTTTTTCTCATGCTGGTATTTGACTACCCAACATTCTGAGCCATACAGCAAGGCTGGTCTTATAGCTGTCCTATAGAATTTTCCTTTCAGTTTTAATGAGATTTTACCATCACATAACACCCCCGATGCATTTCTCCATTTTAGCCAACCTGCCTTAATTCTATGTGCGACATCCTCGTGAATTTCTCCATCTTTTTGAATCACTGATCCCAAATATCAAAAATGGTCTTTTCTTTGTAAGATTTGGTCTTCCAATTTTATTATAACATCATCCACTCTTGCATTCTTACTAAATTTACATTCCATATATTCTGTTTTCTTTCTACTTAATTTAAATCCCTTAGATTCTAAATTGTTTCTCCATAACTCAAGTTTAGTGTTTACTCTTTCTTTTATTTCATCCACCAACACTATGTTGTCTGCAAATAGCATACACCATGGCACCTCTGTATGAATATCTTTAGTGAGTTCATCAATTACTAGAGCAAATAAGTATGGACTTAGTGCAGAACCTTAATGCGACTATTGTAGTTATAAACGGTTCAGTATCCCCTCTGCATGTTCTGACCCTTGTCTCTACACCGTGATACATGTCCTTAAGGGCTTGTATATAGGCTATTCTGACTCTTTTCTTCTCTAAAACCCTTCATAATACTTCTTTAGGGACCCTATCATAGGCCTTTTCTAGATCTATAAACACCATATGCAGATCCTTCTGATGATCCCGATACCTTTTCATTAGGCATCTCAGTAGGTATATAGTTTCCATTGTTAACCTATCAGGCATGAAACCAAACTGATTTTTCGAGACCTTTGTTTCTTTTCTGAGCCTCTACTCTATTACTCTCTCTCAGAGTTTCATGGTATGGCTCATTAACTTAATTCCTCTGTAATTTTCACAGTTTTGAACATCTCATTTGTTCTTGTATATAGGAACCAAAGTACTCTTCCTCCACTTATTTGGCATCTTTTTTTATTTAAGGATCGTGTTAAATAATTGGGTTAGCCAGGAGATGCCCTCTTCTCCCATGCATTTTCATGCTTCTATTGGTATATTATCTGGTCCCACTGCCTTATGATTTTTCATCCTTTTTAATGCTTGCCTTATTCCATTTGAACTTATGCGTCGATAAAATGTATAGCTCACGTTCCCTTCGGAGTTACTAAGATGTCCCAACCTAACTCTTGTGTCGCCCCCATCATTGAATAATTTTGTGAAATTGTAACGACCCGTCAGGGGGTCTAAACGTTTTTGGGTATTTTATTTTGGGTTCAAAATTTTTTTGCTTTAATTAATTGAGGGTTGAAAATATTCTCCCTTGTTTATTGGAATAAAGAGTAAGTGGAAATAAGAATTTTGTAGCCTATTTAATTGGGATCCATCAATGTGGGAAGAGTCCAAATAAATTGGGCCATTGTGATGTGTTCAAAATTTTTAATTATATTATGAATTGGCTTGGATTATGATAATTCATTTGGATTAATGAGTTGGGCCATGGAATGGCCTAAGGTATGGGCTGAGCCCAATTGGGGAATGAGATTTGAAATTTTTGAAAGAAAGTCATAATAAAATAAATTAGCCATCAAATGTCAATAATGCCCTTGGTCTTTCATTTGACCATTGTAAAGGTGAAGGGCAATCAGGTCATTTAGATAAAGTTGCAGGTGCAGACTGCGCATTGCCCTCTTCATGTTTCATCTGCAGTGGAGACCTTTTCTCTTGTGCGTACTCTCCTTTCCTATCTAAGACTTCTTCTCCTTATCTTTCATTTTCCCTCTTGGTTGCTGGTATTTTCGTCTGGGTTGATAGCAGCTTCAGGAATGGAGGATTTTTCTGCATAGCAAAGTTATCAAGCAAGTTCTTCTTGCACTCCCCTTTGATTTTCAGTGCAAGTTCCTTCACATATCTCCTTCTTCCAATATGATTAATGCGTACATGTTGGCTTGTTGTGTCCATTTTAGCTCATTTAGCTCACTGTGTTCATTTTATCTCATTGTGTTCAACCTTTTGCTTTTGTATCTCTCTGTGGGTCTTCTTGCGATCTCAAAATGGGGTTTGTTTTCACCCCAAGCTTTCTTCGTGAATGGCATTTTATATAGCTAGGTGAGGATGAGAACCTCTGTTCGTTCTGCATCCAAAGAAGCAGTGTTCAATGTATATATATATATATATATTTGTATGTATCACCCCCTGAATGAGCTCGCTGATCCAAATGCTTCTTATATGTATATGTGCTGTGTTTGAATGTAAAATGCTCAGTCCATTCAAATGATTTCATTAAGGTATTTGGAGCAAACAGCAAAAGCCTCAACTGAAAATATATATAAACTGTTTGCCTATATATATGAGACCCACTTGTAACTACTTATATTCAATATGCGTAACGAGCTGATACCCCCCAGAGATTTGAAAAGCTTATTAAAGCATGCCCTGCCTAGCTAATCCACAATATATTATGCTTAAACAGTCATTCGAATGCCCTTGTTCTGTTCTGTTCGACAAACCCAGTTATATATATACACGTTCAGCTTCATTGATGTTCTAGCGAGCTCGTTCCAGTTCTTTCCGCGAGCTCGTTCCAGCTCTTTGCCGCGAGCTCACACCTATAAGCTCCCTGGCCGCTTAATCGCGAGCTCATCTGTCAAGCTCTTGGCCGCAAGCTCTTGCCGGGCGCCTGACCTCAAGCTCGTCCAGCGAGCTCTTGCTCAACCCCTTGACCGCGAGCTCGTTCACCTCATGACCCCGAGCTCGTTCGCTTGTCCTTCCCGCGAGGTCCCTTGAACTCTCTCCGTAAGCTGCGACCTCAAGACCTCGAGCTGTTCCCGAGCTCGTCCCATATGCCTTTGTATGAGAGCTATCAGCTCTCACCCTATTTATTTGCATTTTTCTTAATTTATATTTTACTTTCCTTTACTTTAATACATAAATGTAAATAAGAAAGTACCCCCCATTTGGATTCAATAAAAATATCAAAAAAATCAAAATCCATAAAAATAAAAAGTTAGAATTTTGGTTTTAGTACAAATCCATGAATTTGCAATTTTACCACCATCGAAATACATAGTTTCCGTTTCTTGAAAAATTCATTAAAAATCATTTTTACAACAATAAATGTTAGTAATCAAATTACTGGGAGTTATTTTTTCAAGATGAAAACATTTTCAAAAAAAATGTTCTATTTGGTCCATTACTTAGAAAAATTTCAGGATTATGTTTGGTCAGCAATTTCACGTGGTGTGGTCATTTGATTGCATGGGGTCGAATAATGAATTTGAGCTATGAGCATGAATGCAAGTAAATGCATACTATCACTAGTTAAATGAAATCACAACAATCATATGATGGGAATAATAGTTATTAAATTTATAATACTCCTCAACTGGTGAATCGAGATTTAATATTAAATAGCATCTCTCAAAGAAGTATTCTTGTGTTGTAAATTACATTAAGCATTTTTGTGCCATAAATTACATCTTGAATGTGGTAAACATTATGAAGTAAGATATGTTGAATTTATCTGATGATGGGGAAAATACCCGGTATGGGTAAGTGATGTTAACAGCATGAATATTGCAGAATCAGGAATTTAAATACATGTGGTTGGCAAATGCATACATGATGCATACATGTACAGGTTTCATATATATATGTTTTGCGCACCTATTATTTTGCGCGGAGGGAGAAAGGGTACCCTAGAGCACTTGGCACGGGACGAGGTGGCCATAGCCCGGCAGGTTGGCTCCATATTTATTTGTGAGGTTCTATGAAACTTATACACTTTTGCATGCATTGATTTATGGCTTGAGAGCCGGGGAAATTGATATTGATAATGAAATTATGCACTTTTGCATGCATTGAATTATGGCTTGAGAGCCGGGAAAATTGATATTGATAATGAAATGATGCACTCTTGCATGTATTGATTGATGGCTTGCGAGCCTGTGAGAATTAATAATGATATTGAAATTTTATGCACATTTGCATAGGGATACATGGTGAGATGATATATTGGGTTGAATTGATAATTCATGAATTATGAATCTTGTATATATTGTGGAGTCCTTGATTACTCTTCTTGGTGTCGTCGTGTTCTTGAATCATATATATTGTTCCTTGTTTCTCGAACTTGCTGAGCCTTGTGGCTCACTTGATCTTCTTTGCCATTCCAGGTAAAGGAAAGACGGTTATTGGGGGCAAGTCTAATAGGACTGCAACCCAGGGATAGTGGTGTACGGAGACGCGTCCTAGCTTTAAGGATCCTAGTTAGTGATTTGGTGAGGTTTGTAATAGTGAAAATTTATTATGTTATGGCATTTGAGCCTCATATTATTTTGTATGGCCATCGAGCCTAGAGTTATGAGATATTGGGAATGTAATTAAATCTTATTAAATTTCCACTGCTAGAAATGAAATGAGTTGAGTTCACTTTTGTTCTATATCATCCATGTAAGGACCTTCTTTCGAGTATTCGGAAGCGGGCCTTACAAAATACTTCTTCCATCTCTCTTTAATCGCTCCCTCATTCACTAATACATTTTGATTTTTATCTTTTATGCATTTCACTTGATTTAAATCCCGTGTTTTTCTTTCTCTTGCTTTAGCTAATTTATATATATCCATTTCTCCATCTTTTGTATCAAGTCGTTTATATAGATTCTCATATGCTTTTGACCTTACTTCACTAACAGCTTTTTTTGCTGCCTTTTTTGCTTCTTTATAATTTTTTTGATTTTCTTCATTGTTGCATTGATATACAGCCTTATAGCAAGTTTTCTTATTTTAATTTTCAATTGTACATCTTCATTCCACCACCAAGACTCCTTAAGGTTAGGGGCTCTACCATTTGTCTCTCCAAGGACTACCTTTGCAGTGCTTCTCAGGGCGTTAGCCATTTCTTTCCACATTTGGTTTGTCTGTCCTTCTCCATTCCATTCCCTTCTACCCCTTAATTTTTCTTTGAAGATTAGTTGTTTCTCCCATTTTAATTCCCACCACCTGATTCTTGGATTTTGTTTTATGTGATTTTTTCTCTTCCAATTTCTTACTTGGATGTCAAGTACTAGAAATCTATGTTGAGTAGTCAAACACTCTCCCAGTATCACCTTACAATCCTTACAACATAACCGATCCGCTTGTCTCATGATGAAGTAATCTATTTGAGTGTTTGATGTGATATTTTTATATGTGATTAAGTGTTCGTCCCTTTTTTGAACCTAGTATTGGTTATGATGAGACCATATGCCATAGAAAAATCTAGAATAGACTTACCCTCATTATTAATTTCCCCGAATCCATACCCTCTATGAGTTTTAACATAAAAAGAAGTCTTCTTCCCCCACAATCCTTCTCATTCTAAACTTTGGTCAAAATTGAGGCTTATAAAAAGGGGATTCCCCTATCTTTTTTCCTAATACTCTCTCTCTCTCTCTCTCTCTCTCTCTCTCTCTCTCTTAAATTTCTGAAATCTTAGAGGTGTGGGGGTGTTGTCCAGCAATCAGGTTTCTTTTCCAATAGTTCGGTTTCGCTGTTTTCTTCTCTTTTTGGTTCGAATTCTCTATCCGATGGAGGATCGTACTTCTTATCTTCATAGCGATTTCTCCAAAAAGATCTAAGGCAAGTTCTTACTACCTCTTTTTCTTTTAGAGGTAAGTTCTCCTTCCTTTTTTCCTTTCGAAGGCAGGTCTCTATACGATTCTTATATCCTTCTATCTTTTGGTTTTGGTTGCAAGATCTTCGTTGTAAGTTTATATATATATATTGTTGTTCTTACAGAAGCAAGTTTCGATTCCTTCATGGATGCAAGATTATGTTATGTTCTACTGCTCTTTTCTCTTTTAGATGATCGGACCTGTTGGTTTACTTCCTCTTGGTGATATTGTTCTTAAAAATCAGTCTTTTATTTATATTATGGTCCCTTCTTGGTTTTTTGTTAAAACTTGTTGTAAGTCTTGATAGGGTTTTGTTTTGCCCTATATTTTCAAAGGAATGATGGTTTTCTTACTTAGAGATAAGATCGACGCAAGAGTTAATGTTGCTTGCACGAGTTAAGGTTTTGGGTGTGATATTAGTGTGACCGTGTTTGGGCCTTTTTGCGTACTCTTAATTCTCGACCTAATTGCTCATGTTGTGTTTGTCGGGGTATAACTATCTGTGGTTATATCCGATCATGATATCCATTTTTTGCTCTGTAAATTGAACTTCATAAACTTCTTTTTTATATATTAATTGAATTATTTGGCCATGTTTTGAGCCTGTAAGAGCCATGTGAAATACCTAATCGAATATGGGATTTATGTTTTTGCATAATCTTTACATGCTCCGTTTCTGGAGTATAACGTTTTGTAGTTACATTCGATTTGAGATCCAATTTTTTTTTTTTTTTTGTAACTAAACTTCATAAGCTTCGTTTTGATATATTACTTGAAATATATATATATAATATGTTTTATTAATGAAAAATGATTATTTTATAAAAATAAATAAATATAAAGGTATAATCGAGTGGACCTATTGTTAGAGATAATAGGTAATAAAGGAATACTCGTTTGAATAAACCATTGACACCCTTAAAAATGTTGAGGTAATCGAGTGGGCCTATTGTTAGAGAAAACCCATAAGAAGGACATTAAAAATATTGGTACAGAGAAAAACTTGAATAAACCATTCATACCCTTCTCAATTAACAACGGAAACATGATAAATAATACTCAACAATAAATCATCTAACATCATAATTGTGTTTGATCACACCCACATCCTCACAAGATGCCATAAAATCTGACATAATAAAAATCCAAACTATCTCATATGTACCCAACATAAATAAATGAACAAAAAAAAAAAAAAGATGCCCCCAAAGATCTTAAGGTTTAGACTGCTCTATACACCACTTAACCGACATGGATTAAGCTCCACTAGGCTCTCTCTCGTTTATAGCTTTCCCCTTACCTAGAATAACGCAAAAGCAAGTATAAGCTGCAAAGCTCAGCAAGTATAATATGAAAGAACGTGAAACAATAGGAA
The DNA here is from genome assembly GCF_014633365.1 of Diospyros lotus. Lineage (NCBI taxonomy): Eukaryota > Viridiplantae > Streptophyta > Magnoliopsida > Ericales > Ebenaceae > Diospyros > Diospyros lotus. The sequence goes on from NC_068347.1 coordinate 12,011,749, forward strand.
TCAACCCTACATTAAAAAACCCCTCACATTATATATACTCACGACAAACTTCCCTCATAATATCAAGACATTCTCATATGTCAAACAACAATATAAAACAACTTAGTACATTACCAAATCATAAACAAGAATATATATATATATGCATATCTGTCCACCCACGACCCTTAGGTCCACATCAACTTGCTAATGGAACCAATAATTAATTACTATGCACACATGAGCATCTCAAGCATATTCATGACTGTATGCATATGCATACATGACCATATTCTTAAAAATATTCTCAACACATAACATATGAGCCAAAGCTCCCTCGTATCAGGCAAAAGCCTACCATGCTTCCGACATGAAAACTGTAACATATGGGCTAACGTCGCCTCCGATTAAACTTACATCTACCAAACATCCAACATAAAACCCATAACATATAGAGGCTTATAATCAATGTAGGCCTTCTAGCAACAAGTTAGGTAATGCCAGAGATTTACTAAAAAGAGAGTTTAAGAGATGAATCTCTTATAGAGGCACCTCAAGAAATGCTAGAGGGTGGGGATATCTCTGTTCCGCGTCCAGAGTCCTTAGCTCCCTCCATTTCTAATTAGCAAGTGGCTACCTGATTGCTATGTTACCCTGCACATTTATTATTCAAAACTACAACCAAATTCATCAAACGTCAATCCTCTTATTAAAGTATGTGTAGGGCGATTATACTCGCCAATGTGCGAGTGTGCATGTAGTACAATTTTAAATTTATATTTTAGTGAGTCCGAGTCTGTTTATAGGGAGATTATTTATGGATGAAAATAAAAATCACAGAATATTTGGTTTTAGGAGGTGATTAAGATGATCTAAATGCAAAAATTAAAACTAAACTAACACTGAATTTAAGCAACTTGGGTCAAGACAATTTCAGTGTCAAAACCAATTAATTCCCGATTTAATAGAAAAGGTTAGTAATATTTATCTGAATTAAGTTTTGCAGATCTGCCAGTAATTTTAGTTTAAGATAATGATAATTCTTGTTTAAGCAATCTCCATACATGGCATAAAAATTCTAAGTTAAGCAATTACCATAAATTGAATTATATTCCACAGACAAAATTTATAGATACAGATTAATCATTTGGGCTAGGTATGAAAACATTTCCATGTCTAGCAATCTCTATACGTGGCATGAAAATTCTAAGTTAGGCTTATGCTCCAATCCAATCTCAATGATACACTATACGCACACTGCTCAAATTAAATCAAATTAATATTACACATTTAAAGCATAGGTTTCTTTGGGAATTATTGGCGTTGGACATTATCCTTGCCTTAACCCAGGATTGGATTTAGCTACTCATCTTCATTTGAAAATAAATTGGTAAGAATTTAAATGACGAGAATTAAAAGACAGTACTTAAAAGACAATATTTAACTGACCATATAGGCGGTATATAATTAAAAGACAATAAGAATAACATAACACAACTATATGGAAACTAAAGTTTAAAGAATTGAGAGGAAAATTCTAAGAACACAACTATATAGAAACTAAAGTTGAAAATTTGAGAGAGAAATTCTAAGAACACGACTATGTTTTCATTATATGAAAAATTAGATGGTTACAAATGCAACCAAGTAAGCTATTTATAGCCCACAAGATGCAATGGAGACCACTCAATTTATCTAATTTAATAATAAAAAGGATAAACAAATATTTAGTTTAATAATACAAAGATAAACAAAATAAAAAGTTCAGGCCAAAGTGTAATTCTTGGAACTTCATGATTGGATGTAAGCGATGACATCATTCCAACTCATGGTGTAAGCGATGATGTAAGCAACTTGTAGGACTTGGGCTTTTCTTGTTTTGGGTTTGGGCATTTGATTAGTGATCAATTTTGTAAAAATTTTGTTATAATTTCACCCTTAGTTTTATCTTAAAATGGTTTAAATTGAATATTATTATGCATTTTGTAATTTTGTGCATGTTTAAAAATATTAATATAAAAATATATATATAATATAAAAAAATAAATATAATATATATAATATTATAATATTATGGATTCCAAGCCCAACGCAAAGAAGGCCCAAGTCCAAAACAAGAAAGGCCCAACCCCAAGCCCAACACAAGGAAGGCCTAAGCCTAAAACAAGAAAGTCCCAATCCCAAAAATATGGAAAGTCCAAGTCCCAAAAATTGATGACATCATCACTTACATCATAGGTTGGAATGACATCATCGCATACATCATGTGTTGGAATGATGTCATCGCTTACATCAAGTCACAAAATTTCAAGAACTACACTTTGGCCCGAACTTTTTAAGTAATTAGATATTTTATTTATCTTTGTATTTTTAAATTAGGTATTTTATTTTATTTTAGATATTTTGTATTATTAAATTATATAATAGAGCACTTAGAATTTTCATACCACGTATGGAGATTGCTAGACCTGAAAATATTTTCATACCCAAGCCCAAATAATTAATCTTTACCTATAAATTCTATCTGTGGGATATAATTCAATTTATGATAATTGCTTAACTTAGAATTTTCATGCCATGTATGGAGATTGCTTAAACAAGAATTATCATTATCTTGAACTAAAATTACTAATAGATCTGCAAAACTGAAATCAGATGAATATTACTGATCTTTTCTATTAAATCGGTAATTAATTGGTTTTGGCACTAAAATTGTCTTGACCCAAGCTACTTAAATTCAATATTAGTTTAGTTTTAATTCTTACCTTTAGATCATCTTAATCACCTCCTAAAATCAAATATTTTGTGATTTTTATTTTCATCCATAAATAATCTCCCTGTGAACCGACTCGGACTCACCGAAATATAAATTTAAAATCGTACTACACGCACACTCGCACACTGGAGAGTATAATCGCCCTACACCTGCTTTAATAAGAGAATTGACGTCTAATGAATTTGGTTGTAGTTTTGATAAACAAATGTGTAAGGTAGCGTAGCAATCAGTTTTTGGCATCGTTGCCGGGAGATTAAATTTGGTTGAATTTTGTTGTTGTTTTACTGTTTTAAAAAACAATTTAAAAAAATAATAATTAAAAAAATTATTTTCAAAAAAATATATATATAAAATATATATTTGAAAATAAAACTAAAAAATAATAAAATAAATAAAAATATAAATAAAAAAATTAAATTTAAAAAAAATATTTAGATAACTTTTAGTTACTAAACAGTGCAAGAGACTACGGTCAGGTATGATTATTGAAACATTAATTGATTTATTAGCATCATTATCTGCCGTTGAATTGTCATTCCATATTCTCTATGTCTCAGTATTTTAGCATGTCTGTGACTTCTAATGCATTTGGCCATCCCAATCCTAGTGAGGAGAGGTTTTCTTTTGATTAGAGTCAGAGGGAGAATTCTTATCTGTTGGGCTACGACCCAGATCTTTACACTGATTACCCCAATTCCTATGACCATTGGAATTATCCTTGGAACAATGACTCTGTGTTCCAATCTCATGAGCCTTTTCCTCCACCACCTCACCAATTCGAGTTAGAACAAGGGGTTAAATCTGATGCTTATCAACCTCAAGATGAAAAATTTTTAGAGGACACCCTTCAAGAGTTTATGCAAGGTCAAATGAGTTTTAATGCACAAGTGGTCGAACTTCAAGAACAAACCACTAGGGCCATAGGTGACATTTTAGAACAATTGACCGAGTTTACACAAACCTTGAGCGTGAGTGAACCTAGCGAGTTTCCAAACCAACCCAGTCAAAATTTCGTAAGTCAATGTCTTGGGGAGGAATCGTCATTCAATTCACCCATAGGTCAAGAGTCGTTCCAATCTACACCCATCCCTAAGAATGATGAACCAATTGAGAGATTTGATGACCCTAGGATGGTACGAGCAATCATAGAAGAAAAATTAGGCCAAAATGATGTGAGAAAAGAAGAAGCCTAGGAGAAAGAAGAGGATAAAACCCAAGAGCCCAAATGTGAAGATACCATAGGCCTAGCCAAACTTGAGCCTAAATTTATGACTTTTAGGCTAGTCTATATTATTGGGGATCAAATTATACCAGACATGTGTGAGGTGTTTGTGCAAATTGATGTGCCGTACTCTGATGTAATAAAACCAACACCTCTGGATGACATATTTTCAAAATATGTATGTGCATTTATGAGAAAAATCAATTTACATAATTTTGAAAATAACTTTAAAAGTGGTGTAATGAATGAGAGTTATTATACGAATAGGTGGGCAACCACTTATTTGATCCTTAACTGGAAGAAAAGGAAAAAACTCTTAAAAATATTTAAAAATATATAATAAAATAACTTTTTTTAATAAATAAATATAAATATATATATACACAAAAAAAGATAAAGAAAAGAGGGAGACAGACTTGACGCTGGTGGCAACCATTTTTCTCAGGCAGTGCAATCACACTGCCCTATAAAGAAAAATGACACATTGCCCTATAAAAAAGGACACACTACCCTATAAAGAAAAAGGAGACGCCGAACGTTGAAAAAGAAACGTCAAAAGTTGAAAAAGAGGACGTCATATGTGACCCTGCACTTGTGGCACGCCTTGAGCCAAGTGTGGTTGTTGGAATGGTGACTTCCACAACCCTATAAGAAACCATGTATCTATATGAGGCAAGCTACACTTCTTTGAGTTCAGTCTTCTCTCCTTTGTGTTGTTCTCCGATCAGGTACTTTCGTTCCTTTTGTAAGGTTCATTATTTTGTTTTACTTTTCTCTTACTATAGTTCTATTTTAAAAAATGGATCTTCAGCTCTTGAAAATTCACAAGTACTATCCATCTCTCCCACAAAATGATTTGAAAAAGATTGATGTCACTAGGTGTGAAAGACTTAGGATGTTGATGTATAAAAATATCCCTGAAGATATTCGTTGGTTAATTGAAGAAAAAGTTCGATTTCTTAGCAAAACTTCACCTAGTTTTAAGCATTTTCCAGGATTGGGAAAGAGTAGTTTTTCAAAAAAAAGAAGAACGAAAATATTAAATGGTTGTCACAAATGTGCTCGATGGACTTGTAACACACGATGCAAATCTGTGGGGTTTACTTCCATAAATCGAGATGATAAAATTAGTTTCATAAAGGATGGGCTGAGTAAGGAGTCTTTGGATGATATCTGATTGACTCTTAAGACGCATCCGTGTGGAATAGTGCAATGAGAAATTCTTGTTTTATGGATCCAGTTTAGAAGTGACCACCAACGCTATAGTCTTGGAAATTTGACTATAATTGACCCTATTTGTCAATTTATAAGAAAATTGGATGGGAAGCCTATCCCCACTTCATAGAAGGTGTTTAAGTCATTTCTGGACGTAAAACCAGAGGAAGATGTGAGCCACAATCACAACTACTTATATATACACATGATTTTTTTTTTATGTTTATTTATTGTTGAATTTCTATATAGTTACTTTTGATTGCCAAGCCTCTTTAACCAGTTCTACTTTCAGGGCGTACATAAAGAACTAACATAAATGGAAGGCTAGCCAGTTCGTTGAATCAATACCATATATATACTATGTGGCTCTCAACTTAGGAGTGATAATTGTTACACACTTGCAGCAAGCGAACTTGGCATAAAATTGGGAGAGAGAAAAATTAATTTGGTCTATTGAGGGGGAAGTCGTGGATTGAATGGATATGTTTCACAGGCTGCACATCTTGGGTAATCATATGTGGTAGGTGTTATGCCAATCCCTTTGGCTGATCCACAGATTTTTGGGTATACACGAGATCAACTTATAAGAATGACTTCTATGTCTGAGCGCATGGCTTGTAAGATTTATCAATCAGACGTCTTCATTGCTTTACCGGGAGGTTTTGGTACACTTGAAGGAATCTTTTGTATAATCTCCTGGGCTAAGAGCTGTGGAAAAAAAGTTCATTTCTCTTTCTGCAAGAAATATTCTCATTTCCGCATCCACCATTGAGGAGCTGCTAGAGAAATTACATGCTTATGTTCCACAGCACGATCCTTACGAGCCTTGGATAGACTGGTCTAAGGCAATTGGAAGCAAGCGTCAAAGGGGTCCGATTAATTTAGATTTATCCCTCTAAGGAGGGCAAGTCTATGATAAGATGGCTGAGTAAGGAGTACTTTTCTGTAATCTTGAGACGCATCTTTTTATTTTGACTTGCATGAATTTAATTTATGTTTTGTTTTCAAAAATTATGGAATGTTGTTAGGCAAGTCTATGATAAGATGGCTGAGTAAGGAGTATTTTTTGTACTCTTGAGACGCATCTCTTAATTATATGACTTGCATGAATTTTTCTTATTTTGGTGTGAAAAAAATATATAAAAATTATATATGTAAGGTATTCTCACTTGTTTGTTAAAGATTTAGCAGTTCACGGTAAACTTACAGACTTGTGGAGTTACAGGTATTCCTAACAACCCTATTTTATTACTGCAATTCAAGTTGGGGGGAGTAAGGTATATATAAGAGTTATCTTGTCCATGTTTAACTATCTGCAATTGCATGTTTGTAGTTTTGTGTGAATTGTTTACTTTTATCTACTCCTATTAAAAAAATGTGTGTGCTTTAAATAATGTTATCCCTAAAGCTTTGGAGTTATACACTGATAGCCAGTTGAATTTGTAGTATGAATCGTGAATGCATTAATTTCTTATTTGGAAACGTAGATGTATGGGATTAGAATAAGTGATTTGCATGCATCGGATGTTCAATAATTAGAAATTGGTTTATCGGTCATAAAGTCAAAGATAGTGGTAATTAGCTGATTAGCGCACTGCATGATCCCTCAATAGAAGTGGAGACTATTACCCGAGTAAGTGTTTGAGCATAATAATTGTTAATTCTGAGTGAAATAACACTTACTCTAAATGCGCTTTATTGTTTATCTCATCTTTCCAATAACTTCAAAACATCAATTTGCTTTGAATGTCTAGTATGATAACAGATGAATTTGACTGGTTTCAAACTCTAAATTAGTTGACTGAGTAACGTTGTTTTGTAGAAGCATGATAGAGGGATCAATTTCTTTCAATTTGGGCCTATTGACCTTTTTATTTCTTTACATTAACCCCCTTGCTAGCCCATTTGAAGTTGTTTTTAGCATAATTCTTTTCATTACCCTCGTCTAACCTATAACCACATGAAGTCTGTCCAAACGTGGTGTGTTTTTAGGAATCAGACTATCTTGGTATTTTCATATAAAAATGAAACAAAAAAGAAAAAAAAGAAAGGAAAAAAAAAAGGAAGTTCTCTTAGCTTTTCAGCACGAGTGTTTCAAAATAAATGCTGAAGAAAACAATATGTCCAATTTGATATTAGTGTAAAAAAAAAAAAAAGAGAGAGAAAAAAATCCTGACACACTCTTTGCACACTTTACCCTCTTCTTTGACAACCCGTATTAACCTCATAGCCCCATTACAACCTAGTCTGGTCCCTCTTGATGCTATAAATCATGTAATCTCAGGATTCGAGTTCGAAGTAGGGAATTCTGTTTAAATTCAAAAGTTATTTATCTTTGGCATTATTCCAGTCATGAAGCTATGTTAAATTCCCTATTCTTTCATGAAAATACGTTCTTTGTATTTAGGATGACACCGAGTTTGAACTTGTTTTGCATTTACTCTTAAAACGGTGCACCCCTTTGTGTGTACACCAGAGGAATCATTTTTTTTATTGGAGGGAAAATCCATAGTAAGGTTTGAAATCGAAACTTCCAGGGAGTAAGGTAAAATGATGGTCATCCTAATTGTCGTTCCTAAGATTGTATAACCTTTTACCAAAATCTAATTTAGAATATTCGACTGTATGACAGATAGCTTGTTCTGTTCTATGTATTTCGGTTTCGAATTTGAAATTTGTATATTCATGCGATTATTGTGAATAAATACTAGCCAGTGTAAAGTTTAATTGCTATGGGACTATCAATGTTTAAGTTGGGGGGTGTGATTAGTGATCAATTTTGTAAAAATTTTGTTATAATTTCACCGTTATTTTGATCTTAAAATGGTTTAAATTGAATATTATTATGCATTTTGTGATTTTGTGCATGTTTAAAAATATTAATATAAAAATATATATAAAATATAAAAAATATAAAAATATATATATAATATATATAATATTATAATATTATAGATTCCAAGCCCAACACAAGGAAGGCCCAAACCAAAAACAAGAAAGGCCCAAGCCCAAAACAAGGAAGGCCCAAGCCCAAAAATATGGAAAGCCCAAGTCCCAAAAATTGATGACATCATCGCTTACATCATGGGTTGGAATGACATCATCACTTACATCATGGGTTGGAATGACATCATGGGTTGAAATGACATCATCGCTTACATCATGGGTTGGAATGATGTCATCGCTTACATTAAGTCACGAAATTTCAAGAACTACACATTGGCCCGAACTTTTTAAGTAATTAGATATTTTATTTATCTTTGTATTTTTAAATTAGGTATTTTATTTTTTTAGATATTTTGTATTATTAAATTATATAATTGAGTGGTTTCTATTGCATCTTTTAGTCTATAAATAGAGCACTTGGGGTGCATTTGTAACCATTCAATTTTCTTATAATGAAAGCATAGTTGTGTTCTTAAGATTTCTCTCTCATATTTTTCACTTTAGTTTCTATATAGTTTTGTTCTTAGAATTTTTTCTCTTAAATCTTCAACTTTTGTTTTCATATAGTTGTATTATGTTATTCATATTGTCTTTTTATTATATACCACCTATATGGTCAGTTGAATTTTGTCTTTAAATATTGTCTTTTAATTATACACCGCCTATATGGTCGATTAAAAAATTATCTTTCAATTATTATCTTTTAATACTGCCTATATGGTCGGTTTAATATTGCCTTTAAATATTGTCTTTTAATTATATACCGCCTATATAGTAGGTTAAAAAATTATCTTTTAAATACTATCTTTTAATTTTCGTCATTTAAATTCCTGCCAATTTATTTAAAAATGAAGATAAGTAACTAAATCCAATCTTGGGTTAAGGCAAGGACAGTGTCCAACGCCAATGATTCCCAAAGAAAGTTGCGCTTCAAATGTGTAATATTAATCTGATTTAATTTGAGCAGTGTGCGTATAGTGTATATTTGAGTTTGGATTAAAGCATAAGCCTAACTTAGAATTTTCATGCCACGTATGGAGATTGCTAGACCTGGAAATGTTTTCATACCCAACCCAAATGATTAATCTGTACCTATAAATTCTGTCTGTGGGATACAATTCAATTTATGATAATTGCTTAACTTAGAATTTTCATACCATGTATGGAGATTGCTTAAACAAGAATTATCATTATCTTGAACTAAAATTACTGACAGATCTGCAAAACTGAAATCAAATGAATATTACTGATCTTTTCTATTAAATCAGGAATTAATTGGTTTTGACACTGAAATTGTCTTGACTTAAGCTGCTTAAATTCAATATTAGTTTAGTTTTAATTCTTACCTTTAGATCATCTTAATCACTTCCTAAAATCAAATATTTTGTGATTTTTACTTTCATCCATAAATAATCTCCTTGTGAACCGACTTGGACTCACCGAAATATAAATTTAAAATTGTACTACACGCACACTGGCTAGTATAATCGCCCTACACCTGCTTTAATAAGAGAATTGACGTATGATGAATTTGGTTGTAGTTTTGATAAATAAATGTGCAGGGTAGCGTAGCAGTCAGCCTTCCTTGTGTTGGGCTTAGGCCTTCCTTATTTTGGATTTGGGCCTTCCTTGTGTCGGGCTTAGGGCTTCCTTGTGTTGGGTTTACAATCCATATATTATATATTTTTTTTATTTTATATATATTTTTATATTAATATTTTTAAATCTGCACGCAATCACAAAATGCATAATAATATTCGATTTAAACTAATTTTAAGATCAAAATAAGGGTAAAATTATAACAATTTTATAAATTGACTACTAATCACTACCTATACTCCGTCCAATTCCTCTTATAGTGGACATCCATGGCCTTCACATGAAGTCGGGTGATTTCTTCTTTGGGTGTGACTGCGCTTAACCTTGTGTGCCATTAATTCAAACAAACAAACAAATAAAAAAAGAAAACAAGAATGCAGGCACAAGGCGTTTATACTCGCCAGTGTACGAGCGTGCATTGTAGCATAAATTTATTTACTGGATGGGAGTCCAAGTTGATTCACTAGGAGATCATATTAAGATGGAAATTAAAGCAACGAAAATTTGTATGTGTTGAACGAGTTTGTCAGACCAATTCAACTGATTTTAGAAAAAAAGAAATTGAATGTGCGACTGAAAACAAAATGTCTCAGATCAAGACAATTTCAGTACCAATCCAAATATTTATCAAAAATCACAAAATATGGTATCACTGGGTTAAATTAATTTTAAGATTTTTGCTATTGATTACGTTCCGGGATGATAATGGTTCTAATTCTAGTAACCGACATACATGGTATGCCGACTCTAACTTAAGTAACCACCATAAACCGAAATGGATATAGTACACTTAAGCTTGGGGATGAATGATGATATTTCCAAGTTGGGCAACCCACATGAGGGTTCCGAATTAGGCATATATCTCAATCCAAACTCAAATGTTTTGGTAAAAATACTTAAAATTAGTTTAAACACCTCAACTACAATGAAGTTCAGCTATCTCGAGAATTTTGGCACCGGACACTGTCTTTGCCTTGGTCCGAGAATTTATTAGTTACACATCTTCATTTGAAAACTAATTGACAGAATTTAAATAGTAGAAATGTAAATTACTGAAATTAAATAAAAAAATTCAAATAGCAAAAATTAAAAATGCAAAAATTAAAATAACAGAATTTAAATAGTAGAAATTAAATACAGTAAATTAAAATAGTAAAGCAATAACAGAAATTAATAACACAATGTAAATGTTAACAGAAAATAAAAGAAGAAACAGTAACCTTAATACAACCATTAATAACATAAACAAAAGTAAAACAGCGTTCTCAAAGCTGAAAAATTAAAAAGTAATATTTATTGATGCGTAAACCAAAAGACCTCCTTGCTGTGTGCTCATTGAAGCTTTCGAGAAATCCATTCCAGCGCCATCACTATGCGATTCCAACGCTAGCCCTAATCTTCCCCCTTATTCTGGTTCAACAATGGGCCAGGCCCGGACCCATAGGCAAAATTAAGAGCCTATTGTCTCGGGGCCCATAATTTTGCCAATTTAAGAGGCCCATAAATTTGAAACAAAAATTACTATTTTACCCTTGTATAAAAATGACTATTTTTCCTCATATAAATCTCTCTTCTCCACCCCCCCCCCCAAAAAAAAAAAAAAAAAAAAAAAAAATCTGTTGAACGCGACAGTAACTCTCTGGCAAATTCTCTCTCCTCCATTCTTTCACTCTCTCAAGAAGAACAACCCTCTAAATCATTGAGTTTTTTAAATCTAGCCATCTCATCTTAGATTCAACCGTATTTTTACCGTGAAAATGGCCTTGATCTACAAGAACATATCTCTTTTAGTTTTATCAGCAATTATTTTCGATATAGATGCATGATATATACGAATATACACACGGTTTAGATTAAGCCGAAAGTTTAATCTTAGATCTATAGAGTTTCGGCCGTTGGATCATGTTGGTTTTTTGGTATGTTGGTCGATGGGGATTAGGGTGTCGGGTGGTTGCCTCTGATCGTCGAAAACCACCGGCCGCAGTGGTCGGCGGTGGGATCTGCCAATGAGATCTCTTTTTTCTGCTATTTATATTTTTGTTATTTTTTACAGAATATATATATATTCTGTAAATATATATATATATATATATGTGTGTGTGTGTTAATGTTTATATATTCTATAAATATATATTCTGTAAATATATATATATGTTTATATATTCCTAGATGTTAATGTTTTCTGTGTGCCTTAGGTTTACAAGTTTTGTATTTATGTAAATTTGATTGATATTTTTGCCTCCAAAACTGTAAGGAAAGTAGTTTTTAGTTGATTAGTTATAAAATTTTCAATTTTATTCTGATATGGTATGAATATTTTTTTTATATTTTATTATGAAAAATAAAATTTGAATGTACACTATGATTTGGGGGCTCATTTTTTACATTTCGACTCAGGGCCCCGAAATCTCAGGTACGGCACTAACAATGGTGGATGGGGGCTTTGGGGTACTCACTATGCAGTTTGTGTTTATATATATATCACTGTCTTAGCTGAAATGCCCATTCAATTTCAATTAAATTACAAGGCTTGAGACTGCATGCAAAAGCTACTGTACGCTTGCTGTTCCACAAGCTGGGCTTCTTTAATTCTCCAATTGCAATTGCGCTTCAATTTCTTCAATTTCAACTTTTATGCACATTGATGTGCCCAAAATGCCAAAGAGAAAAGAGAAAACCCAGCACCTTCCTGTTGATAAGAAAACTCGCCACAACAAGAAAACACTAGGGTTGATTCGCCACACTCTTAGAAAGAAGAAGGAAGAGTGATAAGAATCCAAGGAAATTCGCCACTAAGCAAAAGAAAGCTTAGATAAGAATTTATAAAAATGCTTTCTGCATTTTAGATGAAAATGTTCATTAACCAAAAAACGTACATAAGAGGAACCATATAAATACTAGTCTTGGAACATCCCTCCAAGCATGGGAAACAGAAACATTAAAAACTAAGTGGGAGACATAATAAACAAAGCCTTTAAATGCTTCAATTCTCCATAAATCTGAAGCTTAGGAAATGGAAGAGATTAAAGCCAAAGTGGGAGACAAAGCCATAAATGCGCTTTGATTCCCCATAAATTTGAATTCCCGCTTCTTCATAATGTTCTGCCAAGCAAACTTAAATCGGCCATAAATCATAGCTGGAATTTCGGAATTGCGTTCATGAATACAATAAATTGCTACTAAGATCGTGAGTTTTCCAATGACATATGGCACGCCTCTTAACTCCAAGCCATCAAAGAGATATGAAGGTTCCAAGATTCCTTTCTGATTAATTTCGTGGCTGATCTTCCAAGCAAGTAAGCAAAGTGATTAATTTGGGCTTTAATTCCTCCAAGTGGGCTGGACTCTTTCCAATGAATAACTCAAATTTCTTTTTGTAATTGCTTAGCCTTTGAACGTGTAATTGTCCCATCACTTGTAATTTCATGTCCTTGGTCAGCCTTTGCCTTAACTCCCTTATGATTCACATCATCATCCCCTGGTTGAATGGGATTTGCCCTCAAATCCAGATCTTCGATGTCCTCTAAATAAGGTGTTAAATCCCTTACATTGAATGTAGCTGACACTTGGTAATCTCCAGGAAAATCAATCTTGTATGCATTGTCATTCACCCTTTTCAATTCCTTGAATGGACCATCTGCTCGTAGCATAAGTTTGGACTTCCTTTTGTTTGGAAATCATTCCATTCGAAGATGAATCCATACAAGATCTCCCGGATTAAACTGAACTTGCTTCCTTCCTTTATTTGCCAATCTCTCATAGGCTGCATTTCGCTTCTCTATTTGTTGTTTCACATATTCATGTAACTTTTTAATTAACTCAGCCTTCTTTTCCCCATCCAAACATGCTCTCTCTTTGAATGGAAGTGGTGCTAGATCAAGTGGCGTAATGGGGTTAAATCCACAGACCACTTCAAATGGAGAATGCTTAGTTGCACTGTGCACATTTCTATTATATGCAAATTCAACAAAAGCTAAGCACTCATCCCAAATTTTCAAATTCTTATTAACAATAGTTCTAAGTAAGGAAGAAAGTGTTCGGTTTACCACTTCGGTTTGTCCATCGGTTTGAGGATGGCAAGCAGTACTAAAGAGCAGCCTTGTGCCAAGCTTTTTCCACAATGTCTTCCAAAAATAACTCAAGAATTTTGCATCCCGATCTGAAACTATACTCCTGGGTATTCCATGCAATCTTACAATGTTTTGAAAGAACAAGTCTGCTACATGAGAAGCATCATCAGTTTTGCGGCAAGGCACAAAGTGAGACATTTTTGAGAACCTATCAACAACCACCATAATTGAATCCTTTCCTCTTTGTGTTCTTGGCAGCCCAAGCACAAAATCCATACTTACATCAATCCAAGGCTGATCTGGAACGGGTAATGGCATGTATAATCCATGAGCAGCTTCCTTGCTCTTTGCCTTCTTGCAAGCTACGCACCTTTCAAGAACTCGGTGCACATCTCTAATCATTGAGGGCCAATAGAAGTGTGTTTTAATCAGCACCAAAGTCTTCTTTTCACCAAAGTGACCAGTTAAACCTCCCCCATGTGCTTCCCTTACCAAGAGCTCCCTGATAGATCCATTAGGAATACAAAGCTTCCCGGATTTAAACAAGTACCCTTCATGCCTATAGAAACCATTAACAGCCCCTCCCTTCTCACAAACCAAGTAAGTAGAAGCAAAGGTTGGGTCATCCATATACTGATCTTTAATCAATTCAAATCCCAATAGTTTAGCATTCATCATGGTAATGAGAGCATACCTACGTGATAATGCATCTGCCACTATATTTGAATTTCCCTTTTTGTACTTGATGATGTATGGAAAGGCTTCTAAGAACTCCATCCATTTGGCATGCCTACGGTTCAGCTTGTTTTACCCCTTTAAGTGCTTCAAAGACTCATGGTCTGTATGAATGACAAATTCCTTGGGTAATAAGTAGTGCTGCCAAGTCTCCAAAGCTCTAATTAATGCATAGAACTCCTTATCATAGATGGAGTAATTCAAACTTCCTCCACTCAGCTTTTCGCTAAAATAGGCTATGGGACGCCTATCTTGCATAAGAACAGCTCCAATTCCCACACCAGAAGCATCACATTCCACTTCAAAAGTCTTTGAGAAATCTGGAAGAGCTAAAATAGGAGCGGAGCACAATTTCTCCTTGATCAACTCAAAACTTCTTTGGGCAGCTTCATTCCATCTAAATTCTCCTCCTTTCTTGATGCATTCAGTTAGTGGAGCAAGAATAGTGCTGAAATTCTTTACAAACCTCCTATAAAAAGATGCAAGTCCATGGAAACTCCTTACCTCTGAAACATTAGTAGGTATAGGCCATTCCTTGATTGCCTTGACTTTTTCCTCATCAACTTCAACCCCATGTCGTGACACCATGAAACCAAGAAAGATTACTTGGTCTTGGCAGAATTGACACTTCTTGAAGTTGCCAAATAGCCTTTCTTGCCGTAATACTTCAAAGACTTCCCGAAGGTGTTCCGAATGCTCTTCAAGAGTTCTGCTATAGATCAAAATATCATCAAAATAAACCACAACAAATTTACCAATGAACTTACGGAGCACATGATTCATCAATCGCATGAAGGTGCTTGGTGCATTGGACAAGGAAAAGGGCATAACCAGCCACTCATACAATCCATGCTTTGTTTTGAATACTGTTTTCCATTCGTCTCTTTCCTTCATTCGAATTTGGTGATAGCCACTTTTGAGATCTACCTTTGAAAACAACCTGGAACCATGTAACTCATCAAGCATATCATCTAACCTTGGGATTGGATAGCGATACTTCACTGTTATCTTGTTGATTGCCCGACTATCCACACACATTCTCATAGTCCCATCTTTTTTTGGTACTAATAGAGCTGGTACAGAGCATGGACTCATCGATTCCCTTACGTATCCCCTTTCTATCAACTCACTTACTTGCTGATGCAACTCCTTGGCTTCTTCTGGGTTGGTTCTATATGCCGGTCTATTTGGTAAGGTGACTCCTGGAATGAGATCAATCTGGTGTTCAATCCCTCTAAATGGTGGCAGCCCGTTTGGTATCTCTTCTGGAAATACATCAGCAAATTCTTCAAGGATCTTCTTGATTTGTGGTGGTAAAGAAGTTACCTTGTCTGATGTTGCTTCCTTTACAATTAGCACTAGAACCAAGTTGTGAATGGACAAGGCTCGTTCTACTTCTTTCTTACCTGCAAGCAAACTTTCTTTCTTTCCCCTCTCCATTAAGATCTGATCTTGCTACAATTGTTGAGGACTAAGAGGGACCAAACTTATGCTTTTCCCATCCTTGACAAAAGAGTATGTATTTTTGAATCCATCATGAATAACCCTTCTATCATACTGCCATGGCCTTCCCAAAAGCAAGTGAGTAGCATTCATTGGAATCACATCACATAACAATTCTTCCTTGTAGGTCTTTCCAATTAAAAATGGCACAACAACCTGTTTTGTAACCCTTACTTCTCCATTATTATTCAACCATTGCAGCTTGTATGGGTGGGGATGCCTTGTTGTTGCCAAATTTAATTTCTCCACCATAGTAGTAGAAGTGACATTAGCACAGCTTCCTCCATCTATAATTACTCCACACAACTTCCCATTGATGGTGCATCTAGTATGGAAGATGTTCTCACGCTGCTCATCATCTAATTTTGCTTGTAAATTCAAGGATCGCCGAATCATAAGTAATTCCCCATCATCAGCATGTAAACTTTCTTCATCCATACATTCATCTTCTTCTTCTAGTGCTACCTCATCTTCACTTTCTACCTCTTCTTGTGTTCCTCGAAGAACCATTACTCTTTTGTTTGGACATTCAGAAGCAATATGACCATGGCCAAGGCATTTAAAACATTTGATATCCCTGCTCCTTTGTGGAGGATTAGGGTTACCCACTTTCTCCTTTTCTTTGCCCATTCTTGCTGGTGGTTTGCTAGAGTCCCCCTTCTCCTTTTGATTTGTACCCCAATCTGAAAATGAGCCTCTTGTTGGCGTAGAAAGAGAGTTGGTTATTTTGCTACCAGTTTGCCGAGACACCATATGCTTAGTTGGATTGCGCTTTAGCTGTCTTTCCACTTTAATGGCAAGTTTGATGATATCCTCCAAGAACACAAAAGGTTGTAATTCCACAATGTTGGCAATTTCTCTATTTAATCCCCCTATGAACCTAGCAATGGTCTGCTCTTGAGGTTCTTGTAATTCACATCTCATCATTAACATTTCAAATTCTTTAACATAATCCTCAACACTCATGCCACCTTGCCTAAGACTTTGCAAGCGGATATACAACTCTTGCTTATAGTATTCTGGAACAAATCGTTTCTTCATTAGGCGTTTCATAACCCCCCAACTTCTAACATCCTCTTCCCCATCCCTTCTACGTTGTGCTTTTAAATTTTCCCACCATAGATTAGCATAATTTGTAAACTCAAGAGCTGCAAGTTGGCATTTTCATACCTCAGAATATTCTTGATATTCGAAGACCTTTTCCACTCATTGCACCCACTCCAAGTATTCTTCTGGTGAGCTAGTCCCTTTAAATGGTGGAATCCTCATTTTGATGTTGTTTCCCGAATCTCTTTGCTGCCTCCTTTGCCATGGTTGTTCAACTTCGCTATCATCGTTTCCAGTTGCATTTTCTTCACCTTCATCATTATGAACAGCCCTCCTTGATGCTTGAGGTTGCTGCTGAACTCCAATCCTTTCAAATGCTTGAGTTAAACATGCAAGCTGCTCCATTATCTCTTCTTGCCTTCGTTGGAGATTCATAATTTGAGCTTGCTCCATAGAAATGCCTCTTGGGATGTCTTCTCCAGCCATGATCAGAATCTATGGTCTGATACCAATATGATGTGCCCAAAATTCCAAAGAGAAAAGAGAAAACCCAGCACCTTCCTGTTGATAAGAAAACTCGCCACAACAAGAAAACACTAGGGTTGATTCGCCACACTCTTAGAAAGAAGAAGGAAGAGTGATAAGAATCCAAGGAAATTCGCCACTAAGCAAAAGAAAGCTTAGATAAGAATTTATAAAAATGCTTTCTGCATTTTAGATGAAAATGTTCATTAACCAAAAAACGTACATAAGAGGAACCATATAAATACTAGTCTTGGAACATCCCTCCAAGCATGGGAAACAGAAACATTAAAAACTAAGTGGGAGACATAATAAACAAAGCCTTTAAATGCTTCAATTCTCCATAAATCTGAAGCTTAGGAAATGGAAGAGATTAAAGCCAAAGTGGGAGACAAAGCCATAAATGCGCTTTGATTCCCCATAAATTTGAATTCCCGCTTCTTCATAATGTTCTGCCAAGCAAACTTAAATCGGCCATAAATCATAGCTGGAATTTCGGAATTGCGTTCATGAATACAATAAATTGCTACTAAGATCGTGAGTTTTCCAATGACATATGGCACGCCTCTTAACTCCAAGCCATCAAAGAGATATGAAGGTTCCAAGATTCCTTTCTGATTAATTTCGTGGCTGATCTTCCAAGCAAGTAAGCAAAGTGATTAATTTGGGCTTTAATTCCTCCAAGTGGGCTGGACTCTTTCCAATGAATAACTCAAATTCCTTTTGTAATTGCTTAGCCTTTGAACGTGTAATTGTCCCATCACTTTTAATTTCATGTCCTTGGTTAGCCTTTGCCTTAACTCCCTTATAATTCACATCACACATGGCCCCCAATTTGACAATAGCCCAAGTAGTCCACTACTTAAATTCAATTATATTAGTATATTATAATATATATATAGCATGTCCAATTTAATAGTATGTATTATAATATATATTTGTATGTACTTATCACCATGTATTGAATATATATGTATTATAAATATTATATTTATTTATTATTTTTTTATTATTATTATTATTATTATTTGAGAAATCAACATATAACCATGAACGACATATAAATATTCAATTAAATCTAATTTCAAGGTTAAAATAGGGGTGAAAATATAATAAAATTTTAACATTTTTGTGTATTAATCAGGGTGTGACTGGTGGGTGTTAGGCTAATTCGCAACCGTACGAATCGCGCAAGTAATATAATGAATGAGTAGAGTGTCGATTCCACAAGAATTGGATTAAGTACCAAAATTGGATTAACTTTAATATTATTTATACTATAAAAAGAGATGAATTTGAATAAATTAAACTAATGAGAACTGAAATTAAACACAAATTTAAAAATAACTTAACTTAGATAAAATAGAGGCAACAAGGGTGTTTCAAATCCACTTATTAATCCATCTTAATTTTCAATTAATTGGGTTTCTATCAATTCAATAGGGGTGAATATCTAAATTGGTTAGCTTCTTTCCCAAGATTTACTAATCTAATTAAATCTCAATATGTTAACAATCAACATATTTTCCAATAGTTATAACAAACCAAAATTCATTGTTAAGCATAATCCAATAGGTGTTTTAAATGCAATCCTATATGCCCATAATGCATAATCCAATTTATGAGACCAATCTTTTCTAGAGGTATTTACTGTTTTCTCCAATATGCTTTTATTTTCTCTGTTACAAATCTCTACTTGGCTGCTAGTTTGAGGATGGTACGATGTAGCAACCTTGTGGGCAACCCCATATTTGGCTAGTAAAGAATCTAGTAAGCGATTACATAAATGTTTACCTCCATCACTTATAATTGCCTTAGGAACTCCAAAACGAGAGAAGATATTTTTCTTAAAAAACTTAATCACACTTTTAGAATCATTTGAAGGAAATGCAACTACTTCTACCCATTTAGAAACATAATCAACAGCAATAAGAATGTATTGGTTTTTAAATGATGAAGGAAAAGGTCTCATAAAGTCAATACCCCAAACATCAAATAACTCAACTTCTAAAATGTTAGTTAAAGGCATTTCATTCCTATGAGACACATTACCTGTTCTTTGGCACCTATCACATGAATGAACAAATGCATATGCATCTTTAAATACGGTGGGCCAATAAAAACCACTTTGAAGCACCTTAGCCACAGTTTTGGAGGGTCTAAAGTGACCTCATGTTTCTAAAGAATGACAATGAGTAAGCACACTAAGAACCCCATCGTCATTCACACATCTTCTAATAATTTGATCAGAGCAATATTTAAACAAGTAAGGATCATGCCAAAAATAATTTTTCACTTCAGAAAAGAGTTTATTTTTCTGTTGATAAGTTAGATCATGAGGAACAATACCACTTGCTAAATAATTCACATAATCAGCATACTAAGGCGATGATGAAATCAGAAGTGCATACAATTGTTCATCGTGGAAGGATTCGTTGATGGGTAGACTTTCCTCTTCATGAGCGTTCTCCCTTTTAAGTCTTGACAAATGGTCAGCTACAAAATTTTCAGCTCCCTTTTAATCTTTAATTTTCAAGTCAAATTCCTGTAATAATAAAATCCTTCTAATCAACCTTGGTTTAACATCTTTCTTTGCTAACAAATATTTAATTGCAGAATGATCAGTGTATACTATTGTTTTAGCTCCTATAAGATATGATCTAAATTTATCAAAAGTGAAAACAGTAGCTAACAGCTCCTTTTTAGTGGTGGCATAATTCAATTGCGCATCATTTAAGGTCCTGCTAGCATAATATATGACATGCAATTTCTTATCTTTTCTTTACCCTAATACGGCTCCAACTGCATAGTCACTAGCATCACACATCAATTCAAAAGGAAAAGTCCAATCAGGTGAAGTCATGATAGGCGCTGAAGTCAATTCTTCCTTTATCCTGTTAAAAGCAAATAAGCACTCATTAGTAAATTCAAATGGTATATCTTTAATCAACAAATTACAAAGAGGCTTAGTAATTTTAGAGAAATCTCTTATAAATCTTCTGTTGAACCCTGCATACGCCAAGAAACTTCTCACTCCTTTAACTATGGTCGGAGGTGGTAATTTTTCCATTGCTTCAACTTTTGCTCTATCAACCTCAATTCCTTTTTCTGAAATCTTACGACCCAACACAATTCTTTCCTGCACCATAAAATGACATTTTTCCCAATTTAACACTAAATTAGTATACTGTAACACCCCCTCTCTTAGAACTGCCCGAGAAGAGGTGCTATTGGAGATAATAAAATAAACTGACTGATAAACTGAAATCTGATACCAAAATGAATATCTCCATCAACTGAAATAAAACTCTAAGTCAATAAACTGAAAACCATGAATTACATCTAAGGGAAAATCCCTAAACTGGAATATAAAATAAATCTAAACTGATCAAGCACTAACTAATAAACTAACAACTCCCAGACATCTTTGGTCTTGAGCAGCTCCACGTACACACACTACTGGACACTGCTGCTAGGCCCCACATCTGGTACTCCCCCACTAGGACCTAGAATTGTGAAGAGTACAAGGTGAGCTACAAAGCTCAGCAAGTAATAAACTGGAAAGAATAACTGAAGCTGAATCGAAGAATATCGATGCTGATAAAAATACTTACTGAACTTGTACTGAGAGATATAATAATCACTGGATGGCATTTATAAGATGTAATGCACATAAGCTGTAAACTAAATGCAGGTATGCAACTTTGGCTCATAGGCCCACATAACTGTAACACATACCTGACTGATCTGAGTCCTGCAAACATAAAAACTGTAAGCACATACTTTGGGCAATATGCCCCTAGCTCCCTGGTCGACATCAGGCGAGTAACTCATAACTAAGATATAATTGAACTGATACTAATGGGATCCCCGCGGACAAGCCGCCTGGTGCACATAATGCAATGCTCATATAAATGCTGGCACACGATATGTAGTGCTCCACATAAAGTCATGCTCAATGCTCATACAAATATATATGCACATAATCTCACAAAAAAATGCTGATTATGTCATAATTAACTGCTAAACATGGTATATGATTTTTATCAACTATATTGAGATTCAAATATTCTGAAATTTCTGAGTATAGGCATGGCATATTGGATTTTATCATATCTTGGCATAAAAATTCAATATTTGAATAATTGAATATTTATATTAAATTTAAGACTTGAATCAGGAATTTATTGGAAGCCATTCGGATGCCATTTGATACTATTTGGATGATTGAAGAAGCAAAAGGAAGCAATTTGAATGAAAAAGCAGCCCATTCGAATGAAAAAAAAAATGGATTTCAGCAAGCTCATTCGAATGGTAGAAAACTCATTCGAATGACAGAGACTCATTCGAATGACAGAGGCTTTATTCGAATGATAGATGATTTTCAAAGGCTATTCGGATCTGATCAGGGACTCATTCGAATGACTCACAAATTCATTTGAATGAATTTTGAAAATTTCCAACTTTTGAACTGGCAAAAAGCGACTCATTCAAATGCAATAGTAACTTTATTCGAATCAATTTATGGATCATTCGAATGACAAAAAGGCTCATTCGAATCCTAGACTATATAAAGAAACAGCTTACTCACATCTTCAAGGACTCATTCGAATGACAAGGAAGCTCATTCGAATGACAAACCAAAAACACATACGAATGATATGATAACACATGACTCATTCGAATGACCAAAAAAACTCATTCGAATGACTGGAATATTATAAGGGAAAAGCTTATGATAACACTGAAACTTATTCGGATGCTTTGGAACTCATTCGAATGACACAAGACTCATTCGAATGACTAGAATCTTATCAGACATAACTCACGAACATAGATGATATTTTGATTTACAACTTAACATTACTACACCATTCCGAAAGAAAATTTGAGAAAACAAATCCCAACTGATTCCAAACAAACTTGAGAATGATTCAACAACAATATTGATGAGAATCACTGAAAGAAATTATGCATGCCTGCTGTGAACTCACTGTACGCATGTAAATATATATATATATAACATGCACTGAACTGATATAACTCATTGTAACGCACATATATATATATATATACATGCACTGGAACTGATTCAATTCTGGAAATCTGATATCAAACTCAATCAAGACCTGTAAGAAAGGATTATAGGGGAAGGATACTTGCCTTATGATCTCCTTAATTGACTCAATAATCTCCCGAGAGCCTTCTATGCAAAGCTTGAACTCACTGTATATGCATGAAAAATATATACATACATACTGACTGTATTAATCTAAATTACACTAAGAATCTTGAATCAACTGAGGGTATCACTGAACTATAATCCCGTAAAAATGGATTACAGGGATGGAATACTTGCCTTAGAATCTCTGATCGAACCC
The DNA here is from genome assembly GCF_014633365.1 of Diospyros lotus. NCBI lineage: Eukaryota > Viridiplantae > Streptophyta > Magnoliopsida > Ericales > Ebenaceae > Diospyros > Diospyros lotus. The sequence continues at coordinate 12,034,744 of NC_068347.1, forward strand.
TAATGATCGCCAAAAGAGACTCCTATGCAAGACTTTGAATCTGCTACTACTTATTGGCTTCTCTGTTCTTCACGATTTTTCTCTCTTCCAGCGGCATGAAGAAACTAAGGCTAATGGTTTATATATACATATGCCTATAGGAAGCCCTAATGCCCTCTCCTTCTCCTACTATATCCAGGAGACTCTAATCCCAATCCTCTCACGGATGGAATCACTAATCTCTTAATAACTCTTATTAACTAAATTAAATAAATAACAACTTCTTAAATGACCTTCAAGTCCTTGCATTTAATTTCAAAAATAAATAAATAATTAAAAGCTATTTAAAAGCTATTTTCTCAATTAAAATCTCTAGATTACCATATTAACAATTAATTGGCAAAAATCCTCCAAACAAAACTAATTAAGAAATTCAATAATTTCTAAATAAAATCTAAACCCTCTAATGGGTCGTTACAAAATTAGTGTCTTTACATCATTGCAAAACTTGGGAGAGATTAGCTTAACAATTATCAAAAGAAGCACCAAAGACTGAAAAATCATTCATAAAGACTTTAATAAAATTTTCAATCATATCATGGAAAATTGCCATCATACACTGCTAAAAAGTAGCAGGTGCATTACACAAACCAAACGACATTCTCCTAAAAGAAAAAAGTTCCATATAGACATGTAAAAGTAGTATTTTCTTGGTCTTTAGGTGTAATAGGAATTTGTGTATTACTAGAATATCCATCTAAGAAGCAATAAGATTTACTTCTAGCAAGTCTTTCAAGCATTTGATTAATAAAAGGTAGAGGAAAGTGATCTTTTCTAGTGGTGTTATTTAACTTTCTATAATCAATGCAAACTCGCCACCCTATGACTGTCCCAGTAGGAATCAATTCATTATTTTCATTTTTAACCACAGTCATACCTCATTTCTTCGGTACTACTTGAATCGGACTCACCCAACTGCTATCAAAAATAGGATAGATAATTCTAGCATCAACCCATTTAATAATTTCAGCCCTAACAACTTCTTGCATGTTTGGATTTAATCTTCTTTGATGTTCAATAGATGGCTTAAAATTATCTTCCATTAAGATCTTATGCATGCAAAATGAATGACTAATACCTCTGATATTCGCAATGGACCAACCTAAAGCTCTAATATGCCTTCTTAATACTTTCAAAAGTTCTTCTTACTCTTCTTTGGTCAAATGTGCAGAAATAATAACAGGAAGAGTAGAAGACCTACCTAGGAATACATACCTCAAATGTGATGGTAACGGTTTTAATTCAAGCTTGGGAGGTACCTCAATAGAAGGTCGAGATTCTTTCCTTAGCTGCTCAAAAGCTTTCTTTTCATCTTCACTGAACCGATCAGTTCCATTGGCCTTTATAATAGTGTTTTGTGCATGTTCCAGTTCCTACATGTGACCACTTTTAATAGTCAATAGTTCTTCATCTAATGGCTCATGCAAACTATCAACATATTTATCCACACAATGATTAAGAAGATCAATTCTTAAACAAGAGTCATCATCATTCAATCCTTTAGAAGCTTGAAAAATATTAAAATTCACCTCTTCAAACCCTATTCTCAAAGTTAACTTACTTTGTTCAAGATCAATTAACGCTCTACCTATTGCAAGGAATGGTCTTCCTAAAATTAATGGTATTTCCCTATCCTCTTCCATTTCAAGCACAATAAAATCCATAGAAAAAATAAATTTAGCAACTTTAACAAGGACATCTTCTATCATTCCTATGGGATGTTTAATGGACCTGTCAGCAAGTTGCAAGGAAACAAAAGTATGCTTAATTTCACCAAGGCCTAGCTTTTTAAACAAAGAATATGGCATCAAATTTATGCTAGCACCTAGATCACAAAGAGCTTTATTAAATTCACAATTTCCAATAATGCATGGTATAGTAAAACTCCCCGGATCTTTCAATTTCTGAGGCATCTTGTTTTGGATAATGGCGTTGCACTCCTCAGTAAGCATCACTATTTCATTCTCATCTAGTCACCATTTCTTTGATAGAACTTCCTTCAAGAACTTTGCATAACTTGGCATTTGAGCCAATGCATCTGCAAAAGGAATTTTAATATGCAATTTTTTAAACACATCAAGAAATTTGAGAAAATTCTTATCTTCATTTTGCTTTTACAATCTCTGAGGGAAAGGAACATATTTCTTCATATTTTCAACCCGCCTTGCATCTTCCTCTTCTTTTCGCTTCTTTCCTTCATGCACTATTTTCCACTTCGGAATCCACTTTGTAGTTTCAGTTAACCGCTAATCTTCAAATTTTAACTTTTTTGATTCAGTCGCATTTCAATTGTGATCGTTGATGGCCCGATCAACCGTTTTTGGAAAATTCCACCCAGCTTCTTCTTCTTCATCTTACCCCACTTGCTTTCCACTCCTCAATTTTATTGCTTTGCACTGCTCTTTTAGATTATTTTTTGTTGTGCTTGGCAGCGTTCCTTGAGCTCTATTGTTCACCATATTGGCTATTTGATCAATTTGCATTTCTAGATTTCTGATGGCAGCTTGTTGATTTTGAAACATAGTGTCTATCCTAGCCATATAATCTAAAGTTGTCTTAGCCATGGTAGCCACTAAATCTTCCAAGGAAGGCTTCTTTTCCTGTCGTTGGAATCCTATTGGAGGCTTCAACGCATTTTGATTATTGGACCATGAAAAGTTGGTGATTCCTCCATCCTGGATTATAAGTGTTTGCATTGGGATTGAATTGTCTTCCTCCTTGATTAGCCACATAGTTGACCTGCTCAGATGGGTGAGGTATAAAGATATCCTAGGTTGACACTCATCGGTAACATGAGGACCTACGCAAATCTCACATACCTGCACACAAGATTGAATAGAGTTAATATTTAACTAGTCGATTTTCTTAAAAAGATTATATACCTTTGCATGCAATGTTGTCATCGCATCAATCTCATGTACTCCAGTTGTTCTTCTTGGCATAGATCTTTCAAATGGCCATTGATAGATGTTGTTGGCCATCTCTTCAAGAAGGTTATAAGCTTCATCAGTCTCTTTTCCCATTAAAGCTCCTCTTGCATCTTTATGATTTAAACCATTATAAAATGTTTGAACCACTAACCACTTTGGAAGCCCATGATGAGGACATCTCCTTAACAACTCTTTAAATCGCTTTGAACCACTAACCACTTTGGAAGCCCATTATAAAATATTTAGAGTATTAGCGTAATTAACCATTTCTCCAGCGGTGTAAGAAATTTTAGGATGGCCCAGGGACCAAGTCGTAAGGGGTCTAAGTGTAATTACCCGAAACGTTTGGGCCAAGGTGTAATTCTTGAAAACCCATAACTAAATCATTAGAGCAGCGAACTAAACGAACTAATCATTGGAAGTCATGGTTGTGGATTGCAATACTTATTCCAATATAGCTTTGGATCACTTTGGATTTTAAAACCTATTCAAATACAACTTTGGATCATTTTGGATTCCAAATCTTATTTAAATCCAATTTGGGGATATGTGGCAAGAAACTATTGTCCGTTTAGGGATAAGATTGAAGCCTCATAATGACCCCCCATCCCGAGGTGGCGACACGTGATTGTCCAGGAAAGTCTATAAATAAGGCCATGGGGTTATTCACAAAGCATTCCAAGTGATTTTAAGACGAATTTATGCCAAATTGAGGGAATCAAATGGAAGGATCTTGTTCTTCTGAACGAGGGGAGAATTCTTCAAGAAGGAGGAAAAATGGTGGAGAAATGAGGGAGAACGGGTCTCATTAGAGTTTTTGGGTCTTCATCAGAGTTTGTGTCAAACATTTAGAAAAACTGCAAGGTAAGTTCGGTTTCTTGTTATATTCCTGTAGAAAGAGAATAGAGGGACCCGTAGGTTCAAACGAGGGTTGAATCAAAGCTAAAACGAGATAAATATGGCCAAAAAACTGAGGTTGTAGAACGTGGTCGCCAAAAAAGACCGGCCCATGCAGTACACGCGCCGACATGGGCAACGTGTGGAGCCTCTCCTCCTGGCGCATGAGGGAACATGGATACTCCAAATGACCTGTAATTTTCCAATTTGACCCCTCTTTTAATACCCTACAAGCCCATGTAAAAATATTTTGTGTTTGATTTACCAAAACTTGTGTTTTCTATAGAAATCTAGGCCCACTTGCTGTGAACAGTAACTTCCAAAGGTAAACCTTCAAGTTGAGTGGTTCTTGCATGCTTCTTGCTTCATCTTGGTCATTCTTGATTTTATATGTGTGTGGTTTGTGGCTTACATCTCATGTTTCCCTTGTTTTGTGCATGTCTTCTCTATTTTGCACGAATTTTAGCTAGCATTTTGTGGCTTCATATGGGATCACCATGATGATCGTGCCCATGAGTGTGGGGCTGAGGAGCAATCATGTGCCCATGAGTGTGGGGCTGAGGAGCGATCATGTGCCCATGAGTGTGGGGTTGGAGTTTGACATGGTGACCAGTGGGATGAAGGCATGGGTCATCATGGTGATCGTGCCCAGGAAGGGATCATGTGCCCATGAGTGTGGGGCTGGAGTTTGATGTGATGACCAACGAGGATAACGGCGACAAAGGGAGATTTCTTGTTATTTTTGCTTGTTGTATATTGTTTTTGAATGCACGAAATTTCTTTTTCTAAACCATCTCACTTAGATATAACTGTCTAACTTGGGTCTTTCATACCCTTAGAACATTCAACGTTCCAAGTATATCAAATGTACCAGGTACCCCAAAGACAAGTAAGACGAAAGGTAAGGAAGTGGCCGAAGCTTAATTTGATTTTCTGTTATTCTTGTACTATGGATCTTTGTATAAAGAAAAGCCATTGTAACCTTTGGGTTTTCCTATCATTTTCATTAATTTTATATGGACATGGGTTCACTATGTGTGTATCTCGAATGATGCAATACAAATGTTGTATAAGGAAATTGCCATGAGATAAGGATTCTTTGTTAACTTCAAAGACGTATGTTACAATTGTACTTGTATTAAAGATTTTCTAGCAAAAATCCTTATTATATAGTTTTCGCTAGTTTTCAAGTTCGATCATTCATTTCTGTTGGTAAGGATTTCCATAACACCCGTGTATAACGCCCGTGTGGGATATAAGTTTGAATTTAACATCATTGTATATTTAAAAAGTAGGGCGTTACATTTGGCAACGAGGGTTGGCCAGAGATCCCCACGTGCCTTAAGGACTCCCCCTTGTGGAGAATCTAGTCGACACTCCTCAACCTATCCTCAGAAATAAGGTTGGGTAGGCTCACTAACCCTTTGCAAGTAAAGCCGCCTGGCACTAAACTCGTATGTGTTTAATCTAAGGAATGGAGACATCGGCTACTTTCTTCTCATCCCAACACCAAGCACGGGGTGTAATACCCGACTTTTTTATGAAACTCATGTGTTTGAGGTAGTAGGATATGTCCAAGAAATCACGAGAAGTCAAGGATAAAAATACAATTAGGAAAAGATGTGATTTCTTAAAAATATTGAAAAGCTATTTAGGAATCAATAAAAGACGCAAGAAATCTCTTCTTAAGGACATTTGGGATCGAAATATGGAATCACATGAATAGCTAAAATCCTAAAAGATCTAGGGGTCAAAGTGCAAATATGCGAAACTTTGGACTAAAGTGTAATTCTTGAAAACCTATAACGGGGTCGCTTGAAAAACGAACTAGATGAATCAAAAATTAGAGGTAATCATGAGGCAAACTTATTTAAGGGATAAGAATGACACGTGGCAGCAAGTAATTGGCTCGAGATTTCTATAAATAGGACCTAAAGTTACCCAAGCCATTTCAAGAAAGTTCGGGCAAAAAATTGGGTTGGGTTGAAAGGCTATGAGGTGAGGGATAAGATCTTGAGAAAGAGGGGGAGATTCTACAAAAATAAATAGTGAAATTGGTGGAGAAACAAGCGAAGAATGGGTTTCCTAAGAGTTTTTGAACCTTCACTAAAATCTAGATGCAAACTGCTTGAAAACAGCGAGGTAAGTCTTGTTTAATCCTATACTCTTGTAGATGGGAAAGAGATGAAGTCGTAGATTCAAATGGAGGTTGAATCGGAGTTAAAACAATGGAGATATGGCCGAAAAATTGAGCTGCAGCGTCATCATCACCGGAAAAAAAGGCAGCGCGTGCAGAACATGCGCCGAAAGGGGCCGCACATACAAACTTGTGGCCACCCTTCTTGGAGCACAAGAGGGTGCATGAGACCTCCTTTTTACCTGCAAATTTCTAGCAAAATAAATTAAATTATTCCCTATAACCCTATGTAAAAATATTTGATATTTGGATTACAAGAACTCATGTTTTCTACGGAAAACCCAACCTGACAACTGTGAACAGTACACCCAAAATCTAAACAATCAAGGTAAGTGGTTCTTGCATGTGTTTTTCTTCATCTTGATCATTCTTGATTCATTTGTGTGTAGTTTGTGGCTTGCATCTCATGTTTCCTTTGTTTCGAGCATATTCTTTCTAATTTCCACGCATCATAACATTTGTGGTTGTGGCAAGCTTATGAGTCAACATGTATGGTCAGGGACCATGTGGTCATGCGGTGGGCCGAGGTGTTTGGACATGTTGATGAGAGGGTGATTGCAACACCTTAGCTAGGGCTTCCACAGAGAGGAATGATTTCATGACATTTGACATACTTGCATACACACGCATGTATCTTCTTTTTAGAACCATCTCACTTAGATGTAACTATCTAACTTGGGTGTTTCATACCCCTGGGATATTCAACGTCCCAAATATATCAAACGTGCCAGGTACCTCAGAGTCAAGTAAGAGAAAAGGCAAAGAGATGGTCGAAGCCTAGCTTACCTTGTGTTGTTTGTGTATTATAGATTTTGTATAAAAAAGCTATTGTAAATCGTTGGGTTTTTTCTGTCATTTCTTGGAATTATACATTGTAACAAAAGGGGCTATTATTATGAGTTTTCGTTACTTTGAGGTTGTGTACCACGATTGTACTTGTATCAGTATATGTATATCTCGAGTGATGCACTACAAATGTTGTATAACGAAGTTATCATGATGATAAGGGTTTATTTGTTAGCTTTTGGGGTCATATGATTGTACTTGTATTAAATATTTATAGTGGAAATCCTTATTATCTAGCTCTAGCTAGCTATCAGGTTCAATCCTTTACTTCCATTAAAAAGGATTTTCATAACGCCCGTATGTGATATTAGCTTATATTTAGCATCATTATATATTGGAAAAACGAGGCGTTAGCCCTCCATTTCCCCTTATGTGGCCTTACCACCAACCATTTGGTTTCAAAATTGCTCCACCTTCAATGGTGAATCAAAAAACAACTTGTCGCTACTACATGCTTTTTATAGTGTAAAAAAGCACACCCATCCTTCCATAGCCCGCAGACAAAAAAAAAAAATGAATAACTCAAAAGTAGGGATTACGCCTCTTTCTCGACATAAAATAAAAAAAACCCACTAACTATGTTCCCATCCATTTGGATGGAGTTGAGCTGGAACCATACTTTCCAACTCAAAAACTCTATAACAAAAGGATGAAGAGGGCAATGAAATCCAAGTCTCAAATTGTCTCTCATGCACAATCATCCATCCACCTCAAACCTCTCTAAGACTATTATGTTTCTTTAGGACAAGTTTGAAGTTCTTCGAGTAAAGCAAAGACACACTCAAAGAAGCTCTCAACAGATAGTAAAAATGAAGAATTACCATAAAAGTGGCCCCCTATTTATATACTAGCTCTTTTAGGGGAGACAAACAATCATGCCATAAATTGAATAACTGTACCTCCTGACGAGTTGTCAAAGCACATTAGAAGGTGGCACACAACAACCACACTTCTCTAAGACAAGTTACTTTAAAAAACTTTACTCTTCCATTTAACTTTCAATCGAATAAAAGAATGGGGAGCCAATTTTGAAAGAAAACCTATTGGAAAAGTGGGTCAACCCAAAAGGGGTCTTCTAAGAGAAGAGGTTCTCTCAAAAGGCCATGGTTCTCCTAGAACTATACATTATCCCGTGACCTCCAGAAAGAACTCTTTTATGTTCTCCCAGTGAAATTGTCTCATACTCCATTAGGAGGACTCTCTTGATGCTTCTTGCGAACATTTCCCAAAGCACAACTCAAAATGAATCCAAAGCCCTCTACCAAAAAGCCTTTTGGGGGACAAAAAGTCCTCCCAAAAGGTCCTCCAGATGTGCAATCTTACTTAATCACTCACGAAATGTCCCTCCGAATAAGTATAGTAGAAATTAACGCCCTACTTCTACAGTTTGCTACAAGGCCCATCTTCTCTTGGTTGACTCACTAGGGGGAATTCATCTTAAGCCCATCTAAGCTTAACTCAAGATAGATGTCCTCACGCCCGAGTGATGCGTGTCCAGCTTCAACATTTATAGAAAAAATGCCTATCAATACCCCTTTCCTTGTTAGGAAAAGGATGTTCTTTTGGATAAATTAACATGAGCTATTTTAATTACATATTCCACTTACTATGCACCCAGCTAAACTACCACAGTTCTATCGTACAACCATTTTCTTCCAATACTGACTTAAGCATTAGAAGGTATACGTGGGAAAAGAATTCTCACGTGCCTTCTAACGTATTCTTGAAGTGTGTAGTTCACCCGAACATCTAGGTGTCTACTTAGACAATCAAAAGCATCCCTTATACCTTCGGAAGTCTTCTCCCAGACGAGCAAGTTTCTCCGGTGTAATCATTCTACTTCTCTCAAACAACAAAGTTATCAAAAACTTATTCCCACAGATATACATATGACAATTGTTCACCTAGCTCTGTTGTATTTTGGAAACAACAATGGCTATAAAAAATTGTCCACTAAGGTCAACCAACTAGAGATGTCAAATGAGTAGGTAGTCCATGGACTAAACCAACTTTTCTCATTACAAGCCTAACTCACCTATTTATATAGGGTTGGGTCAAGCCCAACATTTCTAGGCTTGTGACCCATCTCATTTAAGGGCTCAACTCAGCTCAAGCCCATGAGCCCATAGACCTGACTCATAAGCTCAACCCATTAGGCCCAACTAAATTTATATTTTAGAAAATATTAAAATTATAAACAATGTAATTTTGAATTTTAATTTTGATATTAATTTAATAATTCTTATACTTTAAAAATTATACAAGCAGTGTCACAAATTCACAGTGACAACCAATAAATCTCAAATAATTTATATCTTATGCACAATTTTACTTATATTATAAGGAAATTTATATCTCATATACAAAAAGCCATAATCACCTTAAAAAGTTCTGAATATATAAATAAATATATATCTAATACAATGTCGTTGGAGTTCAAATTTAGAATATGGAGTAATTTTTATTTAAATATTTATAAAAATAATATTAAAAGTGAAATCAGATTTTGGAAAACATATTAAAAATTTTAAAGTCTCAATTTTCAAATTTTAACTTCTATGTTCTAACATTTTAGTTTTTATTTTAAAAGTATAATTTGCATATTGAAAAATAATTTTATACCCACTCATTCATTTAAATAAATATATTTTTATGAAATTATTTTTAAAATAATTTAAAAAACAGGTTGGATCGTCGAGCTCATCAAGCTCAACCTATTAAGGCCCACGAGTTGCAAACCCATTAGGCTCATAGGTCAAGTGTAATATCCCAGATTTTTCAAAAGGGTTCAAAAGTAATTTTAACGTGAGCCATCGGTAAAATTATCAAAAGAGTTGGGACTTAAGTATAATTTTTTACAGTTATAAGTGACGAATCAACTGAAGAGAATGTCCCGGAGTATAATTGTCTAAGAAAAATTATATGATTTCGATGAGCGTCTCGAAATAGGATTTATGGTGTTAAAAGAAATCGGAATTGAGACAATTTTCGATACAGCTAAAATATAGCTTCGATTCAGGCTGAAAAATCGAATCATCGTAGGAGACTTCCAAAAAAATAAACGGAACCCTGAGGGGGCTCCGGTTTCTTGTAAAGATAAACCTTGTAGTGGTTTTGGGATGAAATAAGGGTCCGGTGAGGGTGTAGGGACAAAATCGTCCTTATCGAGTAAATCTTAAATTATTAATTTTGGATTTATTGTATCGTGACGCAAATTAATTGGATGTCTGAGGATGTAAACATAATTCATGAATTTCACAAGTAAAATAAAGAAGAAATTGGGGTTTTAATATGTAATTTTTATATATAAAATATAATATATGTATATATAATATATATATATATATATATACGCGCATGAAGCAGGCAAGTTGCAACAATTATTAAAGGCATTAGGATGAAAAATTGAAGATAATCCCAAGCAATTGTCGGCAAGAAATCTGGAGCAATTGTTGGAGAGATAAGACTATATAATACATATATTTATATAAATATGTGTGTGATATATATGTATATATATATGTGATGTATAATTTGGAAATGGCAGAGAAAGCCATGGTTGAGAGTTGCAGCGAGAAGAGGGAGGCCGAGAGTAGCTTGAAAGATCGAGAGAGAGAGAGAGTGAGGGCTTGGCCAAGGGCCGTGAGAGATCGGAAGTGAGAAAGAGAGAGGGAGAGTTGGCCGAATTCGGCCATGGCCAAAGCTTCAAACGCCATGGCAGTGTGGCAACGGAGCTGGGCAGCGCACAAGTGGGCAGCGACGATGACCAGCAAGGTCGCAGGGGGCGTGGAGGCGACCGGTGTTGGTGCAGGCGACCATGGCCGCAGCCATGGCAGCCTTTGCAGCAGCGCGCAGGCCGCGCGAAGGAGGCGAGCGGCGATGCTAGGCGGCACGAGCGGGAAGTGATGACAGCCGGAGACAGCGGTGCGTGGCGGAGGAAGGCCGTGAGGTAGCCATCCGTGCAAGCACTGTGCGCGGGTGCGATGACGAAGAAGAACAGAAGGGAGAAGATGAACAGTAGGAGGAAGAAAAGAAAAGAAAGGAAAAAAAAAGAAAAAAAATAAGAAAAATAAGGGAAAAATATGAATAAGCTCCCAAAAATTCTAGAAAAATGGATAAGGGAGATGTATTAATATTTCATAGATTTTAGTAAGAAAAATGGTTCGAACACGCGTTTCGAGGCGCTATATGAAAATCGAGGCGATGCACGAAAAATGAGATGTCGCACAAAAATCGAGGTAAATGCGCGAGAATCAAGATAGTGCTCAAGAATCAAGGTGGTGTGTGAGAATCAAGGATTTGCGAGGCAATTGAGGTCAATTACGGGTTTCGAGGTTAGGGCACGCATGCCGAGGTAGCCTGAGAGGCTAAGTTAAAGTAAGTAAAAGTTTCCTAGAAAATAGAAAAAATTTTGAGGAAATAATTGAGAAATGCTTAGTTTGGTTTATTGAGGAATTATTTAGTGAGGAAAATATTTAGTTTGGATTTATTGAGAAAAAATAGGAAGAATAGAAAGAAAAATAAAGAAAATGCAAGAAATTATAAAAAAAAAAAAAAAAGGTTTTAATACTTATTTAAATAAATATGGTGCTTAGGATGCTTTGAGACTTAAAGTTGAAGTGACTGTGCGAATTCTTAGGTTGGCACGCAAATCAAGGCAATGTGCAAATTTCGAGGCAATGCGCGAAAATAGAAGTAGCCCGATAAGCTTGAGAAGGTAAGTGGTACTTCCTAACTGGATTTAGTTTTATGAAAATGCTTGGTTTGTAAGTTGTTCGACACCAAAATCTAATTTTAAGTAAATGATTTTATCATGTTGTCATGCCTTAATATGAGTATGTCATGTAGATTGCATTTACATGTATTGATTTATGAAATATGCATATGAGCATAATGCGATTCACGGTCATACGCTACATGGGTTTGGGATTAGGTACTGGCTCTGTTACTTTGCCAAGGGTGCACCCATACACCTCAGTCTAATAGGGAGACTGAAAAAATTGCGGGTAATCTTAAGGTGCAGTCGACCCAAACATGAGAATTATGATGTTATGTGCATTGTATACATACATGAGCATTAAATGTTTTGTTCCCTTACTTAGATGATTCATCATCTAACTTGGGCTTTGCCCCTGGAATATTCAAACGTTTCAGATGAAGATTGTAGCAGAAATGAGGATGAATGAGGTATGTCATGGCACTTAGCAAAGTGCATGATGAGTGGTATGAACAGTTGAACGTATGTTATGTAGCTCGTGTATTTAAGTTTTGCTACTTCGAATTCTAAATGTTTTGAGAAATGATGATGTAGAACCCTATTTAGGGTTAATGTTAGTTGAGAAGTTATGTTATGTATTAAGTCATGCTGAGAAAATTATGTTCCCGTGTTGTAAGAACTAATTTATGATTAATGTTATGATATTAGGTTCGATTCTAGCTTCCGCATTTGATGTTTATGTAATTCTCTTTTGAGATAAATGTATGAAAATTTTGGGATGGTTAAGAGCAATGATATGGTTTAGTTTTAGTAGTATTTAAAAAAAAATTATTATCCCAGAATTGTCCTGAGTTATAACGTGCTAAGAAAAAAAACTGGGTGTTACATTAAGTCAAGATCTAGATTTGGCTATCGAGTAATGCCCAAGCTCAACCCATTCTATAAATAAGTTGACACGTTTATATAGGGTCAAACAAACGGGTTGACCCATTGTCATGCTTACACTCAACCACCTCCTTATTCTACCCATAGTTAACTCAAAGTTATGTCTTTTCGACATCATTAGCTCAACAAACATTATACTTAGGAATTGGGGGACTCTTAACAAGACCAAACAGCCATGTCAACAATTACAAAGGAACTCAAAAGGTGCCACACGTCACCATTAGCTGTTGATAGGCCAATCATATTGGTCATGGGCTATAACAGCTAGCCTCTCGGAACTCTCGCTAGCATAGGAGGTTCGTGAGAGAGTCGTCATGGATGTAACACCCAGTGTTATTGGTATTAGAAAATATGGAAGGTTGATAGAAACTTTCAAAAAAGTTCCCTTGAGATAAATGGATCCATGGGAATAATGGTGCCTTCGGAGAGGGACATTTTTGTAAATTGGGTAACGAGACCCAATGAAGTCTAATTAGGAAATTTGGAAATTATTCCCTTGTTGGAATAAGAATGTGTTGGGAATTATTCTCATTTGTGCAATTGTGTGGAGATTAATGGGATTGTTAATTTCTAAGGGCATTTTGATAATTTGGAGTATAATTCCATAAGAGAATTTAATTATTAAAGAGGAAAATTAATTATAATCTATATAATAAAGCAAGAAGGTTTTTGAAATTGAGAGACAAATGTGAGGGGGACATTTTTGAATGGTTGAGATGAGTTTTGACTTTCCATCAATGGCTGAGATCAATATATTTTTCCCCCCTAAAACCATCTCATCCTCACAGCTCACACACACACACTCTGCTTCATCCCATCACGCCTCTCTCTCTCTCTGTTTCCCTCTCTGCCTCTTTCTCTCCCTCTCTGTTTCCCACTCGCCCGCCATTGTCGCCCACGACCACACTGCCTCTCTCTCTCCCTCTCTCTTTCTCTCTCTCACCCGCGGCCGTTGCCGCCCCTCGCCCACACCGCCTCTCTCTCTGCCTCTCTCTTTCTCTCTCTCACCCGCGGCCGACCCTCGCCCGCCCCCTTCTCTCTTTCTCTCTCCCACGCCATCGTCGCCACCGCGTCCCCTGCTGCTCATTGCCGACCCTCGCCGCCCCTGCTACGCACTGCCGTCGCCCCCCGCCAAGCCGCCGCCCACTTCCAAGGTCCTCTCTCTCTCTCTCTCTATATATATATATAGATATATATATATCTGGTCCTCTCTTTTTGTATTTGGTGTTCACTTCCAGGTCTTCATTTAGTTTAGTGTTAATTTAATTTAGTTTAATTTATGTGTGTATTTGATTATGTGTGTATTTGATTATTTTCTGTATATAGATTTACTGTTTTATTTAGTTTATTTAGTTTAGTTTACTGTTTTATGTTTTAATTTAGTGTATTACACGTGTGTGTGTGTGTTAATGTATATTTGATTATGTGTGTTAATTTAGTTTAGTGTAAATTCATTTAGTGTTAATTTAATTTAATTTAGTGTTAGTTTAGTGTAAATTAATTTAGTGTTAATTTAATTTAGTTTAGTTTATGTAAACAAATATGTGTGTTAATTTATGTACATTTCATTATTTCTATCCTATTATTTTGTGTATTTTTTATAGTGTTTTATGTTTAATTTAGTGTATTATATAGATATACACGTGTGTGTGTTAATTTACTGTTTTATGTTTTGTGTACATTTAATATTTTAAAATTATTAATTTAGTGTATTATATAGATTTACTGTTTTATTTAGTTTATTATTTAGTTTAGTTTACTGTTTTATGTTTTAATTTAGTGTATTACACGTGTGTGTGTGTGTGTGTGTGTTAATGTATATTTGATTATGTGTGTTAATTTAGTTTAGTGTAAATTCATTTAGTGTTAATTTAATTTAATTTAGTGTTAGTTTAGTGTAAATTAATTTAGTATTAATTTAATTTAGTTTAGTTTAGTTTATGTAAACAAATATGTGTGTTAATTTATGTACATTTCATTATTTCTATCCTATTATTTTGTGTATTTTTTATAGTGTTTCATGTTTTGTGTACATTTGATATTTTAAAATGTTAGTGTATTATATAGATATACACGTGTGTGTGTTAATTTAGTGTGTTAATTTAGTTTAGTTTAAATTCATTTAGTGTTAATTTAATTTAGTTTAGTGTAAATTAATTTAGTGTTAATTTAATTTAGTTTTGTTTATTAATTTAGTGTATTTCAGTTAGTGTATGTGTTAATTATGTGTATTTGATTATTTGATTATTCATTATGTACATTTGATTTAGTGTATTTCATTTAGTGTATGTGTTAATTATGTGTATTTAATTTAGTGTATTTTTTGTACATTTGATATTTGATATTTTAAAATTATTAATTTTTTGTACACGTGTGCCATCGCCCCTGCAGTCTCTCACACCAATTATACATTTCAATATAATGTTTATTTTTCTTATGTAATTATAATTTGATTGGTAGCAGTAGTATTAATTGGTGTGCATTTTAATTTTAGTTTTTATTTGTAATAGTAGAAATTATAATTTGATTGGCAACAATAACACTAACTTTTAATTTAATTTGTTTAGATTATAGAGCATTTTTTTTTAATTCAACTTTTTTATTTTTTATTATACAACGTTATACAATAATTTTAATTTTTATTTTTATTCAAAATTTAGTCTTAATATTATTTATGCCGTGCCTTTAGGCACGGGCATTCCCTAGTTCATTTATATGTGAGAAGTAATTTATTTTCCCTAAAATGGAGAATAAATGTGGTGAAGCTACATGGATGACTTGGATTAAAGCTTGGAAGCCAAGGGTAGTGTCTAAGAGTGACACTTGGCAAGCTCTTGTCCAAGAGAAATGAATGATTTAATTAAATAACAAAAAATGAGAATTAGTCATTCTAGCATGAGTCGTTCTACAGGGCTTGACGGGCTTACTGAGCCCCTTACGGAAAGGAGAAAAAAAAATAATTTTGCCAATGCCCACTGCTGCTCTCTCCCTGCTCGCTCGTCTCCCTTCCATGGTCGCCGTCTCGCCACTGCCCTCGCCTCTCCCCCATCGCCTCGCTGTCCTTGCCTAGCCTCCACCGCATCACCTCGCCGATCGTCAGCGATGAGGGTGAGGCGGTGAGGCGAGGACAGCGGCCATGGGAGGGAGACGAGCGAGCATGGAGAGAGCAGCAGTGGCCCACTTTGCAAATTTGCAAAATGGGCGGGGGCAAAATCGTCTTTTTACCCCCTTTCGGTAAAGCGATCGGTAAGCCTGTTGGGCTCTCTAGACTTTTCCTTCTAGCATTTATGAAATGAATGATTATGAGAGAAAAAAAAAATTCAAAAAAAAAATGGAAATTAGTCTTCCATTTAATGTGTGAAAATGTGGGATTTATTTAATGCAAAAAGAAAAGGAAAATGGTCGTGCATTAATGGTTTGAAAATGGTCTTATTTAAATAAATGGGAAGGAAATGATAAATCCAAAAAGATCTAAGGGTAGAGAATTAGTCTTGAGATGTGATTTGATCCAAGGGCTCTCATTTATTCTATAAAGTTGGCATGGATTGCCAATATGATTAAATTTTTAATTAAAAAGAAAAGAATGGGTGGATAAGATTATTTTGGAAAGGAAATTAATGGCTAAGATTAATTATTGTTTTAGGCAAGAATTGTGCTTTCTTGGATGGTGAAGATTAAGTCTCCCAATTCCTATCAATGGTTGAGATTAAAACTCTTTAAAGCACATGAATTGTGCTTGTTGTGGAGGGTGTGGATTTAACCTAGTATCAAAAAACAAAGTAATGGCCAAGATTTATTCTAGAAGGTTGGCATGGATTAAGAGTTTTTATAAGTTGGGAAGAGAATATTAAGTCCAAGTTTTCCTAAGATTAGAAGAAAGAAAGAAAAAATGAAAGAAATGAAAAAGAAAAGAAGTGAGGTAAGTCTTCATTTTTCTTTTCATCACTTAGCCTATTTTTTTTTCGAAGAGTAATGCTTCAAGAATCTCTTATTAGGTGGTGAGAAGGATTTTGGCAAGAATCTCTCTTTAAAGCAAAAGCTTGGTAGCTTTTAAGAATTTTTAAAGGTAAGGGATGACCCCAATGGGATGGTCTTGCATGCATTTATAAATATTTTTCTTATGAGTTGCATGTAATAGTTAACACTTATATGATATGAGTTTTAGTGTACCTATGGTCATATGGAGGCCTAATATATGAGAAGGGTTGGTTGATGCCTTAACCTGTGGAGGTTATGAGGGCATGGAAGACTATCCATTTTGCATTGCATTTTTGCATTACTTGCTCTCTCATGCTTTATTTACTTATGCATTACATCCTTACTGAGCTTTATGGCATATGAGGTTTTCACCCTCACCTTGTAGGACTTTTATGTGTCAAGAGAAAAGGGGAGTTGTGAGCTTGAAGTTTGGAAGCTTTTGATGGATTTTTTGTTAGTTTATGGCTTATGGAAGCCTAAAGCATGTATTGTAATTTTGTTGTATGTATATGGTATTTAATCTCCATGTTAGGATGTATGATTTTATTTTGAAAGTGAGATAATGGCTTATAGCATGTTGAAATCTAAGTCTTAGTGTAAATCTCATATTTGGTATGTGTTGTTGGAAGCACCAAAAGGGGTTGAATAATATGTTTTTTTTTTTTTTGAAATGTGAGTGATTTTTTATGATTATTTATTAAAGTTAAATTTTGAAAAATTTGGACTAAGAACCCTCCCCCCCCCAAAAAAAGGTGGTGAAGGCAGGTGGCAACAGTCATGCCATCTGGGGGCCACCAAAGGGCAACAGCGGGCAGCAGGTAAGGCCCAACGCATAGGGGCACAAGCAGGCGAGGCTGGGTATGCAGGCGGGCGCCCAGGCAGTAAGCCCGCAGAAGCAGGGGCATGCAGTAGGCACGGCCAGCCCGCGTTGCCAGTGCCCTGCTGGGCCCTGGACACACCAGCAGGTCCCTCCAACCTTTTTTTTTTTTAATTTTAGAAATTTAGGATTTTGGGGGGCATTTTGGATTAATTTGGGGCTCGGGAGAATTTTTTTTAAATAAAGGGATTTTTCTGACATTTTTGAAGATAAATGCCGAATTTTTGGAAAATTAAAATTTATGAGTTTTCCTTGGAATTAAAAAAATCAATGGGTGTTTAGAATTTTGAATTATATGGAATCTAGTGGAATACTTGAAAAAGAAGAAGAATTAAAGTATTTAAAAAAAGGATTCTGGGTAACTTAAATGGGAAGTAATTCGAAGAATGTGAAATTCGTAAAGCCCAATTTGCTAGTCAATTCTGGGGTTGAGGGTAGGGAATGACGAAATCTAATTCCTATCTAGAACGTTTCGTGTTGAAACATAGTCTACCTTTCATAAATGACTGGACAGGTAAATAATTCAAATGATTATTTACAAGTAACATCCATAAGTGGGAGCGGAGCATCACAATGGAGAATGTACAACAAACAAAATTAATACTCCAAACTAATGCATATATACTCCATCATTGTTGTATAAACCACATGAATGTCAATTTTGCAAAAGATACTTCATTTTTTACGAAGGTTGATAGCTTTAAATGACTATGGGTTGTCACTTACATTATAAAAATTCCTTTTTAATAAGTCTGATAAAGGCTCTATGATCAAATAGGATAATAATGGTCCTTACTCTTGAATCGATGTGCCTTCATCTACATTTTTTGTTGGATCTTCTAAGCATGTCCAATGGGTTGGGCCCTACATAAACAAGTCTAGTTAGCCTAGCTCGTTTATAGAATGGATCGAGCTTGGGACAACCTATTAGCCAAACCTAAGGCCTATTCAGCCCATGAGCTCACTTAAGACTAGCCAAGCTGAGCCGACCCATCAAACTTTTGGGCCCACAACTCCCGAGCCTTAACAGGCAAAGCCCAACAAGCCAACCCTATTTTTAAATGGTTTTACAAGTAATTTTATAAAAATTTAATTGTTTAATTAACGTGTGAGATATAAAAATATTTTTTAATATACAAATTCTACTTTTAAAATAAAAATTAAAACATTAGAACTTAGAAATAATGTTTGAACATTGAGACTTTTTAAAGTTTTAATATGATTTTCAATAATCTAACTCCACTTTTAATACTATTTTTACAAATATTTAAAGGTCATATTTTAAATTTAAACTTTAATGATTGGGCATGAGATATATATTTAGAATTTTTAAGGTGATTATGGCTTTTTGTGAATGAGATATAATTTTTTTTGTAAAATATGTAACAATTATGTATGAGATATAAATCATTTGAGATTTATTAAATGTTGTTGTGATTTTTGATATTGTCTATATAATTTTTAAAATATTAGAGTTATTAATTTAAATATCAAAAATTTAAATTCAAAATTGCATTATTTATAATTTTATTTTTTTATAAAATCAAATTTTGGTTTGATCCATTGAATTGAGCCAAGCCGAGCTCTTAGACGAATCAGGCCAGGCTGCAAGCCCAAAATACTGGGCTAGACCTGACCCTATATAAATGGGTTTGCTCAGTTGAGCTCGACTTATCACTTGGGCCCGCTTGACTTATTTAACATCTCTAAAATCATCCATTATGAGTACTATAATCATGATATATAAATGACTAAAATTAGAAAATCTAAATAATTTTCTATATATAGATATGAAATTGTTTAAGCTTTTGATATGGAGAAAAATTGAATGCCAATAGTGATCTGTCACATTAATAAGAGACATGTCAAATAGGTTCCATTCAAAGTCTTGGGAAGATAAAATAGTGATCTCTCTCCTTTTCACGTTGTTAGTGATCTCATCCTCTACCATCTTGCTAACAGAGATGGCTCACCAATTAGAAAATTGGGGTTATTAATTAATAAATTCTGACACGAATGTTCACACAATAGAATAGAAAGTGATAAGTAAGATCCCAACACTATCTATCAAGACTAGGCTAACTATATCACAAACATGTTGGCCTCGTAATCAGAAATGATCAGCAAGTAGTCTCATCACTTATCACACGTGCCGCACTCAACCATAAGAGTAATAGGTATAGCCACTCCATCATCAGGTATATACGATCTTCTAAGCATCCTACACTCCATTACCATATATATTTGTCATATTCCTAAGCTCGAGCAATCTTCAACATTAAGCATGGGAGAGTTTTGAAAACAGCTTTTCTAGTGTGGTTGTAGGAGTCATTTAGTATTAGTGATCAACCAAGGCATCTGAGTCTTATAGACCAAAGATGTGTTTGATAAAATGAGAGTATCCCTGGATAGCCTACAACAATGATAATATCTATTTGGAGTCGGTGCACAATACAAAGTTATAGCATTCTTCCATGGCATTTTCTTCTTCCCATCGTCTCAACCAAATTAAAGGTCAAATAGAGGAGATGCCAAAATAACTAGCGATCAAAGAATACATAGAAAGAACATAGCATGTTTATTCATACAACAGAGAAACCAAAAGTTGCAAATCCTGCAAGCTAGCAGATGCTTGCTGACGCAAATAAATGGAGACTCTACTTATAAGTTTCCCTCTGGAAATTAGAGAAGCTCGTGAAAACCAAACTGTTGGCTAAAAGGCTGAGCGGGATCACTATCTAATTTCATGAATAACTTAGGACAATAATAGAAATGAAGCTGCGGAAGTAAAGCAGCTTCAAACAGAATTGCTTGATGGCAAATGCATGGAGTAAGCCAGCCCCATTAAATGCCTGGTTCACAGCTCCAGAACGCTTACCCTGCAACAGTTTTCCTGTTTGGTTCGAACACATATTTGATCAATGACTCTTTGATGGGTAGCAAATCAGGGAATTCACTCTTCAACTTGGATGCGTCCATCTCATTGTTGCTTCTGGGGGCAACTATCACCTTGGCTTGCTCTTCCAGAGTGAAATTGGCCCACTTGAACTGGGGATCAATATATTTCTTGTACATCTCCAGAATCTCGTTGTGACTCACAACACCAGGGTTTGTGAAGTTCCATATGCCCTTGAGATTCCGCTTAGCCATCTCAATTGAAATTGGCAGGAGCTCATCCAAGATGGTCATGCTATTCGGGATGTTGACCACTTTGTTGTAACGGGAAATTTTAGTGATGAAGTTGCGGGGATTATTGAGGTCCGAAGATATGGGCATTCTGACTCTGAGGGTGCAGACATTGTCATATTCTTTCAGGAGCTCCTCAACCTGGTTGAAAAATCAAACATGGAAGAGATTTATTAGGCACAAAACGATAAATATTAATTTTTCAGAACAAACTTCAGAATGCTAACTTACCATGGCCTTGGTCTTTGAGTAGAAAGAACCAGTAAAATTGGGTTTATCTTCCTCCTTAAATCCTATGCCAGAGCCTTCAGGATGACCAGCATCATATTCAAATATACAGCCAGTTGCAAAATTCATCATGAGAAGTCCATGCTCTCTGCAAACATCTGCTAGGTTGAGTGTACCAGCAACATTAGTGCGAATAGTTTCAGTTTTATGACTTTCACACCAATCGACATTGGGTCTGCCAGTCACACCGGCAGCATTGAAAACATGGGTGGGTTTGACATTCTGAATATCGGTCAATAGCTGCGAGCGATCCTCCAGACGCCCTCTTCCGTACTCATAAGATATTCCTTGTTTCTCACACAACTTCCCGAGTAGACCACCAATCCACCCCGTCCTACCATATATCAAGAACTTCAAAGACGGTTTCAGAGGAGATCCACTGCATTTGGGAACTGATACTACCATTTGATTCTGGTTAGGGGCATTTGAAAATTGAGAAGATCCATCATTGCATTTCTCAGCCCCATCAAAACTTCTCTCAATTCCACCTGGCATCATAAGCATTCTAGGATGAGGGACTAATGCTCCAGAGACATCTCCCCACCAATCAGGGTTACTGGTATACCAATCCATGGTCTTCTTCAACCCCTCTTCCCATACAGTTCGCTCTGACCACCCCAAGGACTTCAACTTCTGATCATCAAGAAAGTACCTCTGATCGTTAAATGGCCTGTTGTCCACGAACTTAATGCTTATTTCTGGGTCCACAGAAAAGAGTTTGCATATATCCCGAGCAACGTCAATTACCCTCCTTTCCTTATTTGTCCCAATATTGTAGACATGACCAACTTCTCCCTTGTGTAGAATGACTTCAAAAGCCTCGGCAACATCCTCACAGTAAAGATAGCTCCTCACGTTACAACCATCGCCATGAATTGGAAGCTGTTTCCCTTGCATGGCCAAGAGAATGAGCTTTGGTATTAGTTTTTCTGGGAATTGATTGGGGCCATATACATTGTTTCCTCGAGTGGTTATCACCGGAAGCCCATATGATCTACCATAAGCCATGACAAGCATTTCTGCCCCAGCTTTGGTAGCAGAGTAAGGGTTTGTAGGAAGGAGTTGAGAAGCTTCATGGTTTCCAACCACAGCATCCTCTTCTGTCTCCCCATAGACCTCATCCGTGCTGACATGGATAAACCTTTTGATCTGTCCGGTGACTTTGCATGCCTCTAGAAGAACATGAGTACCATAAATGTTGTTTTTGGTGAACTCAAAGCTGTTACCAAAGGAATTGTCAACATGGGTCTGGGCTGCAAAATGCATTATCGTGTCAATGGATTCTGTAATGAGGAGGTAATTGACAAGATCGGCACTAGCAATGTCCCCCTTAACAAACTTGAAGTTGGGGGATGATCGAGAAGGATTTAGATTTTTAAGATTTGAACAGTAATCAAGTTTGTCGAGCACAACAATCTTGTATTCAGGATAATTCCGAATAAGCCTGTTAGCAACATGAGATGCAATAAACCCAGCAGCTCCAGTAATGAGGATGTTCTTGGGGGTATGCTTAGCCATGTCACCCGACCTCTGCATAATGCAAATTACAAAATTAAAGTCAGATCAATAAACTACACAACATGGGTTCTAAAAAATACTGCAACAACCAACTCGTCAATGCTATCTTCGCAACATGGTTTGGTCAGGAAAGAGGAATATGAATTGAAGAGTAATCTGTTAACTGCACCTACTTTTCAGGTAATTAAACAATAAATAAATTATGTTCTTCAGTACCTGTTTGTTTCTCATATCCCTAACACAACCTTGTTAAGAAAAGAAAATTATTAAAAGTTGTTCTTTTATTCAATTTCCTTATCCTTTCTCCTCAGCTCAAATCCAAGATGACAAACTAGAATGAAAATGCGTAAACACACACAGAGACAGACATACGTACACAAAATTAATACTCCAATACACAACTCTTGATACTTCAATTGAATTCAGAAAACTCTTATTATAATTTAAAAATGCAAAAATCAAGGTTTGAAACAGCTAGTCTTGCACAACCCAATAGGATCAGGATCACAACTAGCATAGATCAAGCGGTGCTCACATTCAACTTCAAAGCCAATCCAAGGCAATCAAACTCCCAACTACGGAAGTATTTTCACACACACACACCCCCCCAAACAAAAAATACGCCATAACCATTTCAAGACATGTTCAGAAACAGATCGACATGAAATTGAGCAATGGCTGTGGATTAAGAAAAAAAAAAAAAAAACAGCTGAGCACCACCCAATAAAACACAGTCGACCCAACAGATCTACGCTAACTGAAGAACACCGACATTATAAACAATTGAAATCAATGCAAGAAACGAAGCCACTAGCCACGTTAGCAGGAAGAATGCATTCTGCCTGGCAGATCTACGTTAATTGAAGAATGCGGAGATCAAAAGCAGTTTGATCTATGCAAAGAAAAAGGGGAAATGAATTGCGTAGCCGCAGATGACGATAGAAACGAAAATTGCGAGATTGCAGTGTCGTCGGGGAGGATCTACTTACTAATTACGTTGAGACCAATATCGATCGGGAGAACGAAATAGACTGGAGAAAGAAAAGGGGAAGACTAGAGAGGCAAAGAGAGAGAATAGGAGGATTTGTAGAAGGAGGAGAAGGAGAAGAAGAAGAATAAGAAAGCACGAAGATTTCGGAGAAGCAGGGAGGAGAATTTAAGCAGTTGATTCCAGATCCACTCCTTTTCTTGGGACACAGGAATTACGAGACAGTTAAGGAGCGCCATCAGAAGCTTCGAAATGTCTTTAATGCCCTCCCTTGCTCCCATTATTTACTTCGTGGCTCCCCCCCTAACTCCACCCAATTACAACTGCTACTCTTTACATTTTAAAAATAGGCTTAATATATAATTTAATCCCTACACTAATCAAAAAAATAACTTTAAAGATATCAATTAAATTGTACTCACTATTCATCCCTAGACAAAATAATTTATACACTTTTAGTCCCTGACTTAACCGACGTTAACTTTGTCTCGTCACGTTGCCACGTCATCGACACGTCACTCCTAAGCACTGCCACGTCACCACGGCTTCATGTATTTTTTAGTCCCTGGACTAACAAAGAAAATGACTTTAAGGATTTCAACTAAATTGTGCTCACTATTCATCCCTAAACAAAATAATTTTATACACTTTTAGTCCATAACTTAACCGACGTTAACTGAGACGTTAATTTTGTCTCGTCACACTGCCACGTCACTACCATGTCACTCATAATATTCATGTCTGCTATCCATATTTTTATTAAAAAAAAACAACTTCAACACACACCCAGCCATGGTTGCCGGCGGCCATAGAGAGCCATTTTTCCCACTTCTCCCTCTTTCCTCATTTTGGACCACTCTTGCCTCTACACCCGTCGTCGATTCAGCCATTGCCGGTCGCCTCGGAACGACTGAGGGTCGGGGACCCTAAACCCAGCAATCAGGGAACGGCTAGGGGTTGGGGACCAAGGTTCTGGGGTTCCCCGACCCCCAACAATTGACAGCTATGGCGGCCAGTCGCCCGACCATTAGGTTCCCGGTCCTAGTCACGATTGGGTCGAGGAACCCAGCCTCTCCATGGCCATGGTCGGAGAGCCCAACTGTGGAGACGTTGTTGTTTTTTTTTTTTTTTTTATATAAAAATATGGACAATAGATGTGGATATTATGAGTGACGTGACAGCATGATGAGCCAAAATTAACGTCTCAGTTAACATCGGTTAAGTCAGGGACTAAAAGTGTATACAAATTTTTTGTCCAAAAATGAATAGTGAGCACAATTTAGTTGATATCCTTAAAGTCATTTTTTTTATTAGTCCATGGACTAAAAAATGCATTAAGCTGTAGTGATGTGACAATACTGAAGAGTGATGTGTAAGTGACGTGGCAGCGTGACGTGGCAAAGTTAACGTCTCAGTTAACGTCGGTTAAGTCAGGGACTAAAAGTGTATAAATTATTTTGTCCCTTGATGAATAGTGAGCACAATTTAGTTGATATCCTTAAAGTCATTTTTTTGATTAATTTAGGGACTAAATTATGTATTAAGCCTTAAAAATAATAATAATTTTGTATATTTTTAAATAAAAACTTTTTCCCCCTTTATTCTCTATATATTCTATTTTGAATTTATACCTCTCTCTTACTATTTAAAAAAAAAAATAAACAGTGATCGTCTGACGATCCCTAAATTATTCAAAAAGAGAAAGAACAATGTCGCCATCACAGTGAACAATCGACATTGTTACTAAAATAAAATAAATTATAGAGAAAAAAAATTAAGAAAAGAGACAAAAATTAGAAAAGATGAGAAAATCTTAAAAAAAAAAAAAGGAGTAGTTTGATCGTTTTTTAATATTTAACTAAGGTCAATTAACATTAAAAAAATTTACAACATAGTACTCGATGTATTTTTTTAAAAATCAAGTTAATTTTTACAATTATCTTAAATCTAAACGAATTTGAAATGAGTCTAGTTATGAATTCTAAATCGGAACTTTTTTTTTTAAGTTCATTTATGTAGAAGATAATAAAATTATTATATTTTAATATATATTAAATTTTGAGCAATATAAATGATATTACTAAAAATTCTCAATTGTAGACACCATATTATATTAGAACAAACCTCGAACAAGCACTTAACAAGGTTGTTTATCAGTTCAAATGACCCGAGCATCCTTGAAATAAAATAGAAAAATTATTTGTATTTTTTGGGCTACACCTTGGGTTATATAATGTAGTTAAAATGACAAAAATACCTTTCACTTAAGACAATAAGACAGCGTAAAGCAGTGAGGTGTATAATTAAAATATTTCTCAATCAAGACAGTGAGGCGCAAGAGATATGGTCCAAATAAAACTTAGGTTGTTTATTATTAAATTTAAAAATCAAGCTCAAGTCAATTTAATTAACCAAAAAAACAAACTTGAAGGAGCCCAAAACTCAAGTCGAGGGTTGAGCCACTCGTGAACAACTCGTCACTAGGGATAGCAATTGCAACCGAAATTGTGGGGAATCGAACCGAAACTAAATCGGTTAACGTAGTTAAAAATCGTTTGACTAGATAATAGTTTGGTTTGGAAAAAAATCGAACGTTGTTTCAATGGGTATGGTTTGATTATGATTTTTATTAAATCTAAACCAAAAACTAAATCGAAACTGATCTGAATATGTGGGTAACCGAACCAAACTAAACCGAATATACATATATATATAATATATATATATTTATTTAATATATTATATATACACATAATATATATATTGACTAATGTATTTTTTTACAAGTATTTTAACTAATGCATTACAAATATATAAAATATTTAACATTTATAAAGTAGTTAACAAGTAAAAATAAAACTTAATCTTAAATTATTTTATTTTTTTCAATTAAATAATTATATTCAAGAAGTTTGAAGTTAATTTGTAACTTTATACGAGAAGAATATAACTTTATTAGAGTTTGTCTTTATTTATTATGGAGTTATCAAAAATTTTTATGAATACTATTTATAAGAGTTTATCTTTGTTTGTTGGTATGGATTAAACTAAAAAAGTCATAGTTAAAATCGAAATCGAACTGAAATCAAATAATTTGGTTATGTTTTTTAATTTTTAAAACTAATAAATAATGGTTTAGTTTTAATTTTAAAAATTTAAGTTTGATTTAATTATAATTTTAATAAAAATTAAAATCAAATCAAACCATTGCCTCGTCACTTTCAACCTCGAGCAGAGCGCCACAGGCTATTTTTTTTGGAATATTCCGCTGGTCCGCTAAAATGGCATGAAGGGAATGGAAATGTGAATAGGTTATGTTTGGTTACAACTTTGAAAAAGAATAACAGTTTCTAAGAGGATGTCCATTTGTCACATGTGGGAATAGTTATTCCCTACAAAGTGGATGGAAATTTCATTTCATAAGAATAATTTTATACACATTTTTACCCTTCATATTGTTCTAAAGTTACAAAAATATCCTTAAAAGAAAATAAAAATAAAAATAATATTTTATGATAAAATTCAATGAACACCCTTAATGTGGGAAAAGATACCAACTACCCTTATATTATTGAATTTAAAGAAAACAAATCCATAGCATTTCTATTCGATCCAAAATATATATATATATATATATGAGTTCTTCTATAAGGTCAGATATAGTTTGACAAACAGACTTATAGAATGAGGGCTAAAATATTAAAATACCCCTACTCACATTGCATTGAAAAAAGTGCAATACAATGTGGACAAGGGTATTTTAATCTTTTAGTCCCCATTCTATATAAACCTGTCTAGCTCTCAAAAATTTTCTTATATATATTTTGATAACTTAGGTTTCGAGTTTTGTTTGATTAATCCTAGGAGAGAGTGGCATTTTCCCTTGGTTCGTCCTCTAGATAAATTTATATGTGATCACAGTCTATATAAATTTGGGGATAGATTTTCGAGAAACGACTATTCTTTCTATGGACTTCTTTAAGACCTTGTCTCAACAAGAATTTTAACTTTCGATGCTCATTTCAATCTTTAAGTACTTTGTCGTTGAACCATGCCTGTGATAACTTTTTTTTTTTTTGTTATGTGTATAAAAGTAATGGATTTTTGATAGAAAATATGAGGGACAAAACGGTAAAAACAGACATTGTACTACCCTATTGGAGGGAAAGAAGATAGCAAATAAATTGGGATGGTAGGTAGCAACTACTACCCCCAGTTTACAATGGGGCATGAAGCCAACGGCAGTCCCCTCATTTAGGCAGCGCCCCACTCTTAATTTCTTTTTGTTTTTATGTGCGTACAGGTGGAGGTAGGCACCTGTTGCCAAACGATTGTGGATTCTGTAATATATATATATATACATATATATATATAGAGAGAGAGAGAGAGAGAGAGTTACGAATATGTTACTTCCTTTCACATTCAAGTTTAAAATTTAGAGCGATAATTTTATTATTATATTATTATATTAATATACGAGTGTTACTTAAATGACGAAGATGGGTGTTCAAATAGCATTTTAGATATATTTATAGTTTTAAGTTTGTGATTAAATTACACTTATCTCTTAATTCAGATTAAATTTATTTTTGTTCTATAGTTATTTTTAGACTTCAAGTGTGTGTTAGATTGATTAACATTATCTTTATCTTATTTAGAGTTATTTCTAAATAGGTCAAATACATATTTTAACTCTTATATTTATACTTTTTTTATTTATACATTCAAATTTTTTTAAAAACATTACTGAATTATGTAATTTTGAGTCAATTATATTTTTGAACTTTTTATTGTTTTAATTATATTCCGAAATTCAATTTTCTTAACAAATTTGTCGAGGTGTACAATTGACTCGAAATTATATAGTTCATGGGTGGAGTTGAAATAATAAAAAAAATTTAAAGATGCAATTAATTTGAAATTACGAGTTTAGACGTGTCTTTGAGATAACAAAAAAAAAAAAAAACGGAGGTTACCAAGAATTAAAATATATATTTTACCTTTCTAAGTATATTGTATTTTAACTATATTATTATTCACATAACTCAATACAATTATTTTTCACATTTCTTCTAACACAGATCACGTGGAAGACGATTACTGGTAGAATAATCAATCTTTCTTACTAACTCTAGTTCATGTACCACATGGTGTGATACTATTTGAATAAATAGGTCTATGAACGAGTCAAATTTAGGTCAAATTCAACCCATACCATACTTGTTAGACTTAGATCTTAAGTTTGGGCCCATACCAAACTTCTTAAGACTTATATCTTTAAGTTTAGGGCTATACCAAACATGTTAGACTTTTATCTTTGAGTTTAGGCCCATACCAAACTCTTAAGACTTGTTAGAAAACTCTATATGTACACACACACACACACTCTCTCTCTTTATATATATATATATATATATTATTTTTAAATAAGGTATATTTATTATATTTTATTTTCAATGCCTAAAGAATCTTATTAATTGGTGATGTGTTTAAAAAATAAAAATATATTTATTATTGATTGATAAAAATATTTAAATATTAAAAAATACATATATTTATTATACCTAAGTCATTATTATTTTTATTGAACAAAACTATGTCATTAGATGGTGACGTGCCTCTTCATTTGTAAAATTCCAGTCCATGAATAAAAAACGTGGGTTAAATGGATCCGAAAAGTATTTGCAGAAATGGTATTTGGACACTCATTTTTTATATTTAGGGTGACACTTAGATACTGATATTTATATTATGCGTTACATTAAGGCTTAGTTTGATTAGATTTTTTTTTTTAGAACTTTTAAGTTGGATAGTGTTTAAACTATTTATAACGTTTAACTTAGATAGCATTTAAACTGATAATGTATTTGGATAAATATGTTTTTCATTTATTAGTTAATAGTTATATGTTTGGTTTGAAAGAGCTTATAAGTTATTACAACTTGATAAAAAGATAAAAATAAACATATTATTGAATAATATAAAATTTTATCATTAGATGTTGATAAATTATATATAATATTAAAAATATATCAATACAATATTATTATATGTATTATATATATCTTTATTACTATTATATATATATATATAACAGTTCGATCAACTATAACAACAGTAGCGAGGAGAAGCACGAATGGAGGAGATAGGGGCGACAGATGGCCAATGAAGCAATGGGAGCAGCAGCCAGCAACGAGATGGGAGCAACAACCGATGTTGCCAATGGTAGTCGATGTAGGCAATGACAGTCAGGAAGCAGTCGATGGGGGTGACGACGGTGGTCGACAGTGGTAGTCGGAAGAGCTGAAAAAGAAGGCGACGGGAGGCAGAGGTTGAAGAAAAAGGGCATAATTGAAAATTAGCAAAAAAATGAGGGTAAAATAGTAACATGCTTGGTCAACCCAATTTATAAATAACTAGCGTTTTGCAAAAGCTATCTCTCAATAACTTTTGCAAAACACTGTAACAGTAGCGTTTAACCTACCTAATTTAAACGCTAGCGAGGTGTACTCAAACACCTCACAAGCTTTTCTTAACAACTTATTAGCTGTTTATATAGCTTATAAGAGATCAAATCGTTTTGCCAAACGAGTCGTAATATAACTATATAATATATTAATGTAAAGTGTTATCTCAAATATCACAATTAAATATCCAAATAATATAATAAAAAAATAAAAAAAATTGAGTCATAATCTCAAAATGAAAGGTAACATTCATAATTTATATCTTTGATAGAAATATTAAAAAGGGAATTGAGGTAAAAAGTGCTCTTACTTTTAATCATGAAAGAAGTCTTCTTCTTCTTTGAGGTTATAGTTCTATCTTCTTTAAAGAGTATATTATTGGATCAAAACCATTAATAAGCGAAATTTAATTAAAAAAATGAGCTTACGATGTTATGTTATCACTGAAACTTATCTAGAGGTTTGATAAGTCTTTGGGGGATAAATTAAAAGTATTTATTCAAATGGTGAAACCCTCACCTTAAGAGTATTTATTATACTTTATAAAGACGTACCAATCACACACTAACGATAGACATGAAATTAATTAAAACTACAATATAGATTATTTTTAAAAATTAATCTTTATCTCTTTGTACAATCTAATAAATGAAAAATGATGTTACTGTAATATCTTTTATTCTTCAAGTTTAAAAAAAAAAATTCTTGCTAATTGATCCAAAATATAAATAAATTATGTGCCTTAACTTTATGCACGTAAGGATAAAAATAAGAATAAGAAAAAGATAATTCAATACTAAAGAAAAGAAAAGAAAAAGCAATTAAGGAGATGTTTGGTACGGGAGAAGTTTTTAAATTTTTGGGATTCATGATTCTTGAGAATATTCTTGAAAATATTTGATTCTCAAAATATTTTTAAATAAGGTATATTTATTGTATTTTATTTTTAATACCTAAAGAATATTATTAATTGGTGATGTGTTTAAAAAATAAAAATATATTTATTATCGATTAATAAAAATATTTAAATATTAAAAAATACATATATTTATTATACGTAAGTCATTATTATTTTTATGGAACAAAACTATGTCATTAGATGGTGATGTGCCTCTTCATTTGTAAAATTCCAGTCCATGAATAAAAATTGTGGGTTAAATGGATCCCAAAAGTATTTGCGGAAATGGTATTTGGACACTCAATTTTGATATTTAGGATGACACTTAGATATTAATATTTATATTATGAGTTACATTAATGTAACTATATAATATATTAATACAAAGTGTTATCTCAAATATCACAATTAAATATCTAAATAACATAACAAGAACAAAAAAAAAAAAAAAAATTGAGTCATAATCACAAAATGAAAGGTAACATTTATAATTTATATGTTTGATAGAAATATTAAAAAGGGACTTGAGGTAAAAAGACCTCTTACTTTTAATCATAGAAGAAGCGTTCCTCATTGAGGTTATAGTTCTAACTTCTTTAAAGTTATAGTTCTAACTTCTTTAAAGAGTATCTTATTGGATCGAAACGAACAATAAATAAATTTTAATTAAAAAAAATGAGTTTTTAACGTTATTATTGAAAGTTACTTGAAGGTTTAAAAGTCTTTAGGGATAAATTAAGAGTATTTATTAGGATTATTACCATTGTGCAATCTCTCGTCGCTTGTGCCTTTAATTTCAGCATATGAGGTAAATCGTAGGTGAAGTCTTTATCTCACTGTATAAGACAAGAAATTAAACTCACGACCTACTGGTGCGAATCCTATCTTATCATGCTCTAATTACTTGATTTGGGCCCTAAAAGACAAGTTAAAGAATATTTATTATACTTTATAAAGACATATCAATGACTCTCTAATGATAGACATGAAATTGATTCAAGCTGCAATATAAATTATTTTTCAAAATTAGTCTTTATCTCTTTGTACAATCTAATAAATGAAAAAAGCTATTAGTGTAACATCTTTTATTCTTCAAGTTAAAAAAATAGCAAATTCCTCGCTATTTGATCCAAAATATAAATAAATTATGTACCTTAACTTTATACACGTAGAGTTTTTAAGTTTTTAAGGATAAAAATAAGAAGAAAAAGATAATTCAATACTAAAGAAAAAAAGAAAAAAAAAGAAATTAAAAGTAAAGAGCATGTATTGGAAACAAGAATATTATTTAAATATTATTCCTAAGGTATAGATTGAGCGATCTAACAAACAATATGCTAATGTCAATTTAGTGGGTTAGAAGTTCGATTCTCGTCTTGCACAAAAATTAAAAATTTAACTTGCGATTTACTTCGACTGATGTAATCGAGGGTACGAGCATCAAAAATCGTGCAATGAGGGTCATCCGAAGAATACTATTTGGATATTTAGTTATAAATTTTTTAATGGTATTTATATATTAATATATAAATATTATAAAAATATCAAAAATTGGACTAAAGGAGGGCAACGACTAGTGCCCTAACGGTCGGTAACAACTACTACCCTCTGAACAATACATCAAACACGAAGCCAATCGCAGTCCACTCATTTTTGGAGGGGCCACTCTTAAATTCCCTTGCTCTTATATGTCCCATAAATGAATTACCATTGCCACTGCACCGACCCATTAAATGCTCCGCCAGGTGAGTAGGTAGCACCGACGGTAGGGTTCCGGCAAGGGCTTTCGCTTTCTCTTTCTCTTTATTTTGTATTTATATTTTATTTAAATTTCCATCTTTATAGTCGTAAGATAAAAAGGGTACTCGATTGGTATTTGTACACTCCGTTATTTTATTTTAAATTTATATTTATAATTTAAAGATAAGAATTCACTAAATCTAGTTAAAATTTATAATTTAAGATATTTAGTTTTGTTGCAATTTTAATTTCGAGCAAGAACCCTGCTTGACGTTATTTTTCGAATAAGAAAACTAGATTTATATGTTAGGAAAAGAATAACTGTAATTTCCCAATTAATTTTAACCAATTACACATGATTTTATTATTACAAATTAATTAAAAATAAGACTATTAAACTTTTTCGAGTGGAGAAAAGTGACGTTAATTTATCATTTGAAAAGGAAAAATGAATAAAAAAAAATATAATCACTTACCTTAATCAATTCTTAAACCTAAGCAAAATTTCTGTTTAATTTTAAAGAAACGAAAAAGCTAGTAATTCCATAATTTAAGTGAAATTCAATTTATTTTTGAGAGAAGCAAATTAATCTACAATTTATCTTTGAATTATAAAAGCAAAACAAGCTCTAAATAATTAAATTTTCTTGTTTCTTCTCAGGAAATATGATTATTCATTAAATTTATATATTATTTCATTTTTTTTATTTTTTTAGTAAATACAATATTTTTAAATACAATTTCTTAAATATTAAATTTGTACTTCTAATTTTCAAATTTTCAAATTACTTTGCTTCTTGGCAACAAACATGGCCAAAAATTGTTATAAATTACTTCATAGCGGCATATTGTGTTTTAAGATGTTATTGTCATAATATAACAATTAATATTTGTTTACTTTGAAGAATCTCAACGAACAGTTGAAAGAGCTAAAGGCATCCGTGGATCTTCCCATTGAATTTGCCATCACTAGAAGGAAAGGAAGCCATACAGGGTGGACTCGATTCACTAGTTTAGAGACCCTGGAGAGAGCTCAATCCCCTATTCGAGAGAGCTGTCGATGAATCGAAGGAATAAGGCATATTGTGATGACTTGGGCGATTCTCCATTTCAGGAATGGATTTACAAGACAAGAAGTAATCAAGAGGTACACACGGATTTCTCCGGCATAGGCCCTCCGTGCTTAAGTCAAACAAGGTCATAGTGTAGTGCAAGTTGCAACAGTTAAGTATGAGAATGTTGTGTGCAAAGGGAGAGTTGCTTGGCTTGTCTTTTGGTTTGGCTTAGCTTGTCTTACTTTCTTACTTGCTTACTCTTTCTTTTCTTGCCCCGAAAGCTAGGGGGTTGATGGCTATTTATAGGTATAGGAGTGACAAGGACATATGACATGCACGTGCAAGGATGCCTTTCTGATGGAAGCCCAATGCTTTTCCCACGCATGCAGTGTTGTCTTGGGGTTAAGCTTGGAAAAGGGCCTTCAGGAGAATTATAATACCCCATATTTTCGTGAAGATGCCACGTATTTTAAGTGAGTTTAAAATATTAAAAAATATGTTTAAAATGACAACAAGTGACCAAATCAGTCGCAGAGAGTGCCCTAGAGCTTAGATACATGAGGATAAAGGTATATTTTTGACGAGTGTCTTGAGGCGAGATTTATGATGCTGAAAGAAATTAAATCAGAGACGGTTTTTCGATTAAGTTAAGTTGTAGTCTGAAAAGACTAAATGATGGTAAGGGCTTCCCGAAAATCATACATATTGAGAAATTTTGAGTTATAAGTTTTGAGATTTTAAGTATCTCGATAAATTTGATGTTTGAGGGTGTAAATATAATTAGAAAATTATTCAAATGAAATAAGGATAAAATTAAGAGCTTATGTGGTAAAATATTAAAGTTGAGGACTTGAAATAAGGGCCAAAATATTATTTGGGAGAAGTTGGGGAAATTAGCTTGGATTTCAAAAGTTAAATTTATTCTAGCTTTGGATTTCAAAAGCCATTCAATTATATCTTTGAGTCTTTGGAGTCCATGGCTTAGATTGTGACAAGTGGCATAATGTGATTGGTTGAAGAAATCTATAAATAGACACAATGGGTTGTTCTCAAATCATTCCAAGCAAGTTTGAGAGTTGAGGCACTCTAAGAGGAGGATCTTGCTCTAAAGAGAGTGGAGGAAGTTCGGCAAGAAGGCGGGAAGAAATCGAAGGAGAAGCCGGGGAAGAACGAGCCTTTGCTGGAGTTCTCCAAAATTAGTTAGAAAAAAAGTGAGGTAAGTCCGATTTTTTTTGATAATCCTGTAGAGGGGAAGAGAGTGTCACGTAAGTTCAAACGGGGGTCGAATCGAAGTTAAAACGAGGGAGATATGGCCGAAATACGAAAATGACGCAATGTTGTCCGAATTTTGTTGTGCAGCGTGTGAGATACACGTGCCGGAAGTGGCTGCGCATGAAGGCGCGTGAGGGCGCATGAGGGGCCTATTTTTCTCCAAAATTTCCAATTTTGTCCCTACTTTAATGCCCCTCAACCCTATATAAAAATATTTGAGGTTAGGTTTACCAAAAACATGTGTTTTCTGCAGAAACCTAGGCCGTTTGCTGTGAAATTATACCGTCGAAGAGATAAACCAACAAGGTGAGACTCCTATACTCCAAATCCTATTTTTTATTCTCTTATGAGAGACTTCTATTGCATGAGACATATTATGTGAAGTTTTTGTACGTAGACTCTTGTTATTCTCTTACGTGAAATCATGTTGTATATATGAAATATATTTTTTTAGAAAATATATGTTGTTGGCATTTTAACTGTTACATTTATAAAATTCGTATGGCCATATTGTTGTACCTATTTGTTGTTGGCCGAGGGCAAAAGTCGGATATCCCCCGAGAAGCGCTATGCGTGCGCCATCGAGAAAGCTCTCGTGAGGAGGACCGTGAGTCTAAGAAACAACAGATGTGGTGCTTACATGAGTTCTATGAGGTTGGGCCGAAGTGACATGGTTAGGGACCTCCCGAGAGGCGCTATGCGTGCGCCATTGAGAAAGCTCTCGTTGGAGGAGGCTGACGTGTTCACGAGGCACTTCAGAGTAGTTCTCGTTGTCTTCTCATACATTTTATACCTGATCATGCATCAATATAAACAGTTTTTAGAGTTTCTTACTAGAAGATTCATCTTCTAATTGGACTATGTCCTTGGAATATTCAAACGTTCCAGGTTCGATGAGCGGCTCTAAAGGAAAGGAGGTAGCTGAAGAATTAGCTTAAATTACTATCTGTAGCATGATTAGCATATTTTTGTTTATGTGTGAACCTATGTAATTTTGGATATGTTTAAGATGTTCAGTTATCACTTGATGATGTCCATGTAATATATTTTGTAGACGTCTTAAACAATTTTATGATAAATAAAGTATTATGGTTGTGAACTATATCAGGTTCGATCTAGCTTCCACATTCAAGATTTTAACGCCTGTCTTAGCTATTCGATTATTGGGTTTGTTAAGCTGAGAAGGTGAAAATTAGGGTTTTTGGAATATTGTGTGATGTATTAAAGCTATTGTGATATAAAAAATTTTTATATTCCCGAAATCCTAAGTTATAACACGCTTGAGAAATTTGGGGTGTTGCAGTTGGTATCAAAGCGAACCTAAGGAAAAGTTTGCATGTGGCTAGATAAGTAAAACCACTGTAAGTTTTGGGAATTAGGTTAGGATTTTTGAAATATTTAGTGGCATACTCTTGTTGCTTATTCAAATTGAATTGTGCCATGTCGTGATGAATTATTAGATCACCCTGTCTTTTTGCTAGATGGTGAATACAAGAAGGAACAGGCGCAAGAGAGGCAATGGCGAAGAAAGTAACACTAATCCGCACCCAGGAGGTGGTGTGTAAGGTCAAAGAGATGCACGAGCTGACCTCAGTGAATGCCAGATTGATAGGATCGAGAGAATCCTAGAAGGCATAGCTGGGCAAATTTTGGAGTTGCAGCCCAAGCAAGAGTAGATGCTTTGGAGAGGTATCTACGACAAAACCAACCAGTGTTTCGAGGAAAATCGGCAGATGACCCCGTAATCAGTGAATACTGGTTGGACCAGACCGAGAAGGTCTTACAAAGATTGAGAATCTTGAATGAGGACAAGGTCGAGTGTGCGACCTATATGCTGGAAGAGGAAGCTTCCCAATGGTGGAGGTCTATGTAGCGAGCGATACCTAACCGGACAGGATCTCAAGGGTCAACAACAGATGTAGAATTGGGGGAGGCACCCCAGATGTCGTGGGAACGGTTTAAGGAACTGTTTAATGGGAAATTCTTTCCTACTTGCTGGAAGTTGGCTAGAGCTCGAGAGTTTATGAACTTACGCCAAATGCCAAATATGTTTGTGGCCCAATACGAGGTTGAATTTTTGAGATTAATCAAGTATATGCTGCTGTACAGGATGGATGATGTGGAGAAGGGACGGAAATTCTTACAAGGCTTGCGAATTGAATTTCAACAACTGATGAGCTTGGTCTACGTGGAGTCTTATGCGGATATAGTTTTCAAAGCTATGATGGCCGAGGAGAATATGACGCAGGTGGCAGAACTAAAGGCCACAACTGTTCAAACTGGAGGACAATCAGAGAAATCCCACTCAACTATGGGACCTTGGGATGGAAAGATCATGAAAAAGGGTAAGGCGTGATTTAAATGCAAGAAGAGGCACCCGAGCAGGAGGTGCGATGGTTAAAGCATTGTCTGTTACACCTGTGGACAACCCGGGCATACTTCTAGAAATTGCTCGAAGGGAATGGTCTAAGAAGGTAAAGCTATAGCAGCAACACTAGTGAGCGTGATCTGCTACAATTGCAACCAGCATGGGCACATCTCGAGGAATTGCCCGAAGAAGAAAGAGCTAGTGGTTAATTTTGTAAAAATTATGTTATAATTATACCTTTCTTTTGATCTTAAAAATGGCTTAAATTAGATATTAATATATATTTTATGGTTATATGTAAGTTTAAATTGAAAAATGAATGAAATGAAGTTCTAAAGTAAAATTTAAAAATAATAATAATAATATATAAAATTATATATAATACATATACATCATTATATGCGTGCATGTAATATATATATAATATAATCTAATATATATATATGTGCCATGTGTAATACATATATATATAATATATAATTTATTAATAACATTAAATTATTTTTTTTTGTAGGCATGAAGAATTCAAGCTTATGAAGAATTCAAGCTCATTAAAAATTAAAGTCCATGAAAAATTAAAATCCATGAAGAATTAAGGTCCAATTTGAGCAACCCATGGAAGATATCATTTGAAGAAGGCCCAAACATTATTTTTAATCCTAATGAAGATCAAAAACCCAATTATAGAAATCTATTTTTATTTTTTTTAATGTGAGTGCTTTATTATGTGTGTTTTTTAGTTAAAATCCATTTAACTATTAGGTGTGTATTATAACTAAAATCCATTTAACTTTATGAGTGCTTTATTAGGTATGTATTTTAGTTAAAATCCATTTAATATTAGGTGTGTATTATAGCTAAAATCCATTTAACTTTAAGTGTGTGAGTGCCCATTAGATATAATTCTGTCTAGTTGAATAATTGAAATTGTGTGGTTTGTATTGCATCTCGTGGCCTATAAATAGCTCACTTGATTGCATCTGTAAGTGTGATTATTATTCTTGAATCAAAGTTTAGTTGTTTCCTTAGAATTATCTCTTTGAGAATTGTTTTTGTTCTCTCTTATTTTCTCTATTGTGTTCTCTTGTGATCTTACTTCCTTTCTTTCTTCTTTTAAATTCTTATGTTATTTAATGTTACTTTATTATTCACCGCCTAAATGACCGGTTAGTTTATGCCTTTAAATTTCTGCAATTTTAATTCTTGTCTTTTAATTATCCACCGCCTAAATGGCCGGTTAGTTTCTGTTATTTTAATTCCTGTCATTTAAATTCTGTTATTTAAATTACGTCATTTAAATTCCTATCAATTAACTTTCAAATGAAAATGAGTAGCAAAATCTAATCTTGGGTTAAGGCAAGGACAGTGTCCAATGCCAATGATTCCCAAAGAAAACTGCGCAAAACAACACATCTGCTAGGTACTGGGGATTTATAGGAAATTCATTTCGATCCTTACCTGATCTGAAACTTAGCTTCACCATCTAAATCCATATACAAGTAGCAATCTCACAATCTCAATACACTAGCGCTCAACAACATATGCATTCACACACATGAATACAAAGAGGAATACATATATACATATAGGAGAATATACAACAAACACATTTTGGACAACAACGCTAGTTGCCACTTCATCCTCCCAAAGCCATCCCTACTTGCATCTGGACTCACAACATCTACAACATGAGGTAAAACCTCATGAGTTATAAAGACTCAGTAAGGGTGTAAATGAATGTAAACAGGATAATATATGAGATGCAATAACAAGTATGTATGCATGACTGGCCAGGCTTCACTGCCCTCCGAACCCACCCGTTCGAGGTAATTGCCTCCCATTTTACCCCTAGCATGCATCTAGTCTCTTCCATGGCCATAGGACTCCACTAGACCACCTATAGAACATGCACAAGCAGTAATTGCACACAACATATATTTACTATTTTTACCAAACATTTGCAAGGCTACCACCACTAGGGTCATCCCCTTCCTGGCTTGAAGCCTCTCTCAACCATGAGTGAGAATGCCCGCTTGCACTCTAAGCTCTTCTAGGATCATTGCCTCCTCAGTTGAACCTAAATGCAATCACACCAGAAACCCCACATCTTTATCGATAACGATTAAATTACTTTACAATTTTACTTTTCCCTTATTTATGTTCCATGCATTCATATAGCTCACGCATGAGTTAGGGCCTCGTTTAACCAACCAACCAATAATTCGTTAGCCAAAAGAATGCTCATTTTACTCGTATCTGTACAAAAAGTGTAATGAGCCAAAAATACAAAAAATGGGGTGAGAGTAAGTCTATTCTAGATCAAGGACCCAAGAAACTTGTCCTCCCATGCAAGGGCCCCCTCTTTGAAATCCAAGTTTGTAAATTTGATATTTGCCAAAACATCTATTGCCTTTAACCCCTAGGGAGCTCCGTGATCAACTAATGTCTCGACTCTGGTGTGTATGAGCCCCATAGGCCAAATGGCTTTGCGAGATCCTTCACCTCCTCACTCAAAAATGCCTTCAGAGTTATGGGATCAGGATCCCCATATTCCTACTAGTTGCAGATGCCCATAATCTTGTCACTTGAAAAGATAACTTTAGAAAAATTAGTGTTTAGACTAGTTATCTCAAGTACCTGTGGGCCAAATGAAACCCATACTTAGTAAAGGCCGAGGTATACCTTTTTCCTCCTCGTGGAACACGCGAGACAACCAATATTCCCTAAGTGTCACAGCCTTGATAGCCTCAATGCTTATTCCCCTAAGCTGATCAGACAACTCCTCAATCCACCTTATCTCCTCCTAAAATTGGGAGCGGGCGCTATCTCTCTCTTGCAAAGCCTACTCAAGCTCGGTAGATAGGGTAGGGTTGGCCCCCATAAGCGCCACCACGATCTCCCTATGCCACTTAACATCATTCTTTAAGGAGTCTTTTTTTTTTTTTTTACCCCTTTGGCTTCGTGTTCGAGCCGAAGAGCTTACTTCTTATACTCTTTGAGGTCCCAAACCTCATGCTCCAAGCGCCTCATCTCATCTCTCTAATGAAGGGGTTAAAAAATCATCCAGGCTCTATCTGTCTCGGCCTTACCTACGTCCACCCGGGCATTTTTCGTGGCCATTACCTAGTGCTATATTCCCTGCCAAGTGAAAACCCAAATATTAGCCCCAATAAATGTAAGGGAAGCATTAAAAATAAATTTGAAATCTTTCATACCTCGACCAAATATTGTTTTTCCATATCCAGTTAGCTACTAGTGCTCCCTGTATACCTAGCCTCATCGCGTGACATTATCAAGGTGTACATAAGCCTCATCGCAATGTTCAGTTCGAAAATAGAATCAATGTCCAAGAGACCCAAGTGAGCCAAAAATTCTCACCCACTCAGGTCCTAGCCCCCTGTTAGCACCACTCCTTGGTGGATTGGGCCTAAGTTAGAAAATAAGGACGGATGAGCCCTAGTCTCTGAAGCCAACTCCTTTCACCTAGGCCACCTGGTCGGCTGTGAAAAAGGTAAATTATTGACGGTCTGATTTCAGCCATGGAGCCTCTCCAATATAGCTAAAGTCTCAGCCTTTTCTTTTGCTTCCCATTTAGCTTGGTCAGTCGCTATAATTGCTTGAGCCCTTGAACTTAGTGAAGATGACGGTGGAATCTCCCATTCATCAATAATCCTGCTAATGGGTGGAGGAGATGGTAGAAGGTCTATCAAAGGAAAATAAAAAAAATCATCTAAAAGTGGGTCCATGGAAGTTCCTTCCAAGTTAGGCCCCACACCATCCATTCTAGCTCTCTTTCTCCCCTAGGCTTACAGAATCTCTTTCCCTTTAGCTTCTCCTGATAAATGAAGGGCATAAGTAGTCTACAACTGAGTCCTCTAAAGGGCCTCCTACATCCGTTGTTCCAATTATCGCTGCCTGCTCCATGCAATCCACTCAAGCCACCTCATATCTGCACATTTAAAAACAATCGAATCATTAGTGCAATTGTCAAAATGTTGATATCAAAAGTAGCAAAATACAAAATAAAAAAGATAAGGGTCAGGGTGAGCACCCCTAGGGTTTAACTCCCTTTCACACCCAATTTCCTCTTCTCTGGCAGCATCCGAGTCCCTCGTAATATTCACCTCTTTGTCACTGCCCTCATCATACTCACTTTTTTCCTCTTTGATATCATCCGACAAAGAGGATGATGAGGATGTGACCACCTAAGATCCAACTGACTCTGAAGGGCTAGCATCATCGCCCCCTTCAACAACCATCTATTATACCTCAATAAGGCATGTGCCATCTATTAGATTCAACAAAACTACTTGACCCCATTTGACCAGTTTATTTATCTCATATTGGTGGTCCTTCACCAAAGAATCAACATATGACCAATCAAATATCGTGCTCCTTATCCTCTCAGTGTGCTAATACTGCTAAGACCTCTAACATCCTACAAGCAGTGTAACCACTAACCATCTAGTCTCAAAATCATCTATTTTTTGTTGTTCACCCTTATATAATTTAATCTTATAATGCGTCCTTTGCAAGGACACAAATTCTTTCACCCCTCTTATAGTGCGAGCGTGATAAAAGCAGTGTAATAAGGATGTGGTGGGTTCCACCCCCATTCCTTACACAAAAAAAAAAGTCCTGTTAGCACAGCCCAACCATTTAGATGCAACTAGGCCAACACTAATGTTTCCTTCCTCAAAAATTGCATCCTAAAAGGGTGCAATGGAAGCCTAAGTCCCACTCGTAGTCTATCTAAATGTATCGCTATCGATCCCCCCTCCCTCAAACAACGCAAACAATTCGTTCCTTTTTCGTATGAGCCCTCGGGTTCCATAAATCAAGAATACAGTAAGCTCGAGCAATATCATCCTTGAAGAGATGGAAATATCAGTAGGGGTTTCTCAAAAGCCATTTTTATCTCGAAAGAGTTAAGTTTTTGGTGAGTAGAGTCTTTCGAAGAATTAGAAACTCCGAGGGCCAAGAGTAGGGAAAGGATCTCCAGGATGATCGAAAGTCTTCGGGAAGCTTTGGGTGACTCTGACTCTTTGGGGGAAAATGTTGACCATTAGGGACCGCTTATTATTTATAGTCTAAGCCTTTAATAGACCAATCGTTATGAATCCCTCAAAGACTCTACCTCAATGAGTCATCAAGCACCCACATTTTTATACTCTTCCCTTCACCTTTCATCCCAAGGCAAGAGTGGGGAGCTATTGTTGTGGGGTCCCCCGAGAATGGCTTGGCCTCATCCATTTTGCATGTTCAGAGATGCCTTTCAGGTTTCCTAGACCAAAGCCATCCAGTGGCCCTGAAGCCCTCTTTGAGACCACCTAAGGATAACCATCGGAGCTTTTCCCTGAAGACATCTCTAGTCCCTCCAACCTCTCTGCATGCGCTTCCTGATACATCTCCTGGACCCATCCATGGGCCTCGCACATTCATCTATAAATTTCTAGCTCTTCGAAGGCAGTAGGACCTTTTTTCGGGGATATCATTTCGACTCTGTTGAGTGTAGATTTTGATGATTGATGATTGGCATGTGTGAATGTGAATGCTCATTTATATTTTATGTACTAACAAAGCATGAAGCTTTCATAAGGCTTACAAAGCTATTCTCTAGTGATTTCATGACACAGCTTATATATGGAAACTTCTTATATTGATATAGAGATTTCATTATATATGGAAACAAGTTTTTAGAGAGCTTTCTAGAAATTTGAGTATTTGAGCTATGTATGGAAAGTTCTTCTTGAAATGGAAAGTTTAGAAGATATATATATATGGAATCATTGTTCATATATGGGAAGTCCAAAAGATCTACATGGAAATTTTTGAGGAGATTGGAGTAGTCCACTATATGAAGTTGCCATATATGAAACTTGGCGACATGGCATTGTTAACATGGCATTTTGATGACATGGAAATCACGTGG
Source organism: Diospyros lotus (assembly GCF_014633365.1). NCBI lineage: Eukaryota > Viridiplantae > Streptophyta > Magnoliopsida > Ericales > Ebenaceae > Diospyros > Diospyros lotus. The sequence continues at coordinate 12,077,882 of NC_068347.1, forward strand.
AGCACACTCATCAAGGCTACATCATCTCGTTGGTCTAGATATGGTAAGAGAATCATGGAGTAAATTTAAAGGTTCCTAGAAGCTCCTCTACTCAGTTAAATATGGAAGAAGTTTTTGAATTGCATTCAAATGGAGAAGTTAAAGATTCAGCATTACTGTTCAACATTAATGGAGGAAATTAAGGTTTGAAAATTAAACCTTGATTGATATTACTTTCCTTTATTGCTGATTCTCTCTCATTAAAAGGATATGGAGACTCAGATCATGGAATCAAGTATCCTACTCATTATGGCTAATTGATATCTTCATTATGGGAGAATATTCAAAGGATATCTTGCATATATTCAGCTACACAAATTGATTCTCTACTTGTCAACATTTTTTAGTATGGAAACTTGATCAATTATGAGCTTTTGAAGTTATAATTGATATCTTCATTGTTGGACAAATTTGCTTCATTATTTGAGAATATTTGGTTGGATTTTACACCATTTGGAGGTTTAAATTCAAATTTCAAATTAGCTATGCTTGTTATGGAAGCTAAGGGGCCAATTGCACAATCAAAGGAGTTTGAAGATCAACTAGAAGTCAGAATTGATCATTTCTTATTTAATTTCGATTTTGCAAGAATTATGAAAGGTTTTGATGATATTTTAATCCTTAAAATCAGCCATGCATTAGTGGATTGATTTGCTCATTCAAGGCTGATTGGAGATCAATAAAAGTCAAAGGTCTTGAAGATCAATCAAGTTAGCTGATTATGGAAGGTAAATCAAGAATTCAATATGAAGGGTTGAGATTGGCTTGAAAACTTGACACATGGAGGGCTAAGATTGATCAAGGAAAGTCTTCTCTAACACTATATAAAAGGGTCTCTTGAAGGTTTTGGAACAACTTTTGGAAGCCCTATTATTTTCTACATTATCAGCCAAGATTTTCATTCTCTCTAGATCTTTCTCTTCCTCTATCTTCTTGAGAGAAAACTAAGAGAGTTCTCTATGCTTCATTGTATTATTTTTGAGAGAACCCTATTTCTCAATCTTTACTATTCTTGTATCTTGTAAAGAGCATACAAAAATCCAAACTAGTGAGTGGGAGACTCCAGAAGTAGTTTGGTGGTGGTGAAGCCAAGTGAAGGCTTTGGTGGTTGTAACAAAAGTTTCATATAGTGGATTTGGTTGAAAATCCCAAGGAAGGAAATCCTTAGGTAGTGGATGTAAGCCATAAGGGCCGAACCACTATACATCGCTGTGTTCTTCTTCTCTTCACTCTTACTTATTCTTGCTTGATTATACTTGTTTGTTTTTGGTCTTGTGCTATCTAAAGTGGATTTTGATTATATTCTGATTTGAATTGATCATTCTTTATACTCATTAAATATTCCATTTGGTTTATTTAAAGACTTGTTATTACGTGCATTCAAATCACTTGTTTTCACCAAGTTGTAATTTGAAGAGTATATTGGACCAAAGCACATACTAGCACAGCTAGCGGATATCATATTATCCATCTAGTATTTAAGTGCTCCCGTACTCTCAACTACAATTTTGGTTGGTATTAAATTTGTTTTCTCATATATATACGTGCATAAGTTTTGCATTAGAGTTTTAAAAGGTGTCAATTCACCCCCCTCTTGACTAGGTTAGAACTCAACAGACTCGACCCTTTTTGTCTAGAACACCCTCTTCGGGACATACGAAAGACACCGCATACATACATATATTTGACACTTATACAATTCTCATACTTCTCAGACTATTATCTGACTTAGGCATCAGAGGGCCCGTGTACCTTTCTAACGTCCTTTGTGCTAGTAGGCTAAGGCAACAAAGTGCTCCCCGAAGGCTCATCACCTAGAAAACCCATAGGCGCATCCCTTTTGTCATCGCCCCAAAGACCCCATTTGGGTAGGTCTTCTTGAAGGCCCCGAAGACCCCATCCGAGTAGGTCATCTTGAAGGTCCCAAAGACCCCAATTGGGCTCTAGTTGTTTTTTCCTTTTAGGACTACAACTCCAACTTGATTTAGACCCTCAGCTTCGGTGAAAGACTCGGCTTTGGCTGATCCCAAGATAAATAAATTTAATTATTGTATTTTTGGTAACAACACTTAGTATATGTGAGTAAAGATCAAATATACTCGACTAAACAGGCTTTGTATTCGAGTAGATAATACAAGTTTTTGGAAATACAAAATTAATCGAGTATTTAGTTTTGTAATCTAGTAATGATTCATTTGTACTCAAGTAAATTTGTTTTTGTAATTGAGTATGTATCCTCCAGAAATTTGTCAAGTCTCTAGATCATTTTTGTAATCAAGTACTTGGCATGTTAATCCAGTAATGAATCAAGAGTACTCAAGTAAATCTTTCTTTTAATCGAGTAGATATCGAACAATAATATGCCAAGTCTCTGGACCATTAATTTAATCAATTACTGTTATACACAATTCCCGCATCACTTCTTATGGGCTAGACTCAGTCCAATGGGCTGGCCCAATCGCCCGGAGTCTAGAAGGTCTTGGTAACCTCGTCGAAGAAAGCCCATACACCATCGAAATTCGAAGCTCATAAAGAGAGCTCCTTGCGAGCTTCCGGTGAAGCCCCTAGTGAGATCTCAGCAACCGACTAATGAGCTCCCAGTAAAACCCTTAGTTTGCTGGATCATCCAGATCGCTAGCCTAAAAACCTCCAGCTCGTGTAAATGACAAAGATGTTGAGAAGTTAGAGGTAGGGTCCATTTTCTTTATCTGCAACAGCCCATGCCCCTCATAATGAGGATCCCACTTCCAGTTTTTGTACAGATGATAAGGACTATTTGTCCCTCGTTATATCATCTTTATATTTCTATATGTTATTCGAATTGTAAAGGCCCCTCATTATAAATAGGGATCAGAGATATCATGATGGGTACAGGGAAAATAATCAGACATCGCCATTCTGAAAGAATAATCAGAGCGCGGTCATGGAGTAGGCATCGTTCTGGCCGAACCACGTGAAAATTGCTTGTGTTGACTCATATCTGGGATCTTTTTTTTCTTCTTCTTGGCATTTTCGGACTCACTCACCGCGGCCCAAAACAAATCACGGTAGGCTGAAATTAAACGTTGACATTTTGGCACTAGAGGAAGGAATACTCGAAGTTCCGAGGTGGTGGTCGACCCATCGAAAAATTAGCGCAATCGACCACGAGATTGTCCACCAAATGGAGGGTCCATTGCTTCGACAATGGATATCCCTTTACCACCGCCAACCAGAGACGCCACCGGCATACCACCGCGATTTCCTGTTCAACCCACCCTCCAAATCGCCGGAACAGGGGCGATCCGGGACTGGCAACAATGCCAAGAGGCATTAGAGAATATAGTGATGCAGCTCGCTGATGCGGTCAGAATTCTGGCCCAAACTCAAGCGCGAGCTGCCCACGATCTGCAAGCTTCACCTCGAAGGATCAACCAACCACGAGAAGAGAGACCTCCGCCAGTAGAAGAGGATATCGGGGATAACTATCCATTCCCAAATCACCACTCTCCAGACCGAGAAAGAAGTAGGCGATCGCAGGCCCAGCAATCAGCAAGCTCGGACTCAATTGTGGAGGAATTATATCAAAGAGTTCAACAGCTGGAAGAACGACAAGGAGTCCACAGTCATAATAATGGCTATGGGGACAGAACACCATTCACCAGAGAGGTTGAACTTGAACCCCCCCCCCCGAGATTTAAAGTCCCAAGCATGCTGCAATACAATGGGAACGGTGACCCCTACGATTACCTGGATGCTTACAACGTACAAATGGATTTGTAGATAACCAGCTCACTGTTTAAAGGCAGAGTGTAATACCCAGGAATGATTTGAGGTCATAAGTAATATTTGATGAAGGGTACAAGTGGAATTATCAAAAGAATAAGGCTTTAGGACACACTGTTGCAGTCTTAAAAGACCGAAGTGGCTCGAGGGAGTACCCCGGACCCTAGACAAATAAGGAAAATTGTATAATATCGATGAGAGATTTAAATTATGATTTTTAGTGGTGAAAGAGATTGGATCGGGAACAGTTTTCGGTACAGCTGTCAACCAGACTGAGAAAACTGAATCAACGTAGGAGACGTCCAGAAGGTCAAAGAAGTGCGTCAATGACTAGTATTTAACGTGTAGAACAACCCTTAAGCAATTTCAGGTTGAATTAAATGGATTTAAGGTCAATTTGACCAGCCAGGCCTAAGCGCAATTTTCTAATTTTGCCCGAAGGAGGTCAAAACGGTAATCTTTCAGGAGTCTTGAGGGTCAAATGAGATGTACTAAACTTGTGGAACTTAGAGGTATATTTGGATTTAGCAGGGGAGTTGTAAAAAGGGCAGAATTATCATTTGAAGAAAACAGGGGTCAAAATGCAAAAAATGGAAAATGGCATAGTGTGAACGCGAAGGGATTTTGGCCGCCGCACTGCCACCACACGTGGAGGCCATTTCCGATGATGGGACGGCCGAGGCTTGCTTGGGGAAGGTTGTATACGGCCAGGAGAACACTTGGGGACCAAGCTTGGCCGTTGATTGGCCGTGAGATGATCAAAATTTTAGTATAAATAGGGCCGAGGGTTTCGAGCTTTTAAAGCAAAAATCGACTGAGTTTTTGAATGATTTTGAGCGAGTGATTAAGGGGCTTTTGGTCGTGAGGCATCAAGGATCACTTTGGGCTCGATTTGAAGCATTTTGGTGTATGTTTGAGGGCTATTCGAAATCGGCCGAGGGTTAGAGGCCGTCCGCCAAGCCGGACCTGTAAATCGATTTTTGAAGGCCTTAACGGTGTTGTTTCGGCCTGATCTTGGTGCCATTAGGATCGATTATTTAAGAGCTTCAAGGGGGTACCAGTTTTGCAGCCATCAGAGCAATCGCCGGTGACCGGACTTTTGGAGAAGACGGTGGCGCGTGCAACCACGCGCCAGCCTTCACCCTCACACACGCACCAAGCGCGTGAGGGCGCGTGAGAAAGGGTATTTTCGTAATTCCAACTTCAGTATTTTTATTTAATTATTTTAGGAATTATGGTGTTGAAATATTTGGAAAAATAGTTTAGGAAACAATTATTTTGGAATTATCAAGGTGAAAAATGGGAGAAAATAGAGGAAATTATGAAATAATTGAGAAAAATGGATTTTAATGTTTTCTTAATTAAATATGGTGCTTAGGAAGTATTATGGTTTGAGGTTGCCTATAAGTTCAAGTATCTAGGATTTGGCACCCAATCGAGGTGTGGCACGTTTTTCGAGGCCAAATCCAGACTTTTCCGAATTGAGGTGAGTGGTTTGATTCTAGCCTTACCTTGACTCGAAAGTGTTTTTAAGTGCTTTTGGTGAGTTCTTGTGAGTAATTATACCCTCATAGACTTAGCTTATTTTACAAGGCTTTTACTTACGTTCGTTGTGTCGATATTCACTACATTGCATTAACTGTTTATTTTGAAAATGTTGGTGCATGGCGTGTAAATTTTCATATCATGTGGGGTCAAGTTTAATTGCATTGTTGGGTCCGTATGGGGCGGTATGGGGTTTACTTGAGATTGGGACAATGTTAATCCAGGTGAACGGGTGTCACACTGGGGCACTCGAGGGAATAACGTTAAACCAGGTGAACGGGTGTCACGACGGTGCACTCGAGGGATTAACGTTGGACCAGGTGAACGTGTGCCACAGTGGGACATTCGAGGGATTAAGCATGTCAGGGTGATATCTCGAGTTGGACGTGTCCTGCATGTTGTCATATAGTATGCCATGCTCGTATGTCTTTCATGCATTGTATAACTGTTTCATACCTTCACTTAGATGGTTTATCATCTAACATAGGTTATGCCCCTGGAACATTCAACGTTCCAATCAGGGACAGCAGCGAGGTCGAGGACACGACCGATGAGCCAGTGGTGTTTGTTTGATAGTTGTTGTTGTTGTATTATTTTGGAAGCATTGATGTTATATATCGCTTGACGATGTTGTAATAATTAGTATTGATGTTGTATTCATATGACGGTATGGGAACATTTTGTGTGTAACACATGATAGGCCACGTCATTTTGATTAATTAAGTATTCCGCTGTGTTTATATTGTCTCGTTCGGTTAAGATTTGTTATTGTTAACTAAACGAGTAAGACTGGAACTCTCGGGGTATATATCTGCATGTGGAGATTGTTCTTAAGATCACCGCGGGTGTCGGCTGTAGTTTTACAATGAGTGTTTCATCTGCATGTGAAGATTGTGCTCACAGGCGCCGCGAGTAACAGACTTGGAAAAAAAAAAAAAAAAGAAACCCCGAGAATTTTCTTATAGTGACAGGCCTGTATAGGGCAGGGTGTTACAATTGGTATCAGAGCCCTAGGTTAAAACCCCAGGATGGTAAAGCTAAGTTGTTGAACTTAGCATGGTTAGAACTATTGAATGAGAACTTAGAATGGGATTATGGATTCTAGGAGACATTCGGAACATAGTCGAAAATGGTATGGAGACTCTAGAAAGGTGAAATTTGAGGTTTTCAATTTGAATATACTTTCAGCGTCAAGGGGAGACAAACAAGTTCTATTCACATCTTTTGGAAATTAGGAAGCTAGTGAAGAGGGTCGTCGAAATGAAAGAGATATATGATCCAAAACCTTTGAGGAAGAAATACTTTGGAGATTTCGGTACAACTTGAAGTATAGTATAAAATCTCTTTCGGAAGAATCTTAGTGAATTGTCTTAATACCCTCCTGATTGGGACATGTTAAATGATGGTGATGTCATGCCTTAACAAAGATAAGTGAAGTGATGGAGGTTATTAGGAGAACCTGACGAGGGCGTGAGAAAAAGGAACGACTTGAAGATCTTAAGGTTAAGTTGGATATCCGAATTGAGGACCTAAGAAGAACGGATTCAGTTAGGGCTAACTAATGAAAATCCCGAATGGAGACTTAAGGGGAAGCGAACTAGTAGATCAAAAAGACAAAATCCCTACTTGGAGATTTGGGGGTTTGTCGGTTGAGGTCTTTGAAATTATTAATTGGAGAATACTAGATTTTGCTAAGTGATGGAACGTTGAATCGGGAGTTAGCATCCAACAATATGGGTCGTATGTAAGGTTGGTTCGATAAACCATAACTGAGGATTCATAAGATTTGGAAACTATAAATTGGAGATCATTAGTCAAAATCCTTTACACTAAATGTTGGGATATCTGGTGATTAATAAGAGTAAGCGAGTTGGGATGTTTAGTTTGATATGATATAATCTGATGATAAATTAGGTTTGTGAATAGATGATATGAAGAATCGAGGGTAAGAATGACTTGATATAAATCTCGAGAAACGATCTGCAGAAAGCAACCTAGAATGATTCGATAAGAGCTTGAGAATAAAAAAAAAAAAATTTTGAGTTAGGAATCTAAAATTGTGGATAGGGATACTGAGACAAAGGATCCAAGATTGAGGACAAAGGAAATAAGGAAAGATTGCTATAAGGAAACGGTGTGTGTTGGTTATTCAAGGGTAATGAGAGTCAGGTATAGCTTTGAGACTTATGGAAGTTTTAAATAGAAGGAATAATTGTATCGAGGACATTATAAAGTACTCTAGGTAGAATTTTCCTTTTGAATGAAATCTTAGAATGTAATCTCAATCTAATTTCCTTATTAATGGTCACTACTAGACAATGAGGGATCGATTGTAAACCAACCATAGTTAGGATCAAGGTACAACCGGAAGTTATTAGGATGTAAAACGTAAAGTTTGCATGTTTCGAGGATTAGAATTTTCCCTTGGAAGTTGAAAGAATCTTTTGGCTTATAGAGAATTTGCAAAATGGAACCTTGATGATTTTGAGATTGTAAATAATATAGGGAACAACGATAGATTAGAAATTTGTGATTTAAAACGAACCTTGGAAATTAGAAAAATCTTGGGATAAGGGAATTATGCGTATGACTATTGAGGTTGCTAAAAGAAAATTTACGTGTACCGTATATACTTGGAGATAAAATGGTATTTCAACCTATGGAGACGATTATATTTTAAGATGATTATATTTTAAGCTTGAAATGACTCTAGCCGATTTAAGAAGATTCAAACTCAAAGAAAATAGTTAGCATAACGATGATTATCAAGGACTGAGGGGTAGTCATAAAAGTCTTGGTTTGAGTTTTAAGGCACCAAGCAATGAGATAGGCTTGCTAAAGCTTGATTAAGCTCGTAAAAGATATCTTGGGATTTGATTAGGTCTTAGCAAAATTGAAGTTGGTCCTAATAGATTCAAAGAAATAGGAATGATTGACATAATGACCTGTATAGTGAGTGTTAGTTGAAAGTCAATCGTGGAATAAACACATAAGGAGAATGAAATTTCTAAGCCAATCTTGTGATAGATTAAGCATATGGCAGTGACGAGAATATGGTTGAACGATCTAGTATAAGTTTAGAAAATGATAAACTGGAAATACAATTGATGTTGGAGTGTTTGATAAATTATGAACGTCTGCAAGAGAAGCAACAAGAGCGCGAGGTTCCGTCACATGCATAACAAATTTGGAAAGTAAAAAAGATTAAATTGTGAGAAAGAAATCCGAAGTCTTAGGAATGGTTAGGATAAGGGTGCTCGATACGATTGAGTGTTACTCTGGAAAAGAACATTAGGAATCCAAAAGATCAGGGAGTTGGATTAGTACCAATAGAACCATTGTAGCTCTCAGAGATGGAATGAGGAATTCTAGCATAACGATAACCCCATTGGTGTTGGTCTGTAACAATGGATCTGAGCCTAGGGACCAAGGCAGAGGACTGGTGGTTGGCTCGCGGTTTGGGGTGTGATACCTACGAGTCGGTGCAACACAGTGAACTGTGGAGACGGTCAGGTGCCAAAGTTTGGGCGACATTGAGGATGTTATGTATGGTTTAGAGTCCAAGTTCCAAGGGACCAGAGCATCGTGGAAGGATCCCTAAATCATTATGGAAAGGTTGAAGGATTGGAAGATGACCTAAGCAGGTTAATTGCTATGTGGATTATGGTAGTTGATAATCAAAAAAAGAATCGAAAGAAGAAAAAGTAATCTCGAGTGACGAAACAATGTTTGGCAAGCTGTTAACAGAGATTTGTAAAGGATTCTTCTAGGATAATTACGTTCATGACAGAAATTCGTGAAGTAAGGTTACTAAGAAGTGATGAATACACTCGGGAAATTCAGGAGTTGTGGTGAAAAAGTAATATTGCTCCTAGGTCGAGGTAGCTCCTAACTAGGAATGGAGTAATCCTTGGTATAAACATGTGCCGTGAAATTTCTTAGGAAAAAAAAAATATGTTTCCTGATTAAGCAGAGGTGGGACGATTGTTTTCTAGATATAGTTTTGGGAGGAATTTAATTATTGTTATCGACTTGGCTCTTGGTTTAGTGTATTTAATATTACACACCTTAGTAATTGTTAGCAATTGGCTCCGATTTAGTTATTTCGAACCTTGCCTTTGGTAATATATAAAGGTTGGAGCAATGGTAAGTATACCTAGGTACCCTTGGGAACATGAGTAGACAGATTGAAAGAGACAAAATTAACATAAAGATATGGCAAGTTAAAAGTCGATAAGTAAACAAAAGTGTTTTTCTTTTCAAGAGAAGTGTTATAAGTTGAGGAAACATATAGTGAGTTGTTATAAAGGAAGACGTGAGTTTTTAGTTCCACTATGGAAATTTTATTTGGATTGTAAGATAGTAGGCTAAGCTATTAAAGTTTTGCTAAGTGTTGCCGAAAAATCCAATGAGAATCAAAAGTTGTCTCATAAGATTTTCCTTTAAAGAAGTTGTGTGAAAACTGGATCGGCTAAGAGGGACGAGATTAAATCTATCCTTAGGATCGAAGATGATCAAGGATCTTGTCTGACTTAATAGAGGAATTGTTTCTCATGTGGGAAGATAAAGGAAAACATCGCTTAGTTGATAGAGCAATTTGACAGTACTAGGTTGGATACCACAAATGATGTATGTGTCTAAGGTATAATTATGGAATGTTGTTTGTGAAAGTTGAATTGAAACAACGAGAGTGCTGCGTTGAGACAACTGGTTTGAATGATAGGTAGTGTTTGGAAGAGAGATAGTAATATGCCAGAGTGTTAGGTTATCGTAAGAAAAAAAAAATTGTGTTCTGGATAGACCTAAATTGATAATTTGCGTAACCAGCCGCAAGAGGTTAAGAGATTATCTCTAAAGTTAATGTGCAGTCATGACAGCTGAAGTAGTTCAATGTTATCAATTTCTGTGCTATCGTGGCAGCCGAGTTAAAGTTCAATGTTATCAATTTCTGTGTGATCGTGGCATATGCCTTAGTATAAGAATGTGTTGGGAGAATTATTAGTCAAATAAAAATAGGTTTTGAGGACTCAATTAGAAGTGATATTGGGTTTTATAAATAACTTTGGGATTCCTGTAGACGCTGGTATAAAACTACAACGGGATATTCTGGAAAGTAAGTAAGATGCTTGGTAAGCATGGATCACGTTAGGACATAAGTTATGAATGATTGCTAAGGACTAGAAATGGTATATAGGGCATTACACTTGGGAGTCACTAACACCGGTGGTGATACAATTATCGCGGATCAAATTTCGAGGACGAAATTTCTTAAGGGGGGAGAATGTAATACCCAGGAATGATTTGAGGTCATAAGTAATATTTGATGAAGGGTACAAGTGGAATTATCAAAAGAATAAGGCTTTAGGACACACTGTTGCAGTCTTAAAAGACCAAAGTGGCTCGAGGGAGTACCCCGGACCCTAGACAAATAAGGAAAATTGTATAATATCGACGAGAGATTTAAATTATGATTTTTAGTGGTGAAAGAGATTGGATCAGGAACAGTTTTCGGTACAGCTGTCAACCAGACTGAGAAAACTGAATCAACGTAGGAGACGTCCAGAAGGTCAACGAAGTGCGTCAAGGACTAGTATTTAACGTGTAGAACAACCCTTAAGCAATTTCAGGTTGAATTAAATGGATTTAAGGTCAATTTGACCAGCCGGGCCTAAGCGCAATTTTCTAATTTTGCCCGAGGGAGGTTAAAAAGGTAATCTTTCAGGAGTCTTGAGGGTCAAATGAGATGTACTAAACTTGTGGAACTTAGAGGTATATTTGGATTTATCAGGGGAGCTGTAAAAAGGGCAGAATTATCATTTGAAGAAAACAGGGGTCAAAATGCAAAAAATGGAAAATGGCATAGTGTGAACGCGAAGGGATTTCGGCCGCCGCACTGCCATCGCATGTGGAGGCCGTTTCCGGCGATGAGATGGCCGAGGCTTGCTTGGGGAAGGTTGTATACGGCCAGGAGAACACTTGGGGACCAAGCTTGGCCGTTGATTGGCCGTGAGATGATCGAAATTTTAGTATAAATAGGGCCGAGGGTTTTGAGCTTTTAAAGCAAAAATCGACTGAGTTTTTGAATGATTTTGAGCGAGTGATTAAGGGGCTTTTGGTCGTGAGGCATCAAGGATCACTTTGGGCTCGATTTGAAGCATTTTGGTGTATGTTTGAGGGCTATTCGAAATCGGCCGAGGGTTAGAGGCCGTCCGCCAAGCCGGACCTGTAAATCGATTTTTGAAGGCCTTAACGGTGTTGTTTCGGCCTGATTTTGGTGCCATTAGGATCGATTATTCAAGAGCTTCAAGGGGGTACCAGTTTTGCAGCCATCAGAGCAATCGCCGGTGACCGGACTTTTGGAGAAGACGGTGGCGCGTGCAACCACGCGCCAGCCTTCACCCTCACACACGCACCAAGCGCGTGAGGGCGCGTGAGAAAGGGTATTTTCGTAATTCCAACTTCAGTATTTTTATTTAATTATTTTAGGAATTATGGTGTTGAAATATTTGGAAAAATAGTTTAGGAAACAATTATTTTGGAATTATCAAGGTGAAAAATGGGAGAAAATAGAGGAAATTATGAAATAATTGAGAAAAATGGATTTTAATGTTTTCTTAATTAAATATGGTGCTTAGGAAGTATTGTGGTTTGAGGTTGCATATAAGTTCAAGTATCTAGGATTTGGCACCCAATCGAGGTGTGGCACGTTTTTCGAGGCGAAATCCAGACTTTTCCGAATTGAGGTGAGTGGTTTGATTCTATCCTTACCTTGACTTGAAAGTGTTTTTAAGTGATTTTGGTGAGTTCTTGTGAGTAATTATACCCTCATAGACTTAGCTTATTTTACAAGGCTTTTACTTACGTTCGTTGTGTCGATATTCACTACATTGCATTAACTGTTTATTTTTAAAATGTTGGTGCATGGCGTGTAAATTTTCATATCATGTGGGGTCAAGTTTAATTGCATCGTTGGGTCCATATGGGGCGGTATGGGGTTTACTTGAGATTGGGACAATGTTAATCCAGGTGAACGGGTGTCACACTGGGGCACTCGAGGGAATAACGTTAAACCAGGTGAACGGGTGTCACGACGGTGCACTCGAGGGATTAACGTTGGACCAGGTGAACGTGTGCCACAGTGGGACATTCGAGGGATTAAGCATGTCAGGGTGATATCTCGAGTTAGACGTGTCCTGCATGTTGTCATATAGTATGCCATGCTCGTATGTCTTTCATGCATTGTATAACTGTTTCATACCTTCACTTAGATGGTTTATCATCTAACATGGGTTATGCCCCTGGAACATTCAACGTTCCAGTCAGGGACAGCAGCGAGGTCGAGGACACGACCGATGAGCCAGTGGTGTTTGTTTGATAGTTGTTGTTGTTGTATTATTTTGGAAGCATTGATGTTATATATCGCTTGACGATGTTGTAATAATTAGTATTGATGTTGTATTCATATGACGGTATGGGAACATTTTGTGTGTAACACATGATAGGCCACGTCATTTTGATTAATTAAGTATTCCGCTGTGTTTATATTGTCTCGTTCGGTTAAGATTTTTTATTGTTAACTAAACGAGTAAGACTGGAACTCTCGGGGTATATATCTGCATGTGGAGATTGTTCTTAAGATCACCGCGGGTGTCGGCTGTAGTTTTACGACGAGTGTTTCATCTGCATGTGAAGATTGTGCTCACAGGCACCGCGAGTAACAGACTTGGAAAAAAAAAAAAAAAAGGAAACCCCGAGAATTTCCTTATAGTGACACGCTTGTATAGGGCGGGGTGTTACACAGAGCCTTCTCGGCGATCTTGGGTGATATTTCTCGAGCTTGGTTCAGGAGCCTTCTGCCTCGCAGCATCAGCAGCTGAGAGGAATGCCAAAAGAGATTCCTCAATCAATACAGGGCCCTAAGGAGGCAGCTCGCACCACCATGTCACCTTGCTACAGTGTTCCAGAAAGCAAATGAGCCCTTGAGGGATTATATTTCCAGATTCAGACGCGAGGTGAGCAACGTCGAGGATCCCTCCGATAAAAGTATCCTGACAGCGATCTCCACTGGCCTTCAAAAAGATGGGAAGCTCTATGAGAGCATCTACAGGATCTTAGTTAAAGAGCTAGGGGAATTCTATGAGCGAGCTTCCAAGGAGATCCGATGGGAAGACGCCTTTGGGTCAAAGAAACCCATCAGGCCGAAAGAAGAAGTTGGGGGCTCTAACTAGAATAAGAGAAGGAATAATGGAGACGTTGGAAGGGAAGCTTGGGTGGAGCACTCAAACAATGAAGTCTTCAAGCGAGCTCATAAGGCAGACAGAGATGAGCGACCTCCATGGTCGTGGCGCTTTGACAGCTACTGTGCCATGTCTGACCCCCAAGAAAGGATCTTCACCATGGAAAGAAACAAATGGGAGTTCGGGAAGCCCAACCCGCTGAGAACTCCGAACAAGTTCAGAAATAAGGAAAAATTCTGTGCGTATCACAATGAGGCGAGCCACAACACCTCTGAATGCTGAGCCTTAAGGGACGCCATTGAGGACCTAATAACAAGAGGTCGGTTGAAAGATTACATGATACGACCAACCAATCAACCAAGCCAACCACTATCACAGCAACCGCCCCTCTCAAATGATGAGCGCTCACCGGCTATGTGAACTATCTACACGATTCATGATTGGCCTCACTTCACGGGATCTTCCCATAAATCTCACAAGAAGTACGTGCGTGAAGCTAACCATATCTTGTTGGCAAGATCAGACGAGGAGCTGGCTCCCACAAAGCGAGCTAGGGGTGATCCGATTCCGAAAAAGATTGTGATCTTGGAAGAGGAAGCCAGAAACGTCTATTGGCCTCACAATGATGCACTCGTTATACGGGCCCAGATCGACAATTCTGAAGTGTGGAGGATAATGGTAGACACGGGCAGCTCGGTAACTATAATGTACAGAGCATGCTTCGATCAGATGGGTTTGGGACCAGAGCAATTGAGCTCGTCCCTAGAACCGCTCTATGGATTCACGAGTGATGCAGTGATCCCTATCATTTGGATTACTCTTCCCTTTACCATCGGGGATGCAAGTAGCCAGGCCACCACTTTGGCAGAGTTCCTAATTATAGACTGCCCTTTGGCATATAACGTCGTGCTCGGGAGGCCGGCAATGAACGACCTGGATCTGGTCACTTCAACCAGATCGCTAACAGTCAAATTCCCGACCCCCAATGGAGTAGGGTGTGTACGAGGCGAGCAACACCTCGTGAGATGTTGTTATGAAGATGCCCTAAAGATGAGGGACAAAGGAAAGAAAGTAAATGTCATCGTAAAACATAACCCATGATCGATCGACCAAGAGGGGGCTAATCACTATCTAGATCCCCACGAGGTCGACTGTGACAGGCCCACCGGTCCAGTAGAAGAGCTTGAAGATATCTCAGTCAGCAAGGCGGATAGAGAAAGGAGCCTCAAGCTAGGAAAAAATCTAGCTCCCGAGGTAAAATCCCAACTTATCGATTTTCCTTAAAGCTAACCTCGATGTATTTGCATGGAATCACGAGGATATGGTGGGAATAGCCCCGGAGGTTATGACGCACAGGCTTAACGTAGATCCTAGCTACAAGCCAGTGCGCCAGAATAGGAGGCCGATGACCCTAGAGCGTTATTCCACCCTCAAGGAAGAAGTGGACAAGCTCTTGGAAAATAAGTTCATTAAAGAGGCCCACTACCCGGTCTGGGTGGCTAACCCGGTCCTGGTGAAAAAGAAGAATGGGAAGTGGAGGACCTACATCAAATTTACTGATCTGAATAAGGCTTACCCTAAGGATAGCTTTCCTCTCACAAGAATCGATCAGCTCGTGGATGCAACAGCTGGTCACTAGCTCCTCAGTTTCATTGATGCCTATTCGGGCTACAATCAGATCCCCATAAACCCTACTGATCAAGAGGACACCTCGTTCATTACCGACTGGGGGCTTTATTGTTATAAGGTCATGCCTTTTGGGTTGAAGAATGATAGTGTGACCTACCAAAGGCTGGTCAATAAGATGTTTGAAGCGCTGATTGGAAGAACCATGGAAGTGTACATTGATGACATGCTAGTAAAATCTAAGCAAGTAACAGACCATGTCTCCAATCTGAAAGAAATGTTTGGAGTCCTCAGGAGCTATCAGATGAAGCTCAATCCACTCAAGTGCGTCTTTGGGGTAGCCCTTGGAAAATTTCTCGGGTTTATGGTAAATAACAGAGGCATCGAAGCCAATCCGGACAAAATAAAGGCTTTGCTCAACATGAGGTTGCCCGTAAGGAAGAAGGAGGTACAGAGCCTCAATGGACAGGTCGTGGCTCTGAGTCGTTTCATTTCTAAGGCAACTGATAAGTGTGCCCCATTCTTAGAACTCCTAAAAAAGGCACAAGACTTTAGATGGACAGAAGAATGCGAGTCTGTGTTCCAGCAGCTGAAGGAATATATGGGACGTGCCCCACTGCTCGCCAAACCTATGGAGGGAGAAAAGTTGACCTTATATTTGGGAGTATCCCAATAGGCTCTCAGTACAGCCCTCGTTCGGGGGGATGAAAGGGTGCAGCACCCCATATATTACGTCTCCAAAAGCTTGATCAATGTAGAAACAAGGTATGCACTAATTGAAAAACTGGCCTATTGTCTAATAATGGCATCAAGGAACCTACGACCTTACTTCCAAGCTTATGAGATCGAAGTCCTGACCAAGTACCTGCTGAAGCAAATCTTGTAAAAGCCGGACACCTCGGGTCACTTACAAAAGTGGTCTATCGAGCTCGCTCAGTTCGATATAAAGTATAAACCAAGGACGGCAATAAAGGGTTAGGCGTTAGCAGATTTCATTGTCGAGTTCACTGGACAAATTAACGAAGAAGTGGAGAACTTAAAAGGTCCATCCTGGGAATTATACGTCGACGGGTCATCAAGCGAACAAGGAGCGGGAGACAAGGTTATGTTAATAAGCCTAAAGGGTCACAAAATCCTTTGCGCCCTGAGATTCGGATTCCCAACCATCAATAACGAAGCCGAATACGAGGCCTTATCAGTAGGGCTCCGCCTGGCGAAGGAGGTACGAGCTAAATCCTTGGCAATTTTTAGTGACAATCAACTAGTTGTCAATCAAGTACGAGGAGACTATCAGGGCAGAGACACAAAGATGGTGGCATACTTACAAAAGGCACGCGAACTCTTAACCACTTTCAAAAAATATGAAATGTGCCAGATCCCCAGCTCCCAGAACTCTCATGCTGACGTCTTAGCTAGCTTGGTAATTGCCCAGGATGCGAAGCTCTTGGGAACCATACCTGTTGATTTCTTAACCACCCCTAGCACAGAACAACGAGCTGAAACGATGGCGATCATGGTGTCCCAAAACTCATGGATGATTCCCATTCTGGGTTATCTGCAAGATGGGAAATTTCCAGAAGACAAACTGGAAGCACGTTGGCTGCGAGCTCGAGAAGCTCGATATTGCATCAATGATGATAGACTGTATAGGAGGGGGTTCTTAGCCCCACTCTTGAGGTGCATCGACGGCACCGACTGCCAGACTGTGCTAAGAGAGATTCACGCAGGCCACTACGACAATCATACGGGGGCACTTTCACTGGCACAGAAGGCACTTCAGCAAGGGTTTTATTGGCCTACCATAAAGCAAGATGCCGTAGAGATAGTTAAAAAATGCAAGAAATGTCAAAGATTCACTAAAATTTTGTGACCTCAGCCAGCCTACCTATAGCAGATGAGCAGCCCATGACCCTTTGCTATTTGGGGCATAGACCTAATCGGGCCACTCCCAACAGCTCGCGGAGGGTGCAAGTATGCCATAGTAGTAGTTGACTACTTCACCAAATGGGCAGAAGCCAAAGAGCTCGCACAGATCACCAGCTCGAAGGTACAAACATTTACATGGGATAGTATCATCTGCAGGTTCAGAGTTCCGCAACGAATAATAATGGACAATGGGACCCAATTCACCAGCGAGCAATTCATCCAATTTTACGTGTCAATGGGGATCCGAAAAAGTTTCACTGCCGTGGACCACCCCCAAGCCAATGGGTAGGTCGAAGTTGTCAACAAAATATTCAAGCAAATCTTGAAAACAAAGCTTGAACCCAAAAATGGGGCTTGGGTAGATGAATTGCAAATAATGCTCTGGGCCTATCGAACGACAGCACGAGAGAAACCCCATTCTCAATGGTGTACGGATCAGAGGCTATGATACTAGCAGAGAACGATCTAACCAGCCACCGGAGGGCCACCTTCGATTCCAAGGACAATGATGAGCTGTTGGCAACGAACCTTGACTTGCTCGAGGAAGCAAGGGATATAGCTCTCATAAGGGTCGCCGTCTATCAACAAAGGGTGACACGGTAGTACAACAAAAAGGTTCGAACCCGATAGTATGATGTCGAAGGTCTGGTATTACCCTTGATACTCCCAAGAGCTCGCATAATGAGCGATGGAAACCTAGGCCCTAACTGGGAAGGTCCATTTATCATCAAGGAGAATCTAGGTAACGAAGCATATCATCTAGAAAACATGGACGAGATTCTTCTCCCACGAGCTTGGAATGTGAAACACATTCGTCTTTACTTACAATAGATGTAATTGTTCTGACCTATGCTCCAAAATTCCTTCATCGCAATTTACATGCATGATTCTGATTGGAGTTTATAAATCTTTATGCATCACGCTTTATTGAACGAAATGTCTCTGAAATGAGGGGTCGTGAAACCATGGTTTGAGAGCTGAAACCCATTCGACTTAGCCATCGTGCTGTGGTTTGTGGTTTGACTGAGCATCTACCTTGGTATGCCCCTTAGGTTGTGGTTTGCGAGTTGAGAACCATTCATCTTGACTTAATGTCATGGTTTGGAACCTACTGAGTAACCACTTCCATAAGTGATTTCGAGTCAGGGTTCACTAGCTGGGGTCCTTTCATCTTGACTCAGGTCATGGCCTGCGACCCACCTGGGTGTTCCTTCTCGGTTCAATTAAAACTTGTAAAAGCCACTGTGTGTTAGCTAAGGTCATAATACAATCTGCCTGGACACATAGCTCGGCCATACAAGTCAACAAAATAACAACCCATGGTATGTTAGCTGGGGTCACCTTATGATCCACCTGAACATATAACTTGGCGATACAAGTTGGAGTTTCACTAGCTGGGGTCCCTTTATCTTGGCTTAAGCCATGGTTTGCAACCTACCTGAGTGTTCACTCTTGATTTGTTAAACTTGTCAAGAGCCACAGTATGTTAGCGGAGTTCGCGACACACTCTCATAACTTGGCAAACTTTTCATCATGACTCGCATGTTATCTTGTTAAAACGTGTTAGTTGAGGTCCGTCTTAATTTATACTAAGTAAGAATAATTGCGACCTACTGGACACGCATCCTGATCATCTATCACGAGTTGCTCAGCCAAGGTACGTTAGCTAAGATCGCAAGGCGATCTGCCTAGACATGTATCTCGGTAAGGTTTTCATTATTTTCTCAAGACATGCTGGCTAAGGGTTGCCTTAATTTTCTTAAGCATAACTGTTCGTGACCCATATGGCTCATATTGATTATTACAACTATCGTTGATGAATTATTTCAAGCTTGTTAATCTGCGAGTTGGGAATACTCTAGGTCTACTTGGACTTATGTTCGGACGATTCATTCTCAAGTTATATTCTTGAATACTTCTTCAAAGTTAATCTTTCGAGCTTATCCTAGTATACAGAAGTTTGTTGAAGTTCTTTTCAAGTTATATCAAAAAGATTGGTTCAAGGATTATTTTGTCAAGACTTCGTTAGAATTCAAGTTTGATTGGCTTGAGTTCATGAAGAAATTTAAAGCAAGATACACGAGAGCAAAAAATGTTCCATTTTCATTGAATAAATACTCGTATTACAAAAAAAAAAAAAAAAAAAAAAATCGATGGGAGTCCTAGCTAAGAGGAGCGGTTGCTTCGACAGTCTAGGCCTCGGCAGGCTGGATGGCAGTAAACTAAGTCAGTTGAGGTTCAACTGCCCTGGCAGGACGGACCTTGGCAACCTCTGAAGGTTGTACTTCGGCAATCTCACCAGGCTGAACCTTGACAGCCCCAGATGGCTCGACCTCGTCCTGAGCAGCCTGCATCGCGACCTTTGACTGTTCAAGCAAGGTTGTATCTTCAGCGTCCTCTACGGTCTCGGCCACATACCGTTTCACCTCCTCAACGGCCTATGCACTAAAGAAGGAGAAATCCATCTTGGGATGGTTCACCCAAAGGGTGTACAGGAACGCCGAACAGGTGTCGGACCTGGTTTCCCTACGCACAGAGTCCATCCGGGCTCCCATCTTTACCTTGATGTCGTCAATAGTCCTTTTCGTAAGCTGCTCTCATCGGACAGCTTGATCATCGGCCTTTTCCCACTATTCTTTAGCCGTCTTCTACTCTGCCTCAGCTGACTTCAACTAGTCTTGCACCCTCCGCAACTCCTCCTTTACTCTGTTCAACTCGCCGGTGAGCCCGGAGTTAGCGAACTCCCACATGTTCTTCGATCGCCGAAGTTCCTCATCAAGATCTTTATTCTTTTGGACCGCCACCCTCAGCCGCCTCTCGAAACCCTCCACCTCCTTTTGGGTAGCGAGGAGCTCGGCCTGAAGAGTTTTCTTCTCTTCGACGAGCTTCGTTAGCTTAACCTGCTGAGCTTTCTTCCATCCTCAAGCTTCGTTATTTCAGCCTGAAAGGACGTGTTCACCGTCTCAAGCTGCTCGTCGAAGTCCTTGTGATGAGCTTAGAGCTTCATGGCAGCAAGGGAAGCCTGTGAAAGAAGAAAAGTTAGCTCGTTAAAAAGCAGACTAAGAAACCAAGGTATGAAAATTCTGACTGATCGCCAAACTATGGCGGGCTATGAACTCATAGAAAGGGATCCCCTTCATCTTCAGGTCATCAAGAGTCTTCGTATTCACAACCAAAAGGGTGGGCAGGGAGTCCAAGAGGGGGCCAACATAGATCCCACTTGGCAAGGCCTCCAAGGCTGGCTCTTTCTCGGGGACCTTAGCTCGTTTGGCCCTGCTATCCTCCTTCTGCTACGGCTGATCAGGCCTTCTCTTCGAACCCGTGGCAGGAGTATTTTGAACCTCCCCTATGACCTCCTTCCCTTAGGCTCCACTTGAACCATGGTCGTGGGAGGTAGGAGCTCACTACCCTGTTTCCTATTGGGGGTGCTTCTGCTATTGTGGTTGCTGGGGTAGGGATCTTTTCCTTTGCTCTTACTGATGATGGTGATTTTTCAACTATTGAGTTGGCTGTTGTTGTTGCTGGGGACGAGTCCGTGGTTGTGACTGCTCCGACTTACCTCCCTGCAAGCTCAAGCTCGGGGTTGCGGATGAAGTAGCCCTCGATCTCACCCTAGATTGCTTTGGCTTGAGGAGTTCGAGGTCAACCATATCTCTGCTTTGATCGTCTTCCCCTCTTGTACTGCTCAATTCTATGACCTAGAAGGTAGACGAGAGGACCTTGGTGCCCAAAACCCCGATGTGATCTCCCTTGATGGTCTCAACGTCAAGAGGAGGTGCAAGCTCATTTTCTCTTAGAAGTTCGTTTGAAAGCTCGAGAATCTCTAAACCCGACCCCATAACAACGAGCTTGTTGAGGACGTCAGTCTCGTCAGCTGATAAAATTGGCCTCTTGCCCCCAAAATCTACATCAAAGAATGAGCAAGTCAAGTTACGTACGTAAAAAGATGGAAGAGCCCACACTAGCTAATATTCTCTTACCCGGGGTCAGTACGAAGCTATAGTTTCTAAGTAAGGAAAGCGAAGGGCAAGACACAAAGAACCAACTGGACTTGTAATGGCCCACGTTGGACTTCCCCTTCGCTTTACCCTGTGGAAGGGCGGCCTTATATGGAGAAGGACGAGCTACCAGGTAATACAACCCATCTTTGGCGTTTTTAAAGGAAAACAGAAATTTTATTAGTTTTGGCGAGGGAAGAGGAAGTTTGTTTTTGAGAAATAAGATAGCCAGAGAGGTGAGTTGGGCATACGAATTTGGTGTCAATTGAAAGGGTGCGAGTTTGACCTCTTTCAAAAGGGCAAGAAGATATGGAGCTATAGGGAACCTAAACCCAGACTCGAGATGTTGGGGGCTAATGGCTATAAATTCGGATGGTGGGTAGGCTGCGTGGGAGCTCGAAGCAGGGATATATACTCGGAAACTCCTAGGGAGACAAAACTCCCGAGTACAAGATGCCACCTCATGATGTTTGGCTTTGGACGGGAATCTTTTAAAAATCTCATGCCTTGTACTTCCTTCAGCGACCTGATCTTGGACCTCCAGGTCGGCTTTAGAAAAAGTCACTTCAACAACCTCCTTAGACAGCGAGTTCGTGCCCTCAAAGTTTTGACCCTCCATCACAAGGCAATCTTCGGAGTTAGAGGTATCGTTTTCTCCTATAATATGGTTGCAGCGCTTTTGACCTGAATTTTCGCGGGTATGGTCGAACATCTACAAAAAGAAAGAAAGAACAGTCAGGTTGCAGATCACGAATTAGAGCTCAAAGAATTAGAAAAAGCCATAAAAATATCCCCTAATTTTTTATGCCGAGCGCTTTACAACAGGGTGCCGCCTAAGGCGGAGGGGCTGCAGCCGCGAGCCCAGTATTCCAGAGAAAACTAATCCTAAGGTCATTGTGCCCGAAGGTTCAGTAGATGCTGGACCAACCGATTCGAGTCGCTTCACTAGAAAATGAAAGCGACACCGATGAAATCGGGAAGATTAGAGAAACCATTGATGGCTAACCGACGGTGGATGGCCTTACAAAAAGAGAAAGAAAGTCACAACAAACTTACCAAACACTGAGCCTGACGTCTATATGGGAACTCGAAGCAGGCACCGGACGGGAATTGTCAGCGTCTGAAAGCACGGCAGCGATGGAAGCCTCTAGAGAAGAAGGCAAAGGCAAGAAGAGATTTCAAAATAGCGTGAAAGAGGGAAAAGGGATACACCCCCTACAATTTATACCTTTGGCCCAATCAATCCCAGTTGTCGGATCGAAAAAATGACTTACTGCATGCTCCACATCCAATGACCGCACGATGGCTTGTGGGTCCCACAGGCATAATCATGCGAAGTAATGGGGGAACATGCGCACTAAATGCGCCGCAGACAAGGCGTGCTACGTGGAACAACGAGATTTGAAGTAATTGGGTAGAAGTCGGAGATGCGGGTTAATAGCTGGCACACGTCAACTCCTAGTGCGAAGATCGCACAGTGAGCTGGGGGGCTTGTGTTATACGTAATTCTCGCATCACTCCTTATGGGCCAGACTCAGTCCAATGGGCTGGGCCAATCACCCGGAGTCTATAAGGTCCAGGAGACCTCGTCGAAGAAAGCCCATACACCATCAAAATTCGAAGCTTATAAAGTGAACTCCTTGCAAGCTTCCGGTGAAGCCCCTAGTGAGCTCTCAGCAATCAACAAACGAGTTCCTAGTAAAACCCTCAGTTTGCTGGACCATCCAGATCGCTAGCCTAAAAACCTCTATCTCGCGTAAATGACAAAGCTGCTGAGAAGTCAGAGGTAGGGTCCATTTGTTTATCTGCAACAGCCCATGCCCCTCATAATGAGGATCCCACTTCCGATTTTTGTATAGATGATAAGGACTGTTTGTCCCCTGTTATATCATCTTTATATTTCTATATGTTATCTGAATTGTAAAGGCTTCTCATTATAAACAGGGATTAGAGATATCATGAGGGGTACAGGGAGAATAATCAGACACCGCCATTCTAAAAGAATAATTAGAGCGCGGTCGTAGAATAGGCATCGTTTTGTCCGAACCACGTGAAAATTGCTTGTGTTGGCTCATATTTGGGATCTTTGTTTTCTTCTTCTTGGCATTTTTGGA
Organism: Diospyros lotus; assembly: GCF_014633365.1. Lineage (NCBI taxonomy): Eukaryota > Viridiplantae > Streptophyta > Magnoliopsida > Ericales > Ebenaceae > Diospyros > Diospyros lotus. The sequence goes on from NC_068347.1 coordinate 12,101,132, forward strand.
CTCACTCACCGCGGCCCAAAACGAATCACGGTCGGCTGAAATTGAACGTCGACAATTACTAAAATTTTTAATCGAGTAAAGATCTTGGTATACTTCTGTAATACCCGGTATTACAGGGTGTTGGAAAATATAAGATTTCCAGTGATTTTAAAGGACCTTAGGTGGTCCGGAGAGCCTAAGAAGTGAATTTTGAGAAATTAATTAATAAAATTATCAAATCGACAGCAAGGAATGCCTCGGGACTTGGATGTCCAAGGAAGAGGGCATGAGATTGGTGAGCATCCCAAGGTGAGACTAATGATGCTTAAAGTAATAAGGCCAGGAATAGTTTCTGGAATAATTTATGTATAAGCCCGAATTGTTGACTGTACTAAATGGTCGTAAGTGACCTCTAGGAAGTTGAGGGGACCTTGAGGGTGGTCTGATTTTATCAATGACACAACCCTAAAGTGTTTTGGGTGGAATAAAGGTCCCGTGCAAGCGTAGGGATGAAATGAAATTTATCGAGTAATTCTCTACATTTAATTTTCTAATAAATCAAGGTTTTGAGAGGCTTAAGGGTAATTAAATTAAGGCATTAGAGGGCCCAAGTGTATTAAATAAATCCTTAAATGGGATTAATGAGCAGTTTGGGGGGTTAAATGTGTAATATATATATATATATATATGTATGTGCATGAGCCCCAAGCATTCTATAGTAAGAGGCCAAATTAATTTGAAATTGCTCTCTCTCATTTGAGAGAAATGGCCATGAGAAGTAGAGAGAGAGGAGGGCTCGAGAGAGAGTGAGAGCATCTGGCCGAGAGAGCTTGAGGGCAGATGATGTGCCTAAAATACAATGGCAAGTGCACCAGTCGATCAAGTAATAAAGTGAATGAGTAAAGTATCGTTCCCACGGGGACTGCCGAAACAAGTAACGAAACAGAGCAATCCTATTCTTTATCTAGAAAAATTGAATTAGAAATAATATCAACTAACTACAAAATAAAAATAAAATAAAGCAAGAAGAATACGACGTATTGAAAATAGCAAAATAAAGAACAATCGGACAGGTTAAAATAGAGAGATAGGATAGCTAAGGAATTCAGTTCACATACGAGAATATTGTAATCCTTACCAAATAAGTTAATTAAATGGATTTTACTTACATGTGAAGGCAGAATTTCATAACTTATTTATTATCCTTTGGTCTGGGTATAACAAAACTATCGCTAATCACTAATTCTACACTTGGTTTGTATAAAATCAATTAATTAACGACGCATTAAGTTTTGTGAAATTCACTAACTCAAATCACTTATTCAAGAAAATTCAATTTACCGCAAAGATGAATATTCATACTTGGTCCGTTTCAATATCCAATCTAAGTTATGTGATATGCAAAGCTTAACATAGAATTACTTAGTCTGTATCATCTATGTTCATAAAAATATTTAACAGGTGATTAGACTGTCAAAGTAGTAATAGCCATATCACAGGATCACATGAAATAAACATCAATCCAATTAACCGACAATAGTATCAATCACAACATTGTCTCGCGGCTATCCCGTTACCTTAGCTAACAAAAAAAATCAGCCAACCATAATAATAGAAATCATCATAATTAAACTCCAGAAAAACATAATTAAAAGCCAAGAATTAATTCAAGAACTAAAGAATTAACAATCAAGGAAATTAATTCAGAATTCTTTTATAAAATTGATGATTTTCATGGCTAGGAGCTTCCGTCTTGTTGCCCAGCTTCACTTTGCGTTGCTCTCTTCAATCTTTTCTTCTGCCGCAGCCTTCTGCACAATTTCTTCCTTCCAGTTCGTGCGCCGCTTCAAGCTCCAATGCTTTGTGCGTCACTGCCCAATTCCTCCTCAATTTCCTTAAAGTCCATTCGTGCACCTTCAAATTCCGTCGCACCAAGTCTCTGCTCTACCCAAAACCAAGTCCATTCTCCATTATGCATTATAATATATATATATGCATGGACTCCAAGTCTCCACGCACAGCCCTAGCACACGCCGCTTTATATATATATATAATATAATATATAAACATAATATAATATATAATATATGATATAATAAAATATAACATTTCATATTTAATATATTATTAATTATATTAACTTTAATTATATTATAATATTAATTTTATAATTTTTTTGATTTATTTTTTTTTATCCCAAACACCAAATAATATTCTTGTAAAATAATAAGAAATACTAGAAATAAATATATGTAAAGTAAACTCAAAATACTAGACAATTCTAGATCAAACACATATAAAATACTAAAAACACTACTTAATTATGACTAATAAATGTGTGAATAAATTCCCACATCAAATACCCTCAAACTTGAATTATTGTTTTTGCTCAAGCAAAGAAAATAAATCATATACTTTAATCACAAAACATATATTTGGAATCATTCATCAAATTCAAATCCTTTGTTATGCCCACATCTAAATCCTGAGTCCAAAATGCAATAATAGAAAATAAAGAAAACTAAGCATACTTGTAATACCCAGACTCTTTATAGGATTTGTCTATTTTAAAGGAAATGATATGCCTCGTAAATCCAAGGAAAAGAGGAAAATCCTAAGGGCAAAAAGGGTAATTCTTGGAAATGAGGGACAAAATATGATTTTCTAAAACTATTTGGAGAATTGTTTTGAGTCATTGGTTGATACTCAAGGGTAAAGGATCCTAGAAGAGGCCTTAAAATATTTTTGAGAAACAAAAGAATAACATTTCAAGGGGACAAAGTGAGTTTTTAGAAACCTAGGGGTGAAAGTGTAAATTTGTGGAAACCTTGGGGCCAAAATTGCAATATTTGGAAACTAGCTAAAAATATCTCTCAAAAATATCGGGAAGCAACCAATCAAAAGCTTCCAAGTGTCCCTAAGGTGTGGAAGCATCCTATTGGCCAAAAACTTCTATATAAACCATAGCCACTCAACTAAAAATTCATTCCAAGCCAAGTTTAAGCCAACCTTTGGACAAATTGAGGGGTGTGAAGGTTAGAATTGTAGAGGGTGAAATTATGGAAGAAGCGAAAGAGAAAAAGGGTGAAAGACGGAGGAGAACGAGAGGGTTGTCAGAAAATGGACAGCCACCGAAAAACACCTGCAACTGCCAAAAAAATCAAAAGTTAAGTCTAATTTCTCTACCTAATATTGTAGAGCACTGAACGAGGAGTCCGTAGGTTCAAATGGGAGGAAAAACAAAGCTCGGATGAGGGAGATATGGCCGTTTTAAATGGCAGCCCAAAAATCTGATGGAAGAGGCAGCGACGTGTGTAACGCATGCGCCGTAGACTGCTGAGAGTTGCCGTGTGTGGCCACCCTTCTAGGGGAATGTGTGGGGCATGTGACAAGCTCTTTTTCCCTGAAATTTTTATGCAATACTCCCCTTTTAATTTCCTAGAACCCTGTATAGAAATATTTTGATTTGGTGACATGAAACTTCTGTAACTGCAACAAAACCAAGGCTGATACCTTGTGAACAGTAACTCCGAAAGGTAAATAGGAAAGGTGAGTGGTTCTTGCATCCAATAAACTCTATATTGGTCATATTTTGGTTCATTTGTGTGATGATTGTGGCTTACACTTCATGCTTCTCTTTGTTAAAGCATATTTCTTCGTTCTTGCATGCATCTTTGGTGTTGTGGATGGTTGATGAGGCGGGTGTGGTGATTTGGGGAAGGAATCTGGTGCCCTTGGTGGGGCTAAGGAGTCCGGTACCCTTGAAGGGGCTAAGGACATCTAACTCCAATCACGTGCCTCGGTGGACTAAGGTGTTTGAGAAGACTTCATTCTCACGTTGCATTTTACATCTGCATGCATTACCACATTTGAACCATCTCATTTAGATGTCAATATCTAACTTGGGTTTTTGATACCCCTGGAACATTCCACGTTCCAGGTATGATAATTGTGCCAGGTATTGGGGAGACAAGCAGAAGAACTAGAAAGGAGGTGGCCGAGACTTAGTTTCCATTGTATCTAACTTAAAGTATTGTAAACATATGTCTAAAGTGATGTACTATTAAATCCTATAAGAGTGTGAAAGTTGTATGTTGTACTTATTTCTTTGATCTTGAGAAGGTTATGTTGTGGTTGGGGAATAACTGTTGTTTGGATAGGTACGTCTTAAAATTGAAGGGTTGTGTTTGGTGTTACTTCTACTTGTGTGTGGGTATACATGTGTTCGTGATGTCGCAATTATGTCGTAGTGGTCTATTATGAACAGTTGCTAAGATACTTGGAAGTCACCTAAGCATATGTATGCATCCTTAATAACTCATGGAAATCCTAACTATTTAAGCTCTCAGGTTCGGTGCTTGCTTCCGTTGATAAAGGATTTCCAATATCGCCCAAGTGTTGTAAACGTTAAACATAGCCACCTTGTAGATTGAAAATATGGGGCGTTACAATACTTACATTCCCAAGTTCAAGAATCCATACAAAATTCTAAACTCAATCATGCTTTGTCATGTTCCCTGCACGATCAACTAATGCAACAAGCATTCTTGCAACCATTCCTTCTCACTACTACAAACAAAGGTATCAAAGTTAGGTTCTTTATTTCTCTTCTTTCTTTTTTTTTTCTTTTTTTCTTTCTTTTTTTTATTTTTTATCTGAATGAGTGCATTTTATGCTCCATCTCATTTTTTTCTTTTCTTTTTCTTTTTTTTTTAGCTGAATGAGTGCATTTTATGCTCCATCTCGCTCAACATTATTCACCCTATTTACTTAAACCATGTTTAGGCCTAGCTCAAAAGGAACAATTACAAGAAAAACATTACATTTGTCTTTGTTTTTTTCTTTTCTTTTTTTTTTTTTAGCTGAATGAGTGCATTTTATGCTCCATCTAGCTCAACATTATTCACCCTATTTACTTAAACCCTGTTTAGGCCTAGCTCAGAAGGAACAATTACAAGAAAAACATTACATTTGTCTTTCATGCATAGTCACACAACTCACACAACTTCACAAAGAATATGTACGTCAATGATCTTAGAACCCAAGTATACTTAATCTTACTTTATAAGATATTGCTCATTCCAAATCAAAAACTCAATGTTAAACACTATAAGGAACCCAAATGCAAATCATGATTCCAAATAACAAGTTCTGCTTATTTTATCTTTCACAAAATTTTCTAGTTTAGGGGTTGGCCAATTATGCACTTGATATAAGTTTCGCAAAAAACATTTCACATCAAAAACACCCAAGCAAAACAAATAGTATATATCAACAATTAATAATTCCACCCCCCCCCCCCAAACTTATTTAACACATTATCCCCAATGTGAAAGAAAAAGAAGAAGGAGAATGAAAAATGAATACTCCCTTAGCCACATAATTGAACACTAGGATACCCATGCCAGTAAAAACTGAATCACCTTTATTTTTCTTTCTTTTGAACCTGCACAGCATCACAAGTATGGGTTATTGGTCATATTTATTGAACAAAACTAAAATGAAATGATAAAAACAAAATGGAAAAAGAGCTTGGGTTGCCTCCCAGGAAGCGCTTGTTTATAGTCATTAGCTTGACTATCTTGGAGACTCTAGTTCGGCTTATGAAACTGAAGGACTAAGTTGCCCTTCTCAAATCCACCATCTTCATAATGCTTCAGGAGATGTCCATTAACCTTGAAAGATTCTTCAGTGTCCTTGAAAATTTCCATAATGCCATAAGGATGTATCTGCTTGACGGTGAAATGACCATACCATCTTGATTTCAACTTGCCCAGAAAGAGCTTGAGCCTAGAATTGTAGAGAAGAAATTTATCCCCAATCTTGAACTATTTCTTGTTAATATGCTTATCATGCCATCTCTTGGTCCTATCCTTGTAGATCCATGCATTCTCATATGCTGCTTCACGAAATTCCTCCATCTCATTAAGTTGCAATTTCCTGTGAGTACCTGCATCTTGCCAATCAAACTTAAGAAATTTCATAGCCCAATATGCCTTATGCTCTAACTCAACAGGAAGATGACATGCTTTTCCAAACACTAGCCTATATGGAGACATGCCAATAGGAGTTTTAAATTCAATCCTATATGCCCATAATGCATCATCAAGCTTGAAAGACCAATCTTTCCTAGATGCATTTACAGTTTTCTCAGGAATTCTCTTTAACTCCCTGATGGAAACTTCCACCTGGACACTTGTTTGGGGATGATAGGGTGTGGCCACCTTATGGGTTACCCCATACTTGCGTAAAAGAGTATCAAATTGCTTATTACAAAAGTGTGTGCCACCATTACTAATGACGGATCTAGGTGTGCCAAAATGTGTAAAAATGTGTTTCTTTAAGAACTTAAGTACCACCTTAGCATCATTCGTAGGGCAAGCTATGGCCTCCACCCATTTGGACACATAATCCACAGCAACAAGAATATATTGATTTTAAGAAGATTTAGGAAAAGGGCCCATGAAGTCAATCCCCCAAACATCAAATAACTCACAAACTAAATATTGTTCAAGGGCATCTCATTCTTCCTAAACAAATTTCCAACTCTTTGACACCTATCACAAACAAAAACATAAGAGTGGTAATCCTTGAAAAGAGTAGGCCAGAAAAAACCAGATTGTAACACCTTGAATGTTGTTTTGGTAGGGCCAAAGTGACCTCCTACCTCCTTGTCATGACAATGGTGTAGAATCTGACTTACCTCCTCCTCAGGAACACACATGCGAATTAACTGGTTGGCACAAACCTTATATAAGTAAGGCTCCTCCCACAAATAATGCTTAGTTGTAGAAAGAAATTTCTTCCTTTGCTGATATGAAAAATTAGGTGAAATGACCTTACCAACCAAGAAATTTACAATATCTGCATACCATGGTAAAGCTAAACTCTTCACTGCATATAGGTGTTCATTAGGGAACTCCTCTTGAATAGGGAACGAGTTCTACTACGCCATGGTTGAATGCGCCACTTGTGAGAGGTGGTCTGCGATAACGTTTTCAGTCCCCTTCTTGTCTTAAATCTCCAAATCAAACTCTTGAAAAAGCAAGATCCATCGAATGAGTCTCGATTTCGCATCCTTCTTAACCAACATGTAATAACCCGGAGATCCAATACAAGATAGGAACCAAGCACAACTCGAACTAGATTATTATTTTTTTTCTTTTTTTCTTTAACAGTACAAAATAACCTTTATCTTTTACATTCCATTAGGCCATTCCAAAAGGGAATATGATAACCTCCAAATAATAAAATACAATCATTAGAATGGCACAAATTAACCAGTCGGCAAATGCTCCCAAAACCATTTATTCGGGTGAGCTCTGTACACATCTAACCCAACCCATCATGCTCTACTAGGACCTTTTTCATCCTTCGCTTTACCTACACCTGGAATGTTGTGAAGAGAAAGAATGAGCCGCAAGGCCCAGTAAGCATAATACAATGAAATAGAGCATGATATATATCATAACAGAGACTTAGGAAAACAATAACAAGCAATATATATATGGTAGGTGTAATACCCCAGATTTTCAAACTCAAATATGATGTAATACCTGAGGTTATCAGGTTCTAATACTTGGGGAAATAGGTTCTTTCAAGGGATTATAGAAGCCTTGAGACAAAGGTTCAGTTTCTGAACTAGTGGCAAAATCGTAAATACTGAAGTTCGGGTAAAAGTGTAATTTATCTAAAATCTTGGGGTGCTATGTGTAATTTATCTATTTTTCAGGGACCAAAAAGTGCAATTAAAAATAGCCCAGGGACCAAGTTGCAAGGGTCTAAGTGCAAATTATTCAAAAAGTTTGGGCCAATGTGTAGTTCTTGAAACCTTAAAAATATCTCTTTAAGGTATCATGGATTTCAAATTCAAATCAAATGGAGTGATTCCTGCAAGTTTTGTGACACTTTGAGCACTTTTGCTTCACTTGTGTGTGGATGATGGATTGCATATCATGCCTTCGTGGCTTACATGTCATATTTTCCCTTGGCTATGCATATTCCTTCTGCTTTTTCATATATCATCTTTGTGTTGGTGACTGTGGCTAGTTGTTGGGCCATCATGGAAGAACTTGTGCTCTTACGGTGAGCCAGGGGTGACTATGATGACTGCGGGGGTGATTGCAATACCTTGGCATTGCTACCACAGGGGTGGATTTCATAATGGCATTATTGCATTTGCACGCATGCACTTTCCTTTTCTGAGTCACTCACTTAGATGTTATTATCTAACTCAGGGTGTTTCATACCCCTGGGACATTCAACGTCCCAGGTTTCTCAGAAGTGCCAGGTGTTCTAGGTTCTAGTTCGAGCAAGGGCAAAAGGGTGGTGCTTGGCTAGCTTTGGGCTTTATAGTTAGCTTGGGGTTTTATTTCATTATGTAATTCAAGTGATGTATTGTAATAACAGCTAGGATGATCGAGCTTGTATTAAATGTGTGGGTGTCCTACAACTGTACCTACGGTTTATGTGTTGAGTCATTTTTAGAGTATTAGATGTCGTGAGCTTTTCTTATACTTGTAAAGGAAATTTAGTGGAAACCCTTTTTATTTAGCTTTGGTTAAGCTTTCAAGTTCGATCCAACACTTCCGTTGGTAAGGGTTTCCATAACGCCCATGGCGATGTTAGCTTATATTTTGCATCATTATGTATTTGGAAAAGTGGGGCGTTACAGTTTGTATCAGAGCTAGAATATATGGGTTTTAAGTATGAATGATTAATCTAGAGGATATTTTGGGTTGTAGAGATTTTGTGGTTTTGATTTAGATTTGAGTTGACTAACTTTGAGGATGTTTTTATCTATCGCAGGAATAGAATTCGAAACCAAGGAATAATAATTTTTGGTTTTCGAGATACAGGATTGTTTCTAGATGTACCTGGATGGAGAAAATAATGAAATTAGGAGTCTATATACGTGTATAAATGCGGGTAAATGTAAATAGTATCGTATGATATTCTCCTGTTACTGATCTTTGAGTTTTGGTGACAGATTAGGCTACTCATTGTTTGAGGTTATCCCTGTTAAGGACAACAAGATCCAGTGAGTACGTAAATTGGACAAGACGCGAGTAAGCATTTGGTTATTTGGAAAATCTTGGGAAGGACTAATTAAATTATTGAAGGAAGATATAACCCTTTATATGGGAGTTTATTTGAGGTCTATTGGGTGCTAAGGAGATCATTTGATCATTTTTGGAGATGAGAAATTTTTATTAACAAATATTTTGCGAAAACTTGGTGGACCTATGTCTCGAGGATTTCGAGAGGTTATTTTGTAAGACAAATTATTTATGAGAATTCTTGAAACTCGAGGAGTGTATGGAGTTAAGGTCATGAAGACACTATGTCAATTTGAGGATTTTGGGGGTTTCTTTGGAAGATTATTTTATTATCTACATAAATTTTGAGATTCGAGAGATACACCTGATGGTACTAACTTTAGGGTTCCTTGGTGACATGATAGATTATATGGTTGTTTTGAGGATCTTAGAAGGTAAAATAGTAAGATGAGATGTTTTAATTGATGCTACTAAATATTTGGGGCTTTGGTGATAGGACGGGTTACATGGGATTTGATGTTGTTTCAATGACTATGGTAAAGTCCAATGAGTAAGCACTTTGATTTGAGGATTGTTAGAATTTCTTATCAATAACTGTTTGTAGGAAATTGACGAATTTGAGGTCTCGGGAAACTAAGTGTATTTGGAAGTATTCTCATATATGGTTCATTAGAGTCTCGTACTAATAGTTAGTTTGCAGGAGTTGATAAATTTGGAATCTCGAGGATTGTAGGCAATAATCGTTTGGGAGATGCCTAATTGTTTTATAGGACGAGACTTGGTACGGGTCACTTGATGAAATTAAACCCCTGCCAAAAATCTTGAATGACATGTGTGATTTTGGGAGACATCTTCCTTACTTGAAGATTACTTGGGGATATTTTAGATGAAACTTATTTAAATCACAGGGATTTGATAAACTTGGAGTTTCGAGAGTATTAAGTAATCGTTTGGGAGACTACTTATTTTGCAAGAAATTAGTGGATCCAAAGTCCAGAGGAATTTGGAAGCTACATGCTTTGGAGACCATTTTGCTATATGGTTATTTTGCAGGTGTTCAATGGATTTAAGATCCTGAGATTTTAGATAATAAATGCTTCGGAGGCTATTCTATTGTCTAAATTGTTTATAGAAATTTGGAATATGGGAATGATATACTCATTGAAAATTAAAGAGGAGGATATAGTAAGGTTGCCTTAGATTTTGTTACAGATTATTATGGGTATCTGATGATAGCAATTGGGATAACTAGTAGCCTTTATGGATTCAATACATTGGATGTTGAAAACCAAAGTAGGATTGGTTTATGACTGTATTGGTTGAGTATATTTTGATTTACTTAGCCTGTAGGGAAATCGAGTAATACTTGAGGATTGTCCTATAAGGCGCTGCAGGTAATTTTTTATTTTTCTAAGTTATGATAAACAAGTTAGCCGTGAGTCCTTCAAGGATGGAGGCAATGCAAGATTGAAAGCGACAACCAAGTGAAAAGGAAAAGATAATTTGTTCCACTTTATGCTTTTGACGAAGCAGGCTTTTGGTGGAAAGCAATGATAAGAATTTTGTCGGATCGCGAAAAGCAAGGTATGCTGAATATAGAGTGGGTATGATTTAAAGAACATTTAAAAGTTAAGTATTTTCCTTTGTGAGAGAAAATGAAAGAAAGCTTGGGATCAAGGGTCTAAGTCATTGATCTGAGGGAAAAGACCTAGGTACCAAGAGAGTGACTACTACACGATATGTTGTGTGGGCTTAGAGATTCGAAAGTTTATGCGTGAGGAGGGTGATGAAACTGTGGTTGCATATGTGGGTCGGGGTAGGTCGTAACTGTGAGTGGTATGTTTCCCCAATGTAGGTATGTGGTGTGTTGTGAGCTTGCTTAGGAAATGTGTTTTCCCGTAATAGTAAGCAATGGGATTGTGGTTCCCATACTTGACCTTTGGGGAAGGGAAATTTTACTCTAGTTACCGACCTGACCTTCGGTTTAGTATGCAGATAGTTGTACATCCCAATAGTTATGAGCAACTAGCTCTGGTTTGATTATCTTAAATCTTGCCCTGTTGAATTATTGGACGATGCAATAGTAGATACACTCTGGTACACTTGGGAGCATGGGTTCCAGTAGAAGGGAAATTGTGAGTAGTGTTGTGTTACTCATGATTTGGAGATTTGGGCTGGTACTGAAAGAAGTATCAGAAGTGACAGGAGTTGGGTCAATTACAACTCTCAGAGACGGGGTAGAAGGCTCTAGCCTAACAATAGCACCATGGGTGTGTGGCTTGTAATAGCGGATCTGAGCTTAAAGACCAAGGTAGAGAACTAGTGATGGGCTCGTGACTAATTACCGGTGCGGCTTATGGGTTGGCTCGTAGTAAGGGTGTGAGACCCATGAGTCAGAGCTACTTAGTGGACTGTGGAGACGGTCTGATGCCAAAGTTTGGGCAGCACTGTGGCTGTTATGTTGGGACTAGAATCCAAGTCCCAAAGGACCAAAGCTCTGTGATTTGATCCCTAACTATCTATAGATGGTTGAAATCTTTTTAGATTGACAATCTATTCGGAAAAGGATTCCCAAGAATAGTAGTGTTCGTGATAAGACTTATGAAGGGAGTCAATTGGGAATGGGTTAAAAACACTGACGTCGTTTTTTTTAATGAAATACTTTGATTTCTAGGTTGAATTTAGGAGCCAAAGGCTTGAAGTTGGGGCAACCATGTTGGATAAGTCACACCAAATTGAGTTCATTGTCCATCCTAATGTGAGTCTTGAGGAGTGAGATGATATCTCTTGAGGATGGTGTTCTGGGGACACCATAATCTTGAAGAATAAGGTGGAATTTCGAGGACGAAATTTATTTTTAAGGGGGGGGAAGACGTAATACCCCAGATTTTCAAACTCAAATATGATGTAATACCTGAGGTTATTAGGTTCTAATACTTAGGGAAATAGGTTCTTTCAAGGGATTATAGAAGCCTTGAGACAAAGGTTCAGTTTCTGAACCAGTGGCAAAATCGTAAATACTGAAGTTCGGGTAAAAGTGTAATTTATCTAAAATCTTGGGGTGCTAAGTGTAATTTATCTATTTTTCAGGGACCAAAAAGTGCAATTAAAAATGGCCCGGGGACCAAGTTGCAAGGCTCTAAGTGCAAATTATTCAAAAAGTTTGGGCCAATGTGTAGTTCTTGAAACCTTAAAAAATCTCTTCAAGGTATCATGGATTTCAAATTCAAATCAAATGGAGCTTTGGGTTCCAAACTCTATTAAATTCAATTAAGAGATGAGTGGTGCATTTGGGTTGGATGCACATGGGAGAAATGATCTTCAATGACACATGCCAATCAACCATTGGCCACTTGGAAGATAAGATAAGGTCACATGATGGCTCATAATGACCTTTTGAGGTGGTATTGCGTGATTGGCTAAGGAAAAGCTTACTTAGCTTCCAAGTTTGCAAAAGTCTCCAAACCTTATCCCTAAGGACATGTGGTAAGCATTCATTGGCCACTTGGAGATAGGATTTGAAGTGTAATGATGAGAAATATGAAAAATACAATTAACCATGTGGGATGTAGTTGTAATGATGGGAAATGTAGAAAATATAATTTACCATGTGGAATGTGTAACATCCCGTTCGAGCGATAGGAAGGACCGGAACAACTTACCCTGATGAGCCTACGTGAAATTCCCAGGGGGGTCACCCATCCCTGGATTACCCCAGGTTAAGCACGCTTAACTTGGGAGTTCTTTGCCAACATTCAGCCCAAAAGATATCCAGCTGGTGTTGTTTCCTTTCTTACACTATCCTCGATATATACTAACTTCTCTGGGCTCTCGGGGTATTACATTCTCCCCCCCTTAAGCACATGACGTCCTCGTCATGTGACCTTACAACCGGTCCCAGATCTCTCCCCCCTTGCATGGCCGATGTGGGATTCGCCTATGGTGCCTACACGCACCCCCCATAGGGGCCTCACGCCCCCCTCGGGACTCAGCCTCCTCGCTGAGGTTTGCCCCACCACCGCGCTCAGAGGCTCGGGGGTCGGCTCTGATACCACCTGTAACATCCTGTTCGAGCGATAGAAAGGACCGGAACAACTTACCCTGATGAGCCTACGGGAACTTTTCAGGGGGGTCACCCATCCCTGGATTACCCCAGGTTAAGCACGCTTAACTTGGGAGTTCTTTGCCAACATTCAGCCCAAAAGGTATCCAGCTGGTGTTGTTTCCTTTCTTACACTATCCTCGATATATACTAACTTCTCTGGGCTCTCGGGGTATTACAGAATGTAATGATGGGGAATCTTGAAAATCTAATTAAACACGTGGAGGCACAAATCCCTAGGGACACGTGGCATATTTTAATTGGATGCTCATGGATGGAATGATGACGCGACAGGTGGCGCGATTTGGTTCGCCGAAGTTTCCAATAAATAAGGGCTTTGGGGTTATTCATTTTGGGCACCAAGTAAAGAGGAAAATGAAAGGAGTTTGAGAGAGGAAATGTTGTCGGAAAGAAGGGAGAAAGCTGAGGGAGAATAAGCCTTGACATAATTTTTGGGTCTTTCCCGAAATTTGTGCCAAGCAGTAAGAAAAACTACAAGAAAACCCATTCCGCTCATTGTAAACCGTGCTTCCTAAGGTAACCGATTAAGGTGAGTGATTCTTGCATGTTTTGTGACACTTTGAGCATTTGTTGCTTCACTTGTGTGTCGTGGCTTATATGTCATATTTTCCCTTAGCTATGCATATTCCTTCTGCTTTGTCATATATCATCTTTGTGTTGGTGACTATGGCTAGTTGTTGGGCCATCATGGAAGAACTCGTGCTCTTACGATGAGCCAGGGGTGACTATGATGACTGCAGGGGGTGATTGCAACACCTTGGCATTGCTAGCATAGGGGTGGATTTCATAATGGCATTATTGCATTTGCACGCATGTACTTTCCTTTTCTGAGTGACTCACTTAGATGTTATTATCTAACTCGGGTGTTTCATACCCCTAGGACATTCAACGTCCCAAGTTTCTCAAAAGTGCCAGGTGTTCCAGGTTCTAGTTCGAGCAAGGGCAAAAGGGTGGTGCTTGGCTAGCTTTGGGCTTTGCAATTAGCTTGGGGTTTTATTTCATTATGTAATTCAAGTGATGTATTGTAATAGTAGCTAGGATGATCGAGCTTGTATTAAATGTGTGGGTGTCCTACAACTATACCTACGGTTTATGTGTTGAGTCATTTTTGAAGTATTGGATGTCGTGAGCTTTTCTTATACTTGTAAAGGAAATTTAGTGGAAACCCTTTTTATTTAGCTTTGGTTAAGCTTTCAGGTTCGATCCAACACTTCCATTGGTAAGGGTTTCCATAAAGCCCGTGGCGATGTTAGCTTATATTTTGCATCATTATGTATTTGGAAAAGTAGGGCGTTACAGTAGGATCGTGGCATAGAATAATACAGGTAGATTTGCAACATAAACATCATGGACGGAATTATAACCGAGATCAATACATTCTACCCAAATAACAACTCCTACCATAATGGACAAGGCATACTCCAGTAGCCTTGCTACTACATAGTCTCTAAAACCCATCTAATGCTCTAAGCACAACTCTCATTATCTTGAGGTATCACACATTTATGTTACAAAGCAATCCACTTTGGGCCTATAAATCCAACCACTCTATGGCACTAGCACCTGTTTCTGATGCCACATGCTATGTATGCAGTTGCCCCATCATAGCCGTGCTCTCAATCCATTCTCAATTCTGCAGCGCGAGCCCACACCCATGATACCACATGTTGATATGCCATATTTTTATCAAGTATAATCGATACTATGCATAGCTTTAGGTATGGTGGAATCTCCAGGAGGTGTCGCTGTGGGGTCATCCCCTATCAGTCTTAAGCGATATCAAATGCCACTATGGGGTCCTCCCCCATCAGTCTTACGCGATGTCAAATGCTGCTATGGGGTCCTTCCCCCCATCAGTCTTACAAGTCTTTTGATTTTTACCGCCATCATAGTCTACACCTGCACGTGAATTCATACGATTCCTCTTATCCCTTCCCAGAGTTGTAATTAATAACTGTGGACCATCCTCCACCCCCTCCCTAATCCGTACTAGGCGGTATCACGAGCCGTAGCTCCCGCAGTTGGCACACGCCATTGGCATCAAATGTGGACCATCATCCATCCATGCCCTAGTCCGTACTAGGCGGTATCATGAGTCATAGTTCCCACGGTCAGGCATAAACCTACCGGCGTTAAATCTGGATCGTCATCCACCCCCGCCCTAGTCCGTACTAGGCGGTATCATGAGCCGTAGTTCCCACGATCAGGCACAAACTTATCGGCATTAAATGTGGATCGTCATCCACCCCCGCCCTAGTTCGTACTAGGCGGTATCATGAGCCGTAGCTCCCATGGTCAGGCACAAACCTACCGATGTTAAATGTGGACCGTCATCCACCCCCACCCTAGTCTGTACTAGGCGGTATCATGAGCCGTAGCTCCCACGGTCAGGCACAAACCTACCGACGTTAAATATGGACCATCATCCAACCCCTGCCTTAGTCCGTACTTGTAACGACCCATTAGAGGGCCCAGTATTTATTCAAGAACGATTTAATTAATTATTGAAGTATTGATTAAGAGATTTTGCCAATTAATTATTTAATGTGGCAATTTAGAGATTTTAAAGGAAAAGAATAGCATTTATTTCTATTTAATGTTGGAGTTAAAGGGATTTGCTAATGTGGCAATCTAGTAATTTTCAATTGAGAAAATAGCATTTAAAGGCATTTATTTATTATGAAAATTAAATGCAAGGACATGTTGGTCATTTAAGGATTTGATATTAGCATTTAATTATTAAATGGAGTTATTGTGATTAAGGGATTAAGAATCCATATGAAAGGAGGATTATGATATCCATACGTGAATAGGATTGGGATTGAGAAGTCTCCTATTTGCATTAGGAGAAGGAGAAGTGGGCTTTAGGGTTGCCTTTTTTCTATATATATATAGTCATAGCAAGGAGCTTCTCACGCCGCATGGATGAAGAACAGAGAAGCCAAGAATGAGCCACAGTTTCAAAGTGTTGCATAGAAGGCTCTCGTGAAGTCATTAGAATCGATCAAAACGATTGAAAGGCAAGTATCTTATCTGTAATTCCTTTCATTACAGATTCAAGTTAGTTCATTCTCAGTTTATTCCAGCGCTTCAATGAGTTCTTAGATTTATATCAGCTAGTTTTTATATGTTCCTATATGCATGTTTAGATTAGCGTATCAAAGGCTTCATTGAGCAAGCATCTATCCCTGTAAAACATTCTTACGGGATCATGATTCAATGATTAATCTCAGTTTTTCAGTAACTCTTTTGTTGAGTTTCAGTTGTTACAGACAATGCACGTATATATATATCTATATGTGTATGTGTATAACAGTGAGTGCATGAAGAAGTTGTGCATGATTCTTTATAGTAAATCTTTTAAATATGATCTTCAAATCATATTAGCAGTGATCTCAGAATACCAAGACTCTTGTTTTGGGTTTCCAGTTTAATTAATCAGAATGTTCATGTATATATACATATTTTCATGCGGTATATCATTAACCAGTGAGTTATGTTAAGCTATGCATAATCCCTTTCAGCGTTTTCTTTCATAAGCGATTGATTAATACATCTTGAGATTATTTTATATCAATTGGGATTGTTTTCCCAAGATTTCTTTTGGAATGGTGTAGTAATGTTGAGTTGTAATTCAAGATATCATCTTTGTTATCGTGAGTTTTATGTCTGATAAGATTCCAATCATTCGAATGAGTCTTGTGTCATTCGAATAAGTTTTGAGGCATCCGAATGAGTTTTCAGTGTTATCGTAAGCTTTTCCCTTATAATATTCAAGTCATTCAAATGAGTCCCTTGTCATTCGAATAAGTCATGTGATATCATATCATTTGTATGTGTTTTTGGTCTATCATTCGAATGAGTTTTCTTGTCATTCAAATGAGTCCTTGAAGATGCGAGTAAGTTGTTGCTTTGTATAGTCTAGCATTCGAATGAGCCTTCTTGTCATTCGAATGATCCATAAATTGATTCGAATAAAGTTACTGTTGCATTTGAATGAGTCACTTTTTGCCAGTTCAAAAGTTGGAAATTTTCAAAATTCATTCGAATGAATTTGTGAGTCATTCGAATGAGTCCCTGATCAGATCCGAATAGCCTTTGAATATCATCTATCATTCGAATGAGCCTTCTGTCATTCGAATGAGTCTCTGTCATTCGAATGAGTCTTTAATGAGTTTTCTGCCATTCGAATGAGCTTGCTGAAATCTATTTTTTTCATTCGAATGGGCTACTTTTTCATCCAAATTGCTTCCCTTTGCTTCCTCAATCATCCAAATAGTATCAAATGGCATCCGAATGGCTTCCAATAAATTCTTGATTCAAGTCTTAAATTTAATATAAATATTCAATTATTCAAATATTGAATTTTTATGCCAAGATATGATAAAATCCAATATGCCATGCCTATAGTCAGAAATTTTAGAATATTTGAATCTCAATATAGTTGATAAAAATCATATACCATGTTTAGTAGTTAATTATGACATAATCAGCATTATTTTGTGAGATTATGTGCATACATATTTGTATGAGCATTGAGCATGACTTTATGTGGAGCACCACATATCGTGTGCCAGCATTTATATGAGCATTGCATTATGCGCACCAGGCGACTTATCCGCGGGGATCCCACTAGTATCAGTTGAATTATATCTCAGTTATGAGTTGCTCGCCTGATGTCGACCAGGGAGCTAGGGGCATATTGCCCAAAGTATGTGCTTACAGTTTTTATGTTTGTAAGACTCAGATCAGTCAGGTATGTGTTACAGTCATGTGGGCCTATGAGCCAAAGTTGCATACCTGCATTTAGTTTACAGCTTATGTGCATTACATCTTATAGATGCTATCCAGTGATTATTATATCTCTCAGTACAAGTTCAGTAAGTACTTTTATCAGTATCGATATTCTTCGATTCAGCTTCAGTTATTCTTTCCAGTTTATTACTTGCTGAGCTTTGTAGCTCACCTTGTACTCTTCACCATTCCAGGTCCTAGTGGGGGAGTACCAGATGTGGGGCCTAGCAGTAGTGTCTAGTAATGTGTGTACATGGAGCCGCTCAAGACCAAAGATGTCTGGGAGTTGTTAGTTTATTAGTTAGTGCTTGATCAGTTTAGATTTACTTTATATTCCAGGTTAGGGATTTTCCCTTAGATGTAATTTATGGTTTTCAGTTATTGACTCAAAGTTTTATTTCAATTGATTGAGATGTTCATTTTGGTATCAGATTTCAGTTTATTAGTCAGTTTATTTTACTATCTCCAGTAGCACCTCTTCTCGGGCAGTTCTAGGAGAGGGGGTGTTACAGTACTAGGCGGTATCAAGAGTCGTAGTTCCCACGGTCAGGCACAATCCTACCGGCATTAAATGTGGACTGTCATCCACCCCCACCCTAGTCCGTACTAGGCAGTATCATGAGTCGTAGCTCCCACAGTCAAGCACAAACCTACTGACGTTAAATGTGGACCATCATCCACCCCAACCTAGTCCGTACTAAGCGGTATCATGAGCCGTAGGTCCCACGGTCAGGCACAAGCCTATCGGCATTACTAGGGTATCCTTTGTTCACAAGCACGTTTAATGCCATACAAAATAATTCAAAGTGCACACATGTATGCCACCATGTACTATGTATCCTTACTTTCGACCACATGGAGTAATGCATTTTCACAATGCTATTAGCTCCCATCTTAGCCAAAAAAAAATTCATGATAGAACCCCCCTCTAAAATGCTTTAATACATTCCATGCACCCCTAAGGTTCCTCATGCGCAAGCACCTCAACAAACTCCCAAATATTGGTTTAAGATAACTAGATCTTATTTTAAATCGATTCTAGACAATCCAAATCTTGGTCAAATGATCTTAAAATTATACCAAAACAAATCTTATCGAGTCTAGTTTACAACACTTCAAACGGTTTGTCAATCCGATGTCTATAAAAAAAGTTATGGCCAAAACTGTACAGGGTGCGCAGGCTAACCCCAAGTTTCGAAACCTAGAAAACAGAGAGTTATGTTTCGAAACCTGGCAACGGGAAACACCCAGAAACCGCTCACAGATGCCCCAAAACTCTTCAAACCCACCTCAAACCCTCCAATACTCCATCAAACTCCAATCACACCATTATCCCTCATCCCAAAGGGTGTTATAACCTCTATTTCAAGACCCAAATGAAACCAATGAAATTAATTTGAGAAAAAGAGATTTTTACAAAACTTTTGACATAGAAGGCTATACAACATTCCTTTAATAAAAACCATGAGATTTTCTTGACTACATCCTCCACACATCAAGCCCAATGAATAGGATGAGGAAGAAAAGAGAGGAACTTGCCTTGCTTAAATGGAAGATCCTTTGAAGGAAGAGATGTTGAGCCTCAAAAACTCCACCAAAGCTCTTGATCTTGACTACCAAACCCACCCTTGAAGCTCCAAGATGAAGAAGAAGAAATTGGGATAGAAGGGAGAAAGGAGAAAAAAGAAACGAGAGGGAGAGAAAAGTGAATGGGCTTACTCTCTCTCTCTCTCTCTTTCTCTCTTTTTCTCTTTTATAAAATCCCTTCATTCCCATTTTGGCCCCCCACCAATACAAATTCCCTCATTGCCCCTTCTTTTCTTTTTCTCATTTAAATAAATGGAAATACATATAAATATACAAATACAAGGCCCTTAATCGGTAGCCCCATTTGCTTCCAATTTCCAACCCACAATTGTGGACTTTTCCACATTTGAATTTTCAATCACTTGGCCTTTGACTTTTCAACAACTCTCTTACTTTAAATTTTCAATTCTATTCACTTGGATTTACTTAAACCTTCACACACTCACACACACACACACACAATTTATTAATTTTGGCTTTTACAACACATTAAACATTCTAAACATTTATATTATCCATGCCCAAAATACGCCACATATAAAAATAATTCAAAAATGCCAAAATATTCCAGACCCCCTTATTGGGTTGTTACACAACAGGTACTTTAATGTCTCGTGATCTGTATACACAATAACTTTGGACAAAATCAAATAAGAATGGAATTTGTCAATTGTAAAGATTACTGCAAGAAGTTCCTTTTCTATAGTGGCATAATTCTGTTATGCTTCCATGAGGGTCCTACTAGCATAATAAATGGTCTGAAACACCTTGTCCTTTCGTTGTCCTAAGATTGCTCCAACCGCACTATCACTAGCATCACACATAAGCTTGAATGGAAGTGTCTAATTTGGTGCTACCATTACAGGTGTTGTGATCAACTTCTCCTTTAGGGTGTGAAAAGCCTACAAACAATGATCAGAAAAGTTAAAAGGAACATCTTTGGATAATAAATTAAATAACGGTCAAGAGATAAAGGAAAAATCCTTGATGAAACGTTTATAAAACCTCGCATGTCCTAAGAAACTCCTCACAGCCTTAACAAAAGTAGGTGGCGACAACTTCTCAATCACCTCCACCTTGGCACGGTCCACTTGAATTCCCTCATGGGAAACCTTGTGTCCTAGCACAATGCCCTCCTGCACCATAAAATGACACTTCTCCCAGTTCAAAACTAGGTTAGTATCCTCACAACGCTATAAAACCAAAGATAGGTTATGTAAACAATCATCAAAGGAAGAGCCAAATACAGAAAAATCATCCATAAATATTTCCATGAAATCCTCAACCATGTCATGAAAGATTGCCATCATGCAACGTTGAAAAGTTGCAGGTGCATTGCATAAGCCAAATGGCATCCTCCTAAATGAAAAGGTACCATAAGGGCATGTGAATGTAGTCTTCTCCTGGTCCTCGGGGGTAATGGCAATCTGGTTGTATCCTGAATAACCATCTAGGAAACAATAATAATCCCTACCTGCTAACCTTTCCAATATTTGATCAATAAAAGGGAAGAGATAGTGATCTTTCCTAGTGGCATCATTCAACTTCCTGTAATCAATGCACACTCGCCATCCTGTGACTGTCCTAGTAGGAATCAACTCATTATTTTCATTTGCAACAACAATAATGCCACCCTTTTTCGGTACTACCTGCGCAGGTCTCACCCAAGAACTATCAGAGATGGGATAGATAATACTTGCATCAAGAAGCTTGATCACATCTTTCTTAACCACGTCTTGCATCATCGGGTTGAGCCTTATTTGTGGCTGCACGATTGGTTTGTAGTTGTCTTCCATAAGTATCTTCTGTGTGCAGATGGAAGGGCTTACTCCTTGAATATCTGATATGGTCCAACCAAAAGCTCTTTTATGCTTCTTAAGCACTTGTAACAACCTTGCCTCCATGTCACCTGTCAAAGAGAATGAAATAATCACAGGTAAGGATGAAGAACCTTCTAAAAATGCATATTTCAAATGATATGGAAAAGGTTTAAGCTCAAGTAAAGGTGGCTCTTCAATGGATGGCTTGGGGGGTTTCATCAATGGTCTCTCTAGCTTCTCATATCTTGGTCCATGCTGCTTAATACAGGTTTAGCAGGAGGGTGAATTTGCTTCCAACATCTTGACAATCTCCTCATATGCATCCTCCTCTCCACCCATAGTGATTGACTTTACTAAACAACCCTCCAAAGGGTTTTCAAACCTGTTAACTTGGAAGCAATCATGCACAACACAATTAATAACATCAAGTCTATAACAAGTTTGGTCTTCTGCTGGATGCTTGAGAGCCTGAAATACATTAAACGTTACTTGGTCATCTTGGACCCTCAACACAAGTTGTCCTTGCTAGACATCTATCAAAGCTTTACCTGTAGCTAGAAATGACCTCCCTGAAATAAGGAGAACCTCAAGGTCCTCAATCATATCCAAGATAATGAAATCAACTGGGAATATGAATTTGTCTACCTTTACCAAAACATCTTCCATAATACCTTTTGGATGCTTGATCGATCTATCCGCAAGCTGCAAAGTGATTGTGGTTGGCCTTGGTTCTCCCAAACCTAGTTTCTTGAAAATAGTTAAAGGCATGAGATTAATACTAGCTCCTAAATCACACAAAACTTTATCAAAATAAATATCACCAATAATACAAGGGATAATAAAACTCCCTGGATCCTTAAGCTTTTGTGGCAACTTATTTTGCACAATGACGAGCACTCTTCACTCAGCTTAACTGTCTCAAATTCTGCTAGCTTCCTCTTGTTGGCTAAAATATCTTTTAAGAACTTGGCGTAGCTAAGGACTTGTGTGATAGCATCCACAAATGGAATATTGATGTGTAGCTTCTTTAACATCTCAAAGAACTTGGTGAATTGCTGATTTTGGTGCTGCTTGAGTCTTTAAGGGAAAGGCAATGGTGGCACATATGGCTTGACATTAGGATCTGGAAACTTGATTTTTGGTGACCACTCATACTCACATTTTGCTTCCATCTGGTTTGGCCTTCTTTGTTTTGGTGGCTCCATTTGATGGTGGGAAGTACTTAGCTAGAAACTTCTGGGCCATGGCATCCCATGTGGTGATAGAACCTGGTGAAAGTGAACTCAACCATGCTTTTGCCTTGTCTCTTAATGAGACAGGGAACAATCTTAGGCATATAGCATCATCAGAGACTCCGTTATGCTTGAAAGTATCACAAATCTCCAAGAAGTTGGCGATGTGTGCGTTTGGGTCATCATTAATGGAGCCACCAAATTGAACTGTGGTGTGCATCATTTGGATGATTGCTGGCTTGATCTCGAGGCAATGCCATCAATGAAAGGTGATGCATAATCCCTCAATGACCTCTGGGCTTCTATATTTTGATCTTCTGCTTCCATAATCTCTCTTTGTTGGTTATTTAATCTATAAAACGTTCTTTCAATTTTTGGATCAAAATCTATTAACTAAGATTTTCTAGCACAGGTCATCCATGAGATCCACCTAAAAAAAAGTAAAAAAAATAAAATAAATGAATGAATAAATAAAAAATTATAAAATTAAATAATAGAAACTGATTCCAGATTAAAGTGAGAATTGCAAATCTTAATATTGTTAACAAACAATTCCCTGGCAACGACGCCAAAAACTTGATGTGCCTAAAATACAATGGCAAGTGCACTAGTCGATCAAGTAATAAAGTGAATGAGTAAAGTATCGTTCCCAAGGGGATTGCCGAAACAAGTACCGAAACAGAGCAATCCTATTCTTTTTCTAGAAAAATCGAATTAGAAATAATATCAAGTAACTACAAAATAAGAATAAAATAAAGTAAGAAGAAAACGACGTATTGAAAATAGAAAAATAAAGAACAATTGGACAGGTTAAAACAGAGAGATAAGATAGCTAAGGAATTCAGTTCACATACGAGAATATTGTAATTCTTATCAAATAAGTTAATTAGATGGATTTTACTTACATGTGACGGCGGAATTTCATAACTTATTTATTATCCTTTGGTCCAAGTATAACAAAACTATCGCTAATCACTAATTCTACACTTGGTTTGTATAAAATCAATTAATTAACGACGCATTAAGTTTTGTGAAATTAACTAACTCAAAACACCTATTCAAGCAAATTCAAGTTACCGCAAAGATAAATATTCATACTTGGTCTGTTTTAATATCCAAACTAAGTTATGTGATATGCAAAACTTAACATAGAATTACTTGGGGCTCGAGAAGCGTGCCAGAGGCCCAAAAATAAAATTTGGGGGTGAGGTGGCTGCCAAGGAGGGAGCGTCGGTGAGGGCATTTATCGAATTTCTCCTCCAGATTAGTTAAGGTAAATTAAGTTAATTCTTTTTGAGTTATTTTCATTAAGTGAGATAATGGGTGGATTTTTTCAAGGTATGGCAAAAACATAGGCCTTGGTTTAATTTCTGATGTAGTGGAGTTTTTGTGTGATTGCATTTAGGTTCTATCGGGGAGGCGGTGGTTCTAGAAGAGCTCGGAGTCCAGGTTGGAGTTTTTGCTCTTGGCAGAAGAAGTTTCGAGCCAGGTAAGGGACGACCCCAAGTGTGGTGACCTTGCGAATGTCTGGTAAAATTGATAAATGTATGTTGTATGCAGTTGCATGTTGTGCATGTTCTATAGGTGGTCTAGTGGAGTCCTATGGCCATGGGAGAGACTAGATGCATGCTAGGGGTAATATGGGTGGTAAATGCCTTAAACATGCTAAAGACTAGATGTATGTTCCATTTTTGCATACTCACTTGTCATTTCATCTCATACATTATCTTGTTTAAATTCATTTGAACCCTTACTGAGTTTTTATGACTTATGAGGTTTTACCTCGTGTTGTAGATATTGCAAGTCCAGATAAAAGCAATGATGATGTTAGGAGGATGAAGTGACGGCTAGCGTTGTTGTCCAAGTTTTGTATGTTGTATATATTTTTGTATATATATACTCATGGGTATTGAATGTATGTGTTGTTGGGCACTAGATGTATCTAGTTGGTTGTAATTAGCATAATGTATTGGTGATTGTGTGATTTCATGTTGTATGTGGCCTTGGTTTGGTGGATGCCAGTTTTCGGATTGTGTAAGGTTCGATATGGAATTTCCCGTAAATCCTCAGTACTCGACAGATTTGTGATATGATATTTTGTGTGCCTGGGTCACCTTTGGCTTATTGTGAGGCGAGCTGAAGAAATGTGAAGCTCACTCGGGTTTTGGGTCCTCTTTTGCTATGATTTCTTTAATTATTTTGGGACCAATTCCTCGAGTGAGGTGAAGAGGAGGACGAAGCCTAGTCGCCACCTAGGGAGTTTCTTATTGAAACATAGTCCATCTCTTTAGTTATTGGCTTAGTGAGTAAGTAATCCAGTCGATTATTCACTAGTGGCACTCGTAAGTGGGAGCGAGTCGTCATAGTTGGTATCAGAGTATGGCTAGCAGTATGAGTGGGGAAAGCTAGCGCATTAGTGGTGTTGTGTATGGTCGATTAAGTAATTGATGTGAGCAAAATTGCCAGGGTTACGAGTCAAGAATGTCTAACATAATTTGGATGTAAGTCAGAATGTCCTAGTTATTGAGTTGGGGTCGGGAACAGTTGGCTTGTAATCTCGAGGTTGGATGTGAGATCGATTTGATGACCTCAAAGGTAGGACATGTGGTTCAAAAACCCTAGGATTGGGTCGAAGCGATGAGGCTTGTGATGGTTTAAAGGGTAATCTCCAATATTCCTGCTCTATGAATGGGAAAAATACCATGGGTTGAGATGATATGTCCATAAGAGGTATACGGGTCGAGCAAAGAAGAACCGAAAACCCAAGTGTGGGTGTTGGTGTCAAGAAACCCGAATATGGGAATTTGGGGATATTAAGCATTCTAAGGATGAAAGTTCCTTGAGATTAAAGTGTTGAGGCTTTGTGTGGGGACACGAAACAGTGTCATGAAAAGAGTTATGAAGGGACAAGGAGAGCCTGAGGCATAACTAATCTGGGAGGGGATTATTGGAGCGTCCCTATGTTGGGGAATTAGCTAAGCATGTATGAGGGAATAAAGTTTTTCCCTTAGAAGTGGTGTGATAAGGTTTATGTGCCTGAGATAGGGCGAGCTAAAGAGGGAATTAGCTCGAAGCTCGAGGAAATAAGTTGTTAACAGGCCATGTGACGAGCTCTAGGAAGGGAGTAAAGCTACTTGCAGTGAGGATCTGAGTGGAGCAATGTAATACCCCAGAACTTGATATAAAACTTGGAAGTTGTAATAATGAATGATTAATCTTACACCAAAAGTCTTAGGATGGCTTAGCTTGGAAGAAAGAGATTAGCTTGGAAAGGAAGAGATAAGGGCCATGATGGGTTCTTATCCTATAATCCATGTGAAGGTGAGATTTGGAGGCTTGGGATTGGAAGGAAATGGAAGCTTGAATTGGAAGATAAAATCAAAGAAGAAAATTCAAGGATTGTAATGATGGCTTGGGAAGAAAAATGGGTGACTTAAAGGCTAAGGGTTATCTTGAGATTTGGGGACTTGAGAGGCTATATAAAGGGAAGGGGGAGAGACCCACAGGAAGCTAGAATATAGCAAGAAAGCAAGAGCAACAAGGAGAAGAAAGAAATCAAAGAAAGCAAAGAAGAGGGAGGGTAAAGATACCTCATCGGAAAGCATAAAAAAAGTGAGAAAATCGAAGAGGTAAGTTGATTCTCTTTCCATAGGGTCGTAGAGCACGGAAAGAGGAGTTCGTAGGTTCAAACGGAGAGCAAATCGGAGCAAAAATGAGCAAGTTATAGCATTTTTAATTTTAGGTTACAAAATCCAAAACAGGGAAGGAGGCGGCGTGTGGCCACTATTCCGAGGGCGCGTGAGAGCGCGTACGACCTCCGTTTGACCTAAAATTTTCATCATAATTCTCCTATTTTAATTTTCTACAACCCCATGTAAAAATATTTAAGGTTCGGTTCTTTGAAATGCGTGATTTCTGCAGAAACAACCCTTAGTGCTCGAAACCTGGGCTGTGAACAGTGCTATCGAATGGAAAATGATCAAGGTGAGTGATTCCTGCATGTTTTGTGACACTTTGAGCCTTTGTTGCTTCACTTGTGTGTGGATGATGGATTGCATATCATGCCTTCGTGGTTTACATGTCATATTTTCCCTTGGTTATGCATATTCCTTCTGCTTTGTCATATATCATGTTCATGTTGGTGACTGTGGCTAGTTGTTGGGCCATCATGGAAGAACTTGTGCTCTTGCGGTGAGCTAGGTAACTATGATGACCGTGGGGGTGATTGCAACACCCTGGCATTGGTACCACAAGGGTGGATTTCATAATGGCATTATTGCATTTGCACACATGTACTTTCCTTTTCTGAGTCACTCACTTAGATGTAATTATCTAACTCAGGCGTTTCATACCCCTGGGACATTCAACCTTCTAGCTTTATCAGAAATATCAAGTGTTTCAGGTTCCAGGTCAAAGCATGGGCAAGGAGGTGGAGCTTCGCTAGCTTTGGGATCTTGGTTCCAATATGTACCCTTGTAACCTAAGTAATGTAATGTGAATAATAGCTAGGGTGCTCAAGGTTGTAAGAGGTGTGTGTATGTGGGTGTCCTACATCTGTACCTACAATGATGTGTTGAGTCATTTTTTTTTTTGGAATGTTGGAAGTCATGAGCATTTCTTGTATTTGTAAAGGAAATCTAGCGGAAACCCTTTATTTAGCTTATGTTAAGCTTACAGGGTCGATCCAATGCTTCCATTGGTAAGAGTTTCCAATAACACCCGTAGGTGATGTCTTCTTATATTTCTCACTGTTATGTATTTGGAAAAGTGGGGCATTACAAGCAGGCATGTAATGCATATGCATTTCATAGCCAGTGTAGGCATGACGTAAGTAGCTTTCGGAAGGACTCCTAGGGGAGTCGAGTGTGATGTGTGCATGCTAGATGTATATGTTAGTGTAGGTGCTCTACACCCAATCAGATTGGGCATGTACTAACAATTGCAATCATATTTATTATTGAATAAAGAGTTATTCAAATTCGCAAGAAGTCATTCTATTAGTTTTTGTTATTATTGTAATGATTGGATAAACCAGATAGAAGTCTATATGATGTATACTGTGATTAATCTATAAAGATGTGAGATGATGCATCACAGTTTTTAGACATCATTAAATGTCCCAAGTTATAGCAATGTCAAGAATGGACATTGACAATTGCAGTAAGACTTGTATGTGCTAGGGTTTTGCTATGTGATAACAATGGGGGCCTCACACCCATAGGCATAGGGATGCCTAGACAAGTACATAGGTGACCAATGTTGGAGAACGTGTCATTAGATATGACTCGCCATGAGAATCCATTTTGGTTATATGTTGATGGAATTTTCATACGAGATGGGTGTAACTAATCCTTGAATCTGAGGTTCTCACGGTCATCTCATAAGAAGACTGGTATGCTTTGACATCGTTACGATGGGCCTAGACAAAGGCTGCACATGGGCGATCGTTGGGCATATCGTGTAGCTTATGGAGATGGGTGCATAACCAAGACGAGACTCGTCTATCCCTTGATAAAGGATGATGTATCTAAAGCGCCTTCGGTAGGTATTCACTTTAAATCCATGACCATGGTGAAAGAGATTAATAAGGAGTTATTGATTCACTTTCTATTAAGTGAGGATATCCGGAAGACCGAAGAAAACTTATGTTATCGTAATCAAGCAACACATCGCCAACTTGAGATCACATATGATGCATTGACGAGAGGATCGAATTACACGGTAACCATGCTCGTGAAAGGTTATTTGTGGATTATGAATCCTTCTGAATAATTGGGTAGGCATGACGCCTTGTTAGAGGCCAATCTTGTTTTATGTGTTCATACTGACACATTGTCAACATATTCGAAAGCCTAATGAGTCATATGCAATAGGTACGGTCCCTGGCTTAAACTAGGAGAGCAGACGTATGGTTAAGTGGGACACTTCCACAAGAAGTTATTCTGTCATAGGTTTTCACGAAAAAAGAACAAATAGACGTAATGATGTAGGTATGACGAGGGGTCGTCATAAAGGATAAAGTTTCCTAAAATGGCAATTGATTTAATTAGAAAGGAGTTTCTAATTTAATAATTTTCTATTTGTTGGAGTGACAAATAGGAAATAATATATATTTGGGCTTAATTTAATGTTTTGGTTAAATTAGATTTGGGCCAAATATTAAAATATTTGGGCTTGAATTAGATTTGGGCTAAATATTTTATAAATGGATTTGGACCACTTAATAATATTTCTAGTTGGACTAGGATAAGCCCACTTAAGATTCTAGTTGAACTAGGATTAATGGGCTAGCCCAATCCATTAGGGTTTAAGAAACCCTAGGATGTTTCTTTATAAATACCCTTTTATGGGTTGCCTAAAGTAAAGAAGTAATTTTGTATAGTTTTTCAAGAGTTGAAAAACAATTGTCGTTCACTTTTCTCTGTTTCTTTTTGGCATCAATACAAAACTAGGGCGTTCTTTTCTGTACGTACATAAGCCGCAAAAGGAGAAGGAGTTAGCACTCCAATTCCGCTCTCCTCACCAACAGATAAGTGCTGCGTATCACAAGTTAGAGGCCTGACACTTGGACTGCTCGGATCCACGAATGACTCGAAATCTAAAAGTTAGATTTATTTTAGTTTGTATGTGAATGATTTGATTTCGACATTGATTTAATCCCCAGGATCGGGGTAAGGTTTAAAATTTTGAACTACGCTGCTTGCCCCATAACGATCTTGCATTACTTTTTAGTATATGGTACGATGTGATCGTATTGTTATAATGATCTCGAAGAGGATGTACCTAGGGTACTAGTGGACCCTAGCGGGCATTTGTTGAGATGGAAATTCCCTAGCGAGTCGAGCTGAGATTCAGAGGAATCCAGATCGGGGATGAATGAGTTGGGCATGTATATTGATATGCATGCGAAAGCCATAGGATCAGCAGTCCATGTTGTGAAGGGCCAAGAAATCGTTCATGTGTTGATGGATGAGAGGCCAATCAAATCCTCATTGTGATGCTTGGGGTTAGGTGGGACGCTTAAGGTCACGGGAGATAAGGGATGAATAAAGCCTCATTGTGATGCTTGGGGTCAGGGAGGACACCTAAGGTCACGAGATCCTTGTTGGGGTGATGAGGAGGTCACTCAATGAAGGGTATGAACGGGTTGTGTGGACTGAGGGAAGTGATAGGAAAGATTGTGGCAACTAGACGTCTATGGGATGTGCACGTGAAAGAAATGCCAACTATAGATGCCTTAGTGGGCGAGGGCATGACGAGTGATGTAGAGGCCCTGGGTTGTAATTCCAAAGTGTTAGGAGCCCGAGTAAAGCATGTTGGAAGGCTGAGTTAGGCGTAGTTACTAAATGCATATGTGGGTGTGCAAAGGGAGAAGTGAGGTCTCGACTATAATAACCAGTACTTTATATCAAATGTATTTTAGAAATTGAGAGGTCAAAATGACGTTTATCATAATTTTGGGCCAATGTTTAATTTTCAAAACATGAATGAAAGAGGTAAGTAACCATGTCCTAGCAAAATAAAGAAGATAACATGCTCAAGGAATTAGGGATTGTCAAAATCAAGAGATTTATGAAGATCTGGGGTCAGAAATACGTGATTAGGGGCATTCGGGCCAAAGTGCAAAATTTGTAAACTACTCGAGGAAGGTCCAAAAGATGAATTTTCTGGAAACTCTGGGGTGAAATGAAGAGTTCGAAACTTGTAGGCCATAGTGGAATTAATGAAAAGTTGAGGGGTGTTGAGGAAATGGGCAAATTGTAGATGAAAATTAGTTAGGGGTGAAAGTGCAAAAACCCAAACTTTTGGTGTGAAACCAATCGGCCGCCTTGTGGATGTCAGTCATCCCCTTCTGGTCGCCAGGAAGGTCACCTGGAGGCTCCAGAATAGCCTTCAAGTCATGATGGATCGATGGACGATGGCCATTGGCCAAAAATGGCCGAGATGTGACCGAAATTAATGGCGGATGTGATCGGAGATTTGACAAAAATTTTTGAGGGATTTTTCTCATGATTTAGGGCTATTAGAATGATTTAAAGGCTAGATTTGGTGCTTAAGGGATAAGAATGCCCAAGATACAGTGGTTTTTGGTCGAGAAAATGGGTATAAATAAGGGTTAAGGGTCGAGGGTTTCAAAAATAAATTGAGTGAAATTGCTTCCGTTTTAGCTTGAATCGAGCATCAAGGATAGATGGCTTTTGTTTTTTGAGTTGTGGGAAGAATTTCTACAGAGTTTGGAGGAGTTTGGTATAGGTTTAGAGGGTTTTCAGCAAAATGGTTGGAAAATTGGGCTTGCCGGAATTGAACCCTGTAAACAACCATTAAGGGCCCTTCCGGTGGTGTTTTCAGGCACTTAGGGACACCCTTGGGATCAGCTCGAGGAGTAATTCAAGGCGGTATAATTAGTTTAGCCTTTGGAAGCAGTCGTCGGTGGCCATTGTCGGAGAAGATAGCTCACGGGTGTTGCATGCACGGACTCCACCCTCAACCACACACTTGGAGTGTAAGGGCGCGTGAGGTATGTGTTTAACCTGAGATTAATTTTATTATTTTCCTAATATTATTTTAGGAATATCTGTGTAAAAAGATTTGGTGAAATTAGGTGTTGGGTATTTATTATGAAATTTCTAAGGAAACAAAGGTTATAGAAAATAGAGAAAAATAAGAAAAATTGAGAAAATTATGGAAAAATTGAAATATTGATTTCTATAAATATGACAGTGAATATGAGATGATTTGGCCATTAGAAGTAAGGATTACACAATTTTTGAGGCCTAACACGCATTACGAGGCACAAATCAACTTTTCAAACAAGGTAAGTGGTTAGATCCAGTCTTACCTTTTTGGCTTGTAAGTGGTTTGGTGTGAGTGTAGTGGGTTCAGGTGAGCGGTTCTACCCTGTCGAGCTTAGGTAGCACGTGTTTAAACTAGTTCTAGTGAGGGGTTCTACCCTGTCGAGCTTAGGTAACATGTGTTTAAATCAGTTCTAGCGAGCGGTTATACCCTCTAGAACTTGGGATGTTTCCTATAAGCGTTTTTACTTAAGGGAATAGGGCATCGTATGCATATTACACATGTGGTGTATTGCATCAACTGGATTTTCTTATAAAAGAGTTAGTGCATGGCATGTGATTTTCATATCATTGTTATTCATGTGTTGTTATGTCTGTGAGGACGTGATGCGGTTTTCTTGAGAATGAGGCAAGGTTAATCCTAGCCATCGGATGACGTGGATGGACACCTAGGGATTAAGCATGTCACAGCAAGGTCAATCCCAATGGGGTGGTGTGGAACGATTTCCACAGGAGATTAAGTATGCTAGGGAGATTTCTCAAGTTAGACGTGTTGCATGTCGTCTGTATATGCCATGCTCATATTCATTCATGAATTCAGTAAATTGTATCATGCCATCACTTAGATGTTTCATCATCTAATCTGGGTTATGCCCTTAGAACATTGAATGTTCCAGACAAGGACTGTTGCAAAGGCGAGGACGTTGCCAGTGAGGGTTAACGGTGTTTAGTGTGATAGCTGTTGTAATCATTTTAAGAGTTGTATTACTTATTTTGATATGGAAAATACTATGTATGAACGGTTGTGATAATCCACGATATCTTGGAAGCATGTGAAGATTGTTCTTTGAATCACCATGGTGCCGGGCCTGTGTGAGCATGTGAAGATTGTTCTTTGAATAATCGCATGTGCCGGGTATGTGAAATCATGTGACGATTGTTCTTGAAGCACCGTGCGTGATGAACTTGGAAAAAAAAAAGATTCCTGAGAATTCTCTTATAGTGACACGCTTGGCGAGGCGAAGTGTTACATCGACTCACCGAGAGGGTGATGCTTAGCATGATGGTGATGGATTAAGAGATCGATGCTAGTCGAGTCGTTAAGAGGCGGATGAGCTTATCGACTTTGTGATTTATGATGGATTTGGGTCCACTGTTGCGGAAAGTTTAAACTTTTAAATTGTGGTTGAAAAGCCGTGAAGTATGGTCTTGTGGGGTAAGATCATGAGGTTTTAAGAGTAGGAATGATTTGAAATTCTCTTAGGTTGTAAGAGATATAAAGCCTTGAGGAATGAGGCTCATGGAGTGAGCTTAAGGTTATCAAGGCAAGGATAACCAAATGAGATTGCTTTCGTTTGATGGTGGTGGAACCATCGTAGCTCGCAAAGGCTTCATCGTGGCATTAATGTTATGGGTGCAAGGCTCGCAGTGATGGATCTGATGTTATGGACCATGTGGCAGAGGACTAATCAGTTGGCTAGTAGTAAGGGCAGATGGCCCATTGGCCAGAGCAACATAATGAACTGCAGGTGACGATCAGATGCCGAAGAACTGGAGGAGGACCATAGGAATTATGCCCCATAAGGATCTAAGTTCGTAGGATCGTTAATCTTCTGTGAAGGTCAAGGTGATCGAGAGACTAGGGTAGTAGTCAATGATAATGACCCGAGTATCATGATGATTAGACGCTTGGTGTCAAAAAGCAAGCTCAGTTGAGTAGCTAAGAGATCATGAGTTGGGAAATGAATATATTCTGCGTATATAATGATGTAGTCATCTATGTGAGTAAAGTTTTCCTAGAAACTGGTTCGATGAAGGAAGTAGAGCCAGTGGGGACCATGGTGATGAACCATGATGTGAAGGGATATTGAACTTGTGAGGTTCGAGTTGGGTATGCGCATAAAGGCCAAGTCGAGAAAAGTGCACAAAGGCCAAGTGGAGGTTAAGCCCTTTGCTTCAGTGAAGTGGTGATGAAATGGTTCGATGAATATTGAGGTCGTATGGTGACTCGGGATGTCCAGAGAATGGAACCCATGGAAAAGGAAAGGCTCTAGTTCAGGAATAATGCTACAGGTGGTGCTTACCAGTGACGGGTCTAATGCTTGGGACCACTGAATGTAGATGGCAGGTGGCAGGTGGCTATTGGGTTAGCTCATGATGAGGGACTTCAGCCCTCTATGTGAGTAACCAGTTTGTTGTGGATACGATTAGATATCGAATACCTAGAGCGCATTATAGGTTATGTTTAAGTAAGGCCTAAGTTCCATGGGGACTAAAGTGTCGTGGTGGTACCACTAGCTTATCGTGGCGATTTGAAAGCTTGTGGAGCTGTTGAGTAATATCTTGTTGTATTGTAACATCCCAAATTTCTTGAGCATGTTATAACTTAGGATTTCGGGAATATAAAAATTTTCATATCACAATAGCTATCATACATCACACAATATCCCAAAAAATCCTAATTTTCACCTTCTCAGCTTAACAAACCCAATAATCTAATAGCTAAGATAGGCGTTAAAATCTCGAATGCGGAAGTTAGATCGAACCTGATATGGTTCACAACCATAACACTTTATTTATCATAAAATTGTTCAAGATGTCTACAAAATATATTACATGGACATCATCAAGTGATAACTGAACATCTTAAACATATCCAAAATTACATAGGTTCGCACATAAACAAAAATATGTTAAACATGCTACAGGTAGTAAATTAAGCTTATTCTTCAGCTACCTCCTTTCCTTAGAGCCGCTCGTCGAATCTGGAACGTTTGAATATTCCAGGGACATAGTCCAATTAGAAGATGAATCTTCTAGTGAGAAACTCCAAAAACAGTTTATATCGATGCATGATCAGGTATAAAATGTATGAGAAGACAAGGAGAACTACTCCGAGGTGCCTCGTGAACACCTTAGCCTTCTCCAACGAGAGCTTTCTCAATGGCGCACGCATAGCGCCTCTCAGGAGGTCCCTAGCCATGTCACTTCGGCCCGACCTCATAGAACTCATGCAAGCATCACATCCGTTGTTCCTTAGACTCACGGTCTTCCCCATGAGAGCTTTCTCAATGGTGCACGCATAGCGCCTCTCGGGGGATATCCGACTTTTGCCCTTGGTCAACAATAAATAGGTACAACAGTATGGCCACATGAATTTTATAAATGCAACAATTAAAAAGCCAATAGCATATATTTTCTAGAAAAATACATTCCATATATGCAACATGATTTCACGTAAGAGAATAACAAGAGTTTATGCATAAGAACTTCACAAAACACGTCTCATGTAATAGAAGTCTCTCATAAGGGAATAAAAAATAGGATTTTGAGTATAGGAGTCTCACCTAGGTTTCTGCAGAAAACACGAGTTTTGGTAAACCTAACCTCAAATATTTTTACATAGGGTCGAAGAGTATTAAAGTAGGGGCATAACTGGAAAATTTGAAGGAAAATGGGCCTCTCACGTGCCCTCACGCACCCCCAGAAGGTGGCTCACGCGCCTTCACGCGCAGCCATTTTCGGCGTGTGTAACTCACGCGCTGCCCAACAGTTTCGGATAGCTTCGCCTCTCTTTCGTATTTCAGCCATAACTTCCTCATTTTAACTCTGATTTGACCCCTGTTTGAACCTACATGACCTTCTCTTCCCCCTCTATATAATTATTAAAAAAAATTGGACTTACATTGCTTTTTTTCTGACTAATTTTGATAAATTCTGGCGAAGGCTTGTAACTCCGACGAGGCTCGTTCTCCCCGGCTTCTCCTTCAATTCCTTCCCGCCTTCTTGCCGAACTTCCTACTCTCTCTAGAGAAATCTCCTCCTCTTAGAGTGCGTCAACTCTCAAACTTGTTTGGAATGATTTGAGAACAACCCATGGTGCCTATTTATAGATTTCTCCAACCAATCACATTATGCCACTTGTCACAATCTTAGCCATGGACTCCAAAGACTCAAACCTATAATTGAATGGCTTTTGAAATCCAAAGCTATAATGAATTCAACTTTTGAAATCCAAGCTAAAACCTCAAACTTCTTTCAAATAACACTTTGGCCCTTATTTCAAGTCCTCAACTTTAATATTTTACCACATAAGCTCTTAATTTTATCCTTATTTAGTTTGGATAATTCTCTAATTGCAATTTACACCCTCAAACATCAAATTTATCAAGATACTTAAAATCTCAAAATTAATAACTCAAAATTACTTGATATGTACGATCTCCCGAAGCCCCTTACCATCATTCGGCTATTTTAGGCTATAACTTAGCTTAATCAAAAAATCGTCTCTAATTTAATTTCTTTCAATGTCATAAATCTCGCCTCGAGACGCTCGTCAAAAATATACCTTTATCCTCAGGTATCTAAGATTTAAGGCACTCCCTGCGACTGATTTGGTCACTAGTTGCCATTTCAAACATATTTTTTGATATTTTAAACTCACTTAAAATACGTGGCAATTTCACAAAAATATGGGATATTATATGTATGATCACAAGATATGTGATGGTGTTTCTTGTTAAAGGATCCTAGCACATTTGTGGCTAGAGTTTATCATGATTGATCTAGTAAATTGGGATGTTGGATCCAATATGTGACCCTGTGGTATGCGAGAAAATAGGGTTGATTGGAAGGGTTGGCAAATGACCCAAGGTGCTTTGTGAAGTAAGTGTCGTGGAGAGCGAGACTTACGAGATGAGAATACAGAAACGTGTGAGGATTTCAGGTATAGGGATCTCTAAACCTGTGATGTGAGTTGTGATAGGCTGAACACGTGGTTATGGTAGGGTTACGAAATCTATGAAGGGTCACAGTTGCATAGTCGAGTGTTAATCCTGAATGTGTCAATGTGATAATGAGAAGGCATCCTCATGTAATACTAGATGGGTTTCCAGTGGGTGACATAGGATCAATTACCAGGTGATAGCACCTGTAATGGAAATTATGGGAGCATGAGGCTTGATGACTGTGAAGAAAAGCCTGTTGATTGTCGTGTATGCCATTAATATGAGAGTTCAACGAGATCTGATGGGCAAATCAGTCAGATTTTGAGAAAAAGATCCAAAGTTTCAAAAGGTGATTGGTCGGAGCAGGGATGTGCAACTCGAGTAAGTGTTGCTCTAAAACGAGGGTCAAAGATGGTAGTTTCAAGTGTGGCATGGGTTAGAACTTGAGGTGTTCTCCCAAGAAAAGATGAGCATGAGGCAACAGCACTAGATGAACTTTCTAAAGGGCTGCAATTACTCCATGATGTATCACCCAGGAAAAGCCAACGTGATGGCAAATGCTTGAGTAGGAGGATGAGTCCTACGACATTGAGTGGAAGCGTGAGTTCCACAATTGTGGCTAGGGTGATTTCTAGTGAGTGGAGATTAATTGAAGGGATAGTCGATGATTGCTAGTTTAATGCCTAGAGGAATGTTGTGTTGGTTGCGATCCTAGCCATTCAGTTAGATCTAATTGAGTCGATTAGATGGGTGTTGAGAGAGAATTTGAGATTTTGCCAATGGGTAATGAGAGCTCAAATGAGTATTTTATTGGATGAGATTGGTTTCCGTGAATGGGGTTTAGGTGATAATTAGATCACCTGATAGCTATGAGTGATATAACTAGGGGGATACCCTGGCGTGTGGGCAATTGATGAGAGTTAACCTCGTGGCTAAAGGTTAATGGGTGTAAAAGAAAATAGTTGGTGGGGCTGTGGTGGCATTGGAGCTAGTGTGGTTGCTAACTGAATGATATGAGCCTGGTTGAAGTGAAAGGTTTAAGGAGAATCTGGGAGAAGCCAAAGTTTCTCAGGAATTAGTAAGCTATTTAATGAATGGCAAAGTAATGGGGAGAAGGCTAATCCAAGATGGTGGTTGTGGTGGTTGAGACGACCTGTGAGGCTTAAGATGCAACGACCTTGGAAAGACTCATTGTCATGGTGATAATGTTATCGAGGAGGGAAAAGAGATAACCATTGTGCATGGTAGAATCTCAAGGTCAAGTGTCAGTTGCGAATTGAGAATGAAGCTAATTTGGGATGGCTGTGAAGTCTTGTGCTTTTGTGGGCGAGGTTATGGCGAGGAATTGTATAATTCAAAAATGTTCCGATGGAATTGAAACTAGGTTGGTTAACTTAGCTAGAAGACCGTTATAAGGGTGGTGGTTTAACCATGATGGCTTGAGGTAGTAGAGGTGGAACCCGAAGGCCCAAAGTCATACTATGGGTGCAATGCAATCAGTGACGGACCTAAGCCATGCTGTTGGAGACTGGTGTTGGGCCCCGATGTGACTGTATGGGAGCACCACAGTTGCGAGGACTGGGTGTTGGCTAGCCTAATGCACAGCGAAACACAATTATTGTGCAGGTGGTCAAGGGCCGAAGATCTGTAGCATTCACAATAGGGGATGGCGAGGGTTGTTGTTAAAGGTTCCACAACCTTAAAGCAAAATGGTAGGATCACTCACTCGTTGTAGGGGTTTTGATAGTCGGAGTAAGGCCTAGCATGGGACATGATTGTGGAAAACTGAGGTATGTGTGCAGAACATTTAAGAGGGGTTTCCCAATGAGAGTTCCTAGATGTGTGTAAGTGACCCTAGTTGGTGAGTAGTATTAGCTAATAAGAAAAACCTCAGTATTTTTGTTGAGTATGGAAAGAATCCCTAGTTGGGAGAGTGTTATGACGCATAAATTGTTTAGCTCGAGGTGTGGACTCAGGTAATGCTTGTTATTGGACAAAGCATGAAGTTACCTACTATGAGGTATGGGTATGTGGGTTATGCGTAAGTCAGCAATAAGTAAAGGTCGACTGGTCAAGGTAGTAGACCATGTGATGAAAAGTTAATTATAGCTAAAGGAATAAGATGGTTGCTTCCCATATAGTCCTAGGATGGTTATAGTCAATCAATCATGAGATGTTGTCATGAGGATCGACTCAAGCTATGGATGTATATGATTGATGACGAAATGCCATGGTTGAATGGGTGCTAGTGTGTCTAATGGGTACTAGAACTGACATTACTATGGTAGATTAGTGCTAAGACGTTGTCGTGTTTGATGGGTGTAAAAATAGTGGTCATGTGTGATCGGCAAGGGAAACGTTACTGTGTGTGATCAACGTAAAATCGTTGTTGACTGATCAGTGATGCAATGTTGTTGAGTTTGATTGGCATTGTCTTGTTTTGGTTTTGGTTTGGTTTGATCAGGAAAATGGGAAGTTGACTGCAAAGTGATGCTTAGAGGCAGTTGAAATCCATCAAGAGGATGGATATTATTATGGTAGTCAGGGGACATGATCAGTGACTGGTTATGGGATTTGTCGAGAGGCCAAAGTGGCATCAGTTGATGAGTATCCTCATGAGTAAGAGGATTAGTAGCCTAAGCGAAACCTCGAGGTAGGGGTAGCACGAGGAAAAGGTGAGTAGTGGCTAAGCTATGAGACTCTCGAGTATGGGAATTTGAGAGATAGCTCGAGAATTTGATTCTCTTGGGCAGAGGAGCAAGGTAAAGAGAATTTCGAAGACGAAATTCATTTAAGAGGGGTTAGATGTAATACCCGGTATTACATGGTGTTGGAAAATATAAGATTTCTAGTGATTTTAAAGGACCTTGGTGGTCTGGAGAGCCCAAGAAGTAAATTTTGATAAATTAATTAATAAAATTATCAAATCGACAACACGAAATGTCCCGGGACTTGGATGTCTAGGGAAGAGGGCATGAGATTGGTGAGCGTCTCAAGGTGAGGCTAATGACGCTGAAAACAATTAGGTCGAGAATAGTTTCTGAAATGATTTTTGTATAAGCCCGAATTCTTGACTATACCGAATGGTCATAAAAGAACTCCGGGAAGTTGAGGGGACCCTAAGGGTGGTCCAGGTTTGTGAATGAGGCAACCCTAAAGTATTTTCAAGTGGAATAAAGGTCTCGTGCAGGTTTTGAGTGGTTTAAGGGTAATTGAATTAAGGCCTTGAAGGGCCCAAGTGTATTTAACAAATCCTTAAGTGGAATTAATGAGGAGTTTGGGGGATTAAATGTGTAATATATATATGTATGTGTGTGTGTGAGCCCCATGCATTCTACAGTATGAGGCTAAATTAATTTGAAATTGGTCTCTTTCATTTGAGAGAAATGGCCGTGAGAAGAGGGCTCGGGAGA
Organism: Diospyros lotus; assembly: GCF_014633365.1. Lineage (NCBI taxonomy): Eukaryota > Viridiplantae > Streptophyta > Magnoliopsida > Ericales > Ebenaceae > Diospyros > Diospyros lotus. The sequence goes on from NC_068347.1 coordinate 12,140,658, forward strand.
GAGTGAGAGCATTTAGTTGAGAGAGCTTGAGGGCAAATCAGAGAAGAGAGAAAATGGATTGAGAGAGAGAGATGGCTGGCTAAAAATGGTGCCACCGATCAGTAACAGCGGTAGAGGCGTGTGAGCTCGATGCGCACGGGAGGCCGACGATGGCTTGCGGTGGTCGCGGTGAGGCGGCTAAGGTGCAATAGTGGCTAGGTGATGCTTAGGCGGAGGTGGCCGATGGCTGCAGCAGTGACTAGTGGCGAAGAATGCGCATGGGCTAGCAGCAACTGAAGGCACTAAAGGGTTGGTTGCGGTGGTTGTGGCGGATGCGACCGATGGCAGTGGTTGTGCCATGGCGAGAAGTGGCAGGCGACAGTTGAACTGGCGGCAGCAACGACTGCTGGAGCCAGGCAGTTGTGAGTGGCCGGCGGGCGCATGTCAATGGTGTGCACATGAGCAGGCACGGGTGAGGTTGAGAAGAAAAAGGGAGGAGAAAGAAGAAAAAAAAGAAAAGAAAAGAAATTCTGGAAATATGGAAAATAAAGGAGAAAAATATGAGAAAATGCTAAAAAACTTCAAAAAAATTGGGGAAATTTTTAAAAATTAATTTAGGGCTTGAGGAGCGTGCCAAAGGCCCAAAAATGAAATTTGGCAGCAAGGTGGCAGCCAAAGAGGTTGCGTCGGTGAGGGTGTTTGTCAAATTTCTCCTCCAAATTGGTTAAGGTAAATTAAGTTAATTCTTTTCGAGTTATTTGCGAGATAATGTGTAAAGCGTTGGTTGGATTAACCCATTGGTTGAGATTGTCTATGTTGCACAGAAACGGAAACGGGAAATGTTTCTGATAGGAAACGAAAACATGGAAACGAACGTTTTTCTAAAAAAATAGGCATAAATAGGGTCCGAAACGGGAATAGGAAACGTTTCGGAAACGGGAAAACGACACCTATGAGGTGTTTCCATGCAACATAGGAGATTGTTTGGAAATTATTGATGGATGGGTTTTTGCGAGGTATGGCAAAAACATAAGCCCTAGTTTAATTTCTGATGCAGTGGAGTTTTTGTGTGATGCATCTAGGTTCTACCGGGGAGGCGATGGTACTAGAAAAGCTTAGACTCCAGGCTAGCGTTCTTGCTCTTGGCAGAAGAAGTTTCAAGTCAGGTAAGGGACATGATGAATCACATGATAGATCTATGATTCAAATATAAAGATTTTAGTTTTAATGATGAAAAACTTCTCTTGCTTTTGAAAGAAAACTTCTATTGAAAACGATTTGTCATTATCAAAAACAAAACATTTTCAAAGCATATTCTTATGAAAATCCTTATTCAAAAGGTCGTATGTGTCGTTAGTCAAAATAGGTTCCAAATGAAGCATTTTCTCCAAAATAAGTAAGGTCATCTGTCGATTGGTCAATGTAACCTGTCGAGCGTTTTTCAAATTTTAACCCAACTGTCGACCAATGCTTATAGATCTGTTGACCGATTCTTATAGATCTGTCAACCGGCAGAATGGGTGTCTTTGAAAAGATATCCATCTGTCGACATTTGTATTGTTATCTGTCAATCGGCCCTTTGGATTGACCTTAATCTGTCGATCGATGCTTATGCATCTATCAACTGGCAGTATGTGTTTTCTAAAAGGATGGCTTCATCTGTCGACAAATATATCATCATTTGTTGACCGAACTTATGTTTTCCCATAAATCTGTCGACCAACAAAATGTCTATCATTTGTGCCTCTATGGTGGGCAAGCCATCTGTCGACCGATGCCTATGCATCTGTCAACTGAATTTTGATTTTTACTAATCTATAGACCGATGCCTTGCATCTATCGACCGTTTGCTTCGCAGAAAAAAAAATCGCTAGTTCATCCTTTGCACTCAAGTGCTCTCTCCACTTACAATGGCTTGATTCAAACATGGGCTTTCAAGAGGCTATAATACAAGTCATAAGGAGATTTCAAATCACCTAAGCAATCGTTCTACATGCTCCCAAGTGCTAAAATCATTGTTGCGCATCATTGGTAAATTCGTTCTCTTTTCAAGGCATTGTATTTAATTTGTGTAATTCTTTTTCGAGCCTTGTCTTCATCCTTGAGAGAACTTGTAACTAAGAATATTGTTTCTCAGACCCTCTCATATTTTATAAACATTTTGTATTTTCCTAGCTTGTCTTGCTAGAGGGCCTACTTTGCTTGTAGGAGGTTTTTGTGATACCTAGCTTTGCTAGAGGGATTGTTTGTTCAAGCAAGAGGTTTGTATATTCCTAACTTAGTACTAGAGAGCCTATCCGGTGTGATAGGAGAGTTATAGTGTTTTGCTTGAAAATCCTTAGTGATGAGCTAAGATAGTGGATTAGGCTTATTTAAGCTGAACCACTATAAATCCTTGTGTTATCTTGTGCTTGTGATATTTACTTATTTACCTTTTCAAGCATTTCTTTATTCCTCATTTGATTCATATATTTAAACCTTTCATTAAAAAAGATTTCATATTTTTCATTCTTGTGTTCTCCATTGTCAAAACGCAATTGTCTTTATACGGTTGATACCTCATCGTGCCATTTCAAGGTCTTGAGGTTTAACAAAGTCGTTGTCTTCATAGATGACATCTCCTTTTCATCAAAAGAATTTTTAATATACCAATTCACCCCTCCCTCTTGGTGTGTGCCATAGCTTTTCAAATCTAATAATTGGTATCAGATCCAAGTTCCCATTTCTTTTAAATAGGTTTAACAACCTAGGGACAGATCCATCTATGGCTTATTTTTCTAGTTCATCCCATTCCGAGGGTCAAAGCACCACTCGTCCACCTCTATTTAATAATACTAACTATAACTATTGGAAAGCAAGAATGCAAATTTATCTTATGCAGGATTCCTCTCTTATGCAAGCCATCAAGAAGCAAATCACTCTAGCCAACATGGAGAAAATGGAGTCTTGGATGGTAGAAGAAAGGAGAAATATGGAAATCAATGCAAAAACAATGAATGCATTGATATGTGCCCTAAGTGCAGAAGAATTCAACCGTATCTCTACTTGCAAGATTGCCAAAGAAATATGGGATAAATTAGAGGTAACATATGAAGGTACAAAATAGGTAAAAGAAACAAAAATCAGTTTACTTGTTCATGATTATGAATTATTTTCTGTGGAAGAAGATGAGTCTATAAAAGATATGTTTACTAGATTTAATGGTATAGTTTCAGGTTTAGAATCATTAGGAAAAACATATCCAAGTGAAGAAAAAGTTAGAATGATTTTAAGGAGTCTTCCTAGAAATTGGGATCCAAAAGTCTTCGCCATAACAAAAGCTAAAGACCTTGATACTCTAACTTTTGATACTCTGTTAGGATCACTAATGACTTATGAAATTTTGATGAAAATAAATGATATAGATGAATCAAAGAAAAATAAAAATATAGCTTTTAAGGTAGAAACTGACAACCAAGATTCACAAGATAGTGAGGCCGAACACTTTGCAATGTTTACTAGGAGATTTAATAGATTTATGAAAAAACGTAAATTTAATCAAAGAAGACGTTCTAAGAATGATAATGAACAAAAAGAAAAAGGTACTAAAGAAATTAGATGTTATGAATGTAAGAAAACAGGTCATGTAAGATCCGAATGTCCTTCCTTGAAGAAAAAGGAATGGAAAGGGAAGAAGAAATCCTTAGTCGCATGGAGCGAGAATGACTTCTCCTCGAGAGATGAAGATCAAGATGAGGAAGTAGCCAATCTTTGTCTTATGGCCAAAATTAAAGAGGTAAGTCCTTATAAATCCTTGGAGTTTATTCTTGAAGAATTACAAGATGCATTAAATGAAATTATGAATGAGTTTGAAGAAGTTAGTTTCAAATACAATGTTCTTAGAAAAAAATCGAAATCATTAGATAGTGAAGTAAGAATATTGCAAGAAGAAAAAGACTCTTGGATAAATGAGAAAAATGATTTAGTAGATGAAAATGAAATTCTCACCAAACAAAATCTTGACTTGAAGGAATCTTTAGAAAAACTTGTTGAAGGGAAAAAGAAACTTGAAATGATCCTAGGAGCCTAAAGAAGCTTTGGAGATAAACAAGGATTAGGTTTTGATCCATGTCTAGATGATCAAAACAAAATCGTTTTTGTAAAAGGTTCATATCAAAATCGAAAGATCATTTTCATAAACCATACTTTTCAAAGAATAGGATCACATGTCATTATTGTGGTAGACATAATCACTCTATCAGCAAATGCTTCATAAGAAACAACCCACATAAATATAAGCAAATTTGGGTACGTAAAAGGGAGTTATATGCTAACATGAATGGACCCAAAAGGGGTTGGGTACCAAAGGAAGCAACTTGATTGCTTGTGTAACATGTTGCTCTTGCTACAAATGTCGTAAGAAGCAAGTGGTTTCTTGATAGTGGTTGCTCAAAACGCATGACTGGAGATGAATGACTCTTCAACAACATCACCTACAAACAAGGAGGTAACGTTTTCTATGGTGACAACTCAAAAGGTAAAATTCATGGCATAGGCTCTATATGTTTTCCAAATTTTGTGCTTGAAAATGTTGATTTGGTAGATAGTCTTAAACACAATTTAATTAGTATAAGCAATTGTGTGACAATGGAAATAAAGTGTGTTTTAACACTTATGCATGTGAGGTATCATGTTTGAAAACAAATGAGATAAAAATGATAGGAAATAGAATTGATAATGCATACATAATTTACCTAGACCTATCCTTATCTAATATAAAAAGATGTCTAGTAACCACCATATCTCAAAATACTTGGTTATGGCATAGTAAACTAGGTCATGCTAGTATGAATCTTGTAAATAAATTATCTAAACATGATCTTGTTAAAAGGCTACCTGAGTTAAAATATGAAAGAGATCACATTTTTTATGCTTGCATGAAAGGTAAGCAAATAAGTATTTCCTTCGAACCCCCAAATGAAGTCTCAACTTCTAGACCTCTAACATTGCTTCACTTAGATCTTTTTGGTCCTATGAGAACCCAAAGCCTAGGAGGAAAACATTATACTCTTGTCATTGTAGATGACTACTCTAGGTTTACTTGGGTAATATTCCTTGCTTCTAAAAATGAAATGTTCAAACAATTCGAAATCTTTTGCAAAAGAGTTCAAAAAGATAAAGGAATATGTATTTCAAAGATAAGGAGTGATCATGGAGGAGAATTTGAAAATGAAAACTTTAAACATTGTTTTGAAGAAAATGGTATTGAACATAATTTTTCTTGTGCTATAACTCCTCAACAAAATAGAGTAGTTGAAAGGAAAAAATAGGTCACTACAAGAAATGGCTAGAACCATGTTGTGCGACAAAAATCTCCCTAAAAATCTTTGGGCCGAAGCCATGAATACAACATGTTATATTCTAAACAGAGTTTCCATAAGACCTATCTTAAAGAAAACCCCATATGAACTATATAAAGGAAGAAAACTTGATATTGCATACTTTCACATTTTTGGTAGCAAATGCTTCATTCTAAATAATAAAGATGCCTTCGGTAAATTCAATTAAAAATGTGATGAAGGTATATTCTTAGGATACTCAGTACCAAGTAAGGCATATAGAGTATTCAATAAGAAAACATTAGCAATAGAAGAATCCATTCAAGTAAAAGTTGATGATACAAATTCTTTCTTCCAAAGATCTCAAGAAGAAGATGAAAATGAATTAAGAAAAAATCTTAAAAAACTCTCATTAGATCATCAAGACAATCAACCCTCAAGTAGCAAAAGTCAAAATGAAGAAATTATTCCTCAAGAAGAAAAAGAACCATTATTCCCAAGAGAAAGAAAATATGTAGAAAATAATGATGTTATAGAAGATCCTTCTAAAGGAATTAGGACAAGAACATCTATTAGAAATGAATGTTAATATGCTGCCTTTATATCTCAAATAGAGCCTAAAAACATTAAAGATGCCTTAAATGATGAAAATTGGATCATTGCCATGCAAGAGGAATTGAATCAATTTGAAAGAAATGAAGTGTGGAAATTGATTCCATGACCTAAAGATCATCCAACCATAGGAACCAAATGGGTGTTTAGGAACAAAATGGATGAAAATGGAATTGTTACTAGAAATAAAGCTAGGTTAGTGGCTCAAGGATATAACCAAGAAGAAGAAATAGATTATGATGAAACCTACCCCCATAGCTAAACTCGAAGCCATAAGAATTTTATTGTCATTTTCATGCTATAAAGATTTTAAACTATATCAAATGGACGTGAAAAGTGCTTTCTTGAATGGTTACATAAATAAGGAAGTATATGTAGAACAACCCCCGGGTTTTGAGGACCCAAAATTTGAGGATCATGTATTTAAACTTTCTAAAGCTTTATATGGTTTAAAACAAGCCCCTAAGGCTTGGTATGAAAGACTTAACAAATTTCTTATAGAAAAAGAATTCAAAAGAGGAAAAATAGATACAACTTTATTTATAAAAATGCAAGACAAAGATATTCTATTAGTTCAAATATATGTTGATGATATTATTTTTGGATCAACAAATAAATCCCTATGTGATAATTTTGCAAATCTAATGCAACGAGAGTTTGAAATGAGTATGATGGGAGAATTGAAATACTTTCTAAGATTACAAATTAGACAAGAAGATGAAAGGATCTATATATCTCAACAAAAATACATTAAGGATCTTCTTAAGAAATTCAATGTTCAAGATAGCAAACCCATAACTACTCCCATGAGCAGTTCATGATACTTGGACAAAGATGAGTTAGGATAAAAAGTGGACAATAAGCTATTTAGAAGCATGATTGGATCATTATTATATCTAACAGCAGGTAGGTCGGATATCATGTTTAGTGTGTGTTTATGTGCTAGGTTTCAATCCGATCCTAAAGAATCTCACCTAAAAGCAGTAAAACAAATTTTTAGATACTTAAAAGACTCATCTAGTTTAGAACTATTCTATCCTAAGTCAAGTGAATTCTATCTTGAAGCTTATACCAATACTGACTATGATGGGTACAAAATAGATAGAAAAAGCACTAGTGGCTAGTGCCAATTTCTAGGTTATTCTCTAGTATCATGGTCTAGTAGAAAGCAAAACACCGTTGCACTCTCCTCCATCGAAGCTGAATATGTAGCAGTTGGAAGTTGTTGTGCTCAAATTTTATGGATGAAACATCAATTAGAAGATTATGGCATAAAACTTCATAATATACCTATAAAATGTGACAACACAAGTGCTATAGCCTTAACCAAAAATCTTGTATTTCATGCTCAAACTAAGCACATTGAGGTTAAGCATCATTTGATCAGAAATCATGTGCAAAAAGTCAATATAGAACTTGATTTTATAGATACAAATCACCAAATTGCCGATATTTTCACAAAACCTCTTAGCAAGGGAAAATTTGAATATTTTAGGAGTAAATTAGGAATGATGATTCATTAGAATAAATCTATAATGTGATTGTTAAACGTATATTTGTTGTGCTTGGGATTCTCTTTATTGCACTTTATTTATTTTCCAAAAGTACCAATCTATCGATAGATGATATTTAACTGTCGACTGATTATACATATTTATGCAAACTATCGACCGATGTATTCACATCTGTTGACAGTTAACTGTGATACATAAAGAAACTGTCTACTGATTATATCGTATATGTCGACCATTTCTTTCATTTTAGCCCATCTGTCAACCGATCAAAGGATCTGTCGACCGATTTGATCGGTCTTTAAAAGGATCGAGCGACCACCTATTTTTATTCCACGCCCTAATTCTTTTAAAATCTGACTCTCTCTCTCTCGTTTTCTCTCTTCCAATCATCTCTTCTTCAAATTTCTTTCTCTCAATCATCAATGAAACCCTCATTCATCATTATGACACGCACGAAGAATCCAAAAACAGGAAAGGAGAAGGCCACATCAAGTCATCATCCTTGCTCTCTTTCACGGCCTCAACTTTTTGAGAGCAACTGTCAAAATGAAAGGTACCTTCAAAAATTTGAATCTAGAGAGATATTACTTGGTCGATACTTAGATAGTGAATTTTTAAAAGGGATTAAGTTTCCTTACATCACCACTTTTAAAGAATTTGGATGGTAGCACTTCTTGACAATACATAGGGATATCCTAGAAGATGTGATACAAGCCTTCTGTGTCAATGCTAATAATTTGTTTAATTGCCGAAGATCTGATGTGAGGTTTAGAAATAATATAGGCAAAACCCACTTTGAAGTAAACCTAAGTCTAGTTCAAAATCGATTTGGGATACCTCAAGGAGGAGAAGACTTTACATCATGGAAAAAAGATTTGGTTCAAGGATGTAAAGCAGTTTATGAAGACGACTCCATAACTGCCCATATAAATGAAACAACGAGGATGAGTCTACACGCTAGGATATTGCATCTTATTTTTTGTCAAATGCTACTTCCTAGAAATGGGAATTTTTTGGAAGTCACTAGACTTGATCTATGGCTAATGCAATGTATTATGGCTAAAAGAAGGCCAAATCTTTCACTTCTTATTGTGAATCACATGATAGAATCATTTAGAGGAAGTAAGTGACCACTACCTTATGGGATGGCTCTAAGTGATCTTCTAGAAAAAGAAGTGGGAGGTCTCGAAGGTGCAAGAAAAATTTACCTAAGTCCCGCATAACACATAAATAGCAATACAACTATAAGGATAGGGTTTGTGGCTCAAGAAGGAGGAATATGGGTCCGAGGAAAAGTAAGCAAGAAAAGGAAGACCGTAACTCCAGTCAAACCATCCTTAGTCCCAACATCATTATCGACCATTCCTAACGATCTTATTCATGGCTTATCAGAACTCAAGTCAGAATTTTCAAGCTTTGGAGAAGAAGTTCGACATGAGCTGAGGGAGCTTCATCGTTGCCACAACGACTTTTTCAACCTCATTTCTTCTCCACTCCCAGCCGCTTCATCATCTCATCCAGATGTATCTACTTAGTCATCATCTTCATCATCATCTGAAGACATCTAGATGTTTCCTCTTATGTATCACACATTTGTTTTTGGTATTTTCTATTGTTAAACAATGTTTGTGTTGATGACTATGTCGTTAATGGATTATGTGTGGTTATTTTCTATTAAATACATGTCTTCTTACTGTGTGGATGCTTTTACATTGATATCAAATTTATATAAATGTTTATAACCATTTCAATGAATGAGTGGCTATATTTGGGATTCCCAAACTCTTTGGGATACAACCATGTTTTGGTTTAAGGGGGAGCTTAGCTTAAATGATGTATGCTTAAATGACTTTGATTTTTTGAGTTATGACAAAAAGGGGGAGAATTTTGGTGAATAAAATCATTTTTAAAATTTTTCAAAATCCAAGTATAGGTTTTCTCATCATCAAAAAGGGAGAGAATGATGAATCACATGATAGATCTATGATTCAAATATAAGGACTTTAGTTTTAATGATGCAAAACATCTCTCGATTTTGAAAAAAACTTCTATTGAAAACGATTTGTCATTATCAAAAACGAAAACATCTTCAAAGCATATTCTTATGAAAATCCTTATTCAAAAGGTCGTATGTGTCATTAGTCAAAATGGGTTCCACATAAAGCATTTTCTCCAAACTAAGTAAGGTCATCTATCGACTGGTCAATGTGACCTGTCGACTATTTTTCAAATTTTGGCCCAACTGTCGACCGGTGCTTATGCATTTGTCAACAGATGTATTGTTATTTATCAGTCGAGACTTTAAATTGACCTTAATATGTTGACTGATGCTTATGCATCTGTTGACTGACAATATGTTTTTTCTAGAAGGATGGCTTCATCTGTCGAAAGATATATCATTATCTATCGACAGGTATATCATCATATGTCGATCGGTCTTATGTTTTTCCATAAATCTATCGATCGATGCTCTTGCATCTGTCGACCTACAAAATGTATCCTTGGTGCTTCTATGGTAAGAAAGCCATCTGTCGACCGATGCCTATACATCTGTCAATCGAATTTTGAATTTTTACTAATTTGTCAACTGATGCCTTGCATATGTCGACCGTTTGCTTCGCAGAAACACATAACAGCTAGTTCATCCTTTGCACTCAAGTGCTCTCTCCACTTACAACGACTTGATTCAAACATGGGCTTCCAAGAGGCTATAATACAAGTCATAAGGAGATTTCAAATCACCCAAGCAATCTATCTACAAGCTCCCAAGTGCTAAAATCGTTGTTGTGCTTCATTGGTAAATTCGTTCTCTTTTCAAGGCATTGTATTTAATTTGTGCGATTCTTTTTTGAGCCTTGTCTTCATCCTTGAGAAAACTTGTAACTGAGAATATTATTTCTCAGACCCTCTCGTATTTTGTGAACATTTTGTATTTTCCTAGCTTGTCTTGCTAGAAGGCCTACTTTGCTTATAGGAAGTTTTTGTGATGCCTAGCTTTGCTAGAGGGCTTGGTTGTTCAAGCAAAAAATTTGTATCTTCCTAGCTTAGTGCTAGAGAGCCTATCCGGTGTGATAGGAGAGTTATAGTGTTTTGCTTGCAAAATCCTTAGTAAGGAGCTAAGGTAGTGGATTGGGCTTATTTAAGCTGAACCACTATAAATCCTTGTATTCTCTTGTGCTTGTGATCTTTACTTATTTATCTTTTTAAGCATTTCTTTATTCCTCACTTGATTCATATATTTAAACCTTTCAATAAAAAAGATTTCATATTTTTCATTCTTGCGTTCTCCATTGTCAAAACGAGATTGTCTTTATACGGTTGATATCTCATTGTGCCATTTCAAGGTCTTAAGGTTTAACGAAGCTGTGGTCTTCATAAACGACATCTCCTTTTCATCAAAAGAATTTTTAATATACCAATTCACCCCCTCTCTTGATGTGTGCCATAGCTTTTCAAATCTAACAGGATGACTCCAAGGGTTGCGGCCTTGCGAATGTCTGGTAAAATCGATAAATATATGTTGTGTGCAGTTGGGTGTTGTGCATGTCTATAGGTGGTCTAATGGAGTCCTATGGCCATGGGAGAGACTAGATGCATGCTAGGGGTAATATGGGAGGTCAATGCCTCGAACTGGTGAGTTTAGAGGGTATTGATGCCTCGCCATTCTTGCATACTTACTTGTCATTGCATCTCATACATTATCTTGTTTACATTCATTTGCACCCTTACTGAGTCTTTATGACTCATGAGGTTTTACCTAGTGTTGTAGATATTGCAAGTCCAGATAGAAGCAGGGATGATGTCGGGAGGATGAAGTGGCGACTAGTGTTACTGCACAAGTTTTGTATGTTGTATATATTTTTGTATATATATACTTATGGGTATTGAATGTACGTGTTGTTGGGCACTAGATGTATCTAGTTGGTTGTAATTAGCATAGTATATTGGTGACCGTGAGATTTCATGTTGTATGTGGCCTTGGTTTAGTGAATGCCAGTTTTCGAATTGTGTAAGATTCGATATGGAATTTCCCATAAATCGTTAGGACTCGACAGATTTGTGACATGATATTTTGTGTGCCCAATCACCTTTGGCTTGTTGCACTACCAGAAAAATAAGGTTTTGCAACCAATTTTTTGTGACCGACTTAATTGATCGGTAATTAGCGACGGATTAACAACTGATTTTTAAAATTTGTGACTGAATTATTTTCAGATCGATTCAACGACGTAAACTTCAATCGGTAATTATGCGACCGATTTTAACCACAAAATTTGTGACTGATTTTTTTTCAACCGATTCAGCAACAGAAACTATCATTGCTAATTGTGCGACCGATTTTGACCACAAATTTTGTGACTGAATGTTCGGTTGGTGGATTTCGAATGAACTTTGCCATTGAAATACGTCGGTTAATAATTACGGACTGAATTTGCTATCGACTTTTTCGTCTGATTTTTTTTTTTTTGTTGAAACATCAAATTAGTTGTTAAATCAAAATAAAGAAATTTATGAAAATATAATTATATTAAGTAATGTTTTATATTATTGCATAAAATATTAATTTATTATCATTTTGAGCTCCCCCACCCAAAAACATTATAAATAAATAAATAAATGTAGGTTTAAATAATGTTCAAATCAAATGCAATAAGTTTAAGGGTTAGCAACAGATGAAATTTCCATCAAAAGTTTGCATTCTCTCTCTCTCTCTCTCTATATATATAAATTTATTACAATTTGTTTACACTTTGTGGAATAATTTTTGGCCAAAACACTTAGCAATAAATATAACCTCACTATATTATATATAATATATAAAGGCGAGTTAAACCCATACTGGGCTTAATAGGCCTATTAAATTGTACCGAGTTGAATACTATATTACACATATAAAGGCGGGTTAAACACTGATCGAGCTTAATAGGCCTATAAAACCCATACCGGGTTTATACCATATTATGCATATAAAGGCCAGTTAAACCTTGATCGGGCTTAAACAGCCTATTAAACCTGTTATGAGTATAATACCTCCGAGTTTAATGTGCCTATTAAACCCGGAATGGGTTTAACTTGCCAAATCAGCCCGGAACAAACAAAATTGGGCCTAAATGCACAACAAACTTCATGTTTGTTAATAAATACGTCATACACCAATGCAAGTTAATCAAATCAAGATAAAAAATCATTTTGTACATGTATAGTTCATCCACGAGCATGTGTATAAAAATCAACGTTTTGGACAAGAACTCGCTAAATATTTTGATTACATATCAGCATAATATACATTTTACATATGAACAAATTACATATACCAACTACACTGCTATGCCTATACAAAAACATATGAACAAATTACGAATTACATATACAGTCAAGTATCAACTACTCTATTATGTCTATACAAATACATGGCAATCTGCCTGCAGAGGGTACGCATCTCATCCTCGCTTGATTTTTCACCCACCAATCTCCAGTGTGCCTCATGATGTCATCGATGTACTTAATAACATACACTCTGCAGTTGTGCCTGTATTAGAAATAACCAAATTTTGTCAAATTGCAAATGACAACAACAAACATTTCACTCAATAATAAATTGAATATTCTATTTTAATTCAATACCCGTTCGGTTGCTAAGGCAAGTTCACCATGCTAGGATCGAGTTGCTCCAACTCCCATTCTTTGTGTGGAGTGGCAGTTGTGGAGATATGGTCATAATATCCACTGCGAGTCAGGAGAATGGGTAGGAGTTTCACCAATGGCTTGATACTATTGGCCCTGGCCCTCCTACTTTTCTCCTTAATCGCAACGGAGTCGTACATAACAACCTTACCCTCTTTTAGGAAAATCATGGCTATGACCCAATGGGAATTATTCCCTAGATTGCATGGGATCAAGACCTGCATATTTTGAGAATACATTAGTGACGAGTTAATCCATCAATAAAATAAGTGAACACTTACGAAGTCCACTGTCCACCAAGGCCTAGTCTCATCACTGACACCATGAATATGATCACATATTCCGTTTGGGACCTTTGCCTTAGTAGGCAACACAACATGCTTGTCTGTGAATTTCTCAGTCCACAACTTATTTAGAGGTGCTTGGAGAGGAGGAAAATGTTATATTTGTTGTGGACCAAATATAGATGCAACAAAAAAAAAAAAAAAATTGGTTTAACCTAAGATTTGTGTTTAGCACTCACAAATAGGATAGTGGGCATGATAGCGTATTTCGTATCATATATAGTATGAGCCTATAAATCTCTTAGTCATCAGACGTAACACAAGTAGCTGTCAATGTGAGTCCCCTCTATCCAGGTTTTAACATCCTCTATTGAACGCAAGTCACTAGGTAATAGATGGGCAATGTAACCTGTGTCACGCCTATAATAACTAATAATTATTATAAGATTGAGATTGTATTACCAATGTAAATAGAACAATAATTAAATTTTTTCCTGACATTTTATACTTACTCGATGTCTTTCTGCGATTGTATGTAGTCAGTGTAGCCCTCAAGGGGCTTAAGATTATCGACCCCCTGTTGGTCCAAGTGATGCTCGGCTACTTCAGCCGCTATCTGCATCACCATGCCCCCTACACTGTTTGTGCTAGGAACAAGAACATTCTCTCCTGTCCTAGCTGATGTCAAAGGTGGCACTATTTTCTCACCCTCCACCTGTAGTGATTTGTTTTCGTCTACCATGTCCACCACGACATCAACCTTGCTCCTCTTTCGCTACCGAGTATATTCGGTGTATGGTGACCGATGACACTATGATGGCAATCGATTGCTCGAATTCCTTTACTGCCTATAACCGCCTATAACCACTTCCTCCTGAAACTATATAAATACAATCTGTTACATAATAATACGTATTTCATAATGAAATGTAAATAAAAGTGAAGTTGGAGCTTACTCCGGATTGAGATGTGTAACGCCCCACTTTCCAAAATACACAACAATGCGAAATATAAACCGACATCACCTACAGGCGTTATGGAAACCCTTACCAACAGAAGCATTCGAATTGAACCTAAAAGCTTAACAAAAGCTAGATAAAAAGGTTTCCACTAAATTTCCTTTACAAGTACAAGAAATGCATACAACCTTCACTACTCTAGTAAACACACACTTGATTGCAGGTATAATCGTGGGACACCCACACACACCTTTTACAACTTTGAGTATCCTAGCTACTATTCACAATACATCACTGTTGTACAATTACATAGGTACATAATAAATCAAAAACCCAAAGCTAGTGAAGCTCCACCTCCTTGGCCACACTTCGAACTAGAACCTGAAACATCTGATACTTCTGATATACCTGAAACATGGAATATTTCAGGGGCATTAACCCAAGTTAGATATACATCTAAGTGAGTGAATTAGAAAAGGAAAGGTATGTGCGTGAAAATGCAATAATGTTATTATGGAATCCACCCCTGTGGTAGCAATGCCAGGGTGTTGCAATCACCCCCGCGGTTATCATAGTCACCCCTGGCTCACCGTAAGAGCACGAGATCTTTCATGATGTCCCAACAACTAGCCGTAGTCACCAACACAAACATGATATATGACAAAGTAGAAGGAATATGCATAAACAAGGGAAAATATGACATGTAAGCCGCAAAGGCATGATATGCAAGTCAATACCCTCACCCAATGAAGCCAAAATGACCGGGATGTAGCAAACATATGCAAGAAACACTCACCCTGCTGATTTGGGCTTGTCGGAGCACTGTTCACAGTGTACAGGAATGGTTTTCTGCAAATATCACAAGATTTCATAAACCAAACTCAATATATTTTTATATAGGGTTGTAGGTAACTAAAAAAGGGTCAACTCTTCAAATTTACAGGTCAAGAGAGGGTCCCACGCGCCCTCATGCGCCGTTGGAAGGTGGCTAACGCGCCCACACATGCAGCCCCTTGCCAGCGTATGAACTGCACGCTCCTCCCTTAAAAATCGCACAACTCCGCCTCTTCTTGGTTTTTCGACCATAACTTCCTCGTTTTAGCTCTGATTCGACCCCTGTTTGAACCTACACCACCCTTATTCAACCCTCTATCAAATTATTAAAAGAAACTAGACTTACCTTGCAGTTTCGTTGAAGTTTGACATGCTTTATGGAAGAGACACAAACTTTCTAACAAGCCTCATTTCCTCTCCAATTTTCTCCCCCAATTTTGGCAGAACCCTCCCTCTATTTTTGTAGTGTTTCCCCTCTCCAAAATCTCTTTCTTTACCCTCTTGAAGAATGTCCAAATGAAGGTTACAAAGGCTTCATATTTATAGAGTTTTTCGATGAATCAAAATCCGCCACGTGTCGCGAAGTGATAAGGTTCATCATTTCTCCCATGTGCATCCAACCAAAATGCGCCATGTGTCCCACTTGGAGGCTAAGCAACTTGGAGGTTAAGAAAAGCAAAGATATTTTGATGAGATATTTTTAAGGTTTTAAGAAACGACACTTTAGCCTGAACTTTTTATATAACTGCACTTAGACCCTTGCAACTTAGTCTTCGAGCCATTTTTTAATTGCACTTTTTGGTCCTTGGAAAATGGATAAATTACACTTAGCACCCCAAGATTTTAGGTAAATTACACTTTTACCCGAACTTCAGTATTTACGATTTTGCCACTCGTTCAGAAACTGAACCTTTGTCTCAAGGCTTCTGTAATCCTTTGAAATGACCTATTCCCTCAAGTATTTGAACTTGAAAATCTCGAGTACTACCTCAAATTTGAGTCTAAAAATCTCAAGTATTACAAGATGTCCGGTCCTCCACATCATCACGAGCTGGATCAACTGATGACCACCTTTCTCCTCCTCATCACCATCCTCGATGTGTTTTGGGGAATCGTCAATAGGCGGAACACCTAGATGAGTAAGCAGTGCTACCTACACCCTACCTACTTGCCTTAGTCACTTCTCTGCCTGCGTCATCCGTGAGCTCATTTAACTCATTTTCCCGTCAAACCCATCCAACCGAGTGTCGAGTGCTAATTTACCTAATCTCTCCATCCATCCTATGTAACATCTCCAGCGTGAGGGTCAGCATCTCGGTTATCTGCAAAAGGAAAAAAAAATTGCAACAGTAAAAAACAATTACAAACACTTGCAAAGAATTACAAATGAAAAAATATTTTTATAATAAAAATCATACCCTAGCATACTATCCAAGGTGGGTACTAGGAGGGGGTTCTACCTCCTATTGAGACTTTGACTTCCTCTCTCTATGTTGACCCTCAGCCTCGTCGTCATCGTCCTCTTCCTCCTCCTCTTCACCCCTATCTCCCACCTCCTTGGACCCCCTAATTTCATCCTCATCTCTAGTTGACGTACTTGCCTTCACATCATTGTCAACCCTCCCGCCCCCATTTTTGTACACATCGACACCAACCGAGTATAGAGGGTTAAAGGTCTGCTAAAAATCTATCTCGCACTTCGCTGCGGTGGGCTCGAGCGTCGTGCTCGATCCTTGTGCCTGTAAAGTATTGAAATGTTTGGTCAGATATTATATACAACAAAATAAACTAAATTTGAAGTTAGGTTAGACACTTACATCCCTAAGGCATTAATCATAATTGATTTTGTGAGGCCTTTTGTTAGATAACCACTTTCTACACCTAGGAATGGTGACTGCGACGAGTAATCTTATGCCCCACTTATTCTCCACCCATGGGAATGTCTCAATCAGCCACCACTATAGATAGCAAATAATTTTACAATAGTAAACAAAAACAAACAAAACGTTCAGTTAGTGTATACAAATCATATACAATAATTTGATGTAATATAATACAGAGAGAGTAAGTATTATACCTGAAATGCCCAAACAAAACCATAAATGTTGACTTTCTTCCCTACCTCACCATTCAACTTCCTCTCACTCATGACCATCCAGAGGTAATGTAGACTCTGGCTATAAATGTACGTCCCCCACGGGAACGCCTCAAATGCCCCTAGGTCAGGTCCTTGACTATAGTCCATATGAAATCCTCCATGGGTGCATGCTCATCGTGGCCAAGCAAGATCATGTTCACCACAACAATATTACCCAGCTTGAGGACATCCTCTGCATCTAGATCCATGCTACCAAGTGCTACTTTAATCTGGGCCATAGTTACCACTCGTTTCTGGGGGAATAGAGGCGCCCGTAAATTACCTGGTTCAATGGGCGTAGCTTGAAATCTTTCTTTGCCAATTGGCCCAAATCGGAGTCCACTGATGAGGATGAACTCCTGCTTGTCGTACCTATATAGCATGCCGTCAATCTTGAACCACATCTCATCGTGGCGGGCACCTAAAAATGTCACTTCCCTCACCAAGACTTCATATATCAATTGTGGTGCAGACAAATGATCGAACATAGGGATCTGTAGGAAATGTCCAAGTGGGCCCTGAGTAAATCTTTCCAATACCCCATGATGTCTAAGAGCATCACGAACTACCGAAAGTTAGTTCTTTCCACAATGTGTAGTGACCTGTGTCCCCGGTGGAATTACCCATTGAATGTGAACGTAGGTAAATTGCTCAGACTAATGGTGAGTCACATGTAGGGAAAATAGAAAACCATACAAGAACAACAATCAGATCATGAAATAGATTGAAATGGGGTTAATGGTTTCACCGGGCTTCACAAGGCGATTAAGCCCGAGAGGCATGTTCCCGGGCTTAATTGTATAATGAAGCCCAGGAGGTTAGCCTTTCTCACGCCCTTTTGAAGCCTGATGAAGCCCGAAAACATACGTCCGGCCTTCATTGCCCGATTTCTCACCAGGCTTAAAAGGTCGATTATGCTCGATAGGGCATCGAGCGACCATCGGCCTTCCTCTCTTCCTCTAGCTAAGAGCGCTTCCAGGAAGGCTGATGGGCACCCTCGCCGACGGGGCTTCCTCTCGCAAGGAACCCCTGTCAGCGAGGATGCCCATCGGCCTGCCTTGTGGCTTCTTCTAGCCAGGCAGACCAACGCATCGCGACAAAATCTATCATGATGAAACACATCCATCCCTCCACAAAATATCACACAAAATGAGAGGAGATCTAATCTTTTGACTGTCGGCGATAAGATTTGGTGGTGACGACTTCACAACGGCGGTCGGGTTTATAGAGGGAGAGATCGGGCTTAGTAGAGACACAAGAGTTCTGGTTTAAGGAGAGTCTTGATGAAGTTTGGCCTATTATCATTTTCTTTTAAACTCTTTAAATATAATTGTGGTCACATATCTAGAAAATGGAAGGAAATTTAATTACTAACAACGAGAGGCACAAAATTAAATATTTGTTTTTTAGAATTAGATGACCAATCATTTGTGTTATCAAAATTCTAATATCATCATCTTGATACAATGTTCATTGAACATAATTCACCAGGTTTTTTTGAGAAGTTAATGATCATTTGATCATTTAATATGCTATTATCATCTTGGTGAAATGTAGGCTCAATTAACACAATTAACGTAATTTTTTTGTACCATAGATCATTTAAGTGCTTTTGGAAACCAAGGATTTGCAACAGTAAATTTATAAAAATAAAAAAAATAATAATAATATTTGGAAGTATACAATTCACTGAGTTTAGTTACCCGTCTTGGGTTTAATTGGGCAATTAAGCCCGGGAACGATATTGATCTAAAAAATCATATGTTTCATTATTATATTTTATTTTGGTAGGGGGTTAGGGAATCTGAATTACTCAAGAGGCATACCCTTAATAATATGATACAAGCCTTAAACCAGGGTTTGTCGATTCATACCAACATCCATACAACATCAAAAACACTGAAAATACGTCAATGGGAAGCTTGTAACTTAATAATATGATACAAGCCCTTGGTGTATTGTATAGTTGTGGGTTTGTTTTCATTTCCTCAACTCTTTGTCAATCCTCCGAAGTTCCCACTTGGTGAGCCGCTTCCCTTCCCTCCCAAGTCCATTTTCCTCAACGAAACAACAATTCTCCCTGAAATCATTGATGAGATTCGACGAGGTAAGCCCCTGGATCATGCTTCCCAACAAAATTGCCAATAATTCGATCCACCAAGTTGTCGTTGAATAAGCTTGCTCGAATGGTAATGAAGTCGTCGCCAAAGTTCATAGCCAAATTTTTGTTTTTGCATAAATTTTAGGAGTTAATTGATGTTATAAATAATTTGTTATAGAGGCAGTTAATGATGATGATGAAAGTTAAAATATAAATTTAAAAAATAATATATCTAATTATTAAACTCTATACAATTAGAACTTAATAATATGATTTAAGATTTAAAAAAAAAGATAAATTTTATTTTTAAATAAAATTGTATGATTATATATTTCATACATATGTTGAATTGAATTAAAAATGTTTTATAATTTTATGTGAGATTTCGATTTTTGATCACCATGGTTTCATGAGATTTATATAAAAATATTTTATATTTATACAATTAGAACATGTGTATAAATTTATATTTATACATATATTGATTATACATTTCATACATATTTTTTAATAAAATTGAAAAAAAAATATTTATACATATGTTGATTATACAATTTAATGATTTAAAAATGTTTTATCGCCACGGTTTCATGATGCATATGTTGAGTCATGACATATTTAGGATGTTAAGAAGATTGAAGTTTAAAAATTAAAAAAAAATAATGATTATAAGTAATTGAATATTTTATTATTAGTTAACAATTGGTATAACAATGATTAAATCATGATGCACAACCTTATAAATTATTACGTTTAATGATTAAATTATATTTTTAAAATAATTTAATTAAAACTTAATAATCACATGTAAAACATTGGAGTTAAATGAATTCATATAAATTATGAAGAATCATAATAAGAGATTGAACAACTTGATATAATCATAACCTACAAATTTTAACTTTTTATTTGTTTTTTGTTAAGATTTGTCAATATTTTAACTTTTTATTTATATTTTACTTTATCAATGATAGAATTGTTATTTTTGTAATTATTTTGTAAATTATGATGTGCATTTAGACTTCAAATATTTGTTATCGATTATAGTCTTGATTAAAGACTCATAAGTAGGCTCAACCATAGTCTCTCAAGTTGGTCGTTAGTAGGCTTGAGTATTGGTTCGTGAACAACTTGTGAATATCTTGTTTATGATTTCATTCATTATTTTGTAAAAAGTATTATTTAACTTCAAATTATTAAATTTTAAATTATTATAATAATGTCATTAATAAAAAGTATTGATAATATAAAATTTGTGTTCTAATGTAGAAATTTATCAACTAATGTATGGGCTTAATAGAACAATTATTATTTTAATCGAGTAATGAAATGTTTAGCTAAGTAACAACTAATAAGTATTGTGCTCGGCTGATTTTTTATTTTAATCAAATAAGACCTAAATATTTAAAATCGAATATATAATGTGTTATGGGTATTTTCCAGACCACCTTTCTTATGGGTTGGACTCGACCCAGCAGGCCGGCCCTATCTCCCGAAGCCTAATAGGCCTAAGGTCGAGGTTGTCAGAGCAAGGTTGCACCTCGTCGAAACCGGAGCTCAGGCCGTGGAAGTAAGTGAGCTCCCAGCAATACTTTCAGCTCGCTGGCCAAACCGGTCAACTCACATAACACAAAGACTGCGGAACAACCGGAGGCAGGGACTCACCTACTTTATTTTAGGGAAACCAGATCCATGGTAATACAGAATCTAGTCCTAATTATGGAGACGATAAGGATGCATTGTCCCCTATGATGTCATCCTTCCACTTTTGGATTTTATGTAAATTGTAAACACCCATACTATAAATAGGGGTCAAAAAATATTATAAAAAGAGGATGAACAACAATAATGATATACTGTTACTCTATCAGAATAACCCGATAACAATTGTGAACTAGGCATCATTTTGGCCGAACCACGTAAAAACTTCCCTCTGTGTGATTAATTATCTATTCTATTTTGTTTCTTCTCTTGGCCTTTGGGCTCAATATTCTCTCATTGCGGGTCTAAGAATCACAGTCGACCAACTTCGAACGTCGACATAATGGAATAACATTTTTTGAATAAGTAAATATAGTTAATCAATTAAATGTTATATTAGTTGGGTAACTATATATATATATAGCATTTAATAGATTAAAATGACAAGTTTCTATACTTGTAATTAAAATAAATATTATTCAAGTAAAATTATATTTGACTCAGTATTAAAAACACATACACAAATAATTGTATATATCAGTTGAGTAATACATAGTTTATTCAATGAATGTTATATTAAAATTTGTAAGTTATGATTATATTTGGTATAATCAAAACTTACAAAATATAACTTTTTATTTTTATTTTTTTGTTAAGTTTAATGTTTTACTTATTGTTTGTTAAATACCATATTTTAAAATAATTTATATTTATTTTTTGGAGTGGAATTCGAATATTATAATTCCATATTTCATACATACCGAATTACTTTGCAATTAAGGTTAATTACATTGTTTGTTACTTATTTATCGTTCCAATTAGGGTTACGTTGTAGTCAAATTTTGAGTCTTCATAATTTATATGAATTCATTTAAGTAATTTATATGAATTCATTTAACTCCAATGTTTTACATGAATTATTAAGTTTTAATAAAATTATTTTAAAAATATAATTTAATGATTAAACTTGCTTTATAAAATTTAAAATTAAATAAAACTTCATAATTTATAAATTTACGCATCATGATTTAATTATTGTTATACCAATTGTTAACTTCAATTACTTATAATGAAGTTATTAAAAATTAAATGCTTTATAAGTTTTACATGTGATTTTTGTTTTTTAATTTTTAAACTTCAATCTTCTTGACATCCTAAATGTGTCATGAAACACTGTATAATCATATTCAATTTTATTAAAAAATATGTATGTAAAACCTAATTCAATTCAACATATGTATGAAATGTATAATCATTATACAATTTTATGAAAACATAAAATTTATCTTTTTTATATCTTAAATCATATTATTAAGTTATAATTATATATAATTTAATAGTTTGATATATATATATATATTTTTTAAAATTTTATATTTTAACTTTCATTATCATCATTTAACTACCTGGGTGTGCAATTGGTTATAACCGAACCGATCGACTAACCCCAAGTAACCGAAACTTAACTAACCAAAACTCAAACTGTGGTAATCGAATCGAACATCGAACTAACCACAAAATAACCAAAAAGACCGAATATTAGATCTAAAAATTAATTTTATAAAAAAAATTAAAAACACGTTTTTGAAATTATGTGGCTGGCGACCATCCACGACGGAATCCGATGATAAGGGTCATCCACATACGCAAAAATTAAAATCATGTAACATTAAATTTTACATTAAAATAGGTTTTAATGTAAAATTTAATATGAAAAACTTACCCAAAAATTATTATCATCAGATTCACCGGGTTTAATTACTCATCCCGGGTTTAATTGGCCAATTAAACCAGGGTACCCTATTGTTCCGAATAATCCTATTTTTTATTTTTAAATAATATTTTTTTGGGGCCGGGGGAGGGGGTTTAGGGGATCCCAACAACTCAATAAGCACACAATCAAAAACATCAAAAATTATTAGTTTCACATCATCAATGTCTCTTAAGAACACCAATGGTGTTATCAAAAATAAATATAACTCACCGATTTTAATTACACGTGTCGGGTTTGAATGACCAATTATGTTAGAACGGGAGGTACTATAGCACACACAAAGAGGGGTGGTGAATTGGTTATTTTAAAAACTTAATTGAACTTGAAAAGCTTTTTAACACAAATTGAGGTTTTATGAAATAAAACGTTAAGTATATAAAAGTGACAGATGAAAGTTTACAAAAAATAAATATGTGAACCAAGTGAGGAAAAACGAAATGCTTGAAAAGATAAATAGATCAAAGAGCACAAGCACAAGAAACACAAGGATTTATAGTGGTTCGGCTTAACCCAAACCTAATCCACTACCTTAGCTCATTATTAAGGATTTTGCAAACAATCCACTAAAACCCCCTACTTAAACCAAGTAGGTCCTCTAGTCGAAGACTAGAAATTACAACCTCTTGCTTATACAAGCAAGCTCTCTAGCACCTAGCTAGGAAATACAAAACCTCCCACTCAAAATGGGCCCTCTAGCTACACAAGCTAGGAAGCATAAGAAATATAGAATGTGAGAGAATCTAAGAGATGAATCTCTTAGTTACAATGTCTCTCAAGATTAAACAAGGCTTAAATGAATGTATTGACAATAATAGAACGAAGCCTTGGAGAGAAAAGTATAACAATGAAAGCACAGAACACTGTAAATACAAACGAATATAAAATGTAAGCTCAAATCAATTCGTTCCCGTCCATTAGCCTTCTCTTGATCATCCATGACTTGTATTTATAAGCTTCCCACAAGATTGAAGAGAAATGAAGCCGTTTGTGACCGTTAGGGAATGAGAAACTAGCCGTTGGAGATTGAAAAACTAGCCGTTGTAAGTTTCTGTGAAACACATAGTCGACAGAGAAAATAGGTTAGTCGACTATTTTATCAAATAAAACTAGCCATAGTTGACAGACAGAAAAGCATAGTCGACTATTGCTCAACCAAAACTTCTCATAGTCGACAGATCCTTTTACATAGTCAATAGATCAAAAATTACAAAAAAAATTTGAATATCATGTACAAACATAGTCGACAGATGAAGTAGCATAGTCGATTATCCTTACACAATAGTCGACAGAGGCCATATATAGTCGACAGATTAAACAAGCATAGTCGACAACACTAAACAACATAGTCGACTATCTTTTTGGAAAATTTGGAAACTTAACAGATAACATGTAAAGGCACACTTGATTAATACAAAGCATCACCACATATTTACATTTATATTTTACCTTCCATTTACTTTAATACATAAATGTAAATAAGAAAGTACCCCCCATTTGTATTTAATAAAAATATCAAAAAAATCAAAATCCATAAGAATAAAAAAGTAGAATTTGGATTTTAGTAGGAAGTTAGGATTTTGCGATTTTACCACCTCTAAGATATACACTTTCTATTTATTCAAAAATTCGTTAAAAATCATTTTATCACTAATGAATGTTAGCTATTGAATTACCGGGAGTTAGTTTTCTAAAACTAAAACATTTTTATATATGTCTCCTTATAAGGTGCTCTAACCTTCTAGACTTAGAAAAATATGACTTTGAATTCTCAATACTTGAAATTCATTTAGTTTTCATTCTCACAAAATAATACTTGATATTGAAATTGATTTATGTTGAAAACCACAACCTTGATTCATAACTTAGGGATTAAATAAAATATTATTTTTCATCATCAAAACTAAGTATATAAAAGTAAAACAACAAATTAAACTCGGTCCGAGTTTACTTGGCACATTAAACAAATAGAACATATCAGTTTTATTACCCATACTGGGTTTAATTGTTCAATTAAACCCGGAAAGATATTGATGCTAAAAATCCTATTTTTCATTGTAAAAATTTTTGTGGGGGGTTTGGGGGGATCTCAATGACTCAAGAGGCACGCAATCAACTTCATTTTTGAACATTACATGTGGATTGGTTTGTGTTATCAAAAATCTCATATCATCATCTTAGTCCTATGTCCATTTCTAGTACTATAGTACCATAAAACACTTGATCATTTGTTGTGCAACGTAGGCATAAAGTTTAACTTGCAACATGTATAGAAAATGAAAAATATTTATATGAACTTCCGATTTATTCACAAAAAACTATTACATTGGAATAACAAATCATTAATACTATAAAAGGAAAAGGTGTATACCCCCTGAGGCATAGCTTGGATGGAAAAAGAAGGGCATATGGGATAGCTGGTGTCAATCCAAAAGGTCCTGCGATTTTCCTTCTCTAGCGAACTAGAGGGGTCAAGCGTTGGGGGCCCTTATGATTGTGGGTCATCCAAAAAAATAAAACAAGGTGGTTTGTCTTCTACTATACTCTTCTGCTGTGGCAATGCTAGTGCTCGTAACCTTCCCAGTAGAAGGCCAACAATAAAACATCACTTTCCTAGATTGCTTTGCTAGTTCAAATTTCAAGTACATTACCAGTGCAAGGTGGTTTGCCTTTTGTTTTGGCACTTCTACATAAGTGCAAAACAAATGACAAACCACCTTGTATTGGCAATATACTTAGAATTTGAACTAGCAGAGAAATCACAAAAGCCTAAGGAAATATATCTATATTGCTAGCCTTGGATTGGGAAGGTTACGAGTATGTATACATAGTTGGTACCGTGTAATGCATACCAAAAGTCAAGCAACCAAATAGACGGACGCATTTGTGTATCGCCCCAATGTGTTTTCCCAGGTTTCGTTTTTCTATGATTATCGGTAAAAAGAATAATTTTAATAATTTTTCAAAAGAATAATTTACATATTTTATGGTGATATCTTCAAGAATAATTTTAAATATCTTCAAGACTAATTAATAATTAATAATTTAAATTATCTATTCAAATTTCCTATTACTAATATTTAATTAATTAATAGTGAAAAGTTCCAATTGCTTTGGAATAATAAGTACTAAATACAAATTATTTTTATTTTATACAAATGAATAATTTTCTATGACTTAATTAATAATTTAAGTTGTCTGTTCATATTCTTCAAAAATAATATTTATTTTTATTGATTGAGGGATTAATTGAAGAATTAATTAAAAATAATGTTATAAATATTTTTAATTAATAATATTTATAAAAAATAATAATTTTTTAATTAATTGAGGAATTAATTGATGAGAAGATTAATTGAGTTTAAAATTAAGTTATAAATAAATATTATAAATAGTATTGGAAACCTATGCTTAATTTTTTACTTTAATTATTAATTATTACTATCTTTAATTATTAATAATATACACATTGAAAAATCCATGCTTAGAAGTTTCTTTTTTTTAAATTATGACTTATATTAAAAATAAATAATAAATAAATAAATCTTAATCTTAATCTTAAACATTATATATCTATATCTATATGCATATATATATATATATAAAAGTAGGAAAAAACTAATTTCCCGCCCAAAATTAGATATGAATGCAAATCAAGAACAAAGTAATCATAATTTCAATAAAAATTAATACTTTTTATTAATTTCAATAAAAAAAATTTGGGGGAATGTGTTTTCCCATGTTTCATTTTTCTATGATACTTTTAATAATTTTTCAGAAGAAAAATCAATTCATTTCAAATCCATTTCCTTCATCCTTTATAAATTATAATTATGAATTATATTACAAATATATAAAGAATAAATAAATAAATCTTAATATTAATCTTATCTATATATATACATTATATATCTATATCTTTATATATGAAAAAATAGGAAAAAAATAGATTTTTCACCCAAAATCCCGTTCGATAAAAAAATTA
Organism: Diospyros lotus; assembly: GCF_014633365.1. Taxonomy (NCBI): domain Eukaryota; kingdom Viridiplantae; phylum Streptophyta; class Magnoliopsida; order Ericales; family Ebenaceae; genus Diospyros; species Diospyros lotus. Next base: position 12,167,538 of record NC_068347.1, read on the forward strand.
TATAAAAAAAAACAGATTTGCTTTGGATCACTAATTTTAAACAATCCAACCGTTATACCTACACATTTTTTAGCATTACATGTCGATTGGTTTGTGTTATAAAAAAAAAAAAAAACATAACTCACCAGTTTTAATTACCTACGTCGGGTTTAAATTGACCTCCAAGATGTAATTCACTGTTTAATTTCTTTTCCCGAGTTTAATTGGCCAGTTAAACCTGTCTCGGGTTTAATTGTCCTAAATAATTTAATTATGTTAATTGTTTTGGAAAACTGCCTCAAAAATGAGTAAATGTAATCGCGTCGGGTTTAAATGATCAATTAAACCCTGGTCAGGGTTTAAATGACACATTAAACCCAATAACAATATTGACCTTAGTAATTATATTTTATTTAATATTTTTTTTCTTTGCTGGGGGGTGGAGTTTAAATTTAATGCTCAAACAAAATTAAATTATTATCTGAGCATTACATTTCCATTTGTTTAAATGTAACAATATCGACCTTAGTAATCATATTTTATTTAATATCATTCTTCTTGGTCATATGTCCATTTCGATCGTTTTATTTTATATATTATTATCCCTGTTGCCAAATCCCTCCCAAATCCCAAATCCCCATTGCCCAAGTCCTAACTGTCTTCATTTCCTCATTTTCAGGCACCCTCTCTCTCTCTCTCTCTCTCTCTCTCCTGCCATCTCCCTCCCGCATACTCCCGCCGTCGTCTTCGCTGCCTCTTGCCCATCGCCTCCATCGCTGCTTCCACACACAACCTCTCTCTTTCTCTCTCTATATATATCTCTGTCTTTATCTCTATCTCATACTCACGCCATCATCTCCCTCTCTCATACTCTCGTTATCGTCGTCGCCTGGCCACCTCCATCCATCGCCTCCGCTGCTGCTTCCACTCTGTCAATCTCAAGTCTCGGCAGAGCTGTCTTCCCTCGATCTCCTCTTGTCATTGTTCAAATCTGGTATTTTTTTTGTTTCCTTTTAGATAAATATATGGTTTTTATCTGGTTCATGTAAATGTGTATCGACCTGTTTATTTTGTGTTTGTTTTTCCTCAACAGTCTCATTCACGGATGGTCAGGTCATGCTTGACAGTATGCTTCACATCACCTTAATCTCTTTTTTTCCTGCCATTTTATTTTCCATCTTGTTATGCATCCAAGCTATACATTTTATTTTCCATCTTATTAGATAAATATACTTGTTTGATTAGAGAATTCGAGGTAAGTGCGGTTTTTTTTAGTTCATTTTAGTTCTTTTTCATGCTGCAATTTATGAAATATACTTATATCTTTTTTGTTGTTTTATTTGTCATTAATTCTATGTTTAGGGAAATCAAACTTCAAATCCCATCTTTGTTCAAAATCCCATCGTGTTTTGTAGACCATGGATGTACCTGAGCATATGAGGTGGATGTACAATAGAACGAGACCTCGAGTTGGGCTATTAGCTAAATTCGTGAACGGGGTTGAGGGCTTCATAAATTATGTTTTCTCTCGACCACAATTTACACGTGATGGCATGCTCATAAGATGTCCGTGTGTGAGATGTGGTTGCTTGAAATTTCTAGATGTGGACACAGTGAAGTTACATTTGTTTCGGAAGGGGTTTATGGCTAATTATCACTACTGGACGTGCCATGGGGAAGAGTCACCCACCATACAACCAAAAGCTCAATTGAAAACTCATCAAAATGACATGGAACAGAGTTACATTAAGAATTTAGAACAATATCAATCGATGGTCATGGATGCAACAGGTCCCTCATTTGGAGCCAATCTTCATGAAGACGAACAAGAGGAGCAACCTAATGCTACAACTCAAGGATTCTATGAAATGTTGACAACTGCACAAGCACCCTTGTCGGAGGGTTGTTCGATTCATTTAGAGTTGTTAGCATTAGTTAGGCTACTTAACATTAAGTCTGATTATAACATGCCTCAACAATGCTACAATGGGGTGGTTCAACTTATGAAGGAGATAATGCCTAGAGAAAATCTAATGCCGTCAAACTTTTATAGAACAAAGAGGATGGTTTCAAAGCTAGGCCTTGGTTACCAAAAGATTGACTATTGTATTAATGGGTGCATGTTATACCATAAGGACAATGTTGATAAGCAATAATGGACGGTTTGTCATGCTTCACGATATGTTCACAGGGTAAGTCGCAAGGGCTATAAGGATGTTGCTAGAAAGAAGATGTGGTATTTGCCTTTGAAACCAAGACTTCAAAGGCTATTTGCATCAAATGCTACGGCTACTGAGATGAGGTGGCACCATGAAAACCCTTGAGAGTCCGGTGTACTTTCCCACCCATTAGATGGAGAAGCATGGAAGCACTTTGATAGAATGCACCCTCATTTTGCACGTGATCCACGCAATGTTAGATTGGGATTGTGCGTTGATGGGTTCTCCCCATATGGCCCATCAAGTGGAACATATTTATGCTGGCATGTAATCATCGCCGCTTTCAATCTCCCCCCGTCAATGTGCATGAGACATGAGTATATGTTCTTGACACTAATTATCCCTGGGCCGAACAATTTGAAGAGTAAGATCGATGTGTTCCTACAACTGCTCATAGATGAGTTGAATATGCTTTGGAATGTTGGTGTGACGAAGTATGATATCTCATTGAAGGAAAATTTTCAAATGAGGGTTGCACTTATGTGGACCATAAATGACTTCCCTGCATATGGCATGCTATCGGGTTGGATGACTGCAGGTAAGATAGCTTGTCCATATTGTATGGAAAAATCAAAGGCATTTATAGTTAAACATGGTTGGAAGACATCATTCTTTGACTATCACTGAATGTTTTTGCCCTTAAATCACCAATTTCAAAGAAATCGAGATGCATTTGTAAAGAATAGGGTTAACAAATCACCTTCTCCCAAGCGATTAAGTGGAGATGAAGTTTGGGAGAGAGTTAAAAACTTGCCAAAAACAACCGACTCATGCCCTATGAGCCTACTAGGTTATGGAATTGATCACAACTGGATAAGGCAAAGCATTTTCTGGGAGTTTCTATATTGAAAAACAAATATAATTTTCCATAACCTAGATGTAATGCACATAGAAAAGAATGTGTTTAATACTATTATGGATGTCAAGGGTAAGACTAAGGATAATGCAAAGGCAAGAATGGATTTGAAAGAACATTGTAGACGTAGGGAGCTAGAGCTAGTGGACAGAGGCAATGGTAAGCTCCTCAAACCCAAGGCACAATACACCCTGAACGTGGAACAAAAGAGAGTTATTTGTGAATGGGTTAAACAATTAAGGCTTCCAGATGGGTATTTCTCAAATTTGGCTCAGTGTGTGGACATTTAAAATGCTAAATTGTACGGGATGAAAAACCACGACTGCCATGTTTTCATGAACGTCTTTTCCCAATTGCATTGAGGGCATTGCCAGACCCAATATAAAAGCCCCTTGCAGAGCTTAACCAATTCTTTAGGAAGATTTGTTCATCAACTCTAAGGCTTAATAAGGAAGAAACGTTGGAGGAGAACATTAAAGTAACCTTGTGCAAACTAGAGTGAATATTCCCACCCTGTTTCTTCAATTCAATGGAGCATCTTCCCATAAATTTAGCTTATGAGGCACGTGTTGGTGGACTAGTGCAATACTGAGTGCAATACACTAGTACTAGTATATATTTTGACTTCTCTCTTTGGTATTTTATTTTTCCTTTTAAACCCTCAGGTTCTTACACACGTTGAAGAGAAAGGTCAAAAATAATGCTCGAGTGGAAGGATCTATTTGCGAGGCCTACATCGTAGAAGAAATGTCCACATTTTATAGCCATTATTTTGGTGTTGATGTACAATCAAGCCAGATACAAGTGATGATATTGATGTGTTGGTTTTGATGGTCGACCAAACTTATACATATATGATATGAAAATAAACTTAAATTCAATTTCAAACTATTTTTCTAACAAGTTATCTTATTCAAATTAAATCAAAGTAAATCAAAAACAATCTTTCATATTTATATCATAGAAAAATTATCATATTTTGTCTTAATCCATTGGTCTCATTATATTCCAAACTAAGGGTTTTCAAATGTATAAGAACCTGTCGACTGATGATTTAAGCTTGTCGATCGGTTGCTTTAAAATGTCAACCTGTCGACTGGTTAAGACATAGGCTGTCGACCGGCTAAATAACATGCTCTCAGTTGTTTGTTGTCGACCGCCTCTGCATGTTAATCTGTCGACCCATCTTAAGAACCTGTCGACCATTTTTCCTTACCTGTTGACTGGTGTTCAAAATTTTCAATTCATCCTGTCGACCGGTTACATGAAGCTGTCAACCAGTTTGTCGCGGACAACTTTTAACAGCTAGTGACAACCACTCTCAAGTGTTCTCTCCTCTTGCAACGGGATGATTTCAATTTTCGTCTTTAAAACTTCTATAAATGCAAGACAAGAAGAAGATTTCAAGATACCGAAGTACTCCATCTACAAGCTCCCAAGCGTTCATCAATCGTTATGCTTCAATTGTGCCCTAAATCTCTTGCTTTCAAGGCTTGTATTTTATTTGTTTCAAAGCATAATTTTTTATCCTTGTATTTATTCTTGATTACATTGTAACTAAGTGGGCAAACAAATCTCTTATATCATTTCTTACGTTCCTAGCTTGTATAGCTAGAGGACGTACTTGTCAAAGTAGGGGGTTTTGTTACCTAGATTTTCTAAAGGGCTTGCTTATTTAAGCAAGAACTTTGTATCTTCCTAGCTTAATGCTAGAGGGCCTATCCGAGGTGATAGGAGAGTTATAGTGTTTTGCTTGAAAATCCTTAGTAAGGAGCTAAGGTAGTGGATTAGGCTTAGTTAAGCTGAACCACTATAAATCCTTGTGTTCTTGTATGCTTGTGGTCTTTCCATTTTATCTTTTCAATCATTTCTTTATTTCTCCCTTGTTTCACATATTTAAATCCCTCATTGAAAAAGATTTTCTATTTTTTTATTCTTGTGTTTTCCATTATCAAAAGAATTTTTAAAATATCAATTCACCCCCTTCTTGGTGTGTGCCAAAGCACTTCTATTCTAACAATAAGCACCACAAAATGATGATGGCGCCAAGGTACAATCAGATCCAAATACATTTTCCATCTTCAATCAGCCAGGATGCCCAACTGGCAAACATCGCAATTGTATGTTAACTAATCAAGAACTTCATCATGCAACACTTTATGTTCTCTTAAATTTTGATGAGGTCCAACCTTACTTGAAGTACATTATAACAAATCTCCACAATTATTCAATGATCATGATTTAATTAAGACTGAGTATATGAACTTGGTTTCTCTTAATGATGCAGTACATATGTAGAAAATATAAGAACGCTTACACCACACATGGATGCCAAAGAAGTTGATAAAAGGATTGAGGCTGAATTTCCAAGATGGTTCAATGACTATGTAGGTCCCTTTAAATTACTAAAAATAAGTGCGTTAACAGATCAAATTCTACGTTTTTGAATAATGTAATTTGTTTATTAACATGTATTATGTTTAAAACAAAACATGAGTAGGTGCATGATCCAACTAATGAGATACATGATCAACAAATATGTGACATCTCATTGGGACCCTTGAGGATGGTGCAGACATGATATACTTATTTTGTAAATGGCTATAAGTTTCAAACAGATTTATAAAGTGAAGGCAAGTCCATAAAAAATTGTGGAGTTTATACTAGGGGTTCTATCTATGGATAACTAGAAGACGACTGTTATGGGATACTCAAGGAGGTTATCCAATTGGAGTACCCTGGGTTACCACTTAAAAAGTTGGTGTTATTCAATTGTGAGTGGTTTAATCTGACTCCAGGGTGGGGGACTAGGATAAATAAACATTACGGAATAGTTGAGATTCGGTTTACTAGAAGGTACAATCAATATGATCCTTTATACTTTCCCCCCAAGCCTACCAAGTTTACTATGCCCCATATCCATGTCGACAACATAATTTGGTGGATTGGTGGGTAGTTATTTGAACCAAGGCAAGGAGCACAATTGATGCCCCAATTTCTGAACAAATAGTGCATGTTTATCAGGAAGATGAGGATGTGTTGTTGCAACCTACCATAGTTAAAGATGAATAACTCAATATCCTACGAGACAATGTTGAGGCTAAAGAAGTTGAAGAGTACTCCATTAATTGTAACACCCCCTCTCCTAGAACTGCCCGAGAAGAGGTGCTACGGGGAAAATAAAATAAACTGGCTGATAAACTGAAATCTAATACCATAACTGAACATCTCAATCAACTAGAATAAAAACTCTTAGTCAATACAAACTGAAATGCATAAACTCTTACTGAGGGACAATCCCTCAATTGAAATATAAAATAAGATCTAATCTAAGAAAACTCTATAGAACTCAACAGACTCCCAAACATCTTTTATCTTGAGCGGCTCCACGTACACACACTACTGAACACTGCTGCTAGGCCCCACATCTGATACTCCCCTGCTAGAACCTGGAGGGGTGAAGAGTACAAGGTGAGCTACAAAAGCTCAGCAAGTAATAAGCTGGAAAGAATACTGAAGCTGAATCGAAGAATATCGATACTGATAAATAACTGACTAAACTTGTACTGTATAATTACTGTCTGATTGCATTCATAAAAATGTAATGCACATAAACTGTAAACTAAATGCAGGTATGCAACTTTGGCTCACAGGCCCACATAATCTGATAATACATACCTGTCTGATCTGAAACCTGCATAGATAAAAACTGTAAGCACATACTGTGGGCAAAGCCCCTAGCCCCCTGGTTGCCACCAGGCGAGCAACTCATAAACTGAGCTGAAACTGAAACTGATGGGATCCCCGCGGACAAGCCGCCTAGCGCGCATAATGCAATGCAATGCTCACATAAATGCTGGCACACGATATGTAGTGCTCCATATAAAGTCATGCTCAATGCTCATACCAAAATGTATGCACATAATCTCACAAAATAATGCTGATCATGTCAAAATAAAATAATGCTGATATGATCTTCATCTATATATTGGAATACAAAGATTCTATGAATTATGATTTATGGTATGGGTATGATTAACTTGTCATGTTCTGGCTTATGAATTCAATGTTGGAAGGTATTGAATACATTGATTGAATTAAACTTGAATTAGGACTCACTGGAAGCTAAATTAGATTTCTGGAAAAGTCATCCGGATATCAGAAAGGATATCAGGATAAGAAGAAAGACATCCAGATATGAAGAAGGCTCATCCGGATACACTGACATTCAAAGAAGAAGCTATTCGGATATGCTGGGAAGTATTCGGATATGAACTAGGACATCCGGATATGATTTTGGTCCTCTGGATATCTCACTGATGCATTCAGATATAACTGGGGACTATTCGAATGAAAAATTCAACTTTTGAGGGAGGCATCTGGATATCAGGCGAGACATCTGGATATTATCTTGACCTTTTCGGATGTATAAACAAACCATTCGGATATCATACTTGAAGAACTTTAGATACATCCGGATACGATACAAGGTATCCGGATATTAGAACTTAGAGTAATAGAACTTACAATCCAAAATGGATAAGGATTAATAGAACTTGCAATCCAAAATGGATAAGGATTACTGGAACTTGCAATCCAAAATGGATGAGGATTAATAGAACTTGCAATCCAAAATGGATAAGGATTACTGGAACTTGCAATCCAAAATGGATGAGGATTAATAGAACTTGCAATCCAAAAAGGATAAGGATTTATAGAACTTGCAATCCAAAATGGATAAGGATTATTGGAACTTGCAATCCAAAATGGATAAGGATTACTGGAACTTGCAATCCAAAATGGATGAGGATTAATAGAACTTGCAATCCAAAATGGATTAGGATTACTGGAACTTGCAATCCAAAATGGATAAGGATTAATAGAACTTGCAATCCAAAAAGGATAAGGATTTATAGAACTTGCAATCCAAAATGGATAAGGATTATTGGAACTTGCAATCCAAAATGGATAAGGATTACTGGATCTTGCAATCCAAAATGGATGAGGATTAATAGAACTTGCAATCCAAAATGGATTAGGATTACTGGAACTTGCAATCCAAAATGGATAAGGATTAATGGAACTTGCTCATAACTTCACTGTTATACGCATATATATATATACGTCTCTGCTTACTGATATAAAATCTAAGAACTCAATGAAGAACTAGAATAATCTGAAAAACTGATATAAACCTGTAATGGAAGGGATTACAGGAAGAATACTTGCCTGATAGAACTCTTTGATCGAACCCTGGAGCGATCCTGAAGACTCTAGCAAGCCTCTGCTATCTCTTGGCCTCTTGCTTCTTCACATGGCATGAAGAAAAGTTAAGCTAATGGGCTCTATATATAGACATAAAGCCTTAGATCACACTTCTTCTACAACTTGGATTCCTTCTCCAAATCTAACTAGGAGACTCTCAATCCAAATCCATCTCATACATGGATTCTCATTCTCCTTTAAATACATAATCTCACTTCATTAATAATAATACAAAAATTATTATTAAAACTCTCAAATAATAATAAAACTCCAAAATTACCTTCATGCCCTTGCATTTAATTTCCACAAAATAAATGCCATTTAAATGCTATTTAAATACTATTCTCTCAATTAAAAATCTAAATTGCCACCTTGGCAAATTCCTTTAACTCCAAGATTAAAAAGAGATAAATGCTATTCTTTTCCTTTAAAATCTCTAAATTGCCACATTAAATAATTAATTGACAAAATCGCTTAATCAAATACTTCAATAATTAATTAAATCATTCTTGAAAAAATACTGGACCCTCTAATGGGTCGTTACATTAATGACACTTTTGTGGTTGAGTATGGGGAGCCTGATAATGAAGAAGAAGATGAGGACGTGGATACACCTGAAGAGAAAGATGAGGAGGAGGACATAGATGAAGAAGATGACGAGGAGGATATAAATGAAGAAGACGAGGAGGAGGATATATATGAAGAATATGACAAGGAGGATACACATGAATAATGCATGTTTTGTTAGAATTTTGGTGGAATGGAATGTCACTCCATGTTCCCTATTTGCAGCCTCATTCAAGTCTTCCTTTGGTATGCATATTTCATATATAAATTTTGTTTACTTCACTAATTAACACTCTTTTGTGCAATAATGTAGTGACACATTAACATATCCTAAATTCATTGTTTTTAGGACTAATTCTACTTTTATTTCTCTAGCAATTTTGGCTTTTTCCCGGGTTGAAACTCTGATTTATATTTTATTCTCATTGTGAGAGGTATGTCTCCAGTGAGTGATGGGAATTTTATCACTCCGTCTGGGTGGTGGGTGATCACTTCGATTTATTTATTTATTTTTTTTGTTGGTTAGTATGCGCACACACACACATATATATATAACTCCATTGTGTGAAAATAGTACCATGAAACACAATTGATCATTTATACTTAACTAATGCGCTCGAAATGTGCCTGCCCAGATATAATGGATTGTTGTACAATGTAGGCACAATTAACACAGTAAACGTAATTTTCTAGAACAATAGCTCATTTAAGTGCTATTTGAAACCAAGGATTTGTAGGAGTATATTTGAAAAATAAAAACACAAAATATTATATACAATTCACCAGGTCTAATTACCGGACCTGGGTTTAATGTACCAATTAAACTCGTTTCGGGTTGTTTTGTCCAATTAAACTCAAGAACACTTTTCATCCGAATAATCATATTTTTCATTTTTATGCTACATTGTTTAGGGGTTGGGGGGATCCCAACCACTGAAGAGTCACACAATCAAATTATTGTTTGAGCATTACAGGTATTTATAGCCTTATAGGGTTTAAATGGCCAATTAAACCCATAACGAGTTTAATTGGCACATTAAACCCGATAAGGCTATTGAGCTCAGTACATATTTTATTTAATATTCTTTTATATGATCATATAACGAATGAATATTGAATCGTGTCTTGGAAATGAATATTTTTTTGGCACATTTAACTATTATGCTAAATGTAAATTATTGTATGATTTGTGTCGTGGGATATGTCAGGTGGTAGACCTTATAAGCGAGGTAGTTGTGGTCAATATAGGGGGCATTCCTCCCTCGGTACTTCAATTGGCCGAGGTGAGAGCGATGATGAGGGTCGTATGTCTGCATTCACTGGTACACCCTCTCTCCCATCTTCTGTTAATTCATTCATTGCAGTGCATGCACCCTCACCCCAAGAAAATATATTCGTAGGGGATGTTTTTTTAGGTGATGTTGTATTGAATATTGGCCAATCCACCACCACCACCCAGCATACGTCTACCTCTTCAGGAGAGGTACCATCCACCCCCACACCAACGTCTACATCTTCACATGTACAACCGCCCACACCAGCATCTAACAACACACGTTAAGTGATCACGCCTAGGGGCACAGACTCGTATGTATTTCTTGTTTCATTAACATGCATAATCCTCTCTTACATATTAGGAAAGGGTTTAATAGAGAAGTATGTGTATTTATTTATGCGTATTACTAATTGTTGTGTGTTATAATAGGTTTAACAATCCTTAATGTGTTCATGAAATTACAAAAATAATTAAGAAAAAGTTTGATCGTCCGACTTACTCATTTGCTAAAATCGACCCAGCTCTAAAGGAGTTATATTTTGGAGAGTTTAAGGTATTGTGATCAAGTTCTACTTGTAAATCTTTCTACATTTTCAATTTTATCATGGCACTACATTTTCAGTTTTATCAAAGTTGTTATCACCATAACCATAAATTTGCAGAAACTATATGCATGGGATTCAAAAGATGAATATGAAATTCATGGGCGTTTCAATAAAAATCAAGTGAGTGATTAAAATATATGTTGGCTATCATTAGAAGGGATCAAAGTAAGAAGCTAGATTGGATTGGTGTAGATATCTTTGAAGAAATGAAAAAATTTTGGAGCACCAAAACTTATAAAGAAAAAAGTGAAAAAGCTAAGAAAAATAGAAGTTCTGAACTTGGAGGAAATGTTCACACTTGTGGTTCAATACCCTTATCTGAGCACAAGGATATATATGTATTGTAATGACCTGTTAGAGGGCCCAGTATTTATTTAGAATCATTTTGGTTATTTCTTGAGTTAAATGAATTTGTCGATTTAATTTTAATGTGGAAATTTAGAGATTTTGAAGGAAAAGAATAGCATTTAATTCTATTTAATTTTGGAGTTAAGAGAATTTGCCAAGCTGGCAAATTAGTAATTTTTAATTGAGAGAATAGTATTTAAATAGCATTTAATGGTATTTATTTATTGTAAAAATTAAATGCAAGGGCATGAAGGTAATTCTGGACTTTTATTATTATTTGAGAGTTTTAATAATAATTTTTGTATTATTATTAATTAAGTAAGATTATGTATTTAAAGGAGAGTGAGAATCCATGCATGAGATGGATTTGGATTGAGAGTCTCCTAGTGGTAGTAGGAGAAGGATTCCCAGTTATAAAATGAGATTGAGTTATGGGCTATGGCTTCTTATGCCTATATATATAGCTTGATAGCCATAAGTTTCTTCACACCATGTGAAGAACAGAAGATAGAAGAAGTTCTAGCAGTGTCTAGCATAGGAGCAGTTGCTTTGCAATCGTTGCAATCCAGTCAAGAAGATTAAGGCAAATATTCTCCCTGTAATCCCTCCCATTACGGGATCATGATAGTTCGTTTTCAAAATCTTTAAGACTCACGTTTGATACTCAATTTATCAGCGATTTTGTATATACCTATATACATGTTTAGATTAGTGTATCAAGGGCTTCCTTTAGCAAGTATCTATCCCTGTAAAACATTCTTACGGGATCATGATTCAGTATTAAATCTCAATTTTTCAGTATCTCTTTGTTGAGTTTCAATTTTTACAGACAGTGCAAGTATATGTATATATGTGTGTAACAGTGAGTGCATGAAGAAGATATGCATGATTCTTTATAGCAATTCTTTTAAATATAATCTCCAAATCATGTTAGCAGACGTTCTCAGATTAAACAAGACTCTTCGTTTTTGTTCCCGGATCTTTATCAGTTGTGTTTACAGGCATATGTATATGTGCAGTTATATCAGTATCCAGTAAGTTTGATAAGTGGTGCATAATTCTTTCAGCGTTTTCTTTCAGAAACGATCTCTGATTCATCCTTAAGTTAGTTCATGTTAATTGGGATTGTTCTCCCAAGATTTCTTTCGGAATGGTGTAGCAATGTTAAGTTTTGATTCAAGATGTAGTCTCTATTAACGTGAGTTTTATTTCTTATGAGATTCCAGACATTCGAATGAGCCTTATGTCATTCAAATGAGTTTTGAGGCATCCGAATGAATTCTCAATGGTATCGTATCATCTCCTCGTGTTCTTAAAGTTTTGAGTGTGTCATTCGAATGAGTTTGCTTTGTCATTCGAATGAGTCGTTGAAAGATCCAAATAGCCTGTGCTTTGTATCATCTAGCATTCGAATGAATTTCATCGGATTTCTGAGATTTGTGAGTAGCATTCAAATGAATTTCATCCGGTTCTGAAGATTGTGAGTAGCATTCGAATGCCACAATGGTATCATTCGAATGAATTTCTGATATCATCCGAATGTTCTTCCTTTCCATTCAAATGATTCCCTTATGCTTAAGCCCATTATCCGAATACCTTCATTTGTCATCCGAATGATCCCTTCCTCATTCGAATGCATCCCAAGTCCTACTCTTTTCATCTTAATGCTTTATTTTGGCATTCGAATGTCTTGTTCACATTCAAATGTTTCTCCTCGCATACAAATGAGTCCCTATGTTAATTAAATTGCTGATGAGTGATCTCCAATTTTAGTTATCATTTAATCAAATAATAAATACCCTCAGTATAGGAAACCCATAACTTTTATGATAAATGTAATTCGCCAATACTCAAAAATTACAGAATCTTTGTACTCTAATATATTGAAGATCAAATTACATGTGTAGTTTATTATAACATGATTAACATTATTCTATGAGATTATGTGCATACATTTTGGTGTGAGCATTGAGCATGACTTTATATGGAGCAATACATATTGTGTGCCAGCATGTATATGAGCATAGCATTGTATTATGCGCGTCAGGCGGCTTATTCGCGAGGATCCCACCAATTTCAGTTTTAGCTCAGTTTATGAGTTGCCTGCCTGGTGGCCACCAGGGTGCTAGAGGCATATTGCCCACAGTATGCACTTACAATTTTTTTTTTTTGTTTACAGGATTCAGATCAGTCAAGTATGTTTTATCAGATTATGTGGGCCTATGAGCCAAAGTTTCATACCTGCATTTAGTTTATAGTTTACGTGCATTACATTTTTATGAATGCAAACAGATAGTGATTATACTCAGTACAAGTTTAGTAAGTACTTTATCAGTATCGATATTCTTCTATTCAGTTTTAGTATTCTTTCCAGCTTATTACTTGCTAAGCTTTGTAGCTCACCTTTTACTCTTCACCATTCCAGGTCCTAGCAGGGGAGTACCAGAAGTGGGGACTAGCAACAGTGGTCAGTAGTGTGTGTACGTGGAGCTGCTCAAAATAAAAGATGTCTGGGAGATTGTCAGTTTATAGTGTCTTGTCAGTTAGGGTTATTTTATATTTCAGTTGAGGGATTGTCCCTTAGACAAAGTTTATGGTTTTCAGTTTATGTTAACTCGGAGTTTTATTTTAGTTGATTGAGATATTCATTTATGGTATCAAATTTCAGTTTATCAATTAATTTTATTTTGTTTCCCCATAGCACCTCTTCTCGGACAATTCTAGGAAGGGGGTGTTACAGTATTGGTATCAGAGCGGTGTTTTGAGGAGTCTCCCGTACACACATAGGTTGTTGGGTAGAGTTAGGACTTGTGTCCGTCAGTTAGATAAGTTGGCCCAATTTATAGTATTCTAACCCTAAGTGGTGATACAGGAAGATAAGTAATAGAGGTGGATGACCCCATATTCGCAGTCAGGCTACTTCTATTTCACATGAGGTTCTAGTATCCACGTCTGATTTGCCAGGGGAGTCTAGTAGTGATCTACGGCAAGGAATGACCGCGATGCGAGGTATGTTAGCAGGTTTGATGAGGGTAGTTGATACCCTAGTTACTAATCTGTTAAGGCAATCGCAAGTTCCCCAAGAAGTAGAAGATATGAGAAGCGATAAGCCAGTCGCTTCAACAGCTCCAATTGTGGAGACAGATATAGGGAGTTAGATATTAAAGGATTTTATACCCTTCCGACCATCAGCATTCCATGGATTCACAAATGCAGCAATGGTTGAGAATTGGATGCTATCGATTGTACAGACGATCGCTGAGTGCGACTTAGCACATTTTTATTCAAAGGTGATACCAAGAGATGGTGGAAGACTGCATGCCAAAGGTTTGGTAATCAAGAACCCACATGGGTTAAGTTCCAACAAGTGTTCAATGATGTTTATTATCCAACATAGGTCAAGGACCAGAAATTTTTTGAGTTTGTTGAGTTAGTGTAAGGTACCAAGACAGTGGCCCAATGTGAGAGAGAGTTTACAGCCTTGACTAGATAGGCCTTAGAGTTGGTGTCCACTAAAGCAAAGAAGGCTGCTAAAATTCAGAGAGGATTGCATGCTGATATTTTCCACGCTTTTGGAGGAGCTTAGAGTATGGATTATACCATGGTAGTTCAGCAAGCATATGCTATCAAGAGAAATGTTTGAGAATTGCGAGATCGGGGTATATGATAAGAAGCTATTTGGGGAGACCTAGAAATTCTTGATGTTAGGGATTTTGAATTGATCCTTAGCATGGATTGGTTGTCACGGCATTATGCAAGAGTTGTCCGTCAATGAAAGATTATTGAATTTGATCTACCTCGACAGTCGGTTCTTATTTATAGAAAAGTCAAACCTATATCTACGATTCCTAAGATCTCAGTGATGAAAGTCAAGAAGCTGATGCGTGATGGATGTGAAGCTTACTTAGCTTTTGTGACCACTGACGAGGGAAGCAAAAGGAAGTTATCCGAGGTGCCAGTAGTACGAGATTTCCCAAATGTGTTCCCTGATGAATTACCAAGATTACCTCCCCGAATAGGGGCAGAGCTTATTATTGAGTTATTACCTAGTACATAGCCTATTTCTAAGGCTCCATATCGAATGACACCTAATGAATTAAAAGAGTTGAAGGCCCAGTTGGAAGAATTAATAGAGAAGGGTTTCATCAGACCTAGTTCATCCCCGTGGGGTGCACCAGTATTATTCGTGAGAAAGAAATATGGATCTTTGAGATTATGTATTGATTATCGCCAATTGAACCAAGTGACAATGGAGAATAAATATCCTTTACCGTGAGTGGATGACTTGTTAGATCAGTTGCGAGGAGCTAAGGTATTCTCAAAGATAGACTTAAGATTGGGTTACCATCAGGTACGAGTTAGAGATGATGATATACAGAAGACCATTTTCAGGACTCGCTATGGACACTACGAGTTCATGGTAATGCCATTTGGGTTGACGAATGCCCCAGCCATTTTCATGATTTAATGAATCGAGTTCTGCGTGAGTACCTAGACCGATTTATTATTGTCTTCATCGACGATGTTCTAGTTTACTCACCTAATGTGGAGGAGCATACAAAGTATCTTACTATAGTATTGCAGAGGCTTAGAGAAGAGCAATTGTATGCCAAGTTCAACAAGTGTGAGTTCTGGCTCACTCAAATTGGATTTCTAGGTCATATGGTGTCTAGAGATGGTATTTCAGTGGATCTAGACAAGACTAAAGCAGTTATGGATTGGTCGAGGCCGACGACAGTGATAGAGATACGTAGTTTTCTAGGTCTTGCAGGCTATTATAGGCGATTCATTGAAGGATTTGTTCGTTTATCTTCCACTATGACTATGATAACAAGGAAATGAGAGAAGTTTGAATGGAGTGACGCGTGTGAACGTGCTTTCCAAGAATTAAAGCAAAAGTTTACTACTGCACCAGTTTTAGCTATACCAAGAAGTGGAGAGAAATATTCCATTTACAGCGATGCATCCCATTCAGGTTTGGGTTGCTTATTGATGCAATAAGGTTGAGTTAATGCCTATGCTTCCAGGTAATTGAAGAAACACGAGGTGAACTACCCTACTCATGATTTGGAGTTGGCAGCGGTAGTATTTGCATTGAAGATATGACGACACTATTTATATGGTGAGAAAGTTGAAATTTATACAGATCATAAAAGCCTACATTATCTTCTATCCCAGAAAGAATTGAACATGAGGCAAAGGCGTTGGGTCTAGTTATTTAAAGACTTCGACTGTGAGATTCTATACCATCCAGGAAAGGCTAATGTAGTAGCCGATGCCTTGAAAGGCGAGGAGCTTTTATGGCTACGATGATGGCTCAAGAATGGAAGTTATTGGAGAAATTGAGTGCTCTATCTATTTCAGCCCCAGAGGATAGTACAGTGATGAGTTACATTTATATGAGGGTGCAACCCGAGTTGTTGGATTTAATCAAGGACCAGCAATCAAAAGATGAGAAGTTAGCACAAATTTTAGCAGATATGAAGAAGTTTTCTCGTTTGGATATACTATACGAAGTGATAGAATACTCTTATTTTAGGGACGTATTTGTATACACAATGATGGAAATCTTAGGCAAGAGATTTTGGCACACAAGAGTCGTTACACTATTCATCAAGGTGTTGGGAAGATGTACCACGTCCTAAAGCGCCAGTATTAGTGGAGTGGTATAAAGAAAAATGTAACCAATTATGTTTCACAGTGTTCAGTATGCCAACAAGTTAAAGAGGAACATCACAAACCCACAGGTTTATTACTTCCATTACCTATTCCGGAGTGAAAGTGGGATAATATTGCCATGGATTTTGTGATGGGTTTACCCAGGATTACTAGAGGCTATGATGCTATATGGGTGATTGTTGACCGTTTGACTAAATTAACCCATTTTCTGCCTATTAAGAAGACTTATCCATTGAATTGATTTGCAGGGATCTATATTAAGAAGATCGTGAAGTGACATGGTGTTCCATCCAGCATTGTATCAGATCGAGATCCTCATTTTACTTTTCATTTTTGGGGAGCTTTGCATGATGCATTAGGATCTCAGTTGAAGTTCAGTACAACACTTCATCAACAGACAGATGGTCAGTCAGAGAGGACTATTAGGACTCTCGAGGACATGTTGAGAGCTTGTGTTTTAGATTTCCAAGATAGTTGGGATGAGCATCTACCTTTGGTAGAATTTTCTTACAATAATAGTTTCCATTCAAGTATTGGAATGTCACCATATGAGGCTTTATATGGGTGACCATGTCGATCATCGATATGTTGGGAAGAGGTTGGAGATAGGGCTTTATTAGGTCCTAAAATTGTTGAACAAACGACAGAAAAGATTCGGGTTATCAAAGCAAGAATGAAGATAGCCCAAGACAAACAGAAAAGTTATGCAGACAAACGACGACTAGACCTCGAGTTTGAGGTAGGCGACCATGTTTGGTTGAGAGTCATGCCTATTAAAGGTGTGCGAAGATTTGGCATAGTAGGGAAGCTTAGTCCCTGTTACATTGGTCCGTTTGAAATTTTGAGACGGATATGGACTTTGGCATATGAGTTAGCTTTTCCACCTCAGTTGTCCCATGTTCATAACGTGTTTCATGTTTCAATTTTGAGAAAGTATGTGCCAAATCCTCAGCACGTAATTGATTTTCAGAATCTTGAAGTTAGAGAAGATGTGTCTTATGAAGAGATGCCTATTAGTATTTTGGAGCGGAAGGAAAAGACTTTGAGGAACCGATCAATTCCTCTTGTGAAAGTGCAATGGCAGCGACACTCGTCAGAAGAGGCGACGTGGAAATTAGAAGAAGAAATGAGGCATCTTTACCCCTTGTTATTCGAGTAATCAGGTACGAATTTGGAGGACTAAATTCTTTTAAGGAGTGGAGAAATTGTAACAACCCGTTAGAGGGCCCAGTATTTATTTAGAATCATTTTGGTTATTTCTTGAGTTAAAGGAATTTGTCGATTTAATTTTAATGTGGAAATTTAGAGATTTTGAAGGAAAAGAATAGCATTTAATTCTATTTAATTTTGGAGTTAAGAGAATTTGCCAAGTTGGCAATTTAGTAATTTTTAATTGAGAGAATAGTATTTAAATAGCATTTAATGATATTTATTTATTGTGACAATTAAATGCAAGGGCATGAAGGTAATTCTAGAATTTTATTATTATTTGAGAGTTTTAATAATAATTTTTGTATTATTATTAATTAAGTAAGATTATGTATTTAAGGGAGAGTGAGAATCCATGCGTGAGATGGATTTGGATTGAGAGTCTCCTAGTGGTAGTAGGAGAAGGATTCTCAGTTATAAAAGGAGATTGAGTTATGGGCTAGGGCTTCTTATGCCTATATATATAGCTTGATAGCCATAAGTTTCTTCACGCCATGTGAAGAACAGAAGATAAAAGAAGTTCCAGTAGTGTCTAGCATAAGAGAAGTTGCTTTGCAATCGTTGCAATTCAGTTAAGAAGATTAAGGCAAGTATTCCCCTCGTAATCCCTTCCATTACGAGATCATGATAGTTCGTTTTCAGAATCTTTAAGACTCACGTTTGATACTCAGTTTATCATCCAGTTTGTATAAACCTATATGCATGTTTAGATTAGCGTATCAAAGGCTTCCTTGAGGAAGTATCTATCCCTGTAAAACATTCTTACGGGATCATGATTCAGTATTAATCTCATTTTTTCAGTAACTCTTTGTTGAGTTTCAGTTTTTACAGACAGTGCAAGTATATGTATATATGCGTGTAATAGTGAGTGCATGAAGAAGATATGCATGATTCTTTATAGCAATTCTTTTAAATATAATCTCCAAATCATGTTAGCATACGTTCTCAGATTAAACAAGACTCTTCATTTTTGTTCCTGGATCTTTATCAGTTGTGTTTACAGGAATATGTATATGCGCAGTTATATGAGTATCTAGTAAGTTTGATAAGTGGTGCATAATTCTTTCAGCGTTTTCTTTCAAAAACGATCTCTGATTCATCCTTAAGTTAGTTCATGTCAATTGGGATTGTTCTCCCAAGATTTCTTTCGGAATAGTGTAGCAATGTTAAGTTTTGATTCAAGATGTAGTCTCTGTTAACATGAGTTTTATTTCTTATGAGATTCTAGACATTCGAATGAGCCTTATGTCATTCGAATGAGTTTTGAGGCATCCGAATGAATTCTCAATGGTATCGTATCATCTCCTCGTGTTCTTAAAGTTTTCAGTGTGTCATTCGAATGAGTTTGCTTTGTCATTTGAATGAGTCGTTGAAAGATCCGAATAGCCTGTGCTTTGTATCATCTAGCATTCGAATATAAGCCCTCCCATTCGAATGAATTTCATCAGATTTTTGAGATTGTGAGTAGCATTCGAATGAATTTCATCCGGTTCCGAGATTATGAGTAGCATTCAAATGCCACAGTGGTATCATTCGAATGAATTTCTGATATCATCTGAATGTTCTTCCTTTCCATTCGAATGATCCCCCTATGCTTAAGCCCATTATCCGAATACCTTCATGTGTCATCCGAACGATCCCTTCCTCATTCGAATGCATCCCAAGTCATATGCTTTTCATCCAAATGCTTTATTTTGGCATCCGAATGTCTTATTCACATTCAGATGTTTCTCCTCGCATACGAATGAGTCCTTCTGTTAATTAAATTGCTGATCAGTGATCTCCAATTTCAGTTATCATTTAATCAAATAATAAATACCCTCAGTATTTGAAACCCATAACATTTATGATAAATGTAATTTGCCAATACTCAAAAATTACAGAATCTTTGTACTCCAATATATTAAAGATCAGATTACATGTGTAGTTTATTATGACATGATCGACATTATTCTATGAGATTATGTGCATACATTTTGGTGTGAGCATTGAGCATGACTTTATATGGAGCACTACATATCGTGTGCCAGCATGTATATGAGCACAACATTGCATTATGCGCGTCAGGTGACTTGTCCACTGGGATCCCACCAGTTTCAGTTTTAGCTCAGTTTATGAGTTGCCCGCCTGGTAGCCACCAGGGGGCTAAGGGCATATTACCTACAGTATGTGCTTACAGTTTTTTTCTGTTTACAGGATTCAGATCAATCAGGTATGTTTTATCAGATTATGTGGGCCTATAAGCCAAAGTTGCATACCTGCATTTAGTTTACAGTTTATGTGCATTACATTTTTATGAATGCAAATAGATAGTGATTATACTCAGTACAAGTTTAGTAAGTACTTTATTAGTATCGATATTCTTCGATTCAGTTTTAGTATTCTTTCTAGCTTATTACTTGCTGAGCTTTGTAACTCACCTCGTACTCTTCACCATTCCAGGTCCTAGTGGGGGAGTACCAGATGTGGGGCCTAGCAGCAATGGTCAGTAGTATGTGTACGTGGAGCCGCTCAAGACAAAAGATGTCTAGGAGATTGTCAGTTTATAGTGTCTTGTCATTTAGGGTTATTTTATATTTCAGTTAAGGGATTGTCTCTTAGACAGAGTTTATGGTTTTCAGTTTATGTTGACTCAGAGTTTTATTTTAGTTGATTATGATATTCATTTATGGTATCAAATTTCAGTTTATTAGTTAGTTTTATTTTGTTTCCCCGTAGCACCTCTTCTCGGGCAATTCTAAGAGAATGGGGTGTTACAATATTGGTATCAGAGCGGTGTTTTGAGGAGTCTCCCGTACACACATAGGATGTTGGGTAGAGTTAGGACTTATGTCCGTCAATTAGATAAGTTGGCCCAATTTATAGTATTCTAACCCTAAATGGTGATACAGGAAGATAAGTAATAGAGGTGGACGACCCCATACTCGCAGTCAGGCTACTTCTATTCCAGATGAGGTTCCAATATCCACGCCTGATTTTCCAAGGGAGTTTAGTAGTGATCTACGACAAGGAATGATCGAGATGCGAGGTATGTTAGCAGGTTTGATGAACATAGTCGATACCCTAGTTACTAATCAGTTAAGGCAACCGCAAGTCTTTGATGACATGAAGGGGTCCTAGTCCAAGAGATGGAAGTGATGGTGCCCAACCCACACAACCAACAATTGATGATAGCAGTCTTTGGATGGAGGTTGTTGGAGGTAGAAAGAAGGGTCGTGTATATGGCATGGGTTCAGAAGCTCATGTTATCCCCTCTCGATCTACAGGGCTGCCACCGCCAACAGCCCATGCAGATATGACTCAATTGTGTTGTGAGGTGTCTAGGATGGTGCATGATGCTGTAGGAGGCGTCATAGATAATGCCGTAGAGACCATCATTCAACGTGTGTTGCAACATATAGGAGAAGTAGGATATGGATCAAGTGTTGCTGGTACACCTCTACAATAGTCATACCAGGAACATTCAGACTCGTCTTTTGTTAGATATGAACTTGTGTTTAGAAAACCATGTATATTTTTGGCATAATGTTCTCATATATAGTTAATGATAAATATTAATGCAAGTGTGTTGGTTTTGGTATCTTTTCAATTTATACAAATGTATTGTTTTATTTTGATTTATGCATAAAATTTTGATAGTTTATAATATCAGTTTTTAATACGAATTTTTTAAAAAATAAGTATAATTTTTTAAAATTTAATTGCGCAATTAAACCCGGGCTAGGTTTAATTGGGCAATAAAACCCAGGCTAGGTTAATTCCCCAAATAAACTCGGGCCAGGTTTAATTGCCCAATTAAACCCGATTCACCTTTAAATACACAATATTTTTCGACAGATTTGTGACGAATTTTCAATTGGTAAAATTTATAACTATTTATCTTTTTAAAAATTGACTAATTAATTAGAGACTGAAAATTCGTCAGGTAATTTCAGTCGCAAAATACTACCAAGATATTTCGGTCGTTAATTTGGTATTAAATGAATTTTATTAATTTAGCAACGGAAATATAATCCGTCGCTAACTCGGTCGGTACTTTGTGACCAACATGATATTCCGTTGGTAAAACTTACTGACGAGCCGTTTTTCGACTGACACATTTAGTCAAAAATTTTGTCGCTAAATAAGTATTTTGTCGGTAAATCAATCAGAATATCAATCGCAAATGGGATTTTTTCTTGTAGTGTTGTGAGGTGAACTGAAGAAAGGTGAAACTCACTTGGGTTTCGGGTCCCATTTTATTATGATTTCTTTAATTGTTTTTGTTGTGCCCCAATAATTGGAAGCAGCTACGAAAGGGCCCTTGGGAAGGACTCCTCGAAAGTCCTTCCGAGATTGCTTCGAAAGGACCCTTCGGAAGGAATCCTTTTAGAACTGACACGTGTTCTCTATAAAATGCCAAGTCCAACACTCAGAAGGGGATCCAAACATCGGTATTTCTCTCACACTTTCCTTCAGAAATTTAGCCTTTTTTTTCTTTTCCTTACGATTATTTGCCTTATGTTATTGACTTAACCATCGGAGGGTCTTCGCAGGAGGAGAATCCCGCGAGCCTTCTAAGCTTTGTTTCTCCCTATAGTTCCTTCGGAAGCCCCACCCGTTCCTTTGGAAGCATTCTTCGGAAGGACCATACCTCAAGTTCCGGAGTAAGCCCTTGCTCGCCCCTTTGGGAGCATAGCACCCGTTCCTTTAGAAGGACCCTCCAGTTCCTCTAGAAGTAGCACTCTACTCCTTCGAAAGGAGGTTTCGCACGGGAAGATCATGCTCCTTGGAAGGACCTCATTGCAAGCCAACCTTTTGGAAGGTACAATTGTTCCTTTGGAAGAGAAGCCAAGCGAATTGCCTACGGAGGACCGAAGTCATTCCTTCGGAAGTATCATTTTTGTCACGTCCCAAAGGTCCTTCGGAAGCACCCTTCGGAAGGAACCCTTCAGAAGGAATCCTTTGGAAGCCCACTCTAATTCTGCAACCAGTTTTTGATCAGATCTCAAGGCCAACGGCATACACGGGCACCCCACTCCTATAAATTCTAATTATTGTATTTTGGCAACAACAATTTGGTTCTGTCTGTGGGAAACACAACAAAAAGTTCATCTCAACACAAGATGCTGAGGGGGACAAAGTCAACTAGTTTGGAAAACCCCCCTAATCCAACTCGAATGAGCGCTCGTACCAGGACAGGAGTCCCCAGCCAGGTGCACCCTGTAGTACATGGACTTTTGGAAGATCACCTAGATAACGATGTATGCTCAGGAAACATTCCAATGCTGGAAGGATGTCAGACCACTAGATTGGGTGGCATGGAACATTCAGAGCAAGGGGAGGTGCACGTCGTCGGGGTAAGGAGACAAGTGGCAAGGCAGGGGAGGCAAACCCCGCCAGCAAGATAAGCGAACCAAGAGCAACACTCCCTAGGACAGTCCTCAATTCCAAGGAGAAACCCTACGACAACTTTAGCACCTCCAAAGCCCTCCGGGATAGTACCACCCACGGTCCTCAATTCCAAGAAGAAGTGCTGGAACAAAAGCAAATTGTGGCGACACCAACAGAAACACCCATGAAAGGATTCCCCTGTCCGAAGAACTCCAAAGACAGCCGGTGCAACCAGGGTTCAAGCCACCACAACTCTCAGTGTACTCGAGGAAGGAAGACCTTGAGAGACACCTGTAACACTTCGTCGCAATGGCTGTGTTACATGGGTGGAACGAGATCACTAGGTGCAAGGCTTTCCCTCTCTCACTAATAGGATAAGCTTAACAGTGGTTCAGTGAGTTACCTATCAGACATATCCGTTCATTCGAGCAACTAAAGAAAGAATTTCTGGAAGCATTCTCTGCCTATGTCTCGAAGAAAAAAAGTGTCATGTATTTGATGAGCTTGCAGCAAAGGCCAAATGAATCCCTAAAACAATACATCGAGAGGTTTAGGGCTGCGACACAGGAAGTAAGAGACCTCCCGGTTGGTTTGGCAGCATCCGCCTTGCTTAATGGAACCGCCTATGCCCCGCTCAAAACATCCTTAGCCTTTTTCGAGCCAGACTCAATGGCCGAATTGTTTGCCCGAGCTAAACAGTTCATCGTCCAAATGGAAATTTTGGAAGCATGGGAAGGTAAAAGAATAGGAAAGCCGAACGACGTTGGGTCAGATAGATTAGTGAAGGTACAGAGGAGAGAAAAGCCCCCGAAGATGCAATTTCGGAGCTTCACTCCCCTTACTGAGCCGAGAGCCACTATCCTTTCCTCCATTGCACATATCGGACTCATTAATTTTGCTCCACGTTTCAATCAGCCAATGGGTAGGAACATGGATTCTTTCTACAAATTTCATGAAACCCCAGGGCATACTACAGACCAGTGTCGGGAACTACGAAATTAGATTGAGCAGCTAATCAAAGAGGGGAAGCTCGATCGATTCATACTAGATAAGCCAAAAAACCAACAAGGCCGAAAAGAGGACCCCATAAGAGATATCCAGAGGAGGCCCCCGCGTCCAAGGAATGATGCCCCAAACAGAAGAGAAAATCAGTCACCTCAACAAAAAGAAGGAGAGATAAATAATCAGATGAGGGAAGAAGCGGACCCAAGTGCAGAAGAATATGATAATGAGCCTATTATGGAGAGGAAACATGTAATCTCATGAGAAGAAAATTTGGTGGGTGATTCTTCCTCTGCTAGAAAGGCATATGCATGCCAGGCGTTGCACGTGAACTCAGTGGAAAAGGTTCAAAAGGACGAAGACCCCATTATGTTTGCTCCCAAAGACCAAGGAAATGTGTTGCTCCCTCACGATGACCCTTTGGTTATCTCCGCTTTCATTGCCAAGCACCCGATTGAAAGAATACTAGTGGATAACGAAAGCTTTGTAAATCTCCTATATTGGAATTGCTTCGAGAAGATGCACATTGCCCATGATCGGCTGAAGACAGTGACCTCCCCCTTATATAGCTTCACAGGAAAGCGATGCCAGTGGTCGGATCAGTTCGGTTGCCCATTACACTCAGGGACCACCCTCAAGTGATCACCCGGCAAGTGAACTTTATGGTAGTCAGGACTTTCTCCTCTGCCTACAATGTGATCCTGGGACGTTCGCTCATTAATGTTATGAGAGGCGCCATTTCTCCATGGTATTTGTTGATGAAATTTCCTACTCCACAGGGGGTTGGGCAGGTAGGAGGTAATCAGAAACAAGCCCGAGTATGTTATGTCAGCTCCATGCAAGGTGCCAAAGGAAAGGGAAAAATAATAACCGAAGAGACTTTACTAATCAGCGAAGAAACTCTTGAAGCTAACAAGCCCTAGCCTATAGAATCCTCGAAACCATCCCTTTAAACCCTGATGATGGAAGCCAAAAAGTACATGTGGGAAGCCAACTAGAGAGCCAGGAGAAAGAAGAGATCATTAGATGTTTGCGCTCCTGTGCGGACATATTTGCTTGGACGCCTGCCGACATGCCTGGAATCAACCCTAAAATCATATCCCATCGACTGAATATCCGTTTAGAAGCTCGGCCAGTCAAGAAGAAGAAAAGACACATCGCCCCTAAGAGATTGAAACACCTGGAATAAGAAGTAGATAAGCTCCTGCAAGCAGGATTCATTAGGAAGGTCCAACACCCCGAGTGGCTGGCGAATGTCGTGATGGTACCTAAGGCCAACGGGAAATGGCGAGTGTGCATTGATTTTACCAAGCTGAACAAGGCTTGCCCAAAGGACTCTTACCCACTCCCTCAAATAGACAGGCTAGCTGATACCTCTGGATATGCCATATTGAGCTTCTTGGATGCGTTTTCAGGTTACCACCAGATTAGTATGTATCCGCCTGACGCTAAGAAAATGGCTTTTATTACAGAAAAAAGGACGTACTGCCACCAGGTGATGCCTTTTGGCCTAAAGAATGCAGGGGCCACGTATCAGAGGATGGTCAATAAGATATTCAAGGACCTACTGGGGGAGGTGATGGAAGAATATGTGGACGATATGATAGTAAAGAGTAGACAAGGTGAGTCACATGCCAGTCAACTCAAAAAGGTTTTTGCAATATTTAGGAAAAATAACATGCGCCTGAGTCCTGGCAAGTGTGCATCGGAGTAAAGTCAGGAAAATTCCTAGGATACATGATTACTCTAGAGGGATAGAAGCTAACCCTAAAAAAGTGAAAGCAGTGATTGACATGTAGTCCCCCTCCTCAATGAAAGAAGTTTAGAGGTTGAATGGTCTTCTAACAGCATTGGGCAGATTTCTCTCGAAACAGGTTGAGCGCAGCCTCCCTTTCTACAAGGCTTTAAAGGGAGGAAATAGTTTTTAGTGGACTCCTAAGTGAGAGAAGGCCTTCCAAGAATTGAAAGCATACCTCAAGGAGATTCCCCTACTGACACTACCAGAAATTGGAGAAAAACTATGTCTATATTTGGGAGTCATTCATCAGGCAGTGAGCATCATCCTCATCAGACAACTTGGACAGATTGACAGTCCGATATATTATGTGAGCAAGGTGTTGTAAGGAGCAGAAACGTGATACCCCTATGCTGAAAAGGTAGCTCTAGCCTTGTTAATGGCAGCGAGAAAATTAAGACGCTACTTTCAAGCCCACGCCATGACCTTATTGACAGATCAGCCGTTAAGACAAATCCTACAAAGACCGGAATGCTCAGGAAGGCTAACCAAGTGGGCAGTTGAACTTAGTGAATACAATATCAGCTTTGAGCCTAGAAACACAATAAAAGGGAAAGCGTTGGCGGATTTCATAGTGCAATGCACTCATTCTCCAGCAGCATAAAAAGTTTACATGAATGAATGGATGTTGTTCATTGACGAAGCATTCAATGCCAAAGGGAGTGGGGAAGGGGTGGTATTATTCTCTCCGGAGAAAGAAGTGTTAGAATATTCCCTATGCTTCACCTTTCCCAGCTCAAACAATGTAACAGAATACGAGGCTTTATTAACTGGAATGAAATTGGCAGAAATATTGGAGGTAAAAAGCCTGACCGCCCACAGCGATTCTCAGTTGGTAGTATAACAGTTCCAATGCGCTTTTGAGGTAAGAGAGCCAATCTTGGCCCGTTATCTACAGAAGGTGAAGGGACACACCCACAGGTTTGAACGCTTTGAAATTATTCAGATCAACAGGTCCCTCAACCATCACGCTGACGCACTGTCCAAATTGGCCTCCACTTGAGATACCCTAGGACGGTTGATCCACATAGAGGTCCTGCAATGACCAAGTGTAGATGAGAGCAAAAAAGGTGTTCTCTGCATTGATATGGATGATAACTGGAGGATGCCAATGCTAAAGTACCTGCTTAATCAGGAGCTTCCAGCAACACCCATGGAGGCTAAGAGATTGAAGACCCATACGGCCCGCTTTATAATTATTAGCCAAGAGCTATACAAGAGAGGGTATGTCGTGCCATTGCTTAAGTGCTTGGGGAGCCGAGAGGCAGGGTAGGCTCTGGAAGAAGTGCACGAAGGGTACTATGGTGAGCACCTCAACAGAAGAGCATTGGTTGGAAAGATCCTATGGGCCGGTTTCTTTTGGCCCACCTTGAGGCAGGACGCAGCCCGAAAAGTGCGGACATTTGATAAGTACCAAAAACACGCCCCTTTGACAATGCGACCCCCTTCGTTAATCCAGAAAATATTTTAGCCGTTGCCATTTGCACAATGGGGGTTAGACATTTTGGGTCCATTTTCGATGGCATCAACGCAAAGAAAATTCCTACTGGTGGCCACTGATTACTTCACGAAGTAGGTCAAAGCTGAACCGCTAGCAACCATCACTGAGAAAAGAGTAGAGGGAATGGTGTGGAAAGATATAATATTTCATTTCAACATACCCAAAATTCTCAACACGGATCATGGAACACAATTTGATTCTGAAGCTTTTAAGGCTTTTTGCCAAAGATGGGGCATCAATTTGAGGATGGCATCTATGGCATATCCACAAGCCAACGGGCAGGCAGAAGCAAGCAATAAAACTATCCTACACGGGTTGAAGACCTGACTGGAACAAGCCAAAGGCAAATGGACCGACAAACTCCCCAACATTTTATGGGTTTATCGCACGACCAGTCGCATGCATATAGGGGAAACACCATTCACCTTGGTATATGGGACAGATGCCCTTATTCCGGAGGAAGTAGACCTCATCTCGCCTCGGGTTATGGCTTTCAGGGAGAAAGAGAATTCAGAAAGTTTGAGAGAGAACCTAGATTTGATAGATGAGTTGAGAGAGAAGGCAGCTATGCAGTTGGCGGCATATCAAAGAAGAATCACCAGCTATTACAATGCGAGGGTCTGTCCTTAAATGTTCTAGGAAGGAGATCTAGTGCTCAGGAGAACAGCGATTACAAATGCCCTTAGGGAGGAAAGAAAACTCAGACCAAACTGGGAAGGACCCTATAAGATACAGAAGATGCTAGGACCCAACACTTGCGTATTACAGACATTGTAGGGAGAGATGATGAGTAAGACCTAGAATACCATGCACCTCAAAAGATACTTCACCGCCCTGGCAATCGAGGCTAGCCTTAAAGGATCCAAAGCTGAAGGCATGGAGATGCGTTCGTTACAAGAGGCGCTGCCTGACTCCACTGAGAGCCGAAGTTCTTTTTAATTTAATTTCTTTATGTAATAATTCCCCTATGAATAAAAGAGCACCCCCATGTATTCCCGTGGAGTAGGCAAACTATAAGCCGAATCACGTAAAATCTCTTATGCCTTGAGCATTTATATGTACGATAAAACATGAAGCAGGTACAACAACCCAGTGATGACCCCTAACAAGATCAGGATAGCCTAGTGGAAATTAGGGGCATACGACCAAAAGCCGGGTGAGGATCATTGTGTACTCCGACGTCTATGCCTGTAGACTCACCCAGATCCCTCGATTGAAGTTTGGTGCTATGCTCCTAAGCGAACTGGCCATTGAACCTAGATATGCTGAGAGCAAGCTGACTCTCGTAAGGGGCAGAAGGAGATGATGCTTCCATACGGTAAGTCAAAAGACACCTACACCGCGCAAGGCCCAAGTCGCCCAGTTACAATCTGATGCCTATGACCCCAGACTAGGTCGGGACCATCTGGTACTCCGACGCCTATGCCCGCAGACTCACCCAGATCCCTCGATTGAAGTCCTGTGCTATGCTCTTAAGATAGACCCGACTCCTGGATCGATCTGACGCCTAGGTCTCCCAGCAAAAGTTGGACGCCCAGAAGGAATCCCTAACAGGACTGTTGGCCAAACCCAGAGTCCCGGAGGCAGACTAGACCTTGGAATAGTAGTCTAGAGGGTGAAAGACCAGAACCTACCTCAAAGACTTGACTATCTAGCCTCAATTTAACACCTACAATGATAGACCCACTCAGGATCATCAGATGTTCTGACGCCTACGCCCGCAAACTCACCCGGATCCCTCGATTGAAGTCCAATGCTATGCTCATAAGCTAGACACGACTCCTCGATTGATCTGGCGCCTAGGTCTCCCGGTAAACTCGGATGCCCGAGACTAATCCCGCATTGGATCCTTGGCCCAACCTAGCTCTCTTAAGGTAAATGAAACTGATGAAAAATAGCAGGCACCATCAAAAGGTGTCCCCTTAAAAAAAAAAAAAATGGTTAACTAAAGAATTTGCAAGCACATGCCCCTCCTAGAAACATTCGCGAAGGGCCAACTGAAAGGCAACCCCCCAATCTTGAAAAATCTGAGAGCTTGATAAACGTTACATGAGTCTCGTCGTAAACAAGTCAGGGGAGAAAGGCATATCCCGAGTTTCCTGAGACCAAAGAGCCTTGAAAAGGAGATAATAATTGAACCATCGAGGCGAATAAATTGAAGCTTAAATAGGTGCGGATGCAAGTCTCACAACCAACGAACAAATTACGTAACAATGCAAACAAGTCAATTACAGGAGGCACGTTGGAACGACTTCCAAAAAGCTATATTCATACAAAGTCGATAAAATAAAGCGCAATAGTTAAAGAAACATGTCAGGAACTCAAAAGATGCTTCAAGATGAAACTAACAAAATGATCATTCCATACAGCTAGGTAAAAACAATATCAGTTATAAAGTCTACACTAATCTTCGATTGGACGGCGATCCACGTGGCCCAAACCCTCTTTAGGGGGCAGACCTTGAGAAGCATTAGCAGTAAGATACATTTCCAAGTCTCTCTCGATCATTTGAGCGGTGTTCAACAAGCTGGCGCCTACTTCACCCTCCTCGAACTCTAGAGCATAAGGACTCCATGGACCCTGCAGATTACTAAGGTCATCCTCCAACGCTTGTCTTATACATTCCTCAGGCCCAAGGTTATCTAGCTTGTACTTTCTCCAGTCAGGAGTGGTCCCGACAGACATGGCATTATCAAAAGTTATCTCTGAGAAAAAGTCCCCCAGGTGCCTGGTCTCCATGAAATTACGGCAGAGATAAAAGTCGAACTTCAAAAAGTAGTTAGCATAACTATCCTTACGACTGAAGAAATCCCTGGAAAGAAGGTATTACTTCATAGCCTCCCTCGTTGTCCCTTCAATTTCGCGCTGCCTATTCTCTCACATGTTTTTCGTCTCCATCTGAGCACGTGCAGCCGTTTGGAGTGACGCTGCTACCCGTTCCTCGGCGCAGGCCATGTCACCTTTCAAACAAGACACCTCCTCTTGGGTCACCGCCAGAGAAGATACTTTTTCTTCATAAGTCCGGTTCTGGGCCTCCAGCGCTACCTCCCATTTGCGGGCATTATCCTCGATCGCCTGGCGACTTATGGAGAGATCCTGGAGTTGAGCTTCGAGACTAGTCTTATCCGACTCCAGATGGATGATTGTCATATTCAGGACTTGCTCGTCCTCTTTCCATTGGAAGGACTTCTCTGTCAAGTTATAAATTCGCACCTCTTGGCGCGCCAGTCATGCACGGTTCATAGTGTTGGTCACCATGAAACCTTGAGCACCCTGTGAGAATAAAGCAGAGGAAGGTCAATGAGAGAAAAATAAGACGGCCACTGAGAAAAGAAAAAATAAAGAAAGAGGCAAGGAAGTTTACAATCGCAAGATGTCGTTCAAACTCGTCCATATCCTCCGAAGAATTGTGGAAATATCGACCTTCATCGCGAGGAATGATGGAGGAGTAGAGAAGGTGGGCACCAACCCCAGGCATTTCAATGGTGTCCGTGTCAAGAACCCCAGGTTGCATGTCGAAGTGCTCCCCGCGGACCTAGTAATTGGCGTCCAACTGTACTACCCCCTGGTGGGGAGCTAGTATGCGGCAAAGATCAGGGCCAATCCTCTGGAAGCAGACCCCTTCTCCATGTGCAAAGTGCGATGATCGTCGCGTTAAGGATTGATCACAATACGGTGATACAATCCCCAGCCGCTCTCGTGAACTGCATCAACGGTGGCCTAGTCAACGCGAGAAGTAGCCTCGCCCTCCAGACCCTCCCCATGCCTGGGTGGCTCGTGTGGAGTGTGGTGGAGGTCCCCACTCATGGCCACGGATACCTCCATCTCGAGCTAAAAGGATGCTGCAGTAAACCCAAGAAGGGGCTTGGCTGGCGAATCTTGAGCAAGGGGATCATCGGCAGGTTGAAACATAGCAAGGTCCGCCTTTACCACTTGGTGATGACTCCTCTTCCTCCTCCGATGGCAGTGACGCAGAGGAGCCCAGGTCTGTCCTACCCCCTCACCTCGTTCGGTATTACAAGCATCGGGACAAAGGCCTCATCTTGAGGATCGAGTGGGGGTTGCATTTCAACCGGTGTAGCTCTAGGGGTGACCCGTTGGTTAGAAGATCTCATTAAGTGATGCATGGCTGTAAGAAAAATGCACAACGTGGTTAGATACCATAACAATAACTTGAGTGCAAAGATTAAAACAAGGAAGGATTGTGAAACAACTAAGGGGGTCCACACCTTCAGGAGAAGGTTGCTCCTGGAGAGGGACACCTCCTCCTCTGGCCGTGACAATGGGCGTTGGGCCAACTAGAGGATCTGGACATGGTACCCTGGGCACCCTACGACGAGACGATTCGCCATGCTCCGAAATCTAGCCCACCCTTATCAATTTGTCCACGATCAAGAGGTCAAGGAGATGCTTAGGGCCACCCCGAGTAATAACACGATGACTATCCTCATATCTCTCCCTAAGTTCAGAAAAGGGGGCACTCAATATTGGTTTCCCCGCTCTCTCAGGATTGGTGCACCATTCGCGGGGAGCATTCCACACCCCGTTTGGAGGTTGGACCAAGAACCACCGTGAGTTGAACAAAGCTTCTCATGGAGGAGACTTAGAAAAAAGATGATCACCTCGGGTCCGTTGTAGGGTATACATGTGAAAACGTTCCTTAACTAAGCGTAAGTGGAAGAGGTAGTAAAGGAAGTCCACAGTGGGGTCTATGTCATTCTCACTACAAATGAAAAAAAGGCAAACTAATTGAGCCCAACAATTGGGATACAATTGGCCTGGAGCAAGTCTACTAAGACGAAGAAACTTAAGACCAAAATTATGGAGAGGGAGATGGAAACCTAGGTGAAAGCTAGCCTCATGGACACTCATCCACCCCTCTTTTACATCAACCGCACAATTTTCCTCAACGCGAGGAAGCCTAGTACGATACTCCCCAGGAATGTTGTGATTTTGACGAATAAGGGCCACATCATTTTCGTTCATACGGGAGCATTTACCCTTCAAGAAGAAATGCTCGACCCCATGGGAATCGATATCATGATGGTATATCTTTCCACTGGCCATAGTAGGGAACGGGAATGGTCGAAAATAGAGAAAAAAGGCTTGAGGAGTTTGTCTTGCTAAAAGAGTTAATGTCACTTCGAAAGGATTTTCCTTCAGAAGGGGATTCCTTCCAAGAGATTTTCCTTCGAAAGGAGCTGGATTAGGTCTAAGATGATTTTCCTTCAGAAGGAACCTCCTAGGTTCTAACGCGTATTTGCTTCGGAAGAAGCTCGAAGGAGACAAGCACTGTCCTGAAAAAATGTTCCTTCGGAAGGAACACGTATTTCGAAGGAAAAACTGCAAATAAGGATGTTTAGTGGATTACCTAACATAGGGTTTTTTCTTTCGAAAGGAATTCCTTCGAAAAGAGATGGAGCAAGGCAAGAAAGGAATGCTTTGAAATGAAATAACACAGATGTGCGAGGGATTCTTTTAAAAGGGTGAAATCGTGAAAAAATTCCCGAAGCGGCTGAGCCTATTTATAGCTGATATATGGAAGCCCAAACGCCACGATTACCGAGGGAGCCTTCGGAAGTGGTCCTTCGGGAAGAGCCTTCGGAAGCAGACATTGCGAAGAGACATTGTCGATTCTTGGTGCAATATGGCTAGCAATTACTCTTCATTCTGTATCTTTAGCAAAACAAAATAAAGATTGGGGGGACAATTGTTGTGCCCCAATAATCGAAAGCAGAAGGTGTTGGGAGTAGCTGCGGAAGGGCTCTTCGAAATGACTCCTCGGAAGTCCTTCCGGGATTCATTCGGAAGGAATCCCTTTAGAACTGACACATGTTTTGCTGAGCGATCTTTATAAAAGGCTAAGTCCAACACTCAAAAAGGGATCCATACATCTGTATTTCTCTCCCACTTTCCTTCGAAAATTTAGCCTTCTTTTCTTTTCCTTACGATTATTTTCCTTCCGTTACTGACTTAACTATCGGATGGTCTTCACAGGAGGAGAATCCCGCGAGCCTTCTAACCTTTGTTTCCCCTCTACAAGTCCTTTGGAAGCCCCATCCCATTCCTTTGGAAGCGTTCTCCGGAGGAAGCCCTTGCTCTCCCCTTCGGGAGCAAAGCACCTGTTCCTTTGGAAGGACCCTCCAGTTCCTCCGGACGCAGCACTCTACTCCTTCGGAATGAGGTTTCGCACGGGAAGATCAAGCTCCTTGGAAGGACCTCATTGCAAGCCAGCCTTCGGGAAGGTACAGTTGTTCCTTCAGAAGAGAAGCCAAGCGAATTGCCTATGGAGGACCGAAGTCATTCCTTTGGAAATATCATTTATGTCACGTCCCAAAGGTCCTTCGGAAGCCCACTCTAATTCTGCAACCAGTCTTTGATTAGATCTCGAGGCTGACGGCATACACGGGCACCCTACTCCTATAAATACTAATTGTTGTATTTTGGAATAACAGTTTTGGAATGATTCCTTAAGTGGAGCAAAGAGAAGGACGAAGCCTAGCTCCCACCTAGGGTGTTTCTTGTTGAAATATAGTCCATCTCTTCAATTATTGGCTTGGTAAATGAGTAATCTAGTCAATTACTCACTGGTGGCGCCCGTAGATTGGAGTGAGTTGTCACAACTCTAATAAATATAGCTTTTCTAATCGAGTATGTATTAAAAAATTTTGTGTAAAAAATGTAATCTAGTGAAAGGCAGTTTGTAATTGAGTAAGTCATAAAAATAGTTTATTACAAAACATATGTACTTGAGTAAAGATTAAACTTTGTCGATTAAACACCACTTTATACTTGAGTAATACTTGATAGAATTCAAAAAATATAGTCGTTATAGAACATTAAATGCAATCTATCTTTAATTTTTAGAGTATTAAATGCTTCTTAGACAAATTCTACATGGATTTTAATGTTTCTAACTAAATTTTGAGATGTTATAGAGACAAAAAGTGGCAATTAAGACGCAAAAAAAACATTCTCTCACCTTGATGGACAGTTCAAGAAAAGCATTAAGTGATAGAACACTATATAAAGAAACTAAAGCTTGAAGAACATAAAGAAGGTTATTGTAATACTCAAAAATCTTGTGATATTTTGGTGAATAAAGTGTTTTGGTGGAAATATGAAATTTTGTGGAAGTTGATATCAGAAGGTAATACCCTAGATTTGAATTAATAAGTGACCGAATCAACTGCCGGGAATGCCCAAGATCTTAGATATCTAAGAAAAAGGATATGATATTAACGAGCATCTCGAGACGAGATTTATGGCATTGAAAGAAATCAGAACAGAGACAGTGTTCGGTACAACTATGATACAGCCTGAAAAACTGAATGATCGTAAGGGACTTTCAAAAAATCAAAGGAACCCAGGGGGGATTCAAGTTTTGCATAAGGAACAACCCTAAAGTGGTTTTGGGATGAAACAAAAGGATTCATGATCAAAACGTGATCTTGCATATATTTGGGCCTAAGTGTAATTTATGAATCTTAACTAAAAGTGGTAAAACGAAACATGGGAGATAAAATGTAAGAGGAAATTCAGGGTTTCGTTGCAGAATTTTTAGAAACTCAAAGAGTTGCATGGAAAGGCCCAAATGGAATTTAAAAGTTTGAAAGGGGCAAAAGTGTAATTTCTAAATACTGGTAGTGTGAACACTATTAGCCACTGGCCGCCTCTCCCATCATCAATTTTGGTTGTAGGAGGGCTACTAGGAGGGACTCATAGGCATCAGGGCTAGGCTTAGAGTCGTCAGGACCTACCTGTGATGAAGAAACGACCATGTTGACAGCCAATTTGATAAAAATTGCAGTCATGAGATGGTCAAAAATTCGGCCTCTGTAATCCGCTCGTTTGAGGCTAATGATGGAGGATTTAGGTCGATCTAAGCCAGGTTAAGGCATTTAAGACCTTGAATTTGACAGCAACGTATGTTTCGAGGCTAAAAAACTGGTATAAAAAGGGGTCAATGGTAAAGGGTTTTTCATCAAATTCGAAGCTTTAGAAGGTGAATCAAGTGTTGAGAATAAAGGGCTTTTGTTATTTGTGTCTTGTAAAATTTTTCTAAAGAGTTTGGTGAGATTTCGTTCAGATTTGAGAAGGTTTCGAGAGGTCACTAGAAGAGTCAACAAAAGCCTTGGTCGAACATTTAAACGGCCAATTGAGCCACTTTCGGTGGTTATTTCATGCATTCAAAGGCACCTTTGTGATCAACTTGAGGAGTAGAACAAGGTAGGATGGAAAACAACAATTGCTGGCGACCAGAGCCGAAGAAAACGACCAACACGTGAGGTGCATGCGTTGGCCATTACACGTAGGGCGCGTGAGGTACCATTTTTGTCCAAAATTAATTTATAATTTTTTTAAAATTATTTTATGATTTATGGTGGTGGAAAATTTGGGAAAAATCTTGAGGAGGTATTTATTTTAGAATTTTTTGGGAAAAAATATGAATAAAATAAAAGAAAAATTATGAAGAAATTAGAAAAAATAAAATATTGATTTTCTTAAATAAATATGATGGCCAGGGTATGTTGAGGTTCAAAATTGAGTACAATTGTTGAAGCCTGGCATGAGAATTGAGGATTTAGACACGAGAATCGAGGTATTCTAAGTACGTCAAGGTAAGTGGTTCAACCCAAAACTTGGCTTGTTTTGTACAAATGGTTTGACTTATGATAGGTTGATTTTATGTGGATGGTTAATCCAAAATGTTTATTTACATGTGCATTGAAATACGTGCATTAAAATGTCATTTTATGTGATGCATCATTACATGTTGTGGTTATGGCATTGGCATATGCATTGGAAATGAGTAGTGTTTTCGGAGTGCTTTTGAGTAGGAACGTAATCCCTGACGTGATTGTGGTGTGATAACCCACTTCCTACATTGATGTTGATTCTCTTGTGACGGAAGTGGTAACGATTGTTCCCATGATATCAGGGAGATGCATTAATGTTGCCCCTCTTAAGTTAGGACTGTGTTATGCCAATGTGTTAATGTGGTTATGTTGCTCTTAGAGAAATTGCATTTTTCCCTCGTTTGGGTTAAGTGTTGTGCGAGGTTCTCTAGGGCTGGGACGTGTCGGTTCATGGTCTTACATATATTCATGAAAATATTTTTGAACATTCACTTAAATGATTCAACTTTTAATTTGGACTATATCTCTAGAATATTCAAACGTTCCAGGTGAAAGCAGTGACGCCAAGGGAAAAGAGAATTTTGAGATGTAGTCGTTGTTTACATAGTTGATCTTTAACATATCTTTTCACTATGTTTGAGGTATTCAGTTGTTACTACTGAGAGATGAGTCTCCATGTATTTTGTTTTGAAGATGAGATGTTAAACAATGGTACGATTTCTATGTTATGAATGAAGAGTTTGTGGTTATGTACCATTTGAGGTTTCAATTTTGCTTTTGCATATGTGATAATATTTCTTATCTTAGCTTATTGATTATTAAGTTTGATATGCTAAAAAGGTAGAATGAGATTGTTGGGGAATAATTTATGTTAAGTGTATGTTGAGAAAAAATATTCTCAAAATCCCAGGTTAATGCCACTCATGAGAAAAACGGGGTGTTATAGTTGTGAACTGAAATCTAGAGTATTCAAAAGCTTTCAAGAAGTGCCTTACTGTTTACATTCATCAAAAGGAAAAAGAGAGATTGATCTTATTCTTTAACATTCTTTCATCTCTTTGTAAACTCTAGAGAAAAGTTTATAAATCATGTTCATTTTATACCTTATCTTGTATCCCTTATTCACATTTTTATTGTAATCTTGTAAAGGTTAAGACTGACCATAGTAAAAGTCATTGGTTGTAAAGGTTTGTAACTTAGCCCGTTTTAAAAGCTACCCAAGTAAGTAGATTGGACAATATCCTTAATAAGGAACTAAGATAGTGGAGTAGGCATAGCCGAACCATTATATATCATGTGTACTGCATTGTTTCAGTTTGTTTTTACTTTTAAGCTTCAAGTTATTTTTTGTTCAAAAAAGGGTGAAAAAGCTTACTTCACCATCATCTTAAACTAACAAAGTTTTACAGACAATTTCCAAGGAAGGGTCGGCATTTTTCAGTCATTGTCTGCTGTTGTTAAACTTAGAATCAAACAACCAAGAGCTTGAAAAATGCTTGTTGGTAGTTCTCAAGGAATGTCGATTGTTTTGCTCTAGGCTTAACAAGGTCGACATTTTATAAACATCAAGTCAATAGTTTTTTAACTTTAAAATAGCCCATAAGATGATATATGTATTAGTCGACAGTTTACATGGAGAAGTCAATAGTTTTTGTCTTCATTATTTAACAAAAGTGTATGATTTTTGAAAAACAATTTAGACATGATTCATACACATATTCATTCGAGTTCAAGAAAATATTTCTTAAATGATAAAGTGATATTTTTCAAGATAAAATATTTACCAATGAGGGTTTTATATGGTTTGAAAAGATACTTAGAAAAATTAGCATCCTTAGGCCATGAACTCTTCACTTAGAAATTTCAAGGATATACAAAATGTTTCATTTTCAAATTCTAAAATCATAACATTTTTCATCATCAAAATCAAATTAAAAGCATAACAACAATCTCTCTTAAACATCTTCATTACAGCCTTCGTCGTTCCCCCTTCTCGCATGGTTTCTTGGTGCTCGGTGTCGCCATCAATTCACAACTTCAATTACTTGGTGTCGCTATCGATTCACAAACACAAACTAACAACTGAGCCACCATCAATTCCCAAACACAAATTGACATTTTTGTGCTCACCTACTTGGTGTCGTTGTTTCTGTGTAACACAAATTGATTCATAGCTCAAATTGCTTGGTGCCGCCATCAATTTAGCTTAAAGGGGTATATAGCTTCGCCTATTTTTTCTTTTGCAATTTCTTTGTTTGTTTCTTCTTTTGCAAAATCTTGTTCTAATTCAGTGATTCCTGTTCACCACAACTTCATCTATTTCTTCTTCGTTTGTCTTCATTAATTTGATTATTGTTGGTTTCTTTAATTTGAAATTGAAATTATTGTTAATTTCTTTAAAGAATTGAATGTTTGTTGGAGCTTTTATTATAATTATTGCTTGTAATGTGGAAGTTCACCAAAGATTCAAAGAAATTGATAGCTTGAAGCAGAACCAAAAGCGGTTCGAAGATTCAAAGATGTGATGGTGTCGTTCTTTTGGTTTGTCGATGATTCAAGAACAGGAAAAGATTGACGGCGGCACCGATGCCGATGCCATTCTCTGTTACTTCTCCTTCGTTAGCTTGAAGCAATTGCTTATCCTTTTTTAGCTTGAAGCGATTTGATCACCTTGAATTGATTTTTGCATTTGTAGCAAAGCAAATTGAAAGCGATTTGAATCACTTTGAAGCAGAAAAGCAGGGGTTTTATTCAGTTTCTCGGGCGTGGCTATTGGACTTCTGCCGACCAATTTTTGCTTCCAATCGTTGAAGGCACGCGTGTGTATTGCACATGCTTAAAAGGTGTGTAAATGTATTGATTTTGTAAGTTGGACTTGGGGGTACATTTGAAACTTCGAAGAGTTTAGGATTTCACAAATATATATATATATATATATTGGTTCTTCCTACCCGTATACCTAAGTCATGAGCAGGGATGTAAATATGCATAAAATTAACTTTTGTTTATGTATTTCTTTCAATAAACTTTTAAATAAATCTTATATTTATATTCTTCAATTGCAAATTTTTATAATTATTTTACTTTTAAATAAAATATAATTAAACCTTACGAATTCAACCTTAGATGAATCATTTCTAAGTACAATTGTCTCTAGGAATATTTCAAAAATTACGTATTAATTTTTGAAATATATTATATTCTAAGACAATAATTTCTTTTTTTATTATAATAAAATCACTGCAAACAATAAACACACAATTGCTCATGTCATGTTTTGTGGGTTCTTAACTTTGGTTTTATTATTATTTTTTGTCATTCTAAGTAAATTAAGCAAGTCATTCATTACAACATCTACGTCGTGAAGAAAAGCACATATACATATATATATTTATATATATATGTATATAAAGGGTCCCAATTGTGGGGGCAAGTCTGCAACAATTGTATGGGCAACCCTACAACAAATCCCTCAGTGTAATTCTCCCATCCTTGACTTTCTGGTCCTGGAGGCAGAGAAACTACACATGTTAGTTTGACGAGGAAAGAAAAAATAAAGATTTTTTAAGAAACAAGAAAAGATTATATATATTATTTAAGAGTAAGAAAAGATTATTATATTATTTATATCGTGTCTTTAGTCATGAGTATACGCTAGTGTATATATATATATTAGAATTTGAAAACTAAAACGTTGGAGCCAGTTAAGGAGCTCATGGGACCCTACTGAAACTGCCGACGGACCAATCAAATCTCTCCATTATATCACGCAGCTGAAGTGATGTAAGCAAATGAAAACTCCAACGGCTAAAACTGTACACCACCGCTCCCCATAATCTTGAGTACCCGAAAAGTGTAAGACACAAATTACATTTTTTTTTTTTTGTTAACGAAAACTAATACGATATATGTTAATATAAATATAAAAATTATTTATATTTTGAGTTTTTGTTAATTTTAATATAAATAATTTTTAGGTTTATGTCAATGTATATTATGTTAATTTTTGTTAATAAAATTTGATAAACATTTAAAAAAACTAAATTATAATGAAGGGGATCTTGATTGGCGCTGGATTGGTAAATAAATAGATTTCTATACCAAAATCATCATATTATTAAAAAATTAAAAATGTTATCTAAAGGTTTAAGTTTGATATTATTATTGATATTTTTATGATTATTATTATCAAAATATAATAATAAATTTTTAATGTGAAAGATGTGAAGAACTCTATTGGTGACGAGTGGCACCCACTATTGCACTCCAACTCTTATATGAAAAATCATATCGATATTATTATTATTAAAATATAATAATAAATTTTTAATATAAAAAATACGTGTAATTTTGTTGGTGATAGATAATACTTGCAATTGTATCTAAAAATTTATTATTGTATTTTAATAACAATAATATTAATATAATTTATGACAAAATATAAATATAAAATTTAAGTATATAAATAATATTTAAAAAAATCACAAAAAGAGTAGAAAAACAAAATCGCTAATTGAAGGAAAAACAAAACCAAGAAATAGTTTGTTTGTTTCCGTACCTGATGAGCAATTTGTTTGGGAGCAGAGTACCGAAGTGGCGTGCCAGTCTCGTCGTACAGGATAAGGCCACTGAACCTCGGCAGCTCGCATTTCTCGCCCATCAGTATCGGCCTTTGCCACACCGGGGACGCCGAATTGTGGCTCTGCCACCCCACCTCCGCCTCCATTCCACCGAGCAGCAGCCGCCGCGGCTCCTCTTTCCCGTACCTACTCGCCTTGCTCCACCGCACCGACCTCACCAGCGCCGCCATCACCGAGCCGCAGCCTGGCCGTGGCCGATCGGACGTCGGAACCACGCCTACACGCAACTCCTGATCTCCGATTGGCTCTTGATCGACAAGTTGCCTCCGGCGGGCTCTCCTCTTCAAGGCTGTGGCGGCGCAAAATCCGACCACCAGAAATGCTGTGCAAGCGAGTACAATGACTGCTTCTTGAGTCGTCACCTTCCATTTGTCTTCCAAATTCCACAGAGCATCCATTGATTTAGATTGACTTGAGAGAGAGAGAGAGAGAGAGAGAGAGACTTTGGTGAAGAAGAGAATGTTGTGCTATATGGTTATATTTGGAAATAATTAAGCAGATAGAGTAAATAGACGACGTTGCAGCAGAGATTGTAATGCCGGCCGGTAAGCTTCATGTGAGTGTCTGATCTCTTCTGCAGTGTGTGTCGGTGGAGCGAAATGGAACCCTAGGTGGTGGTAACAGCGGCAATTACTCACCGATGGCGATGGACCTGATCAATTAATGAAGCAAAGGCACGTTAATAAGAAAGCTACATGCTGTCTTTCATTGTATATATTTTTCTGGTGATTATTGTCTTTTTATTATTCATCTTTTAATATGATTATTATATATAAATGAATTATATTATTTTAGAATTAGAGAACATTACTATAGATGTCATGTAAATAAATTAACACGGTTTGTATCGTTAGTCAATTTCATGATATAGTAGTAATGGTGCTTGAAATTAAATTGATAAGGAGATTTCTGATATTGGAAACCTCAAGTTGCAGGTTTGAGAGTTGACCTAGATGCTTAGAGCTAGGGTTCATTCAACAACAACAAAATCAACAACATTAATTAGTTCCTTGGTTCACAACTCCTAACGGCAAGACTAAGAGCAAGAACAAGAGCGATTTGTGCGTAGGGAGTTCGCGAAAAAGTCTAGAGGGACCTCCCAAGAATGAGAAGCAAAAGTCCAAGCTTAAGGCCTCCTCCTCCTCGGCTCACCACCATTTCTAATATGATCAGGTCAAGCAATAGTGGAGACTATGAGCATCTCCAACATCGCACACCAAATTCATACAGCGCCAAATTGATGTCCAACAGTATTTTGTTTTACACCAAATTAACGTGCTAATACCAAATTAGTATAAAGAGAATCTTTAAAGAATATTTTATAAATAAATATTAATTAATTAATTTATTTAACTTAGCATAATGTAATTAAAAATAATTATGCACATTTTATAAAAAAATTAAAAATTACTCTCATAATTTTTTAAATGTTTTACAAAATATGTTATTCTAATTAATTTTCTTACTATTTTTTTAATTAATTATTTTTACCTAACTTTTATCAAACTAATTGTTTATCCACCTAATTATTTATCCATCTCATTTTTTCAACTAATATTTTAAATCAAACAAACTATTTTTTCCATAAACATTTTTCTAACTTAATATTTCAACTAATTTTCTCATCTTCTTTTATTCACATATATTTTTTTCTCACTTATTTCACAACTAACTTTGCTACATAACACTACCTAACTTTTATCCAATATATGATAACCTATCTTTCATTAAGTTTTTTTTTTTTTTTTCTATTATAAAAGATAACACACTACCATCTATTTCATCATCAACCTTCCACAAAAGTGAAAAGAATCCATTTGACATTTATCTTCCAAATGAATTTAACACACAAACTCCAGATCGTCGAAAGAGAAATGAAGGCAAAGAAGCGTCACATTCAAATTCTAGAGCATCACAGTTTGAAGGAGAATATTCATTTTGTTTTGATTTAAATGTAGATTTCGAAAGTCAAGAGAAAAATAATGATATTAATGACAAAAATGATTTAATTGAGCAACCTATTGGAAGGAAGAAAGAAAAAAAAAAAAAAAAAACAAGGTGACGAGATGATGCAATTTTTTTGGATCTGTGAAACAAGAAAATCAACAAATTACAAATATGTTTAAAGAAAGCCATACACGTAAGAAACGCAAGCTCTAATACAAAGGAATTGTGAAATCCAATTGTTACGAGCTCAAAATGAGGTAAAAAAAAAATAGAGTTGTGAGAACGACGTGAAGAGAATAAATTTTTATAGAGGGATACGGATTCCATAAAATATCCAATGGTACGTGATGTTATTCAAAGTGAACAAATGAGAATTTGTGAAAAAATGGCTCGTAAGCAACAATTTTGAGGAAATGGATCATCAAATTCATTTGGCCAGTATTTTGGTGGTTATGGAGGAAATGGGGATGACCTTTCAAATTTTTAAATGGTAGTTTAGAATTAAGAATAGAAAGCATGTAATACTCGAAAATTTTGTAAACAAGTGTTTTGATAGGAATACGAATTTTTATAGAAGATTGATATCAAAATACTCTAAATAGGTGATCGAATCTACTGTAGAGATTTC
This sequence comes from Diospyros lotus, assembly GCF_014633365.1. Taxonomy (NCBI): domain Eukaryota; kingdom Viridiplantae; phylum Streptophyta; class Magnoliopsida; order Ericales; family Ebenaceae; genus Diospyros; species Diospyros lotus. The sequence continues at coordinate 12,211,066 of NC_068347.1, forward strand.
TCTGGAGCTTAGATATTTAAGGAAAATGTTAGGTGGTTAACGAGCGTCCCGAGATAAGATTTATGGCATAGAAAAAAGTTAGATCAGAGACGATTTTTGGTACAACTATGAGTCGTCCTGAAAAATCGAATGATCGTAAGTGACTTCTAAAAAATCAAGGGAACCCTAAAAGGGCTCTGGTTTTATGTCAAGATCAACCTTGAAGTGGTATTGAGATAAACAAAGGTCCTGTGAAGATACTGGGACAAAAATGTACTTACCGAGTAACTTGGAGTTATCAATCTTGGATTTTGAGTATCTCGATGATTATTAATTCAATATTTGAGAATTGCGCAAAGTCTAAAATGGGATTATGAAGTTAATTGATATTTATTATGAAGGTATGGTCTTGGTTAATTATGAGGAGCAATGAGGTGAGGTGTTAGAAATGGGAAAAAATGAGTTAGTAAAACTAATAATGGTATAAATTAATTAAAGGTATGATGAGGTATGAGGAGATATGGTGAGATATATGGTGAGGTGAGGTGAGGTATGGTGAGATAAAGTAAGTAAGTAAAAGTCATGATCGTGGATTTTCAAAGTCATTCCATTCTAACTTTAGATCACTTTGGAGTCCAAGCCTATAAATAGGACCATGGGGTTGTTTAAACAATTCCAAGTGAGTTTGAAGGATTAAGGGAATCCAAGTGTGTTTCAGAAGTATTAAATAATTTAATTTAAATAAAAACTTACATTAAACATCATTGGAAGATGTTGACGTACGAGAACCATCAACCGAAGTTCAAGAACCCACAATGCGATAACAGGTGTCAAAGAGTCAGGAACAGAAGCAAAAGAACAAACAAGAAGCACACAGGATTTTTACGTGGTTCGGCCCGAATGATGCCTAGTCCACGGCTGTTCTCTGGTTATTCTTGCAGAGTCACAGTATGTAATTCAGTCATCCATCCTTTTACAGTGGCGTATCCTTCTCTATAAATAGAGTTGTGTTGTTTACAATTCGAATAAGTTCTAAGTATGGAATGAGTCTATTCCGTTGATGGCGTTTTTCTTATCGGCTTCGGAATATCAGGGATAGGTTCCTTGTCTTCAGGGATTTGAATTACTTCTGATATGCAGGTATATATCGCTTCCGATTATCTCGCGGTCTTCTAGCTGTTCTAATCTTCGGCGCGTCTTTCGGCGAAGCTGAAGTCGTGATGTTGTAATGCTGGGATGTTGTTTTGAGCAAGCTCGCTTAGGGCGAGCTCGCTGTTTTCAAGCGACCTGACTTTTTACCGTGACTCTTCATTGGTAGTTTTTGATCTCTGGGCCTGGCAGGCCTCTAAGGAATTCCGGCCGGCCTATTGGGCCTTGGGTATTTTGGGTTCGCCCTGCGGGACCTGGTCCAGCCTGTTAGCTGATTCTCGGAGATCGCCCATAACATAAGCCCCCCAGCTCTTAGTGCGATCTGCGGACTGAGAGTTGTTTTAGTTGCCGCGACCTGTTTATTCGCGTTTCGGACTATCTCCCGTCCCTTTCTCGAGAAACATTTCGAATGGCACGTCTTGTCCTTACCGCTTTTAATGTGCGCACTTTCCCATTACTGCGCGTGATTATGCCTGTGGGCCCTACGAGATATTGTGCGGCCGATTTACTTGGGGCATGCCATGAGCCGTTTTCTAATCCGACGGCCGAGATCTTTCGAGTAAAAGGTATAAATAACAGGTAGAGGCTTCCTTCTTCCCTCTTCGCTTGTCATTTCGAATTTTTGCTTGTGCAATGGCTTTTTCTTCCGTCTTCGCGCTCAGCATCGATTACGATCACCTTCTTGGTTTTTGGGTGCCTTTGTTGCCGTTCCCGACTCCGGCACCACTCGCCTGCTGTTTTTTCGGTAAGTTCCAACTCTTTTAATTTGCCTTTTGGTTAGCTGCACTTCAGCCTTACTCGCGTACTGCCTTCTTCGTGATGGCTGTCTTTTCCCAGTTTTGGAGCGTCGTTTGCCCCTTTTTGGCTCGCGGCTGTAGAAGCGAGCTCGTCTCGGGTTTAGATATCTTCCAGGCTGGAATGTCCAGCCTTCCCCCCCTTTACTTTAGGAAGTGTCCTTGTTTCGCGGATCTTGCGCGACCTGATTGAATGGGGGAGTCCTTAGGGTTTTTTTCTATCTCGCGAGTACTAGTCGGCTTTTTGCGACCTGACTCTAATTTTGTCGTAGATGTCCCTCTCAAGTCACAGGCGCCGCGACTACAAGATAGGAGACATGGACGCTCCGACTTCTTCGGAACCATGCGAAGGGTGGGAAGAGATTCTTCAAGAGCTCTCCTCTCGGCGAGATGGGGGCGCTCAGGAACTCGCTTCGTCTATCTCTGCTGCTTCGTCTCAGTGGTCTGAGGATGTCCAAAGCGCCCGTGAGGTGTTCGAGCATCATCCTTTAAACGTGACCTTCAACGAGCTCAATTCATGGGTTAGGGAGTATAGCTTCCCTTCGAGCTTTAGTGCCATGGTTCCTTCTCCTGAGGATCATGCTGCCAACCCCCCTAAATGGTTCATTGCTCTGAGCCTTCAACATCTAGAATCTGGTTTTAGGTTTCCAGTCCCTCCTTACTTGATAGCCCTCCTGAACGACCTGAGACTTTCACCTTTCCAGCTCACCCCAAACTCCTACACCTAACTTTCTTCATTAGCTCTCCTTTTTAAGAGGGCAGGCCTTGAGCCTCCATCCCCTAGGATCATTAGGTTCCTCTTCTCTTTCAAGGGTTTAGGTAGCGGGCTGTACTATCTCACAGCTCATAGGTCCAAATATAAAGATCTCCTGCCAAAAGGTAAGGCAAAGGGGAAGTCCAACGTAGGGGCGTATAAGGCACGGTGGTTTTTTGCCTCTTGCATTTCTCTTCACGAGCTCATGAGCTACGGCTTCGTTCAATGTCCCAGTAAGCGAGCTCATATCCTTGTCTTTCATGCTTTTCCCTTATTCTTTTGACTAACTGCTTCCTTTTTCAGATACCTCTGGTGAAAAGCCCAACTTGACCAGGGACGAGGTTGAGCTGCTCGAGAGTGTTGTGGCTCTGAAGACGGACGCCGACGATATCGAGCCTTCTGACGACCTGTTTCACAAGTTTGGGCTCGCCCCCTCCCTTAACGTAAAGGAGATAGACAAGAAGAGGATAGGGGTCCGGGGGAGGAAGGACGTTAAGTCCGCCCTTGAACAGATTGACTTGGGTGCGAGCTCGGACGAAGGTGATCGAGAAGAACAGGCCGGTCCATCGATGCCGAAGACGATAAAACTGAATTACGCCCCGCGTGGCAAGCCGGCGGCGACCTCTGCTGCAACTCCTTCAGCTCCGACCTCGCAGGCTCAGGTGGATGCGCCGGGGTTTGAAGGGTCCATAGTACCTGCGGCAGATCTTCTAGTGATTCCATCTGCTCTACCCGCCCCAAAGACAGTCACGACCCACGACCCCGAGGTGGTTGTGGCCATACCTGCTCGTGGGAAGGCTTGGGCCGAAGGTCGAACTGCCTCAGCTTCTGGGAGCAAGAGGAAGGCTCCATCGACTTCGTCTCCTACTACAAGGAGCTAAGCCGAGAAGAAGAAAAAGGCTGCCGCTCCTCCGGACTCTGCGGCCCAAGAGGTTTCTGCAGGGGGAGTATACTTCGACCTCCTTTCGGACAACCTGAACCGAGTCCTCGAGAATTCTGCCCAGGCCCTAGAGAGGGAGAGTGTTACAGGAGAAAGACTCCCACTCTTTTCTGCTCATCACGGCCTCTTGGTAAGCTTTCCTTGTTTTTCATATCTTCACCTTTCCTTTTGTTTACAAGTTTACACGTTTTGTTTTGCCTTTCAGTCTGTCCTCAGCTGCGTCAAACAAGCGGATGAGCTCTCGGTCCTCCTAAAGGAGAAGGAGAGGCTTGCGACTCTCACGAAGGACCTCAAGGAGGATAAGAAAAAGTTGCAAGATAGCCTCTCCTATCTGACGGATGAGACCCGGAAGATGCGGAGTCGCCAGGAGGGGCTCGAAGACCGTGTCCGGGTGGCCGAGGAGGCTAAGAGGGAAGTTGAGGACGAGCTCTTTAAAGAGAAATCCATGTATACCGAGGCCTTTTCCAGTTATAACGTGAAGCTTAAGAAAGCTTCGAAGGAGCTGGAGGAAAGTAGGAAGGCACAGAGGTCGGCCGAGGAGTGAGCTGAAGCTGTTGCTCGCGAGCTGGAAAAGTTCAAGGAGGAGCTTGTGCGGAAAGAAATCGAGGTTGGGGCTCGGGTGATTCGAGAGCGCGAAGAGGCTGCCTTAGAAAATTCAATCGAGTTTCTGTATACTTTGTGGACAGTTCACCCCGAGCTGGACGTCTCTTTCTTTGGTGATGATGCCGTGGAAAAGTTCGCAAGGTATGCAGCTGAGGCAGCTGAAGGAGAGGCTGCTGGGACTTCCACTCAGCCTGATCAGACCGAGGTAGCTGAAGGAGAGGTTGTTGGGACTTCCACTCAGCCTGATCAGACCGAAGCTACCCCTCTTACTCAAGATGCTGCCGGCCTTCCTCATGAAACCGTGGCTCCCCCCTCTAGCTAGGGTTTCTCTCCCCCCCCCCCCTTTTTTGTATGACATTTATGTATCAATGAAACCCCAATGCTTTTGTATCTCTTTGGATTTTTTCTTCGAGCTCAGATTTGGTCGAGCTTTTGGGTCTTGGTAGCTCAAGTCTCGGCGGGTCGGGCTTCAGGGTGCAACTTTAGAGAACGAGTAGAGATGCTAGGTCGTGTCGGAGCGGGCTTTGAATTGGCTTTGGGTTGTTTCGAAATTTCCACACTGCGAGCTCGTTATCGGCTGTTCGAAGACCTGTCAAGAAGCTTGTACCTCGCAACACTTCGGATATTGGCCTAGCTTAACGCTCAACCTTGCATCCCCTTACCTCGCATCCACCAGCTCGCAGTTCATCAGGCGATCTGGGAGCTAAGGTTTAATTCGCCGGCGATCTATCCTTTGCTTTACGAAGTTGGACCATCGTCTTGGGACTCGCCATATCATTGGGAACAACTTTTGGACTCCGGAAATAGTCAGTGGACCCGGGAACGAGGGCTACCATTACGGCCTCGCTTTTCATGATTTTGACCATGCGTCCCCCTTTGTTCCAGGACGAGGCTTATAAATACCCCATTTGTTTTCAAGCTATCAAGGCATGTTTGTTCTGGGTTGCTTAGTGGAATGTTATTGCAGGCGTGAGGCTGCTCGTTGTACTCTGATATTTCAGCTGCGGCCAAGCGGTCCAACAATCTTCTTCTTTCTTTTCTGTCGAATGTGGGACGAAGAAGATTGTCGGCCGCTCGGTCAAAGCTGAAGATTGTTGGATCACGCGGCTAAAGCTTGAAGACTGCCGGGCCTCTTGGGATCCGGCAAACTGTGTCTTTTTCTTGCTTTCGGGGGAGGCCAAAGATCATTGTGGATTCTGGTTATCCTCTAGTTTGTTTAAGCTTCATTCCTTCATGTTGTAGTTCGGTAGAAAATTCTTGTATCAGATACCTTCTTGTAATAAAACGATGTTCGCTTTGAATTAATCCTGTGATCTTAAAGAGTTTCTCAGAACGATTGTTCTTTAATAATAAATCTTTGATTGTAGGTCCCAAGTTGCTTGTCTCGAAAGCTTTTCCTAGTTGAGTAGTAGGTCTTAAATAAACTTTAGTTGCTTTAATCAGTTCGTCGAGGGGATAAATGATCTGCTGTTGAAATAACTTATGAAACCAAAACAAGCTGTTGCAAACATAGAGAGAGAGAGAGAGAGAGAGAGAGAGAGTTGTATCGTGACTTGGCCGAATCATACGCCTGCATAGACCATTTCACGATCTCAGCTAACGGGCTACGGCTCAAGACGAGCTTCCTGTGGGAGATATATTTCTGTGGAAAAGTTGAAGACATAGCCAAGATACATGTCCAAGTAGGTCGCGGAGCGACCTCAACTAACACATCAGGGCTTTTCCATAAGTTTTTACATGGAAGTTGAAGAGCCAACCAAGATATATGTCCAGGTAGGTCGCAGATCATGACCGTATTGGGGATGAAAGGGGTCTCAGCTAGTGATCCCTTCGCTCGAGATGGAAGTGGTTGCCCAGGTAGGCGCCTAACGGTGACATTGGGTCAAGATGAACGGGCCTCAGCTAGCAAACCACGACCTGGGGGAGGACCAAGAGGAATACTCAGATAAGCCACAAACCATAGCCCGTCGACTAAGATGAATGGGCCCCAGCTCGCAAACCATGGTTTTTACCCTTCTCCCGAAAATGTTAAGATGTTGTGGTGGAGAGCAAACAACAAAGTGTAGCAAAATTGATCAGGCAAAAATTTATTAATCTCAATCGAGCTTAAAGAATTGTAACATGAAACATAGGAAAAAATAAACACTTTACTGATAGTAGGGGCGGAGGTGCTTCGCGTTCCAGGCTCGCGGGAGGACAGCCCCGTCCATGTTGGCTAGATGGTACGCCCCGTTGCCCAAGTCTTTGTGGATGACAAAGGGTCCTTCCCAGTTTGGGCCAAGTGTGCCGTCACTGGCTTTCCTAGCTGCGGGAAGTATTAAGCGTAGTACGCGATCTCCAACTTTATAATGCCTGATCCGGACTTTTCTGTTATAGTAACGCGCTACCCTTTGTTGGTATACGACGATCTTTAAACGAGCTATGTCTCTTGCTTCCTCCAGTAGGTCCAAATTTACAGCTAGCAGTTCGTGATTCCCTTCTGGGTTGAAGGCGGCTCTTCGCTGGCTTGTCACCTCGTATTTTGCTGGGATCATAGCTTCGAATCCGTAAGCCAACGAAAAAGGGGTCTCCCCTGTGCTAGTGCGAGCTGTCGTCCGATATGCCCAGAGCACTGTTTGTAGTTCGTCTGCCCAAGCACCCTTCCTATTCTCTAGCTTCGTCTTTAGGGCGTGCTTGATGATCTTGTTAACTGCCTCAGCTTGCCCGTTCGCTTGGGGGTGGTCTACGGCCGTGAAGCTCTTCTGAATGCCTAGTGACTCGCAAAACCAAATGAACTGCTCGCTAGTGAATTGAGTCCCGTTGTCTGTAATTATCTACTGTGGGACCCCAAACTTGCAAATGATATTATCCCAGACGAATTTTTGTACCTTGGAGGTGGAGATTTCAGCGAGTTCTTTCGCTTCGGCCCACTTGGTGAAGTAATCTACCGCCACGATAGCGTGCTTGCAATTGCCTCGAGACGTTGGGAGCAGCCCGATCAGGTCTATGCCCCAGAAAGCAAATGGCCACGGGCTACTCATCTGTTGGAGGTAGACCGGAGGAGCTCGCGGGATTTTAGTAAACCGTTGGCACTTTTCACACCTTTTCACCAGCTCTATCGCATCCTGTTTCATCGTGGGCCAATAGAATCCCTGCCGAAGTGCTTTCTGGGCTAGCGACAGAGCCCCAGCGTGGTTTCCGCAATGTCCAGCAAGTATTTCCTCCAGCACGGTCCGGCAATCAGGGCCCTTGATACACCTTAATAGTGGAGCTGTGAATCCTCGCTTATACAACACCTCATCATAGATACAATAGCGGACAGCTCGAGCTCGCAGTCTACGCGCTTTGAGTTTGTCTATTGGCAGCTTTTCGCCCCGTAGATACTCCAAAATAGGACTCATCCATGAATCCTGGGGCGCACCAATCACCACCGTCTCAGCCGATTGTTCCGTGCTAGGGGCGGCTAGAAATTCCACCGGTATAGCCCCCAGGAACTCTGTATCTCGCGCAGTTGCCAGTCAAGCTAATGCGTCTGCATAGGAATTTTGAGAACGGGGAATCTGGCGTACCTCGAATTTTGGGAGAAGGGTCAGATGCTCGCGCACTTTGAGCAGGTATGCCGCCATCTTTGCACCTTTCGCTTGATATTCCCCCCATATTTGATTAACGACCAGTTGGGAGTCGCTGAAGATTACAACTGCTTCGACTCGTACCTCCTTTGCCAGGCGTAGCCCTGCGAGCAATGCCTCGTACTCGGCCTCATTGTTGGTAGCTCAGAAATCGAATCATAGGGCACAGAGGATCCTGTGGCCCTCCGGGCTGATTAACATAACTCCAGCCCCAGCTCCTTGATCGCTTGACGATCCGTCAACATATAGCTCCTAGGACGGTCCTTCCAAGGCTTCTTCTCCCACTTAGGCTGGTCCAGTGAATTCAGCAATGAAATCCGCGAGTGCTTGCCCTTTGATAGCCGTCCTTGGTTTGTATTCCAAGTCGAACTGAGCGAGCTCAATCGCCCATTTCAGTAGGCGACCTAAAGTGTCTAGTTTCTGCAAAATCTGCTTCAGGGGGTACTTGGTCAGAACGTCGATCTGATGGGCCTAGAAATAGGGATGCAACTTCCTCGATGTTGTGACTAGGCAGTATGTGAGCTTCTCCATCGGTGTGTACCTTGTTTTCGCGTCCACCAACCTCTTGCTGACGTAGTAGATGGGGTATTGCACCCCTTCTTCCTCCCGAACCAATGCTGCGCTAAGAGCGTGCTCTGACACTCCCAAGTAGACGACCAATTTTTCCCCATCCTTAGGTTTTGAAAGTAACAGCGCTTGCCCCATGTACGCCTTCAACTGTTGGAAGGTGAGCTCGCATTCTTCACTCCAATTGAAGCATTGGGCTTTCCTTAACGTATTGAAGAAAGGAATACACTTGTCAGTCGCCTTGGAGATAAACCGGTTCAGGGAAGTGACCTGACCAGTAAGGCTCTGCACATCCTTCATCTTTGTGGGAGATCTCATATCCAACAAGGCCTTTATTTTTTCCGGGTTGGCCTCGATGCCTCTGTTGTTGACCATGAATCCCAAGAATTTCCCAGAAGCCACTCCAAAGGCGCACTTCAGTGGATTTAGCTTCATGTGGTAGCTCTTGAGGATCTCGAACATTTCTCCTAAATCGCAAACATGATCTACAACCTGCTCAGATTTAACCAGCATATCATCGACATATACCTCCATTGTTCTCCCAATCTGCGCTTCGAACATCGTATTCACGAGCCTCTGGTAGGTGGCCCCAGCATTCTTCAGTCCGAACGACATAACTTTGTAGCAGTACAGCCCACGATCGGTGATAAATGAGGTGTGCTCCTCCTCGCTAGGATTCATGGGGATCTGGTTGTATCCCGAGTAGGCGTCCATGAAACTGAGGAGCTGGTGCCCTGCTGTTGCATCCACGAGCTGGTCAATCCTGGGAAGGGGAAAGCTTTCTTTCGGGCAGGCCTTATTCAGGTCGGTGAAGTCGATGCAGGTCCTCTATTTTTCGTTCTTTTTCTTCACCAGGACTGGATTGGCTACCCAGACTGGGTACTGGGCTTCTCTGATGAATCCATTGTCCAGGAGCTTATCCACATCCTCCTTAAGGGCGGCATAACGCTCTGGAGTCATTGGCCTCCTCTTTTGCAACACTGGTCTGTAGCTGGGGTCCACGTTGAGCCTGTGCGACATGACCTCCGGGGCTATGCCTACCATATCTTCATGGTTCCATGCAAACACATCCAGGTTAGCTTTAAGGAATTCAACCAATTGGCACTTTACCTCAGGGGCCAGATTCTTTCCGAGCTTCAGACACCTTTTAGCATCCACTTCGCTGGCTGGGACTTCTTCAAGTTCTTCCATCGGGCCGGAGGCCTTGTCACAATCCACTTCTCAGGGATCTAGGTCATAGTTTACCCCGCTCTGACTTGAAGGTCGCTGAGCTCTTCCTGCGACCACATTCACTTTCTTTCCTTTGGCCCCCATCTTGACCGCGTCCTCATAACAGTGTCTCGCGAGGTGCTATTCTCCCCGCACGCATCCTGTTCGGTTGTTGGTCGGGAACTTGACGGTCAGAGCCCTAGTTGAGGTGACCATGTCCAGCTCGTTCATCACTGGCCGCCCGAGTACAACGTTGTACGCTGAGGGACAGTCAATAATGAGGAATTCTGCCATCACCGTTGCTTCACGACTTGGGCTCCCAACAGTGAATGGGAGTTTAACCCACCCTATGGGAACAACTGCATCTCCCGTGAATCCGTAAAGCGGCTCTGGGGACGAGCTCAATTGCTTGGGCCCTAATCCCATCTGGTCGAAACAGGCCCTGTACATCACATTCACCGAGCTACCAGTGTCCACCATTATTCTTCGTACCTCCATGTTGCCGATGTGAGCACGAATGACAAGGGCGTCATTGTGCGGCCAGTGTATGTCCCTGGCATCATCTTCGGAGAAGGTGATTTCTTTCATTACCACCCTAGCTTGCTTAGATGGTCCCATCTGCTCAACAGATCCTGCTATCAAGACGTGATTAGCTTCGCGTACATACCTTTTATGCGACCTGTTCGATGTGCCTGCGAGGTGAGGTCCACCGTGGATTGTGTAGATCGTTCGAACCGCAGGCGTATGTTAATCCTCGGGGGGAGGTCGTTGTTGATTCATCTGCTGGGGTGGCTGGTTTGCAGGTCGCACCAAGTAATCTCGCAGCCAGCCCCTTTGAATCAGTTCTTCAATTGCATCTTTCAGGGCGTAGCATTCGGAGGTGTCGTGCCCCACCTCGTTGTGGTACGCACAAAACTTCTCCCGATTTCTAAACTTATTGGGAGTTTTTATCGAGTTCGGCCTCCCGAAATCTTCTCTCCTCTTTTCCATAGCGAAAATCCTCTCTTGAGAATCCGATAGGGCCGCATAGTTGCTGAAACGGCCCTGTCGTGGAGATCGCTCCTCTCGCTCATCTTGTCAAGATCGCTTGGCTACCTGATTGCTAGACCGCTCATCACGGTTGTCCCTTCCATTTCCCCTGTCATTTCTTTTCCTGTCTCGCCTAGAACTTCCGGCTTCCTCCCTATGTCCGGCGGGCTTCTTCGAACCGAATGCCTCTTCCCACCGATGTCATTCGCAGCTCGCTCATAGAACTCTCACAAATCTGTAACGGGGGATTTGTAGATGCTCTCATAGAGCTTCCCGTCTTTCCGAAGGCCTGCCGAGATGGCCGTCAAGATACTTTCATCAGAGGGACTTTCGACGTTGCTCACCTCGCGCCGGAACCTGGCGATGTAGTCCTTGAGGGACTCGTTCGACCTTTGGAAGACCGTGGCGAGGTGGCACGGAGAAGCGAGCTGCCGCCTCAGTGCCTTGTACTGACCGAGGAACCTCTGCTAGCATTTTTCCCAACTGCCAATGCTGCAAGATGGAAGACTTCTAAGCCAAGCACGCAGAATGTCTCCCAAGGTCGTAGGGAACACCCGGCACCTTACTAGCGAGCTAGTGGTCTGCAGGTCCATCTGGACATTGAATGCGTCTAGATGGTCATAGGGGTTGCTGTCCCCATTGTACTGCGGTATGCTTGGAACCTTGAATCTCCTGGGGAGAGCTTCGAGCTCGACTTCTCTCGTGAACGACGTCCTCTCTCCGTAGCCACTATTTTGGCCACGAGCTCCTTATCGTGCCTCCAACTCCTGCACCCTTTGGAGCAACTCCTCCACGGCTATGCCCTGGTCCACAGATCGCTGGAGCTGCGGTCGCCTGCTTCCTTTCCCCGGGGAGCGATATAGCGGGGGGTCTGTACTCTTAGACTTTGAGTTAGAGGAATTTACTAACCCTTCTGGCGAGGGAACTCTGTCAGCTTCTCTTTCATTTGGCAGGGGCCTTTCCTCTCGTGGGTGGCGAGCTCTCCGGGGTGATGGTGGCTTTGACTATCTCAGGATCGTTTGCGGCTGGGCCTGGGCAAGGGCCCCGACCGCTTCAGCGAGCTGCCTTACGGTGTTTTCCAGTGCCTCCTGACGTTGCTGCCAGGCCTGAATCGCCTCTGCTCCGACGGGTGGGGCGGCAGGTTGAGCCGGAGTCCGCGGGGGCACTCCAGCAGTGACTCCGGTAATTAGTGGAACCAAAGTTTCCGTTGCTGGGGCAACGGACCCTCCAACAGGCGGATCGTCGTGCGGTTGGTTGCGTCGATTTTCGACAAATCGATGATTGCATCAGAGCTTCGTGCATTCCTTCCTCTTGCCATTACTATCGATCAGTGCGGGCCCTCCTTCTAGCGCTAAGATGTTGACGTACGAGAACCGTCAACCGGAGTTCAAGAACCCACAATGCGATAACAGGTGCCGAAGAGTTAGGAACAGAAGCAAAAGAACAAACAAGAAGCACACAGGATTTTTACGTGGTTCGGCCCGAATGATGCCTAGTCCACAGCTGTTCTCTGGTTATTCTTGCAGAGTCACAGTATGTAATTCAGTCATCCATCATTTTATAGTGGCGTATCCTTCTCTATAAATAGAGTCATGTTGTTTACAATTCGAATCAGTTCTAAGTATGGAAGGAGTCTATTTCGTTGATGGCGTTTTCCTTATCGGTTTCGGAATATCAGGGATAGGTTCCTTGTCTTCAGGGATTTGAATTACTTCTGATAGGCAGGTATATATCGCTTCCGATTATCTCATGGTCTTCTAGCTGTTCTAATCTTTGGCGTGTCTTTCGGCGAAGCTAAAGTCGTGATGTTGTGATGCTGGGATGTTGTTTTGAGCGAGCTCGCTTAGGGCGAGCTTGCTGTCTTCAAGCGACCTGATTTTTTACCATGACTCTTCATTGGTGGTTTTCAATCTCTGGGCCTGACGGGCCTCTAAGGAATTCCGGCCGGCCTATTGGGCCTTGGGTATTTTGGGTTCGCCCTGCGGGACGGGGTCCAGCCTGTTAGCTGATTCCCGGAGATCGCCCATAACAGAAGCTTATTCGGATTTCAAGAAAACCATCCGGATATGAGGAAGGACATCCAAATATGCTGAAGGCTCATCCGGATACACTGGGACTATATAACACAAGCTATTCGGATATCTGAACAAAGTATTCAGATATGGGCAGGACATTCGGATATGATTCAAGCCATCTAGATATCTCACTAAGGCATTCAGATACTATAGGAGCCATTAGGATATGGTTTTCAACTTTTGAGAGAGGCATCATGATATGAAATAGGGCATCCGAATATCCTGGACCTATCCGGATAGAAGGAAAGGGTATCTGGATATGAGTTTTGACTTATCCGAATGTATGAAGAAGCCATTCGGATATCACATACAACATATATATAGGACACATTCGGATACGAAAGCAAAGCATCCGGATATTACTAAGGTCATCTGGATATGAACAAAGGCTATCCGGAAACCATTCACAAAGATAAAATAAGCTATCTGGATATGCACATATGCTATCCGGATATAACAAGTGCCATCCGATATGCACTGTGCCATCCGGATACGTATTGTGCCATCCGGATGTCACTCACATAAATATTTTTCATCCATCCGGATATCTTCTAGCTCATCTGGATGTCACTCACAAACTTTGACAAATACATCCAGATACGAGGTCTCTCATCCAGATATCTACATATTAATATAAAAAAAAATGACAATCACAGAGACCTTATTCTGAAACAAAACTTAACAAATCTAAACCATTACAAAAGAAATCTTAAGAAAACAATCCCAATCAATATGAACAATATTAAGGATGATTCAAAGATTATATTTGATTGAATCGCTATAAAGAAATCATGCATGACTTGCCAAGACTCACTATACGTGTATATATATTTATGTATATACCTCTCTGTAACTTATATAACTCTAAAAATATGAGAACAAAGGCTTAATCAAAAACCTGTAAGGAAGGTTTACAGGGGAAAGATATTTGTCTTATGATCTTCTTGATTGACTTCAGCGTTCACGATGGAAGATCTCTCATGCCAAGACACTGCTACTTGAACTCTCTGTTCTTCAATGCGGCGTGAAGAAAATATGCTTATGAACTATATATATATATAAGAAGCCCTAGGCACCACAACTCCTTACTTCTTTTGGAATCCTTATTTTTAATTAACTTGGAGACTTCCTAATTCCTTCTCACACATGGATTCTCCCTTAAATACTTAATATCACTAATTAAATAATTTCTAATAATAAGAAATTATTATTAAAACTCTAGAATTACCATCATACCCTTGCATTTATTTTCCACATAATTAAATGCTATTATTCTCATTTAAAAATCCCTAAATTGTCACATTAAATATTTAATTGGCAAATTCTCTTAAGCCAAAAATTACATAAGTAATTAAATAATTTCTAAATAAATTATCAATCCTCTTACAGGTCATTATAATAACAGATAAGGGTAGTGGTGTAGTAGGCCACAACGTGATACAAATCCCCCATAAAGCCATGTATCATGCCAAGCCTTGCCTAGATAGAAAATCATACGCCGAATGCAATGCTCGTGTCTAGTAACATAAATATTCCAAATAACTATCATGCTCGTGACCAAGCACACACTAAAATGAAAACCCCCAAATGTATAATTCCCAAACCCTTGCATGCATTTGAGATGATTAGAGACTGTATAGAAACCACATGCATCAACCCTAACAAGATCTCCCTCGTGGTCATCTATCTTCATTCCACAATAAATTGGAAAGGAAAACTAACTCTCCATAGCAACAAGTACAAGACCCAACCTAGCATTCATTTGACATGCACTAAAATACAAAAGACCAAGCCAAGCTACACAAGTAGTATACCCACAACCAACAATGTAACACCCCCATCTCTCCTAGAATTGCCCGAGGAGAGGTGCTACGGATAAAATAAATAAGATAAGAAAAACTCTTTGATGAACTGAAATCTGATACCATATATGAACATCTCAATCAACTGGACAACTGGAATAAAACTCTGAGTCAATATAAACTGGAATCATAAACTTTGTCTAAAGGAAAATCCCTTAACCGAAGTATAAAATAAGATTAAACTGACAAAACACAATGAACAACAACTAAACAAACTAACAAAACTAACACATCTAACAAAATTCCCAAACAATCTTTGGTCTTGAGCAGCTCCACGTACACATATTATAGACCACTGCTGTTAGACTCCACGTCTGGTACTCCCCCGCTAGGACCTGGAATGGTGAAGAGTACAAGATGAGCTACAAAGCTCAGCAAGTATAAGCTGAAAAGAATAACTGAAGCTGAATCGAGAAATATCGATACTCATAAAAATACTAATTGTCCTTGCACTGAGAGATATAATAATCATTGTAATGTTGCATTTACGAAATGTAATGCACATAAACTATAAAATAAATGTAGATATGCAACTTTGGCTCATAGGCCTATGAAACCGTAATACATATCTAACTAATCTGAATCCTACAAACATAAAAGTTGTAAGCACATACTATGGGCAATATGCCCCTAGCCCCCTGCTGGCCACCATGCAGGCAACTCATAAACTGAGCTAAACTGAAATTGGTGGGATCCTTGCGGACAAACAACCTAAGTCGCATAATGCAATGTTATGCTTATATACATACTGGCACACAATATGTAGTGTTCCATAGGAAGTCGTGCTCAATGCTCATATCAAAATGTATACACATAATCCCACAAAATAATGTTGAATGTGACAGTAAAAACTAAACATGAAATCTGATCTTCATAATTTATATTGTAATACAAAGATTTTTATGGTTTATGATATAGGCATATTAAACTTATCATATTTGGCATGATAATTCAAGATTATGAAGTGCTGAGTATTTTAGGTTGAATAAAAATTGGAATTGAACGATCTGGTAGGTTATACAACACTTGAAGTCCGCTGGCGGGTTATACAGCACTTGAAGTTTGTTGGCGGGCTACATTGGACTTAAAAGTCCGCTGGCGGCTTTTCAACACTTGTAGTCCGCTGGCGGGCTACATGGGACTTAAGGTCAGCTCGTTGGGACTTAAAGTTAGCTCGCTGGGATTTAAAAAAAGCAGCTCGTGAAGAATAGTAAGCAATGTCTAGAACGACGCCTTACACCAATCCGAATAAAATATTGGGAAAATAAATCCCAACTGACATAAAATAATTTAAGGGATGATTAAACGATCATATTGAAAAGAAACGCTATAAGAAACCATGCATCACTGTCAAGAACATCACTGAACACTGAAACAATACTCTGTACATGCATATATATAAATACACACATCTGTAACTGATAAACTCTGAGAACCAGAATCTTGATTTAATGAAATCACTGCTAAAACATGAATCTGAAAATAAGGATTTCAAGGACCTGATCAATTAATGACGCAAAGGGACGTTAATAAGAAAGCTATATCCTGTCTTTCATTGTATATATTTTTCTGGTGATTATTGTCTTTTTATTATTCATCTTTTAATATGATTATTATATATAAATGAATTATATTATTTTAGAATTAGAAAACATTACTATAGATGTCATGTCACATATAAAACACTAAATAAGAAATAAATTAACACGGTTTGTATCGTTAGTCAATTTCATGATGGTGCTTGAAATTAAATTGTAAATTGATGAGGAGATTTCTGATATTGGAAACCTCAAGTTGCAGGTTTGAGAGTTGACCTAGATGCTTAGAGGGTTCATTCAATAACAACAAAATCAACAACATTAATTAGTTCCTTGGTTCACAACTCCTAACGGCAAGACTAAGAGCAAGAACAAGAGCGATTTGTGCATAGGGTGTTCGCGAAAAAGTCTAGAAGGACCTTCCAAGAATGAGAAGCAAAAGTCCAAGCTTAAGGCCTCCTCCTCCTCGGTTCACCACCATTTCTAATATGATTTGGTCAAGCAATAGTGGAGACTATGAGCATCTCCAACATTGCAAACCAAATTCTAATTTAGTGTCTAACAGTATTTTATACCAAATTAATGTGCTAATATCAAATTGGTATATATAAAGAAAATCTTTCATTACAAAAAAATTAGCATTTAGCGATAATTTTTTTTGCATTTAGCGGTAGTTAAAAACTGTCACTAAGTCAACCGTTGCGGAGCGTTTAGCGATGGTTTTCAGCAATCGCCGGAATAACCGTCGCTAATTATATTTTTTGCGGCAATTTAAAAAATCACCACAAAATAATTGATTTAGCGGCGATTTTTATAATATTTAGCGACAGTTATGAAACCGCCGCAAAAAATTTTAAAAAAATTAAACTTTTAATTTTAGCTGCGGTTTTAAAACAGTCGCAAAAATTAAAAATTTAATTTTTTAATTAACAGGCCTGCGCGGCCCGTGTGGCCAGCCCAGCCATTCGAGCCTAGCCCATGCGCGTGCTGGCTCGTGTGCGCGCCTAGCCCTTACACGCCACGTGGTCACTTGTGCGCGCGCCACGTGGCGATACTGAAAATTAAATTCCAGAGCCTTTCCTCCCTAAGTTTCGAACCTAGAATCCCAAGTACGCGCGCGCGCACGAACCGCCTGATCTACGAAGCCCCCTTGACATATATGCACACACATATATATATATATATTATATACTAATCTAACAACTAATTTTCAGAATTATATTTTATATTTTTTAATATATATTAAAAATATTTATTAATTGATTATTTTTTAAAAGAATAATGGAATAAATTTAAAATAAATTAATTGAGTTACACTAAATAAATTAATTGATTAATTTTATATATTTTTTCAAAATTATTAAAATTTTATATATTAAAATTTTGTTAAATTTATTTTTATTTTTTTAAATTAAATTTTTAATAAATTTTGCTATTAATTTAAATTAAATTTTAAATTTATTTTTAAGATTTTATATTTGTTTTTATTAATTTAATTTTTAATTATTCTTTTAAGCAAAATTTAATTTTTTTTAATGAATTTTGCGACGATTTATAGAAACTGCCGTAAATGTTAATTTAATTTGAATTTTAAATTATTTAATTTTTTAAATTTAACAGTGATTTTTGAAAAATCGCTGCTAAATTGAATTTTTTTAATGAATTTTGCGACGATTTTTGAAAATCGTCACAAATGTTAATTTAATTTTAATTTTGAATTATTTATTTTTTTTTTTAATTTAGCGGCAGTTTTCGAAAACCGCCGCTAAATTTAATTTTTTAATGAATTTTACGGTAGTTTTTGAAAATCGTCGCAAATTTTAATTTAATTTTAATTTTGAATTATTTAATTTTTTTTTAATTTAGCAGCGATTTTCGAAAATCGTTGCTAAATTTAATTTTTTAATGAATTTTGCAGGGGGTTTTTGAAAATTGCCGCAAATGTTAATTTAATTTTAATTTTAAATTATTTAATTTTTTGAATTTAGTGACGGTTTCTCAAATATCGTCACGAAATTGAATTTAATTTTTAATTATTTAATTATTTTTTAAAATTAGCGACGATTTTTTAGAAATCGCCGCAAAATTAAATATTTTACTGAATTTTGCGGCGATTTTATGAAACCGCCGCAAAATTTTAAAAAAATCGCAACAAAAAATTAATTTTTTTTGTAGTGTTTAAAGAATATTCTATAAATAAATATTAATTAATTTAGTTAACTTAGCATGATATAATTAAAAATAATTTTTCATATTTTATAAAAATTTTAAAAATGCAGACTTCATAAAATTAAAAATAATAATTGAACGCAAAGAAGCATCACATTCAGATTCTGGAACATCACAGTTTGAAGGAGCATCGTCATTTTGTTTTAATTTAAATGCAAACTTCGAAAGTCAAGAGAAAAATATTGATATTAATGACAAAAATGATTCAATTGAGCAACCTATTGGGAGGAAGAAAGAAAAAAAAAAAAAAAAAAGGGTGACGAGATGATGCAATTTTCTAGATCTGTGAAATAAGAAAATCAACAAATTACGGATATGTTTAAAGAAATCCAGACACGTATGCAAGAAACGCAAGCTCTAATACAAAGGAGTTGTGAGAACGACATGAAGAGAATAAAATTTTATAGAGGGATGCGGATTCCATAAAATATCCAATGGTACATGATGTTATTCGAAGTGAACAAATGAGAATTTGTGAAAAAAGAGCTTGTAAGTAACAATTTTGAGGAAATAGATCATCAAATTCATTTGGCCAGTATTTTGGTGATTATGGAAGAAATGGGGATGACCTTTCAAATTTTTAAATGGTAGTTTAGAATTAAGAATAGAAAGTATGTAATACTCCAAAAGTTGGTAAACAAATGTTTTGATGGGAATACGAAATTTTATAGGAGATTGATATCAAAATACCCTGAATAGGCGATTGAATCTACTGCAGAAAGTTCTTTGGAGCTTAGATATCTAAGGAAAAGGTTAGGTGGTCAACGAGTGTCCCGATATAAGATTTATGACATAGAAAAAAATCAGATCAGAGACAGTTTTTGGTACAGCTATGAGTCGTCCTGAAAAATCGAATGATCATAAATAACTTCTAAAAAGTCAACGGAACCCTGAAAGGGCTCTGGTTTTATGTAAGGATCAACCCTGAAGTGGAGACACTAAGATAAAAATGTACTTATCGAGTAACTTGAAGTTATCAATCTTGGATTTTGAGTATCTCGATGATTATTAATTAGATATTTGAGAATTACGCAAAGTCTAAAATGGGATTATGAAGTTAATTGAGATTAATTATGAGGGTATGGCCTTGGTTAATTATGAAGAGTAATGAGGTGAGGTGTTAGAAATGGAAAAAAGTGAGTTAGTAAAACTAACAATAGTATAAATTAATTAAAGGTATGATGAGGTGAGGTATGGTGAAATATGATGAAGTATGGTGAGGTGAGGTATGACGAGATAAAATAAGTTAGTAAAAGTCATGATTGCGGATTTCCAAAGTCATTCCATTCTAATTTTAGATCACTTTGGAGTCCAAGCCTATAAATAGGATCATGGGGTTGTTCAAATAATTCCAAGTGAGTTTGAAGGATTGAGGGAATCCAAGTCTGTTTTAGAAGTACTGAATAATTTAATTTAAATAAAAACTTACATTAAACATCATTAGAAGCTTATTCAAATTTCAAGAAAACCATTCGAATATGAAGGAAGACATCCAGATATGAGGAAGGATATCCAAATATGCTGAAGGCTCATCCGGATACACTGGGACTATATAACACAAGCTATTCAGATATTTGGAAGAAGTATTCGGATATGAGCAGGACATCCGGATATGATTCAGGCCATCCAAATATCTCACTAAGGCATTCGAATGCTACATGAGCCATTCTGATATGGTTTTCAACTTTTGAGAGAGGTATCTTGATATTAAATGGAGCATCCGGATATGCTGGACCTATCCGGATAGAAGGAAATGGTATCTGGATATGAGTTTTGACTTATCTGGATGCATGAAAAAGCCATCCAGATATCACATACAACATATATATAGGACACATTCGGATACGAAAGCAAAGCATCCGAATATTACTAGGGCTATTAGGATACGAACAAAGGCTATCCGAATACTATTCACAAAGATCAAACAAGCTATTTGGATATGCGCATATACCATCCGAATATAACAAGAGCCATCCGGATACGCACAGTGCCATTCGGATGTCACTCACATAAATCTTTTTCATCCATCTGGATATCTTCTAGCCCATCTGGATGTTACTCACAAACTATGATATATACTACCATCCTTGGATTTCTCCAGATCAAGCACGCTTAACCCTGGAGTTCTTTGCCTGCATTCAGTCCAAAAGATATCCAGCTGATGTTGTTTCCTTCCTTACATATCCTCGATATATACTACTATTCTTTGGGCTCTTGAGATATTACAAAAGGGCATTAATAGAACAAGTGGATAGAATAGACAAGGGTCTAGGCAAGGCAAGGCAAAAAAGGGTCTACGTAGACTTTGAAAAACAAGACAACAACCTAGAAGTCTTTTAGAACGGAAGAAAAGGAAGACATGGTAGAAGAAAAACAAGGAACTAAACAAGATGAAGGAACAATAGGTCAAGAAGATCAAGCATCAAAAGAAGAAGGAACGAAGAGAAAAAGAAAAGAAGAGGTAATAAAGAACTAGGCGGAAGCATAAAAAAGAAAGGGAAATAAAATATGAGTAGGCCAAGCATCAATACAAAGTCTATGATATCTGTATCTAATGCTTTGCTTGAACTATATTTTTGGAATAGTTGTAAATTTCAACTATTTTATGAAAGTTGATTTGCTTACTACGAATTCTTTTTCTAAAGTTATATATTTTGTACATCTTATCTTGATATGCTTACATTATAAGTATGGTCAATTGATGATATTTATGATTCTTAAATTATCTTACATTATATTCTAAATGCTTCATATGTTTTTGCATTATATTTTAGGTTATACATCCTAGGTCATGCTAGAATCAGGAAGAGTTAACTCTTCCTCTTAAAAATCCCTAGGCATTGTTTAATGTTCATTAGTTGTCATATATTATTAGTTAGGGGGAGTTTTCTAGTTTTCTTATAAGTTATGAGTCAATATTTTAGGAGGAGTCCTCCTCTTGAGTTCTGGTAAATTCATAATTTTATATTTTTATTCTCTTAACATTTAGTCTATTTAACATATTTTATATTTTATAGTGCTCATTTATGAGATCTTTTATGTATAAGATAATAGTAGCAAAGTTTAATAAATTATGTTTACAAATAAAAAAATTTCGTCTTTATTATTATATATATTTTTATCTAATTTTCTTTGTGCTATTTCTCTTACTTAAATATATGTTTATATGAATTTTATATATTGAATATCTTTTTGTAAGAAAGCCAAAGAAAATTAATTGACTTAATTTGAGATGATTTGGAAGCTACAATTGCAAAATGGAATTTGAAGGCTAAAGGACGTGACCCACTTATTATTAAATTGAAAAGAAATTAATGAGCATACTTGCTTTATATATATATAAATATATATATAATATTATAATATAAATTCAAGCAAAGGAAAGCAGCTGTGAAGACCAAATTGGAAAGACTAATTGGAAGCAAGAAACTGAAGGCCCAGGGGGCATATAATAAATAAGGAGAGGCTAATTGGAATGGCCCACTTTAATTGGCCCATGGAGAAATTGGAGGGCTAGGGTGCAGCCACATGCTATATATATATATATATATATTAATATATTAAAAGGGGTGGAAAATTTGAATAATTGAGAGAGCAACGGTGGAATTGAAGAACTTAAGAAAAAGGGTTTTAGATTTTCTTATTATTTTTCTTTTATTATGTCTGGCTAAAATCTTTAGTTGATTCAAGGAATTTAAAAATGGTTAGTAAAATTGTAAAATCTTGTTCTTAACTTTATTTATGTTTCTATTCAAATATTTATATTTTTTTATTTTACATGTTAATGATTGCATGATTTCATTAATTAAAAATGCTTATTACTTGATTGAATTGTGTGTTCTATAGCTAAACTGAATCCATAATCCGTAATTATTATGATGTTCAATTGAAGTAGCAATTAAGCAAAACAATTATAATATCAGTTTTTGTTGCTTGCTTAAGAGAAATATAGAATGAATTAAATAATCTGACGCTTGTCGATTATTATTCATCTTTAACTTCTTTTTAGTTGGTAATACTATCAGTAAATTCATGAATACCCTAATTTAGATGCTGCTTTTGAATTAAAATCAGGACTCATACATTTGTTGCCTATTTTTCATTGTCTTGCAGGCGAGGATCATCATAAACATTTAAAAGAATTCCATGTGGTATGTTCAAGCATGAGGCCATAAGGCATTTTAGAAGAGCAAGTGAAGCTACGAGCCTTTCCCTTTTCCGTAGCTAAGGATTGGCAGTATGACCTTTCTTCAGGTTCAATCAACACCTAGAATGAGATGAAGCGATTATTTTTTGAGAAATATTTTCATGCTTTAAGAGCTGTTACCATAAGGAAAAAGATATGTGGTATTCGACAATACAATGGAGAGACCTTGTGTAAATGTTGGGAACGCTTTAAGAAGTTGTGCGCAAGCTACCGACATCATCAAATTCCTGATAAACTCCTAACCCAATACTTTTATGAGGGCTTGTTATCAATGGATAGGAATATGATTGATGTTGCTAGTGGAGGAGCATTGGTCGACAAAACTCCAAAGGCTGCAAAGAACTTAATTTCCAACATGGTAGCCAATTCACAACAATTTGGGATAAGAATTGATTATGCACAAAAAAAGGTTAACGAGGTAAATACTTGTAACGCTTCGCTCCCACCACGGGTGTTACTAGTGAATAATCAACTAATTATTCACTCGCTAAGGCAATAATGAAGAAACGGGATATGTTTCAATAAGAAATGTCCTATGTGAGAATTAGGCTTTGCCCCTCCCTTCGCTCCACTCAAGGATTCGAGAAAAATATCAAAAAAAAAAAAAAAACCTCATAGAAATAAAATGTAACGACCCGATCGAGCGATAGGAAGGACCGGAACAACTTACCCTGATGGGCCTACACGAACTTCCCAGAGGGGTCACCCATCCCTGGATTACCCCAGGTCAAGCACGCTTAACTTGGGAGTTCTTTGCCAACATTCAGCCCAAAAGGTATCCAGCTGGTGTTGTTTCCTTTCTTACACTATCCTCGATATATTCTAACTTCTCTGGGCTCTCGGGGTATTACATTCTCCCCCCCTTAAGCACATGACGTCATCGTCATGCAACCTTACAACTGGTCCCAGACCTTCTCCCATTGGGGGCTGCCATCCTAGAAGCCTGCCAGAAGCCGCTCCTTGTACAGGCCCTCAAGCCCCGGCGCCACTCCCCGCCCTCATCGGACCGCTTTCGCCAAGGGTCGACTCTGATACCACCTGTAACGACCCGATCGAGCGATAGGAAGGACCGGAACAACTTACCCTGATGGGCCTACACGAACTTCCCAGAGGGGTCACCCATCCCTGGATTACCCCAGGTCAAGCACGCTTAACTTGGGAGTTCTTTGCCAACATTCAGCCCAAAAGGTATCCAGCTGGTGTTGTTTCCTTTCTTACACTATCCTTGATATATTCTAACTTCTCTGGGCTCTCGGGGTATTACATAAAACCCAAAACTTTGGTGAAGCGTCACCCTTCTCTAACTCTTAATGAAGAACCAAAGGATGACCTTTCCCAGGATTCGATAAAAATAAGCAAACCACACTCGTTTTATTTAACTATGACACAAGGTCTTAATTATTAAAAAATAAATTTGACCCAATTATTAACCCAATTTTATCACTTCCAAAATTCCTTAAAAAATATTTGGGTTAATCTCCCTTTGAAAAATTTAATGATTTTTCCTTAACCAATCCTCCATTTATTTTTCCCAAAATACACCCAATTCCTCATTTAGGAAGTAAATTTTTGAACTTTAAAACATCAAGTTTTCTCATCCATTTTTCCAAAATTCAAGGAAAATACTCCTTTATTTTATTTTTCAAAATATAGGAATTTTTCTTAAAATGCCTCAAAATTTACATTAATAAATATTTTGGAGGCTCAAATCCACATTTGCTTATTTTTTATAAACATGCTTTTATTCCAGAAATTTCATAAATAAAATTAAATAAATGAAACAGTAACAAAGGCGCGGCAGCAGCGCGCCTGCCGCACTCGTGGGTTGTGCCAGCGCGGGCTGGCCGTGTGCGCTGGGCCGATAGCATGCATGCATTTGCAACCGAGCCTGCTGCGTGCCAGCCACGCGCGCGTCTGTTGGCAGCAGCAGCTTGCGACCCCCCTTTTTTTTCTTTTCTTTTCTTTTTTTTTTATAATTTTTCCATATTCTCCAGAATCTAAATGTACTTAAAATAAAGCATAAATCTACCTCATTCACCCAAAAATAAGATCATACCACCCATAAGTTGATTCACACAACATACACCAAAATAGGTTACAAATCCAAGTTTAAACGTCATCAAGTATTAAACCACCATTACAAAATATAAAGGCTATATAATTAGTCTTCCATGCTCATAGTCCTTACCCCTTCCAAGATACCCTTTCCCTTTGAGCTTTCACCCCTACAAAGAGCTCCAAAGTTGACCTTATGAGCTATTGCTCAGTAAGGGTGCAATGCAAACAAATGAGAGCATAAGTAACCATGTAATGCGAGATGTAATGCAAATATGGATAGTCTTCCTAACCTTCACAACCTTTCAAGGTGGAGACTTCAACCAACCCCTTTTTTCCAACTCCTAGTCCTCCTTATGGCCAAAGGTCCATTAGAGCACACAAATGCATATATACTTGCAAACACATGAAACTCATAACAAACATTTGTTAAACATGCAAGACCACTACCCATGGGGTCATCCCTTACCTTAAACTTCTTTAAATCTCCCACAATCTTTAACCTGTAAGACGTATTTGCTTTCAACCCTTAAAGAAAAATAATATTTGATCATTAAAACTATTTTCAAGACTATAAATTGAAATAACTAAAAGGCTTTCAAGGCTTACGTCTTACTCTTCACTTGAGCTTCTCTATTTCTACTTCATATTCATTCTCGGTCAAAGAGATTTGGCCTTCTCCCCCTTTCTTTTATTTATATTTCTCCTCTTTTCTCATTCTAATTTTTATCTTCAACTCAAGATTCAATCCAAGCCTTTGGATCTTATGGAATTGAGAACCAATCTCCACCCTTCACTACAAGCATAATCCATGTGCTTAATGAACTTTTAATCTCATCCCTTTAATCACACAGAATTTAATCTCTACCATTGAGAAGAAACACAATTCTTGGCCAAAGAGAAAATTCCCTTATCCAACAAGATCTCCACTATCCATTTCTTAAAATTAATCTCTCATTATGTTGGCAATCCATGCCAATCTTCAAGAACCACTCATAGCCCTTGGATCAAGCCTTATTCCAATACCCATTTTCAACCATTGGATTCCTTGAATTTCCAATTTCTCAAAATTTATTTAAATGTGACTATTTTTGTAATATCCTAGTATTTTGAGAATAATAATAATTAATTTTGTATTTAAAATATTTTTGACATCAATTAAAGATCATAATTGAGAAAACTAATGGGCTTAGAGTTAGTGGAGTAAGTTAAAAAAAATAAAGGCTAAGTAAATGGGCTTAGAGTTAATAGGCTAAGCTAACTAAATGGGCTTAGAGTTAGTAAGCTAAGAAAATGGGATTAAAATTAATGAATTAAATAATAATCTATTTAAAAGAAGATTTAGTGAAAAAAATAATTAAGGTGAAAAAATAATTAAAGATAGTGGATGAAATGATTGAGAAATGTGGGAGACAAAGTAGGGTGTGGAGAAATAATTAAAGATTATGAGTGAGATTTAGTAAAAAATAATTAAGAAATATGACAAAATAATTAAAGATGATGGGTGAAATAATTGAGAAATGTGGGAGACAAATTAAGGTGTGGACAAATAATAAAAAATAATGAGTGAAATAATTGAAAAATGTTGGAGACAAAGTAGAGTATGGACAAATAATTAAAGATTATGAGTGCAATTTAATAAAAAATAATTAAGAAAGATGACAAAATAATTAAAGATGATGGGTGAAATAATTGAGAAATGTGAGAGACAAATTAAGGTGTGGACAAATAATCAAAGATAATAAGTGAAATAATTGAGAAATGTTGGAGACAAAGTAGGGTGTAGACAAATAATTAAAGATTATGAATGAGATTTAGTGGAAAATAATTAAGAAAATTGACAAAATAATTAAAGATGATGAGTGAAATAATTGAGAAATGTGGGAGACAAAGTAAGGTGTAGACAAATAATCAAAGATAATGGATGAAACAATTGAGAAATGTGGGAGACAAAGTAAGGTATGGATAAATAATTAAATATTTTTAGTTAGATTTAGTGAAAAATAATTAAGAAATGTGACAAAATAATTAAAGATAATAGGACACTACAATTATGCTAAGCTTAACTCAACCTTCTATAAATAGAGAAAACTTGAAAGCTTTGAGAACTTAGATTAGAAAGAGAAATGTTGTAAGAAAAAAAAGATTTGAGATTGAGAAAGAGATTTGGAAAAGAGAAAGAAAAAAAAAATAGAGAGAGAAAAATACCAAGAAATTTCTAGAAAAATTTTATAGGCTAGGTTTAGTAGTTTGTGTGAAAATTTGTGGCAAAAGGCGTTGTTGGATATGCAAATCGAGGTTTCATCGCAATATTAAAGAATACCGAATCGCTCCGCGGGAATGTGAGTTATCTTAAAAAATTTCAGAAATATGAGAATGATATTTTATAATTTTTGATGATGAAATTGGAAGAGAAATGCATGATTAATATTTATTATGGATTTTTTTGAGGCAATAGATGCTTGGAAATCAAAGAGAAAATGAGAAATAAATAGAACATGGATTATGAAAATTATGGGGCTTAGGAATATTGCTTTAGGAATTATTGAGAATAGAAATTGAGAAAATTTTATGAGAAAGTATTTATTTCATAATCTTGAGGAAATAATAGGAGAAAATTAGAGAAATTAGAAAAATTAGAGAAAATTAGAAATCTGATTTTCTTAAATAATTATGATGCTCAGGGTACGCCAAGGTTCATAATTGAGTATGATTGGAAGTCCAATGCGAATTTTGAGACAAAATTATGTTAGGGGCAAAATTATCTTTTTGCAAGGTAAGTGATACTTTCTAACTGGATTTAGTTTTATGGAAATGCTTGGTTTGTAAGTTGTTCGATCCAAAACCTTATTTTACGTAAATGATTTTATCATGTTGTCATGCCTTGATATGAGTATGTCACGTAGATTGTATTTACGTGTTTGATTTATGAAATATGCATATGAGCATGATGAGATTCAGGGTCATACGTTGCATGGGTTTGGGATTAGGTACTGGCTCCGTTACTTTGCCAAGGGTGCACCCATACACCTTGGTCTGGCAGGGAGACTGAAAAAATGACAGGTAATCTTAAGGTGCAGTCGACCCAAACATGAGAGTTATGATGTTATATGTATTGCATACATACATGAGCATTAAATGTTTTGTATCCTTATTTAGATGATTCATCATCTAACCTGGGTTTTGCCCCTGGAATATTCAAACGTTCCAGATGAAAATAGTAGCAGAAACGAGAATGAATGAGACATGTAATGGCACTTAGCAAAGTGCATGATGAGTTGTATGATCAATTGAACATATGTTATGTTGCTCATGTATTTAAGTTCTCTTACTTCAAATTCTGAATATTTTGAGAAATGATGATGTAGAACCCTATTTAGGGTTAATGTTAGTTGAGAATTTATGTTATGTATTAAGTCATGTTGAGAAATTTATGTTCCCGTGATGTAAGAACTGATTTATGATTAATGTTATGATGTTAGGTTCGATTCTAGCTTCCGCATTTAATGTTTATGATGATTCTCCTTGTGGATAAATGAATGAAAATTTTGGGATGAATAAGAGCAATGATATGGTTTAGTCTTAGTTTTAGTAATATTAAAAAAAAAAATTATCCCAGAATTGTCCTGAGTTATAACGCGCTCGAAAAATGGGGCGTTACAATTTTCATATATCTCACTTTGAAAGACATATTTCACATGATTTCCCATTTAATTTAATAAGATTATTTTTCTATCATAATTGCATGACAACTTTCCAATTTCTTTTCCCTTTACCTTATTTACCCTAATGATTACCCTCACTAAAGGCTAGAGTAACTCTTTTTCTAATCCTTTTTTATTTACTTTAATCACTCATTTTTACTCAAAATATCCACCCACAAAATAATTCACACCTCTCTTCTCCCAAGAATTTGTCAAGTGTCATCCATGCACTTAATTTGGCGATTTCTTATTTCTTTAATATCTCATCTTATTGAATGAGAACTTGCCAAGTGTCACTATTTGACACCCACTTGGCCCCCATCCTCAATCTTGGCCATCCAATATTTCTCTATAAATTAATCAAAAATTAAATTCTTCACATAGAGAATTTATTTACACATTTTCACCTATAACTATTCTCTTTTAATGGGATAATATCCAAATTATCATATTGCCCTTTTAGAGATATTTCAAATTTATAAACTTCCATCAGCCAACCTAGGACAATTCCGGAACGCCACATGCCCTTATTTTCATAATTTATTTAATTAAATTCACACTCATACCTAGGATGTTACAATACTTCTAGCCTTGAACGTTAAATTTCAGATTTAACTTCTTTGGTGAGGCAAATGGTAGTAAACAATGTACAAGCTATCAAGCTGTGTGGAATTTGTTCGGTTGCTGGTCATGTTACGAATATGTGCCCAACTTTACAAAAAGAAGAGTCAATCCTACAAGCCAATGCCATTGGAGGTTTTCTAGGGCAACCCAGCGAAAATACGACCCATATTCTAATTCCTACAACCTAGGTTTGCAAGACCACCATAATTTGAGCTATGGGAATCAAGAAGCCCAGAATCGATATCAACACCCATTCTAATCAAGGCAACAAGCAACCCAGCCTTTAAATATATCACTTGAGGAAATTGTTAAGGCGTTAGCTAGCAATACGCAACAGTTTCAACATGAGACAAGAAATAATATTCAAAATATGGAGAAACAAATTAGTCAACTAGCAATATCAGTGAGTAAGCTTGAAGCTCAAGGTTATGGAAAATTGCCTTCCCAAATAGTTGTAAACCCTCGAGAAAAAAAAAGTGCAATTACGCTGCGAAGTAGGAAAGAGATTGATATCCCTATTCAGAATCCTTCAGATTTGGCCAAGAAGACTCAAAAAGAGGCGAAAATAAATGATGCGACGATTTCTTCTAAGGTAATCTCTCAAACAGTTGTGTATAATTCTAATAAACCTGTTCGTCTTCCTTTTCCTAGCAGGTTATCGAAATCTAAGAAGGAAGAACAAGAAAATGACATCCTTAAGACTTTCAGGAAGGTAGAAGTGAACATTCCTTTATTGGATGTCATTAAGCAAGTCCCGAGGTATGCCAAATTTCTTAAAGAACTGTGTACTACGAAGAGAAGGTTGAGAGGTGATGAAAAGATCAGTGTGGGAGAGAATGTGTCAATAGTAATTCAATGTAAGTTACTCCTGAAATGCAGGGATCCAAGTACATTTACTATTCCATGTGTGATTGGTAATTCTAAGATTGAACATGCCATATTAGATTTATGAGCATCCATAAATGTCATGCCATATTCAATTTATGAATCTTTAAAATTAGGTCCTTTGAAACAAACAGGTATAATAATTCAATTAGCTGACCATTCTAATGCATACCCTAAAGCGGTAGTTGAGGGTGTTTTGGTGCATATTAATGAGCTGATTTTTCTTGTTGATTTTTACATTCTAAACATGGAGGACAATGCTTCTCCAAATCCTACTCCAATTTTGCTAGGCATGCCTTTTCTAAAAACAGTAAAAACAAATATAGATGTTCATGATGGTACCCTTACCATGGAGTTCAATAGGGAGATTGTGAAATTTAATATATTTGAGGCTATGAGGTACCCTAATGATATTCAATTTGCATTTTCTATTGATGTGGTTGATGTTTTTGCACAGGAGGTTTTTGAGTTGAGACATGAGGATGAGTTAGAGTTGGTGCTTAGTTAAGGGCTACGAGACATTAAGACAAAATTACAGTTGAATTCAAATATGGAGGAGATGATTATGGCATTGCAATCATTACCATCAACAAGGTATGCAGTTTCAAAACTTGAGTTACCACTTTCTTACTTGAAGTTGTTGCCTTCTGTTGTACAAGCACCAATTTTGGAGTTGAAGCCTCTTCCTGACCATTTACAGTATGTTTACTTAGGAGATGGTGACACATTACCAGCTATTATTGCAAAGGATTTGACCTCAATGCAAGAAGAAAGGCTTATGAGAGTGTTACAGGATCACAAAACAACAATTGGTTAGACTATAATCGACATTAAAGGCATAAGTCTATCAATGTGCATGCATCAAATTTTGTTAAAGGATGGTTCTAAACCAAGCCAGAAGCTCAACGAATATTGTATCCCGTGTTGATGGAGGTGGTTGTTGAGCCAACTTGCCCCGTATTAATTTTTTAATTAAGTTTTGATAATGAACAAAAACAATATTTTTTAATTGATGTATAATTTGTAACCCCTAATTATTTTAAGTAAATTATAGTATATTTTTTTAAAATTCATAATCTCCACTAAAACTAGGTTTTTAATTAAAACCAAGTCTCAAGCAATTACTATATGTATAAAATTTATTTTCGATAATATTGGCTTTAGAAGTCGATTCTTGGTTCAATGGAGTCGACTCCCCTTAAACTAAAGTCGACTCTTGCAAAATTAGAGTCGACCCAGCTGAGAACAAGTTATGCAGAGTCGACCTGGCAGCATTGGTGTATTTTGAAGAGTCAACTCTAGTAGTGTAGAAGTCGACTCTTGTATAACTAGAGTCGACTCCCACTTAAAATGGAAGTCAACTCTTGTTTCAGGAAATTCGACTCCTCGGGTCCAATGGTCAATTTTTTGAACGTTGGACAGGTTCTCCAGCTACGTTTATAAATGCATAAGGGTTGTTTTGCTTGAAAAGTTTAGCATTTATTTGAGTTCAAATAAGCATTAAAATTTTTCAATCTCTCATCAAGCTAACCAAGCATCCAAAGGCTCTCAAGCTTCATTGCTCGCTCACTCACTCAAGAGCCACAAGGTAAAGAGGAGAAAATCACTTCAAGTTTTATCCGAAATTCTCCATCTTGAGGTTATTGTATTATTTCATTTATTGCCTTGTATAAGTGTATTTATTACTTAAATCATTTGAATCCAAGTGTAGACAAAGTATTGTATTTATTTAAAGATTGTTGTGGATTTATTAGGTCATCTAGAACCGTTTGTAATCTAGGGTTGTATTAGTTTCCAAAGTGATCTAAGGGAAAACCTTAGTGTTCGTTTTAATGGAACCCAAAGGGTGGTTAGACCTTGGGAGAGTGGATTAGGTGTGTGTAATACACTGAACTACTTAAAAATTGTCTTGTGCCATATATTGTGTTTCATTGATATATCTTGTGATGTGAAATTCATCACTTCAAACTTTTGCATATATTTACATAAATCTAGTTAGGATAAAATTGTAATAACAAGAAATTTATTTAAAAAATTGATAAAATTTTTAATCACTCAATTCACTCCCCTCTTAAGTGGCCCTACTCCAAGGGACCAATAATGGTAAACAAAAGATATCCTCTAGCTATTGGATGTGGGAGTGATTTACCCAATCTCAAACAACACATGGGTGAGTCTAGTCCAAGCAGTGCCAAAAAAATCTGGAGTTATGGTGGTTAGGAATCAAGATAATGAGTTGGTTCCAATGAGGATTCCAAGTGGATGGTGGATATGCATAGACTATCGCAAGCTGAACTCAGTGACGAGGAAGGATCATTTTTCTCTGTCTTTCATTGATCAAATGCTAGAGCGATTAGCAACTTTGAAGCATCTACTAGCAAAAAAGGAATCGAAGCCAAGACTGATTAAATGAATTCTTCTTTTGCAAGAGTTTGATCTTACAATCAAAGATAAGAAAGGAGCTGAGAACTTTGTTGTAGACCATTTGAGCAGATTAATAAGAGACGAAAATCCTAAATTATTACAAGAGTTTTTCCCTGATGAGCAACTGTTTACTCTACAAGGTACGGTTCTCTGGTATGTTGATTTGGTAAATTACTCGGTTGTTAGAACCTGTTAGTGTAGGTGCTCTAGATCCAATCAGATTGTGCATGTTGTACATTGATTATTGCAATCGTTCTATTAGTTTCTTGTTATTATTGTAATGACTTGATGAAACTAGATAGAAGTCTATATGATGTATATTATGATTAATCTATGAAGATGTGAGATGATGTATCATAGTTTGTAGATATCATTAAATGTCCCAAGTCGTAGCAATGTCAAGAATGGACATTGACAATTGCGGTAAGATTTGTATGTGCTATGTTTTTGCTATCTGATAGCATTGGAGGTCTCACACCCATAGGCATGAAGATGCCTAGATAAGTACATAGGTAACCAATATTGGAGAACATGTCACTTGACATGACTCGCCATAAGAATCCATTTTGGTTATATGTTGATGTAATTCTCATACGAGATGGGTGTAACTAATCCTTGGACTTGAGGTTGTCACAGTTATCTCATAAGAAGACTAGTATACTTTGACATCATTATAATGGGTTTAGACAAAGGCTGCACATGGGCAATCGTTAGGCATATTGTAACACTTATGGAGATGGGTGCATAACCAAGATGGGACTCGTCTATCCCTTAAAAGAGGATGATGTATCTAAGGCGCATTCGGTGGATATTTACTTTAAATCAATGGCCATGGTGAAAGAGA
Organism: Diospyros lotus; assembly: GCF_014633365.1. Classification (NCBI taxonomy): domain Eukaryota; kingdom Viridiplantae; phylum Streptophyta; class Magnoliopsida; order Ericales; family Ebenaceae; genus Diospyros; species Diospyros lotus. Next base: position 12,244,145 of record NC_068347.1, read on the forward strand.
TCAATAAGAAGTTATTGATTTACTTTCTATTAACTGAGGACATCCGGAGCACCGAAGAAAACTCATGTGATTGTAATCAAGCAAGACATCGCCAGACTTGAGATCACATAAGAAACATTGATGAAAGGATCGAATTACACAGTAACCATACTTGTGAAAAGTTGTTTACGGATTATAAATCCTTTTGAATAATTGGGTTAGCATGATACCTTTCTAGAGGCCAATCTTGTTTTATGTATTAATACCAACACATTGCCAACACATTCAAAAGTCTAATGAGTCATACGCAAAAGGTGCGGTCCCTAGCTTAAACCAGGAGAGCGAATGTATGGTTAAGTGGGATATTTCGGCAAAAAGTTATGTCGTCGTATATTCTCATGGAAAAAGAACAAATAGATGTAATGACATCAATATGATGAGGGGCTGTCATAAAGGAAAGAGTTTTCTAAAATGACAATTAATTAAATTAGTAAGGAGTTTCTAATTTAATAATTTTCTATATTTGTTGGAGTGACAAATAGGAAATAAAAAAATATATATATATATTTGGGCTTAAATTAATATTTTGTCTAAATTGGATTTGGGCCAAATATTTTATTTAAACTTATTATTGGATTTAGACTATTTAATTAAGTTCCTATTTGGACTAGAATAAAATCTATTTAATTAAATATTAGTTAGAATAGTAAAAGGCCGGCCTATATCCATTAGGGTTTAGAAAACTCTAGGAGGCCTTTCTCCTCTATAAATACCCCTTTAAGAGTTGCCTAAATAATGAATTATTATACATATTTCCCGCACCACTTCTTATGGGCTAGACTCCGTCCAATAGACCGGCCCAATTGCCTAAAGCCCAGTAGGCCCAGCCGAGCTTTTCAGGGCAAGCTCACATATCACTGAAATCTGAGCTCAGATCACGGAACCAAGTGAGTTGTCAGCAATATACCTAACGAGCTTCCAATAATGCTTCTAGCTCGCTAGCCTAACCGTTCAGCTCGCCGATCAAACTATTCAGCTCGCATAACAAAACAACTGCTGAATAATCAGAGGAAAAGACCCACCTACTTTATCTGGTGCAAACCAGATCCCTGGTAATACGGAAACCACTCCCGATTTTATGGAATTGATAAAGACATCTTGTCTCCATGATGTCATTCTTCCACTTTTGTATTTTATGCAACTGTAAGCACCCCTCACTATAAATAGGGGTCGAAAATACCATTGTAGAAAAAAAACAACAATAATAATATACTGTGACTCTACTAGAATACCCAAAGGACGGTCATGGAGTAGGCATCATTCTGGTCGAACCACATAAAAATCCCCCGTGTATGTTCTATTTTGTTCCTCCTCCTTGCATTTTGGGTTAATTTCCTCATTACAAGCCTAAGAATCACAGTCGGCTAATTTTGAACGTCGACATTTGGCATTAGAGGAAGGGCCCACTCTGATCGCTAGCCATGGCAAGAGGACAGAATGCACCAAGCTCTGATGAGGTGGCTGATTCGCCAGAAAATCATCACAACCAACCGTTGAATGTCCCGTTGGTCGAAAGACCCGTTGTTTCTGCAGTGGGTGCCCCTATTCCACCGCCGATTGGAGTTACCGTCGGGATACCACCACGAGCTCCTGTTCCACCCGTCGCTCCGATTGTCGGGATGGAAACAATCCAGGCCTGACAGTAATGCCAGGAGGCGTTGGAAAACACAATTATGCAACTCGCTAACACAGTCAGGGTCCTAGCCCAAGCTCAGGCACAAGTTATCCAGAGACCACCAGAAATCCCCTCACCCTAGAGGATTCATCATCAGCGGGAAGAGAGACCCCTACCGGGTGAGGAGGATATTGAAGATAATTATCCACTTCCAAATCATCATTCTCCGGAACGGGAAAGAAGCAGGAATTGCAAGCCCAGCGATCTGCGGACCCGGACTCTATCGTTGAGGAGTTGCGTCAAAGAGTCCAACAAATGGAGGCGCAATAAGGGGTTTGTGGCTAGAATAATGGCCGTGGGGATAGAATGTCATTCACTAGAGAAGTTGAGCTCCAAGCTCTCCTTTGTAGATTCAAAGTCCCGAGTATGCCACAATACAATGGGGACAATGACCCTATGATCACCTGGACGCATTCAATGTCTAAATGGATTTGTAGACAACCAACTCGTTAGTCAAATGTCGTGTCTTCCTAGTGACCTAGGGTGATATTCCTTGAGCTTGGTTCAAGGGCCTACCGTCTCGCAGCATCAGCTGTTGGGAGGAGTGCTAATAGAGATTTCTCAATCAATACAGGGAGTTGAGAAGGCAGCTCACCCCTCCATGTCACCTCGCCACAGTGTTCCAGAGGACAAACGAGCCTTTGAAAGATTATATTGCTAGGTTCAAGCGCAAGGTGAGCAATATCGAAGATCCCTCTGATGAAAGTGCTCTGACTGCGATCTCTGCAGGCCTCTGCAAAGATGGGAAGCTCTATGAGAGTATCTATAGGACCCCTATTAAAGAATTAGGGGAATTCTATGAACGAGCTATCAAAGAGATTCGGTGGGAAGAGGCTTTTGGCTCTAAACACCCCACCAGATCGAAAGAAGAGGTTGGGGGCTCCAACCAAAATAAGAAAAGAAATAATAGAGACAATGAAAAGGAAGGTCGGGGAGAACGCTTGAACAATTAGGTCTCCAAGCAAGCTCACAAGGCGGAGAGGGAAGATCGACCTCCGCGATCAGGTCACTTTGATAGCTACTATGCCTATTTGATCCCCAAGAAAGGATCTTCGCCATGAAGAGAAATAGGGAGGAGTTCGGGAATCCTAACCCGATAAGAACTCCCAACAAATTCAAAAACAAGAAAAAATTATGTGCATACCATAACAAGGCAAGCCATAACACCTTCGAATGCTGGGCTTTAAAGGATGCCATTGAGGACCTCATCAGAAGAGGTCGACTGAGGGACTATGTGGTGCGCCCGACCAATCAGCCGACCCAATAAGTAGCATAGTAGCCGCCTCCCCCCCGATGATGAATGCTCGCTGGAAGTTCGAACAATCTACACAATTCATGGTGGACCTCATCTCGTTGGGACTTCCCACAGGTCCCACAACAGGTACGTGCATGAGGCCAACCATGTCTTGTTGACAGGGTCAAACAAGCAGGTCGCACCTGCGAAGCGAGCTAGGGGGATGGCAGAGAAGATCATTTTCTTGAAAGAACAGGCCAGAGATGTCCATTGGCCACACAATGATGCCCTTATTATACGGGCCTGGATAGACAATGCCGAAGTGCAAAGGATAATGGTGGACATAGGCAGCTAGATGAATGTAATGTACAAAGCATGTTTTGATCAAATGGGATTAGAGCCAAAGCAGTTGAGCTCATCCCCTGAGGCACTCTATGGATTCACAGGTGATGCGGTGGTCCCTATTGGGCGGATTCGTCTCCCTTTTACAGTTGGAGATGCCGATCGCTAAGCCACCACATTGACAGAATTCCTCATAGTAGACTGCCTTTCGGCATACAATGTCATACTCGGGAGGCCGACAATGAACGACCTAAATCTAGTCACCTCGACGAGGTCGCTGACAGTCAAGTTCCTAACCCCCAATAGAGTAGGGTGCGTATGAGGTGAGCAACACCTCTCAAGGTGCTGCTATGAAGATGCCCTAAAAATGGGGGCCAAAGGGAAGAAAGTGAATGTCATTACAAGAAGCGACCCGTGACCTGCCAGCCAAAAGGATATTAGTTATGATCTGGACCCTCGCAAGGTGGACTATGATAAGGCCACCAGCCTAGTGGAAGACATTCTAGTCAGCGAGATGGATAAGGAAAGATGCCTCAAGATGGGGAGGAATCTGGTTCCCGAGGTAAAGTTCCTAACTTACCAATTTCCTTAAAGATAACCTCGATGTATTTGCATGGAATCGCAAGGATATGGTAGGAATAGCCCCAAAGGTTATGTCGGACAAGCTTAATGTAGATCCCAGCTACAAGCCGGTGCATCAAAAGAGGAGACCAATGACTCATAAGCGCTATGCCGCTCTTAAAGAAGAAATGGATAAGCTCTTGGCAAGCGAGTTTATCAAGGAGGCTCATTGCCCGGTCTAGGTGGATAACCCAGTCTTGGTTAAGAAGAAAAATGGGAAGTGGAGAACTTGTGTCAACTTCACCGACCTGAACAAGACTTGCCCAAAGGATAACTTTCCTCTCCCCAGGATTGATCAGCTCGTGGATGCAACAATCGATCACCAGCTTCTCAGCTTCATGGATGCTTATTCGAGCTATAATCAGATCCCCATGAATCCCAATGACGAGGAGCATACCTCATTTATTACCAACTGGGGGCTTTATTGTTATAAGGGGATGCCTTTTAGGTTGAAGAATGCTGGTGCAACCTATCAAAGACTGGTGAATATGATGTTTGAAGCACTGATTGGCAAAACCATGGAAGTCTACATTGACGACATGCTGGTAAAGTCAAAACGGGCAGCTGATCATGTTTCTGATTTGGGGGAGATGTTTAAGGTCCTAAAGAGCTATCAGATGAAGCTTAATCTGCTCAAGTGTGCCTTTGAGGTAGCTTCTGGAAAATTTCTAGGATTTATGGTAAATAATAGAGGCATTGAGGAAAACCCAGAGAAAATAATGGCGTTACTAGATGTGAGGTCGCCTGTATGAAAAAAAGATGTGCAAAGCCTCAACGGCCAGGTTGCGGCCCTAAGCCAATTTATTTCAAAGGCAATTGACAAATGTGCCCCATTCTTTGAGCTGCTGAAAAAAACACGAGATTTCCAGTGGACTGAAGAGTGTGAGTCTGCCTTCCAGCAGCTAAAAGAGTATATGGGACGAGCTTCGTTCGTCACCAAGCCCAAAGATGGAGAAAAGTTAATTTTATACTTGGGAGTGTCTTAGTATGCTCTCAATGTAGCCCCCGTTCGAAGGGATGAAGGGGTGCAACACCCCATGTATTATGTTGGCAAGAGCCTGGTCGATGCGGAGACAAGGTACACACCAATGGAAAAGCTGGCCTATTGCCTGGTAATGGCATCAAGGAAGCTACAACCTTATTTTCAAGCTCATCATATTGAAGTCCTAACTAAGTACCCACTAAGGCAGATCTTACAGAAGTCAGACACCTCAGGTCGCCTATTAAAGTGGGCTATTGAGCTCGCTCAGTTAGCGGGCCCAGTATTTAATTAGAATTATGTAATTAATTAGTGAGGTATTTAATTAAGAGAATTTTCCATTTAGTTTTAATGTGGCAATTTAGAGTATTTTTAAGTGAGAAAATAGTATTTAAATAGCATTTAATTCTTTTTATATTATGGAAAATTAAATGCAAGGACTTAAGGGTCATTTAAGAATTTATTTTCCTTCATAATTAATGTGAATTAATATTATTAAGGGATTTGATGAAACCAAGCGTGAGAAGGTTTTGGATTTGTAGTATCCTAGTTGCGTTAGGAGAAGACGAAGTGGGCGTTAGGGCTACCTCTCTCGCATGTATATATATAGAGAGTCATAGCCTTAGTTTCTTCATGCCGTGAAGAAGTAAGAAAGCCAAGAACAGTGGAGTCTTCAAGTTGTAGCAGTGTCTAGATCTTTCATTGCAATCGGTTGAATCGATTAGAGAGATTAAGGTAAGTATCCTTCCCCTGTAATCCTTTCTTACAAGTCTCGGTTGAGTCTTGATATCAGATTCTTGAGTTATATCAGTTCAGTGCATGTTTATATATATATATATATATTTACCTGCGTACAATGAGTTCACAGCAGTCATGTATGATTTCTTTCAGCGATTCTTATCAATATTATTGTTGAATCATTCATAAGTTTGTTTGGAATCAATTTGGATTTGTTTTCCCAAGATTTTGTTCGGAATCGTGTAGTTTCAATTAAGTTTGAATCAAGTTTTAGTCTCTGTGAGAGTTCGTCTCTGAGTTTAAAAGTTGCAGACATCCAGATAGGTTTACCCATATCCGGATGAGTTTTCAGAGTATGTGAGTGACATCCAAATGGGTTAGAGGCTATCCGGATGAGTCAAAAAGATTTATGTGAGTGACATCCGGATGGTCTCAGTGATATCCGGATGCTTTGTTCTAGTATCCGGATGTGCCAGTGTCTATATTGTGAGTGATATCCGAATACATTGAGCCGTATCCTGACCTGTCTAATATAAGTGATATTGGGATACCTTGTGTCGTATCCGGATGTGTCCAGAGTTATATCCGGATGTTTTCCTTATACGTCCGGATAAGTCAAGTTGATATCCGAATATCTTGTTTCATATCCGGATGCCCCTCGCAGAAGTTGGAATTTTTATATCCGAATAAGCTCCAGTAATATCCGAATGCCTCAGTGAGATATCCAGATGTCCAGAATCCTATCCGGATGTCCCAGCCTATATCTGAATACTTTCCAGCATATCCAAATAGCTCGTTCTTCGTGCTTCCAGCATATCCGGATGACCTGTTTCATATCCAGATGTCTCTACTCATATCCGGATGTCCTTATGCATATCCAAATGGTCTTTCTAGAATATTAAATATGCCTTCCAGTGAGTTCTAATTCAAGGTTAACTTAATTAATGTATTCAATACCTTCTAACATTGAATTCTTAAGCCGGAATATGACAAGTAAACATGCCCATACCCCAATTCATAGTTCATAGAATCTTTGTATTCCAATATACTATATCAAAATGCATGATTAGTACTTGTTATGATATGATCAACATTGTTTCCTGAGATTATGTGCATACATCTTGGTATGAGCATTGAGTATGACTTTCTATGGAGCACTACATATTGTGTGCTAGCATGTATGTGAGCATTGCATTATGTGCGCCAGGCGGCTAGTCCGCGAGTATCCCACCAGTTTCAGTTTCAGCTTGTGTGTCGCTCGCCTAATGTCAACCAGGGAGCTAGGGGCATATTTCCCACAACATGTGCTTACAGTTTTTATGTTTGCTAGATACAGATCAGTCAGATATGTATTACAGTTATGTGGGCCTACATGCCAAAGTTGCATACCTGCATTTAGTTACAGTTTATATGCATTACATCTTGTCAATACTATCCAGTGATTATTATATCTCTTAGTACAAGTTCAGTAAGTATTTTATCAGTATCGATATTCTTCGATTCAGCTTCAGTTATTCTTTCCAGTTTATTACTTACTGAGCTTTGTAGCTCACCTTATACTCTTCACCATTCCAGGTCCTAGCGGGGGAGTACCAGATGTGGGGCCTAGCAGCAGTGTCCAGTAGTGTGTGTACGAGGAGCCACTCAAGACCAAAGATGTTTGGGAGTTTATTAGTTGGTGTTTGATTAGTTTAGGTTTATTTTATATTCCAGTTTAGGGATTTTCCCTTAGATGTAGTTTATGATTTTCAATTTTTGTTGACTCAGAGTTTTATTTTAGTTGATTGAGGTATTCATTATGGTATCAAATTTTAGATTATCAGTTAGTTTATTTTATATTTTCCCGTAGCACCTCTTCTCGGGCAGATCTAGGAGACGGGGTGTTACAGTATTGGTATAGAGCAGTGTTTTGAGGAGTCTCCAGTACACACATAGGATGTTGGGTAGAGTTAGGACTTGTGTCCGTCAGTTAGATAAGTTAGCCCAATTTATAGTAGTCTAACCCTAAGAGGTGATGCAGGAAGATGAGTGATAGAAGAGGACGACCCGTACTCGCAGCCAGGCTACTTCTACGCCAAGCGAGGTTCCAGTCCCCACAACAGGCTCACCAGGGGAGTCTGGTAGTGACTTGCGACAGGGTATGGCCGAGATGCAAGGCATGTTGGAAGGATTGATGAGGGTAGTCGATACCCTAGTTACCAATCAGGCAAGGCAATCGTAAGTACATCAAGAAGCAGGAGGCAGTAGAGGTGATCCGTCAGTTACTCCAATAGTTCCAGCTGTAGAGACAGATACCGGGAGCCAATTACTAAAGGATTTTATGGCTTTCTGACCACCAACATTTCATGGAGGTACAGATGCAACAACGGCAGAGAATTGGATGCTATCGATAGAGAAGCATCTCCAATCTATTGGTTTTGCGGACGATCGATGAGTTCGACTTAGCATGTTCATGTTCAGAGGCAATGCCGAGAGATGGTGGGAGACTGCTCGCCAGTGGTTTGGTGAGCGAGAGCCCACATGGGTCGAGTTTCAACAAGTGTTCAATGACGCTTATTGCCCAGCATGGGTCAAGGAGCAGAAAGCTTACGAGTTCGTTGAGTTGGTGCAAGGTACTAAGACGGTGGCTCAGTACGAGGCAAAGTTTGCAGCATTGTCACGATATGCTCCGGAGTTGGTGTCCACTGAAGCAAAGAGGGCTGCTAAATTTCAGAGAGGATTGTGTGCAGATATCCGACATGCGTTTGGAAGAGCTTTAATCATGGATTATGCCACGGTGGTCCAGCCAGCGTATGCTATCGAGCGGGATCGCAACGAGTGGAGAGCAACACAAGCAGCCAACAAGGGAACATGTACATCTCAAGGTTCATCCAATAACAAGAAGAGGAAGTGGACAGCTGGACAAGGAAATAAGACAGAGAATAATCCACAATGTGGTTAATGTGGGAGGAAGCATAGAGAACCGTGCCTAGCTGGGAAGAGCGTATGTTACAAATGTGGACAAGAAGGACACAGGAAGGATTGCTCGAGGAATCAAGCAGCACTCCTCGCACCAGAGGTGACTTGTTTTAGGTGCAGACAGAAAGGACATATAGCCAATCGGTGTACACAACCACCCCAAAATAGAGGCCAGCAGGCGAATCAGAGGCCACCAACAGTTAGAGGGCCAGGAGCGGCTCCTATACCAGCACTACCAGTAGCTCAGCATCCACTACTCGCAGATAGATAGGTGCAGGGTAGAGTTTATGCCCTTACCACAGCTGAGGTAGAGCAAGGCGACAGAACTATCCAAGGTATTCTATCCCTATATGGTCATGATGTGTGTGCATTATTTGATATTGGTTCCACACATTCTTTTCCCATTCCTGGATTTCTTTGCCGTATCACTTGATTGTGTCTACGCCGGGAGATAAGATTATGGTAGCTAGAGAAATGTTTGAGAATTGTGAGATCGAGGTTCATGATAAGAAGCTATTGGGAGATTTGGTAATTCTTGATGTTAAGGATTTTGATTTGATCCTTGGCATGGATTGGTTATCACGGCATTATGCAAGAGTCAACTGTCGGCGAAAGATTATTGACTTCGAACTACCTCAACAGCCGGTCCTTATTTATAGAGGAGTCAAGCCTATGTCTACAATTCCTATGATCTCGGTGATGAAAGTTGAGAAGCTGATACGTGACGGATGTAAAGCTTATCTAACTTTTGTGACCACTGACGAAGGAAGCAAGAAGAAGTTATTCGAGGTACCAGTAGTACGTGAGTTTCTAGACATTTTTCCTAATGAGTTACCAGGATTACCTTCTCGGAGAGGATCGGAGTTTACTATTAAGTTATTACCTGGTACACAGCCTATCTCTAAGTCTCCATATCAGATGGCACCTAATGAGCTAAAGGAATTGAAGGCCCAACTAGAAGAATTAATAGAGAAGGGTTTTATCCGACCTAGTTCATCTCCATGGGGCGCACCAGTATTGTTCGTGAGGAAGAAAGATGGATCTTTGAGACTGTGCATAGATTATCGCCAATTAAACCAGGTGACAATGAAGAATAAGTATCCCTTACCTCCAGTGGATGACTTGTTGGATCAATTGCGAGGAGCTAAGGTATTCTCAAAGATAGATTTGAGATCGGGATACCATTAAGTGCGAGTTAGAGATGATATTCAGAAAACTGCTTTCAGGACTCGCTATGGACACTACGAGTTTGTGGTGATGCCATTTGGGTTGACGAATGCCCCAGCTGTTTTCATGGATTTGATGAATCGAGTTCTACGTGAGTACCTAGATCAATTCATTATTGTCTTCATCGACTACATTCTAATTTACTCACCTAATGTGGAGGAGCATACGGAGCATCTTAGCCTAGTGTTGCAGAGGCTTAAAGAGGAGCAACTATACGCCAAGTTCAGCAAGTGTGAGTTTTGGCTTACTTAGATTGGATTTCTAAGCTATGTGGTTTCTGGAGACGGTATTTCAGTGGATCCAGACAAAACTAAAGTAGTTATGGATTGGCCGAGGCCGACAACAGTGACAGAGATATGTAGTTTTCTGGGACTTGTAGGCTATTATAGGCGATTCATTGAGGGATTTGCTCGTTTATCTTCCCCTATGACTAAGCTAACAACAAAAGAAGAGAAGTTTGAATGGAACAACGCGTGTGAACGTGCCTTCTAAGAATTGAAGCGAAAGTTAACTACTGCACCAGTTTTAGCTATACCAAGAAGTAGAGAGAAATATTTCATCCACAGCGATGCATCTCATTTAGGTTTGGGTTGCGTATTAATGCAAGAGGGTCGAGTTAATGCTTATGCATCCAGACAATTGAAGAAACACGAAGTAAACTACCACACTCATGATTTGGATTAGGCAGCGGTAGTATATGAATTGAAGATACGGTGACACTATTTATATGGTGAGAAAGTTGAAATTTATACAAATTATAAGAGTTTACATTATCTTCTATCCCAGAAGGAATTGAATTTGAGGTAGAGACGTTGGGTCGAGTTATTTAAACACTTCGACTATGAGATTTTGTACCATCCAAGAAAGGCCAATGTGGTAGCCGATGCTTTGAGTCGGCGAGGAGCTTCTATGGTTACGATGATGGTTCAAGAATGGAAGTTATTAGAGCAATTGAGTGCTCTATCTATTTCAGCTCCAGAGGATAGTACAGTGATGAGTTGCGCTTATATGAGGGTGCAACCTGAGTTATTCGATTTAATCAAGGACTAGCAAACAAAAGATGAGAAGTTAGCACGAATCTTGGTAGATATCGAGAAATTTTCTCCTTTGGGATATACTCTACGGAGTGATGGTATACTCTTATTTCAGGGACGTATTTGTATACCCGATGATGGAAATCTTAAGCAGGAGATTTTGAATGAAGCACACAAGAGTCGTTACACTATTCATCCAGGTGTAGCGAAGATGTACCACGACCTAAAGCGATAGTATTGGTGGAGTGGTATGAAGAAAAATGTAGCTAGATATATTTCACAATGTTCAATATGCCAATAAGTTAAAGTGGAACATCAGAAACCCACAGGGTTATTGCTTCCATTACCTACTCTAGAGTGGAAGTGCGATAATATTGCGATAGATTTTGTGATGGGTTTACCCAGAACTACTAGAGGTTATGATGCTATATGGGTGATTATTGATCGTTTGACTAAATCAGCCCATTTCCTGCCTATTAAGAATACTTATCCATTGAATTGATTTGCCAGAATTTATATTGAGGAGATCGTGAAGTTACATGGTGTTCCATCCAGCATTGTATCAGATCAAGATCCTCGTTTTACTTCTCATTTTTGGGGAGCTTTGCATGAGCTATTGGGATCTCAGTTGAAGTTTAGTACGGCATTTCATCCGCAGACAGATGGGCAATCAGAAAGGACCATCAAGACTCTCGAGGACATGTTGAGAGCTTGTGTTCTAGATTTCCAAGGTAGTTGGGATGAGCATTTACCTTTGGTGGAATTTGCTTACAACAACAGTTTACATTCAAGTATTGGAATGTCACCTTACGAGGCTTTGTATGGGCAACAATGTCAATCACTGATTCGTTGGGAAGAAGTTGGAGATAGGGCTTTATTAGGTCCTGAGATCATGGAACAGACGACAGAAAAGATTCGAGTTATCAAAGCAAGAATGAAAACAACACAAGACAGACAGAAGAGCTATGTAGACAAGCGACGACGAGACCTCGAGTATGAGGTAGGTGACCACGTTTGGTTGAGAGTCATGCCTATTAAAGGTGTACGAAGATTTGGCGTAATAGGGAAGCTTAGTCCCCGTTACATTGGTCCTTTTGAGATTTTGAGATGGATAGGGACTTTAGCATATGAGTTAGCTTTGCCACTTCAGTTATCCCATGTTCATAACGTGTTTCACGTTTCGAAGTTAAGAAAGTATGTGCTAGATCCTCAGCATGTGATTGATTTTTAGAATTTTGAAGTTAGAGAAGATGTGTCTTATAAAGAGATTCCTATCAGTATTTTAGAGCGAAAAGAGAAGACTTTGAGGAATCGATCAATTCCTCTTGTGAAAGTGCAATGGCAGTGACACTCGTCAGAAGAGGCGACGTGAGAACTAGAAGAAGAGATGAGGCGTCTTTACCCCTCATTGTTTGAGTAACCAGTTACGAATTTGGAGGATCAAATTCTTTTAAGGAGGGGAGAAATTGTAACAAGCCGTTAGCGGACCCAATATTTAATTAGAATTATGTAATTAATTAGTAAGGTATTTAATTAAGAGAATTTGCCATTTAGTTTTAATGTGGCAATTTAGAGTATTTTTAAGTGAGAAAATAGTATTTAAATAGCATTTAATTCTTTTTATATTATGGGAAATTAAATGCAAGGACTTAAAGGTCATTTAAGAATTTATTTTCCTTCATAATTAATGTGAATTAATATGATTAAGGGATTTGATGAAACCAAGCATGAGAAGGTTTTGGATTTGTAGTATCCTAGTTGCATTAGGAGAAGAAGGAATGGGCGTTAGGGCTGCCTCTCTCGCATGTATATATATAGAGAGTCATAGCCTTAGTTTCTTCACGCCGTGAAGATGTAAGAAAGCCAAGAACAATGGAGTCTTATAGTTGCAGCAGTGTCTAGATCTTTCATTACAATCGGTTGAATCGATCAGAGAGATTAAGGCAAGTATCCTTCCCCCTGTAATCCTTTCTTACAGGTCTCGGTTGAGTCTTGACATCAGATTCTTGAGTTATATCAGTTTAGTGCATGTTTATATATATATTTACATGCGTACAGTGAGTTCACAGCAGTCATGTATGATTTCTTACAGCGATTCTTATCAATATTATTGTTGAATCATTCATAAGTTTGTTTGGAATCAATTGGGATTTGTTTTCCCAAGATTTTGTTCAGAATGGTGTAGTTTTGATTAAGTTTGAATCAAGTTTCAGTCTCTGTGAGCGTTCGCCTTTGAGTTTAAAAGTTGCAGACATCCGGATAGGTTTCCCCATATCCGGATGAGTTTTCAGAGTATGTGAGTGACATCCGAATGGGTTAGAGGCTATCCGGATGAGTCAAAAAGATTTATGTGAGTGACATCCGGATGGCCATCGTTCACATCTGGATGGTCTCAGTGATATCCGGATGCCTTGTTCTAGTATCCGGATGTGTTAGTGTCTATATTGTGAGTGATATCCGGATACATCGAGCTGTATCCGGACCTGTCTAATATAAGTGATATCCGGATACCTTGTGTCATATCCGGATGTGTCGAGAGTTATATCCGGATGTTTTCCTCATACGTCCGGATGAGTCGAGTTGATATTTGGAACTCTTGTTTCATATCCGGATGCCCCTCTCAGAAGTTGGAATTTTTATATCCGAATAAGCTCTAGTAATATCCGAATGCCTTAGTGAGATATCCGGATGTCCAGAATCCTATCTGATGTCCCATCCTATATCCGAATACTTTCCAGCATATCCGAATAGCTCGTTCTTCATGCTTCCAGCGTATCCAGATGACCTGTTTCATATCATGATGTCTCTACTCATATCCGGATGTCCTTATGCATATCCGGATGGTCTTTCCAGAATATTAAATATGCCTTCCAGTGAGTTCTAATTCAAGGTTAACTTAATTAATGTATTCAATACCTTCTAACATTGAATTCATAAGCCGGAATATGATAAGTAAACATGCCCATACCCCAATTCATAGTTCATAGAATCTTTGTATTCCAATATACTAGATCAGAATGCATGATTAGTACTTGTTATGACATGATCAACATTGTTTCCTGAGATTATGTGCATACATCTTGGTATGAGCATTGAGCATGACTTTTTATGGAGCACTACATATTGTGTGCTAGCATGTATGTAAGCATTGCATTATGCGCGCCAGGCGGCTAGTCCGCGGGTATCCCACTAGTTTCAGTTTCAGTTTGTGTGTCACTCGCCTAATGTTGACCAAGGAGCTAGGGGCATATTGCCCACGGTATGTGCTTACAATTTTTATGTTTGTAGGATACAGATCAGTCAGGTATGTATTATAGTTATGTGGGCCTAGGTGCCAAAGTTGCATACCTGTATTTAGTTACAGTTTATGTGCATTACATCTTATCAATGCTATCCAATGATTATTATATCTCTCAGTACAAGTTCAGTAAGTATTTTATCAGTATCGATATTCTTCGATTCAAGTTCAATTATTCTTTCCAGTTTATTACTTGCTGAGCTTTGTAGCTCACCTTGTACTCTTCACCATTCCAGGTCCTAGCGGGGGAGTACCAGATGTGGGGCCTAGCAGTAGTGTCCAGTAGTGTGTGTACGTGGAGCCACTCAAGACCAAAGATGTCTGAGAGTTTATTAGTTGGTGTTTGATTAGTTTAGGTTTATTTTATATTCCAATTTAGGGATTTTCCCTTAGATGTAGTTTATGATTTTCAGTTTTTGTTGACTCGGAGTTTTATTTTAGTTGATTGAGGTATTCATTATGGTATCAGATTTCAAATTATCAGTTAGTTTATTTTATATTTTCTTGTAGCACCTCTTCTCGGGCAGATCTAGGAGAGGAGGTGTTACAACTTGGGTGTTCACTCCCGACCTGTTAAATTTGTAAGGAGCCATGGTATATCAGCTGATATCGCAGCACGATCTACTCGGACATATGTCTTGGCAAATTTCTTCATTATGACCCACATATTATTTAGTCAGAGCGTGTTAGCTAAGGTCCGTTTTAATTTGCCTAAGTATATTTGTTTGTGACCTACCGGACATGCATCCTGATTATCAATTATTATGTTCATCACTCATGAACTGTTCAGCCAAGGTACGTTAGTTGAGATCACAATGCGGTTTACCTGGGCGTATATCTCGACGAGGTCTTCAATATGATCCAGATATTATTCTATCAAGATGTGTCAACTAAGGGTTGCCTTAATTCACCTAAGTATGGTTGTTTGCAACTTACTAAACACATATTGATTGCTGGTTATTACATCTATCATTGATGAACTATTTCAAGCTTGTTAATCTGCGAGCTGAGAATTCTCTAGGTCTATCTAGACTTAATATTCATTCTCAAGTTATATTCTTGAAGACTTTTTCCAAGTTATACTTTCGAGCTTATTCTAATATACATAAGTTTTCTAGAGCTCATTTCAAGTTAAATCATAAAGATTGATTCAAGTTGTATCATGGAAGTTTTCTTAAGTTATCTTATTTAAACTTTAAGTTTGCTTGGCTTGAGTTCGCGGTGAGTTTAAAGCAAGATACATGAGTTCAGAAAATGCTCTATTTCATTAAATGAATACTTGTATTACAAAGCAAGTAAAAAGAAAAACAAAAGAAAGCCTAGCTAGGGGGAGTGACAGCTTCGGTAGGCTAGACCTCAGCAGCCTCGGATGGCTAGACCTCAACAGTTTTAGCTAGCTGGACCTCAGCATTGGTAACAGGCGGGATGACCTCGGCTGGATTCAGTGAGGTGGAAGCCTTGGCATCCTCAGCAACATCAACCGCAAACCGTTTAACCTCATCGATAGCCTCATCATCGAAGAAGAAGAAGTCTATTTCTGGATGATTCAACCACAAAGTGTAGAGGAATCCTGAGCAAGTGTCGGACACGGCCTTTTTGCATGCTTGGTTAATCAGGGCTGCCACACCCACCCTAATCTCATTGATGGTCGCATCCATCATCTGCTCGCACTTGTCAGTTTGGTCCTCGGCCAGCTTACGCTTGTCCTGGGCCTTTCGCAACTCCTCTTTGGCCTTATTTAGCTCGCCTATGAGCTTGGAGTTAGCAAGCTCCCACATATCCTTTGCCTGGCGGAGCTCCTCGTCGAGGTCTTTATTCTTTGATGCACTTGTCTTAGCTGTATCTCAACACTCTCGACCTTTCTTTGGGCTTCATAAAGCTCGACGAATAAGGATTTATTCTCTTCCTCGAGCTTCTTTATCTCGCCCTGAAGGGACATGTTCACCGCGTCAAGTTGTGCCTCAAAGTCCTGGTGTTTCCCTCTAAGCTTCATGGCAACAAGGGAGAGCTATAAAACAAAAAGAATTAGCTTGAGGGAAAAAGAAAATCCAATAAGCTATGAAATGAAAGCAAAACTTACTATGATGCCATGGCGAGCAATGAAATCATAAAGGGCCGGCCCTTTCATCCCTTCATGATCTAGGGGTTTGGTACTCGTGCCCAAAAGTGTGAGCATACAGTCCAAGAGGGCGCTGAAATAGGTCCCTCTTGGCATGGCCTCCAAGGCTACCTCCTTCTCAGGGACTTTGGCCCTATTTCTTCTATCGTCCTCCAGCTTCCGATCTGATGCCCTCTTTGACATCACAGTTTCAACATTGGAAGCCTCATTTGTGACCTCTTTCCCACGATCTCGGTCAGACCCATTATCATAAGGAGAAAGAGCTCGCTACTCTCGCTGTTATTGTTGTTGAGTATGGGGTCGTTGCTACTGTTGTAGTTGTTGCTACTGTTGTTGAGGTCGTGACCTTTGCGTTTGCTATTCCGACCTCCCTCCTCGCGAGCTTGAGGTTGAGGCCACAGGAAAAGCAGCATCTTGTCTGGCCCCAGACTTCTTTGGCATGGTGAGGTTAAGGTTCACCATGACAGTGGCTTAACCTTCTTCCTTACTGCTACTACCGGCTTCAGCGATCTCAAATGCAGACAAAACAGGCCCTGTCCCCTAGACTAGAATAAACCTCTTGTTTATTATCTCAGCCTCAAGGGGAAGGGCAAGATGGTATTCCTTGAATAGTTCGTCTGTCAGCTCGAGATCTTTCGAGCCCGCTCCAGCAGCAACAAGGTTGTCAAAGACTTTGACCTCTTCAGCTAACAAGTTTGTCCTTCGGCTTCCGAAATCTGCACAAGAAAATGAAGATATCATTACACATATGTAAAGTCAAAAGAACTTATGCGAGTTGAAATGCCCTTACTCGAGGTCAGTGCGAAACTAAAGTTTTTGAGTGACAAAAGCAAGGGGCAGGAAACAAACATCCAACTGGACTTGTAATCGCTCATGTTGGATTTCCCCTTTGCCCTGCCCTGGGGAATGATGGCTTTGTATTGAGAAGGATGAGCTGCCAAGTAGTATAGCACGTCTTTGGCGTTCTTAAAGGAAAAAAGGAATTTGATAAGTTTCAGAGATAGGGGAGAAAGCTCATTCCTAAGAAATAAGATGGTTAGGGAAGTGAGTTGGGCATACGAGTTCGGGGTCAGTTGAAAGGGTGCAAGCTTGAGCTCATTCAGAAGGTTGAGAAGATACGGTGCAATGGGAAACCTAAACCCAGACTCAAAGTGCTGGAGGCTAATGGCTATAAAGCCAGTTGGAGGGTAGGCTGCATGGCAGCTCGGAAAAGGAATGCACACTCAACAATCCTTTGGGAAACGAAACTCCCGGGCATAAGTCCCCACCCCATGGAACTTAACCTTGGAAGGGATTTGTCTAAAACCCTCTACCCCTTCGCTTCCTTCAGCAGCCTGCCCCGCTGACGGTAGAAGCAGATTTTGAAGACGTCCCTTCTCAGACCTCCTCAGCTTGTGAGATTGCTCTCTTGGGGTTATGCATCTTTATCACAAGGCAGTCTTCTGAGTTTGAGGTATCGTCTTATCCTATGATGTGGTTGCAGCACTTTTGACTCGAGTTCTCTTACACAAAATCGAACATCTACAGAGAAAGAGAAGGATAATTAGGCCGTAGTCCGCAAACCAAAAACCCTAGAAATACTCTCTATTCAAAAGGTCTTGCGCTTTGCAATGAGGTACCGCCTAAGGTAGAAAGGCTACATCTACAAGCCCGGTATTCCATGGAAGACTAATCCTAAGGTCATTAAGCCCGAAGGCTCAGTGAACACCTAACAAATCGATTTGAATCGATCCCCCAAAAAATGGAGGCGACGCTGACAGAATTGTGAAGACTAAAAAGCCATCGATAGTTAACCGACGATGGACGATTTGGCGAAAGAAAGAGGCGAAACTCACAAGAAGCTTACCAATCACTGAGTCTCTCGTCAGTGTGAGAACTTGGATCAAGCTTCGGGAAAAAATGATCGGCACTTAAACGATTGCAGTCGGAAGAACCTGATCACAGTAAAAGTCTTGAGAGTAGAAGGAAGACAAACGCAAGAACAAAAATAATTCAAAATGGCATGAAGAGGGAAATAGTGAGGGTTTCCCTGCCATTTATACGTTTAGCTTGATCAATCTCGATCGTCAAATTAAAATGACTTATGGTATGCTCCGTATCCATCAGATGCATGATGGCTTATGGGTCTCACAAACATAATCATACGCAGTAATAGGGGGACGTGCGCATTCAATACGCCACAGACAAGACGTGTTGCATGAAACGGCGTGATTTGATGCGATTGGGCAAAAGTCTGAAAGTCTAATTGATAGTTGGAATGGCTCGCACACATCAGCTCCCAGTCCGAAGATCGCACTACGAGTTAGGGGGCTTGTGTTATACATATTTCCCGTACCACTTATGAGCTAGACTCAGTCCAATAGGTCGGCCCAATCACTTAAAGCCCAGTAAACTTAGCCAAGCTCATCAGGGCAAGCTCATACATCATTGAAATCCGAGCTCAGATCGCGGAACCAAGCGAGCTCTCAGCAAGCTCCTAGTAAGGCTTCTAGCGAGCTCTCAGCGATATACCCAACGAACTTCCAACAATGCTTCTAGCTCGTTAGCCTAACCGTTCAGCTCGTCGGTCAAACTATTCAGCTTGCATAACAACACCGCTGCTGAATAACCGGAGGCAGGGACCCACCTACTTTATCTGATGCAAACCAAATCCTTGGTAATGCAGAGCCCACTCCCGATTTTATGGAATTGATAAAGACATGTAACGACCCGTTAGAGAGCCTAGTATTTATTTAGAATTATTTTGGTTATTTCTTGAGTTAAAGGAATTTGTCGATTTAATTTTAATGTGGCAATTTAGAATATTTTTAATGGAGGGAATAACATTTAAATAGAATTTAATTATTTTTAAATTGTGGAAATTAAATGCTAGGACATGAAGGTCATTTAGTAATTTGTGATTAAAATTTAATTATGTAATTAAAGTTATTTTATGATTGGGAGTCAATGCAGGAGATGAAGTTTAGAGTCTCCAAATCGTAGTAGGAGATTGAGAGATGATTTTTAGGGCTTGTGATGCTTATATATATTTGGTTTATTAGTCAAAAACTCATATGCCGCTAGAGGAGATTTCTGTGAAGAACAAAGAGCCAAGAACAACATCAGTGGTTGCATAAGCGAAGTGGTTTAGCGAATCGTCGATCCGATCGATCATAAGGCAAGTTCTTCACCCCGTAATCCTTTCTTGTGGGAGTTCATTTAGCATTCATTATCAATTCATTCAAGTCTCTTTGATCGAGTCGTCAGATTTATGTAACAGACAATAGATATGTAAATATATATATATATGCGTAGAACAGTGAGTGCATGAAGAAGATATGGATAAGTCTTTATAGCGATTCTTTTAAATATGATCATTGAATCATGATAGCATATGTTCTCAGATTAATCAAGACACTTCGTTCTTATTCCCAGATCTTTATCAGCTTACATGCATATGTATATTCGTAGTTATATCATTGTCTAGTGAGTTATGATAAGCTATGCATAATTTTTACAGCGTTTTCTTTCATAAACGATTGATTGATCCATCTTGATGTTATTCTATATCGATTGGGATTATTCTCCTAAGATTTCTTTTGGAATGGTGTAGTAATGTTAAGTTTTTGATTCAAAATATTGTCTTTGTTATTGTAAGCTACATTTCGTATGAGTTTTCAGTCATTCGAATGACTTCTTAGCGTTATCGTATCATTCTTATGTGTTTTTGAAGTTTTGGGTCTAGCATTCGAATGAGTCTCTTTGTCATTCGAATGAGCCTTGAGTATTCCATTCATTCATTCGAATGGGGGTACTGTTGCATTCGAATGAGTTGCTTTCTGCCCATTCAAAAGTTGGAAGATTGTCAAATTCATTCGAATGAATTTGTGAGTCATTCGAATGAGTCTCTATCATTCGAATGACCTTGTTGTAGTCCATTTTTTTTCATTTGAATGGGCTGTTACTTCATTTGAATTGCTCCTTATGCTTCATCAATCATTCGAGTAATATCATATAGCATCCGAATGACTTCCAATAAATTCTTAATGCAAATCTTAAATTTAATATAAATATTGTATTTTTATACTAAGATATGATCAAATCCAATGTGCCATGCCCATACCCAGAAATTACAGAATCTTTGTATCTCAATATAGCTGATAAAAATCATATACCATGTTTAGTAGTTAATTATGACATGATCAACATTATTTTGTGAGATTATGTGCATACATATTTGTATGACCATTGAGCATGACTTTATATGGAGTACTACATACCATGTGTTAGCATTTATATGAGCATTGCATTATGCGCGCTAGGCGGCTTGTCCGCGGGGATCCCACTAGTATCAGTTCAGTTATATCTTAGTTATGAGTTGCTCGTCTGATATCAACCAGGGGTCTAGGGGCATATTGCCCACAATATGTGCTTATAGTTTTTATCGTTTTCAGGATTTAGATTAGTCAGGTATGTATTACAGTTATGTGGGCCTATGAGCCAAAGTTGCATACCTGCATTTAGTTTACAGTTTATGTGCATTACATCTTGTAAATGCAATCCAATGATTATTATATCTCTTAGTACAAGTTTAGTAAGTATTTTATCAGTATCGATATTCTTCGATTCAGCTTCAGTTATTCTTTCCAGCTTATTACTTACTGAGCTTTGTAGCTCACATTGTACTCTTCACCATTCCAGGTCCTAGCGGGGGAGTACCAGATGTGGGGCCTAGCAGCAGTTGTCAGTAGTGTGTATACGTGGAGCCGCTCAAGACAAAAGATGTCTGGGAGTTTATTAGTTTGTTAGTTATAGTGTTTATCAGTTTAGTGCTAGTTTATATTTCAGTTGAGGGATTTTCCCTTAGAAAGAGTTTAAGGTTTTCAGTTTATGGTTGACACAGAGTTTTATTTTAGTTGATTGAGATATTCATTCATGGTATCAGACTTCAGTTTATCAGTTAGTTTTATTTTGTTTCCCTGTAGCACATCTTCTCTGGCAGTTCTAGGAGAGGGGGTGTTATAGATATCTTGTCTCCATGATGTCATTCTTCCACTTTTGTATTTTATGCAATTGTAAGCACCCCTCACTATAAATAAGGGTCGAAAGTATAGTTGTAGAAAAAAAAATAACAATAATATATTGTGACTCTGTCAAAATACCTAGAGGACATTTATGGAGTAGGCATCATTCTGTCTGAACTACATAAAAATCCCCCGTGTACGTTCCATTTTGTTCCTTCTCTTTGCATTTTGGGCTAATTTCCTCATTGCGGGACTAAGAATCACGATCGGCTAATTCTAAATGTCGACATGAATGTTTTTGTGGTTTTTCAAGAGTTGAAAAAAATTATCATTCACTCTCTTTTGTTTCTTTCTGCATCAATTTGAGACGAGGAGGTTATTTTCGTCCATACACAAGCCAAGAAAAGGAGAAGGAGCTAGCACTCCTATTCTGTTCTCCTCGCCAATGGACGCATGTTGTGTATCAAGAGTTAGAGGCCGAACGTTTGGATAGTTCGGATTCGCAAAAGACTGAAAATCTAAATGTTAAATTTATTTTATTATGTATGTGATTGTTTTGATTTTGACGTTGATCCAATCGCCAAATCAAGGTAGAGTTCAAAATTTTTGAACTACGCTGCTTACCCCATAACGATCTTGCCTTACTTTTAGAACCTTACCTAATGATATGACTAAAGCTAAGAAAGACAAAATTAAGAGTGAGGAAAAATATTATGTGTGGGATTATCAGTATTTATAAAAATATTGTTCGGATCAAATTATTAGGAGATGTGTGCTTAATTCTGAGATTCGGTATGTTCTTATGTTCTATCATAATTATGCTTGTGGAGGTCATTTTGGACCTCAGCGAACAGCTAGAAAAGCGTTAGATAGTGGTTTTTATTGGCCTACATTATTTCATGATGATTATATCTTATGTAAGAATTGTGAACAATGTCAAATGACTGGTAGTTTGACCCGTAAGAATGAGATGTTACAGACCTCGGTACATAGGTCCATTTGAGATCTTGAAGCGGGTTGGGAATGTTGCTTACCAGCTGGCTTTACCACCAGAACTTTCAGCAGTACATGATGTTTTTCACATATCAATGCTTAGAAAATATGTCCCTGACCCAGCTCACGTAATCAAGCATCAACCATTGGATATCCAACAAGATCTGAAATTTGAAGAGGCGCCAATACGCATTCTAGCTCAAGAGGTTCGGAAGCTTCGTAATAAAGAAATACCATTGGTCAAGGTGTTATGGCAACATCACTCAGTCGAAGAAGCAACTTGGGAACGTGAGGATGAGTTGCAGTCCAAATACCCCCAACTGTTTGATGACCTCAACTGAAGGCAATTTCAAGGACGAAATTTATTTTAAGAGGGGGAGAATGTAACACCCGAGATTTTGTTTATTTCCTTTCTCGGTTCAAATATGTAATATCCAAAATTTAATATAAAGGTTGAATGTTGCAATAAAGTGTTTTGGGACCTAAAAAGAAAATATCATAACTTGTAATAATAATAGCCTGTCTCCAACGAATGGGAATATTAGCAATGATGAATTCTTATTCAAGAAAGCATGAGATTGGAAGAATGAAAGGCTTCTAAAGGAAGGAAGAATCAAGTGAAAGAATTTCAAAGATAAGCCATCATTACTAGGGAAGAAAAGTAGATAAATTAAAGGCTTGTTTGAGAAGCCTTGAGTTGGTAAAGGATAACGTCTCCAAATGAATGTCATGATAAAAGCTTGTTAGGAAAGCTTTGAGTTGGTAAACTTTCATTGGAAGACTTATGGTCATAATAAAGGCTTGTGGAAGAAGCCTTGAGGTGGAAAGATTATATTGGATAATTGTATTCAAAAGTCTTAAACCATGATTACCTTTATTTCTTAATTCAAAAGTAAATGGAGTTGGAAGCATGTTATTGGCTTGCTAAAAGATAAGGATAAGATGGGTTGAATAAAGGGTCACGTAAGGGGCAAATGGAAGGAATGGATTGGGAGAGGGAAAAGCTTCTAGGATAAGCATGGAATCAAGGTAAGTTTTTTCAAACATAGTAATCATGGCTAGGATAGAAAATAACCAAATGTGATCTTGAAGCTTGGAGGTAAAAGGACTATAAAAAGGGGTGGAGAGTTGGACCACGTAGAAGGAAAAATAGAAGAGGAAAAGCAAGAGAAGAAGAAAACCAAAGAAGAAGGCAAGAGAAGCCAAGTGGGAGACCAGATTGAAAATTTCCAAAAACAAAGAAGAAATCTAAAAGGTAAGTCACTTTTCTTTCTGTAAGATCGTAGTACACTGAAAGGGAGTGCATAGGTTCAAACGGCACTCAAATCGGAGTTAAAATGAGAGAGTTATGGCCGTTTTAATTTTGGGTTGCAAAATAGAGAAGGGGGTAGCGCGTGGCCACCCTTCCGAGGGCCCGTAAGGGCGCATCCGACCTCCGTTAAGCCTGAAATTCTCACTGTTGTTCTCCTATTTTAATTACCTACAACCCTGTGTAAAAATATTTAAAGTTGAATTCACTTAAATGCATGATTTCTGTAGAAAAACAAACCCAGTAAGGTGTGAAGCCTTAAACATTCAAATCTTGTCCAAACAAGTTGAGGTAAGTACATTATGAACTATTTATGTTGTTTAAGCATGCCCATGAATTATGTTATGTGGTCCCTCATGTTATGTTATGTTCACGCAAGTTTCGGGACTAGAGCTCGGTAGCGCTAAGCATGAGGGTTCATGCCCCCGTAGTTGGTAGAACCTCTCGTGTCTCCATATGATATGTTATGTTATGTCATGACTTGTTTAAATACATATGATGGTTCGCTTGTACTTACTGAGACTCGCAAGAATCTCATCCCATATTTTTTCCCCCAGGTGATTATGAATGAGGAGATCGGAACATGGACGTGGAGTGTGGTGGATATTTGAAGATAACTTTTAATAGTCAAAATGATGTTTTGTAATATTTTTGATATTACACTCTTATGATATATGTACAGGATTGCTACACCATATGTTCTTAAAGCTTATTTAAGCTTATGAAAAGAGCCAAGTCTCATTTTAAATTCGAATTTCTCAGTATGGATGCTATTATATTTGCTATGTCTTTCTTATATTATTGAAACCATGTTTTCAGTACCAAACTTTTTATTTACACAAAAGATATTCTGAATCTTATTATGACCAAAACTTTACTTAAGTTTATTAAAGTTTGGTTTCTTAAGTTTTCGTCTGCGCTAAACTTTGAATTTCATATGGATATTATTATTAAGCATGTCTTTAAGTTACGGGTGTCACAGCTGCAATGTCGAGCTAATGACGTTAAACAAAGGTGCTGCTTGGGAGGCAACCCAATATGATTAGATTTTCATTTTCTATTCTTTTTCTTTTCATTTTTGTATGCATTATTTTTGTGTGCCATTTTCTTGCATTTATCTTTACATTAGGGACAATGTAAGTTTTAAGTGTGAGGGAGAGAGAAAGGGAAACAGAGCATGCATTTTGAACGTGTTTAATTTTTTTTATTTTTATTAATTTTATTATTATTATTTTTTAAGGATGTCTAGGATGTTTTCCCTAATGATGTTCAATGATTCATATGTTATAAACTTAGATTGACTTGAAATGAGAATGTCATAACATGATTTAACAAAATACTTGCATACTTAGGCTAGAATTGACTTGAGTTTGATTTTGAAAAGTATTAACTTGTGTTGGTAGACTATAAAACATTCTTGGGTGAGCTTTAGTGTAATACCCGGTATTACATGGTATTGAAAATAAATAAATTTGGATTATTTTGTCAGCACCTCGGGTGGTCCGGGAAGCCCAATGGTCAATCTCGAGAAATTAATTAATAAAATTGCTGAATTGGCTGCAGGGAATGCCCCAGGACTTGGATGTCTAGGGAAGAGGGCATGAGATTGGTGAGCGTCTCGAGATGAGGTTAATGGCACTGGAAGCGATCCGATTGGGAATAATTTTCGGAATAATTTCGGTATAAGCCTGAATGGCTGCCAGTACCAAATGGTCGTAGGAGACCTCCGAGAAGCTGAGGGGACCCTAAGGGTTGTCCGATTTTGCGAGTAAGGCAACCCTGAAGCATTTTTGGGTGAAATAAAGGTCCCGTGCAGGCACAGGGATGAAATCGGTATTTTCAAGTAAATGTCGGTTATTAATTTTCGAAGAAATTGAGTTGGGAGTGGCTTGATGATAATTAATTTAAGTCTTGGAGGGTCTAAGTGCTATTATTAAAATCCCAAGTGTAACTAAATTTCCTTAATTGTAATTATGGAAAATTAGAGGGATTAAATAGTAATTTATGTGTTTATATATATGTGTATATATATATGTATGCTCTTGCGTGAGTGTTGGGGAAGATTTCAAAATTCAAAATCAAAACAGAGAGGGAGATTGAGAGAGTAGGGCCGACAGAGAGCTCATGGGAGGCTGAGATCGAGAGAGAGCTATGGCCGAGAGGAGAGAGAGCTCGCGAGGGAGTGATGAAGAGACCGAGAGAGGAAGGTGGCTGCGCTCGGCCATGGAAGAAGCAGCCTTGAGCTGCTGCTGCAATGACCGAAAAAAGCAAGGCCAATTGGCCATGGGGACGCGAAGAAGCAGCAGCAGCAACCGTGGTGATAGACGGCGATGTGCTCGCAGAAGAAGGCCAAAGGCAGCAAAGGCAAGTGGCCATGGCAGCAGCTTCGCTACTGTTCCAGCCGCTGGTCAGCGACAGGGGATGCGCGGTGGAGGCTGATGGCAAGTGTGGTGGCGCGGGGAATTAATCGGAGATAGCCGAAGGCGCGGCCATGGCAGCGCGAAGCTGCTGTTGCAGCAACTTAGCGCGGCCATGGCAGCGCACAGCAGCTGCAAATGGCGACTCGGGCGAGCAAAGGCAGTAGCTGAGGCGCTCGAGGAGGTCGGTCAAGGGCAGCACGGTGCGGCAGGTAGTGGCCGCCGAGGGCGGTGCTGCTAGCGGTGGCCGGCGCGAGGCCAAGCGGCGGCCGTTGGGCAGCGGGCGGCTGTGCGTGAGGCTACCCAGATGCGCGAAGAAGAAGAAGCACAGTGTTGCGCGGGAGAAGAAGAAATAGAGAAGAAGAAGAAAGAAAAAAAAAGAAAATAAATTAAATTAAATCTGGAAAAATAGGAGAAAATCCAGAAAAATTTCAAAAAAAGTGGGAAAAGTTCTGGAAATTGATTTGGGGCTCGAGGAGTGTGCTAGAGGCTTGAAATCGGAGATTTGGGCATGATATGTCAGTTAAGGAGGCAACGCCGGTGTGGGCGATTGGCCGAATTTCTTTTCCAGAATGACTGAGGTAAGTTAATTAATTCTTTTCAGAATATTTCCTTTATGTGAGATATTAAATTGTGTAGAGTAATTAATTGTTGGATTAAACCCTGGGTCGGGGTTGTTTGGAAATTATTGACGGCTGGTTTATACCGTGGATGGTGTTGTTTGGAGATAGTATTGATCGGTGATTTTGTGGTGTAAGTAAAAGCGAAGGCGTTGGTTAATGTTTGATATTGTGGGGTTTTGTCTGTTTGCCTCTAGGTTCGACCGGGAAGGCAGTGATCCTAGAGGAACTTGAGGTTTAAACTGGAGTTCGTGCCAAAGCAAAGATGAGTCTCCGAGCCAGGTAAAGGATGGCCCCATGTGGAGGTGACCTTACAAGTTGATAAATATGTCTGATAATATTTTTATGTTGCATTGCATGTTGTGGTTAACACTTGCGTGATGCGAGATCTAGTGGACCTGTGGCCATATGGAGGACTAGTGATGTGGGGGCTGATAGGTTAATGCCTCAAACCTTGGGGGTTGTGAGGATGCGTGTAATACCCTTGATGAGTCATGATAGATTTTATCAATTAAGAGAATATTGGTATATGAAAAATTCCATAATTGCCCTTGAATTAAACAGAAGGCCATAATATATAGGATGCCTTAGGAGGGACAAAATGGTAATTTGGAGTTTTATCCCATAAAAGGGTAAATTATTTTTTGAGAAATTATTTGTATTGGACAATTTAATTCTTGATTAAGTGTATGGATAATTAGGAAATTAAAATGCAAGCCAAGTATCGTTAGATTTGTGACACTTGGCAAAATCTCATGGAATGGGATTTAATTAAATTTGGGAATAAGAAATAATTTGATTAAGTGTAATGGGACACTTGGCATAATCTTGTGAAGTAAGAGTGAGATTTAAAGAAATGCAAAAAGAAAAGAAATTAGTCTCTCAAGCATTAAATGAGAGCCATTATGGAGAGAATTAAAAGAAATTCCATATTAAATGGAAATTAGTCATGCATTTATGTGGGAAATTGATGGATTAAATTAAATGCCAAAGAAAATGAATTATGTCTTTCAAGAGCAATTTAAATTAAATCAAAAAGAAAAGATAATAGTCTCCATTAATTGCTTGAAAAGTTATGGAATTTAAATTAAATGGAAAATGGAGAAATTAGTCAATCTTGAAATTAGTCATTATTTATTAATTTTGAAAATTAGAGAATTATGGGAATTAGAGATTGATCCAATGGTTGAGGATTTAATCTCCAAAGAAAATCAAAGGATGAGATTTAAAGAGACTAAGTCTCTTGGATTGTGTTTCTTTAGAGACTAGAGATGAGTTCTCTTAAAATCAATGGCTAAGATTGAGGATTAGGAGAAACACAAGGATTGTGCTTGTATTGGAGGGTTGAGATTGAGTCTCTTGAATTAAAGAAAAACCAATGGCTAAGATATAATCTTGAGTTTTGGCATGGATTGAGTAGGAAATCTCTATAAATAAGGAGTTGAGATTTTTGTGCAAGGTTTTTCCACATATTAAGAGAAAGAGAGTAAGAAGAAGTTTAGGAGAAGGAAGAAGAAAGGCAAGCAAGAGGTAAGCCTTACTAAGCATTGGCTCATAAGGTCCTTTGACCTCTATGTAGGTGGAGAATCATCTAAAGGAAAAAGAGTTTTGGAAGGTTAAAGGTAATGAAGAAAGGAGAAATGCATGTGAACTATATGTATTTTGTGGTTTAGTGGATGAATGTTGTATTTATTTTAGTTAAATATGTAATGAATGCTTAATATGGTTGTATTGTGGCAAACGTGAATGTTTTGGAAGCCATTTGAAGTGTAAAAGCATTCTGGAAAATTTTTGTTTAAAAAGAAAAAAAATATTTTTTTTCAAAAAAAAAAAAGGGTGGCAGTGTGCTGGTGCCAGGGGCGTGTGGTAGGGCGCACCTGGGCGCGGCCACGCGCATGGTATGCTGCCAGCGCGCGCGCGGCCCGTGCGCGCGCTAGGCGTGGCTGGCTGCCGCTGCCCGCCCCCCTTGCTGCTGTGATGTTTTTTTCTTTTTTATTCTATTTCTTTTTTCTGTTTAATTAATTATTTCTGATATTTTGTAAATTTCTGAAATAGAAATTATGTTTAAATAAATAAATAAAGGAGTATTTAAGCCTCCAAATTAATTATTAAATTAATATAAATTTGAGGCAATTGTGAGAAAATTTTCTATACTTTGGAAATTAAATAATGGAGTATTTTCCTTACATTTTGAAAATGGTTGAGGATGCCTTAATGTTGTTTTTCAAAAATTAATTTCCTAAGGGTTGGAAAATGATGGTATTTTGAAATAATTAAAGGGAAAAATCAATGGAGATTTAATAAGAAAAATTTTATTAAATTTTTCCAAAGAAAGATTAATCCAAATATTTTCCAAAGGAATTGGAAGTGAGATAAATGGGTTAATGGTTGGGGCAAAGAAAAGAAAAATTATTTTCTTATAATTAAAGCGTTATGCCATAATTTATATGAAGCATGGGAGTTAGTTTCTTTCTTTCGATCCTGGGAGGTCACCCTTAGCTCTTCATTAAGAGCTTGAGAAGGGGTGGCATTTTGTGAGGTTTCAGGTTTTAATGTCGCGGGGTCGTTTCGATATTTTTCGGGTCCTTGAGTGGAGCGAAGGAAGGGAAAAACCTAGTTCCCACCTAGGTCGTTTCTCATTGAAACGTAGCCGTCTCTTAATCTTTGCCCTAGCGTGTGAATAGTAAGCTGGCTATTCGTGAGTAACACCCGTAGGTGGGAGCAGGGCGTTACAGTTTGGTATCAGAGCGTGGTTTTTAGTTTGAGATGGGATTTCATGATTGTTGGGCATTATAGTTATGTTGATATGATTGTTGTGGTGGTGATGTCTTTGGGTTGATATCTATGATGTGGTGTTTTGTGTGTAGATATGGAGAGACGAACCCCATTTCAGGTCAGTGTGGCTAGTGTGAGATTACATCCGAAGGCTAAAGGCCCAATGGACATTAGCCCTATCGATGATGAGACCCGGTGAGTCCATCCAGCGCTACCTCAGCAGGGTGGAGGACGTCATCGCGGAGACCCCGGGCACGGCCTTACCTCCAGGATTATTGGGAGAAGTGAAGGTGCACTATGTGAAGGAGTTACTCCATGGCAAATGGAGGCGGTACGTGAGGAGGATTGCTAGGCGTCCAAGAGTGTCCCAAAACTTTACCTTATTCATTGAGATGATTCGGGAGATGGACGTGTGGCAGTCTAGAGAAGTCGCCCGTGGGTATGCGGGACCAAATGAAGAGAGTGTGGGAAGCAATGAAACCATAGATGATTCAGAGGAAGACCTTGATAGGGAGGTAGATTCTCCCGAAGCCCCTTATGAGGACCCCTCGGAGGAGTCCGAGGCCCAGATCAGAATCTACTACAGCGACCCGGTCAGTCTGAAGCTTCGAGACGGGGTGATCCCGGGTAGGCCTCAGAGTAGTTATGTGATTAATGGGCCATGTGGGCCTAGTGGCGAGGGTCGTGATGTGGAGGCCATGGGTAGGGCTAAGTCATGCTAGTTGACTGGTGAGCTCTGAGGGTTGGGTTTTGTGGGGTTGGTGGGGGGACATGATGTATTTTGTCTTCGTGTGGCTTTGGTTCAAGGTGATTATAGGCTTTTCCTCTCTTTGAAATCATTTTGTAAAGGGAAAAGCTCTCTTTTGTAAGCCTGGATCCTGTTTATGTAAATAAATAAGTCATGTTGGAAAACTTTCATCTTGTATGGCATTGCTCAAAACTTGTGTTATGTATGTATGTGTGGCTATGGTGTAGTAGAAAATGAATGTCGCTTGTGCCATTGTGCAGATGAACCGTGAAGAGCGACTTCACAGAATAAGGGGTCAGGCCCAGTCGTCCTCTCGAGACATCCCGGAAGGAAGTGGCTCAGGGATGCCAAGTGGGGACAGGTCATTTGAAAGGTTTGTTGAAATGATGATGAGTTCAATGAACATATCAGAAACCTCAACCATTAATTGGCTGAAGATGTTTCGGGATTTGCACCCGCCAAGTTTTAAAAGTGACCCGAAAGTTGATCCAAGTGTAGCAGAATATTGGATGGAGCAAACTGAAAAGCTGCTGGAACACTTAGAGTACCCTGAAGAACACTGGGTAAGATGTGCCACATTTATGTTAGAAGAAGAAGCAGCTATTTGGTGGGAGTTTATGTCAGGAGTCTTAAGGACTCGAAATACTGTCCAAGAAAACAGGGAGGTGCAGGTGACACCTATTACTTGGGAGCAGTTTAAGACTGCATTTAATGATAAGTACTTTCCCGAGTACTGGAGAGAGGTGAAGAAGCAAGAGTTCTTGAAGCTGACCCAATCAGATGATATGTCTGTGGTGCGGTACGAGGCCAAGTTTTCCAAGCTGATAAAGTATGTACCCATGTACACCACTGACGATTTTGAGAAGGCTCAGAAGTTTTTCCAAGGACTCAGAAAGGAAGTCAAGCAAGTTCTGTACACGTGGAACATTCGCACTTTTGAAGATGCAGTGGAGAAGGCCATTACTGTTGAGCGAAACATGATGGCTTAAGGAGAACTGAAGCTCCACAGTGATTCGAAAAAGGAAGTGGAGAGCAAGGACAAGTCAACAAACCCTCCAGTAGCCTAATTCAAGAAGCCGGATGGAGCCAAATTTAAAAAGGAAAGGTATTGTAAGAAGTGTCAGAAGAGACATGCTGGTAATAAGTGTGGGACCAAAAGCAAGGGAGTAGGTTGCTTTATTTGTGGAGAAACTGGACATTTTGCAAGAGATTGCCCTTTGAGGAAAACGTTGAAGATTGAGGAAGCGGCCAAAAAGGAGGTAAATTCTATGCTTGCAAACAACGGGGACATTATGCATGGAACTGCCCCCAGCGAGGCAAGTCTGACCAAGGAAAGAAGCCAGAAGGAAAATCAGCCCACAACTAGCATGAGTGTTTTAGCTGACAAAGGCGGAGGGGGATGCTGAGCCGAGCGTGGTGGAAGGTACGTTCTTCATCCACACTACTCTTGTGCATGCATTGGTGGACCCTGGTGCCACTCATTCATTCATAGCAAATGAGTCTGCTAGGAGTTTGGGTCTTGAACCCTCAATAATGGGGCATGGAGTTAGGATTCAATCTCCAATTGGGGAGATTATGGAGACTAATTTAATAGTCCAAGATTGTGATGTGGATATTGAGGACGAGAAATTTAAGATAGATCTGATACTTATGGAGATGCATGATTTCGATGTCATCCTAGGTATGGATTTTCTTTCTCGATATTGTGCTAGTTTGGACTGTTTGGGAAAGATAGTGGAATTGGGATGTCCGGGGGGGAAAAGTGGTGAAGTTTAAGGGACCACGTTTTGGTAGGCCGTTAAAATTTGTATCAGCCTTGAAGGCTTGCAAATGGTTTGAAAATAGAGCATATGGATTTATAGCTCATGTTATGGTGGTCGACGATAAGTTAGAAAAGAAGCTGGAGGATGTAGAAGTAGTGAGGGAATTCTTGGATGTTTTTCCAAAAGACTTAACAGAGCTACCTCCAGATCAAGAAGTGGAGTTTTCCATTGAATTGTTTCCAGGAACAACACCAATTTCTATACCCACTTATCGCATGGCCCCGGCTGAGTTGAGGGAGCTTAAAGTACAACTTCAAGATTTGGTGGATAAGGGATTTATTCGACCAAGAATTTCCCCATGGGGAGCTCCAGTTTTGTTTGTAAAGAAGAAAGATAGCAGTTTGCGATTGTGTATCGATTTTCGAGCACTCAATAAAGTGACAGTGAAAAATAAGTACCCATTGCCCAGAATTGGAGAGTTATTTGATCAATTGAAAGGTGCCAGAATATTTTCCAAAATTGATCTGCGCTCGGGGTACTACCAACTGAAAGTTAGAAGTGAGGATATACCCAAGACGGTATTTCGGTGTCGATATGGACATTTGAATTTTTGGTGATGCCGTTCGGGTTGACCAATGCACTTGCAACTTTTATGGATCTCATGAATAGAATGTTTAAACCATTTCTAGACCAGTTTGTGATTGTCTTTATTAATGATATCTTGGTGTACTCAGCTAGTGAGGCGGAGCACTGTGAGCATTTGAGGTTGGTGCTAGAAAAGTTGCGTAACGAAAAGCTATATGCCAAATTTTCCAAATGTAGCTTCTAGTTAAGGGAAGTGGCATTTCTTGGCCATGTAATTTCGAGTGACGGTGTATCAGTGGATCCATCCAAGATAGAGGCCGTTAAGAACTGGCACCGACCGAGGTCAGTGTTCGAGGTGAGAAGTTTTCTGGGGTTAGCTGGATACTATCGACAATTCGTTGAAGGATTTTCAAAAATTGCTTTGCCTCTGACACGTTTGACTCAAAAGAATGTGAGGTTCATATGGGATGACAAGTGTGAACAAAGTTTTGAGGAACTTAAGAAGCGGTTAACCACAGCGCCAATTTTGACCCTACCTGAGGGTTCTGAAGGTTCGTGGTCTACAGTGATGCTTCAGGATCGGGATTAGGCTACGTGTTGATGCAGCATGGTAAAGTGATTACTTATGGGTCGCGTCAATTACGACCTCATGAGAAGAACTACCCGGTCCATGATTTGGAATTGGCTGCATTTATCCACGCCCTGAAGATTTGGCGGCATTATCTGTACGATGAGAAATTTAAGATCTATACCGATCATAAAAGCCTAAAATATATTTTCTCCCAAAAAGAGCTGAACATGAGACAACGTCGATGGATGGAGTTCTTGAAGGACTAGGATTGCACCATCCATTATCATCCAGGGCGGGTGAATGTTGTGGCGGATGCCTTTAGTCGTAGGGATCTTGCAGTCGCGGCCGGGATGATGATGCGGGAATGGCAGCAGATAGAGGTGTTCAGTAGCCTAAAGGTGGGTGTAGTGCCTGGGAACGGTATGTCCATGGTGGCTAGTCTGTAAATCCAACCAGGTTGGTGGGAGGAGATACGTCAGGTTACCGGGAAGGATCAAAGGCTTCGCCAATGGGTGGATGAGAAGGGTCAGCCAATGAAGATAGGTTTTGAGTTCAGAGATGGAATCTTGAGGATGAACGGGCGAATTTCTATTCCTAATAATGAAGAATTAAGGCAAAGGATTCTAGATGAAGCGCATCGATCAAAGTACACTGTTCATCCAGGGGCAACCAAGATGTATAAAGACTTGAGAGAAGTTTATTGGTGGCCTGGAATGAAGCGGAATGTGGCTCAATATGTAGTCAAGTGTGACGCATGCCAGCGCATTAAGATTGAGCATCAGCAACCAGCAGGATTGTTGCAACCGTTAGAAATTCCAGAATGGAAGTGGGAGCACATTTCTATGGATTTCATCATGGGATTGCCTAGGACAGCAAGGAAGAAAGACTCGATATGGGTTGTGGTCGACAGGTTAACAAAGTCGGCTCATTTTATACCTGTTCGAACTGGTCATGGTGCGGAAGAGCTGTCACGAATTTATGTTCAGGAAATTGTGCGGCTACACGGGACCCCAGTCAGCATTGTGTCTGATAGAGATTCAAAATTTTTGTCGAGATTTAGGACGTGTTTGCAAGAGGAATTGGGAACAAGATTGAATTTCAGTACTACATATCACCCCCAGACTGACAGTCAGACAAAGAGGGTGAACCAGGTTTTGGAAGACATGTTGCGGGCATGTGTCCTAGAATTTGGAGGAAGTTGGGATGAGTACTTGCCGTTGGTGGAGTTCTCATATAATAACAGCTATCAGAGTAGCATTGACATGGCACTGTATGAAGCATTGTATGGCAGGCGATGCAGATCGCCTTCATGCTGGCTTGAGGTGGGTGAAAGGCAGTTGGCTAGGACTGAATTGGTGCAGCAAGCCTCTGAAAATATTGATGTGGCGAGAAAGTGTATGAAGATTGCTCAAGATCGCCAAAAGTACTATGCGGATTACCGCACTCGGGATTTGGAGTTTCGAGAAGGGGATAGAGTATTTCTTCGAATCTCACCACAAAGACCATCAAGGAGGAATCGAAAGCAAGGGAAGCTTAGTCCGAGTTTTATGGGACCGTACAAGATCATTGAGCGAGTAGGTCCTTTGGCCTATCGGTTGACCTTGTCCAACGAATTAGCCGGATTTCATGACATGTTCCATGTGTCTCAATTGCGGAAGTTCATACCGGATCCAAGAATGGAAGTTCCAAAGGAAGAGGTTGAGGTTCGTCAGAACCTAACCTATATTGAGAGGCTAGTGAAAATCTTAGACCGCAAGGAAAAGAGGTTGAGAAGCAAATCAATTCCATTAGTTAAGGTTCAGTGGAACCATCACTCTAATCCGGAAGCAACATGGGAGCTAGAAGAAGATTTAAAGCGCCAATTTCCCAAATTATTTGTTGATGTAATGGAAGAATAGCTTTGATGTATTGATCAATTATATTAATGGAAATGAAATTTCGAGGACGAAATTCTTTTAAAAGGGGTGAAATGTAATAGCCTTGATGAGTCATGATAGATTTTATCAATTACGAGAATATTAGTATATGAAAAATTTCATAATTGCCCTTGAATTAAAGAGAAGGCCATAATATATAGGATGCCTTAGGAGGGGCAAAACGGTAATTTGGAGTTTCGTCCCATAAAAGAGTAAATTATTTATGAAGAATTTATTTATATTGGAGAATTTAATTCTTGATTAAGTGTATGGATAATTAGGAAATTAAAATGGAAGCCAAGTAGGGTTAGATTTGTGACACTTGGAAAAATCTCATGGAATGGGATTTAATTAAATTTGGGAATAAGAAATAATTTGATTAAGTGTAATGGGACACTTGGCATGATCTTGTGAAGCAAGAGTGAGATTTAAAGAAATGCAAAAAGAAAAGAAATTAGTCTCTCAAGCATTAAATGAGAGCCATTATGGTGAGAATTAAAGAAATTCCATATTAAATGGAAATTAGTCATGCATTTATGTGGGAAATTGGTGGATTAAATTAAATGCCAAAGAAAAGAAATTATGTCTTTCAAGAGCAATTTAAATTAAATCAAAAAGAAAAGATAATAGTCTCCATTAATTGCTTGAAAAGTTATGGAATTTAAATTAAATGGAAAATGAAGAAATTAGTCAATCTTAAAATTAGTCATTATTTATTAATTTTAAAAATTGGAGAATTATGGGAATTAGAGATTGATCTAATGGTTGAGGATTTAATCTCCAAAGAAAATCAAAGGATGAGATTTAAAAAGACTAAGCCTCTTGGATTGTGTTTCTTTAGAGACTAGAGATGAGTTCTCTTAAAATTAATGGCTAAGATTAAGGATTAGGAGAAGCACAAGGATTGTGCTTGTATTGGAGGGTTGAGATTGAGTCTCTTGAATTAAAGAAAAACCAATGGCTAAGATGTAATCTTGAGTTTTGGCATGGATTGAGTAGGAAATCTCTATAAATAGGGAGTTGAGATTTTTGTGCAAGGTTTTTCCACATATTAAGAGAAAGAGAGTAAGAAGAAGTTTAGGAGAAGGAAGAAGAAAGGCAAGCAAGAGGTAAGCCTTAGTTTAAATTTCTTCAAGTGTGTAGGAAAGTTTTCATTCTCCATTCATTCTTTAGTCTTAAAGATCTCTAATGCTTTAAGGATATTTTCTTAAGGTGATTAAAAGCCAAAGAGAGAGTCTTGGCAAGTGGAAGTATTGAAGCTTCAAGGAAAGAGGTAAGGGATAACCCCAAGTGGTGGGGGTTTTGCTTGCATTTGTACATGTTTTGAATGAGTTACATGTAATGGTCTTTTTGCATGTTTTGTGTTCTAGTGGACCTATGGCAATAAGGAGGACTAGTGATGAAAGAGGGGTTGGTTGGTGTCTTAACCTAAGTGATTATGAGGTCATGGAGGACTACCCATAATATGCATTGCATTTGCATTACATGTCTATATTCTCATGTTACATTTACATTGGCATAGCACCCTTATTGAGCATTGGCTCATAAGGTCCTTTGACCTCTATGTAGGTACAGAATCATCTAAAGGAAAAAGAGTTTTGGAAGGTTGAAGGTAATGAAGAAAGGAGAAATGCATGTGAAGTATATGTATTTTGTGGTTTAGTGGATGAATGTTGTATTTATTTTAGTTAAATATGTAATGAATGCTTAATATGGTTGTATTGTGGCAAACTTGAATGTTTTGGAAGCCATTTGAAGTGTAAAAGCATTTTAGAAAATTTGGGATTAAAAAGAAAAAAAAATATTTTTCTTGAAAAAAAAAAAGGGGTGGCAGTGTGCTGGTGCCAGGGGCGCGCGCCTGGGCGCGGCCGCGCGCAGCGTGCACGCGCGCGGCCCACGAGGCTCGTGCACGCGTGGCCCGCACACTGGGCACGGCTGGCTGCCGCTGCCCGCCCCCCCTTGCTGCTGTGATGTTTTTTTCTTTTTTATTTTATTTCTTTTTTCGGTTTAATTAATTATTTCTGATATTTTGTAAATTTCTGAAATAAAAATTATGTTTAAATAAATAAATAAATGAGTATTTAAGCCTCCAAATTAATGGGAGGCTGTTGTGGTAACTAGCTTTGTTGCCTGAGATGTGTTGTTGTGTATTCTCCTATATTTTTATATGTATTCATGTAATTGAATGTAAGCGATACTGAGCACTGGAGGTATCTAGTTGTTATAATCATAATGGTGTGATAGCTGATTGTGCGTTTGCGTAAAGTATATATGGTTTTAGTTGTTGAAGCCAAGTTCGGGCCGAGTAAAGATCAGCGAGGTATGTTCTCATAAATCCCCAATACTCAGCGAAATGGTTGTTATGCTAGCTTTGTACCTGGGTCACCTCTGGCTTGCTATGAGGCAAGCTGAAGAGAGGTGAAGCTCACTCGGGTTTCGGGTCTCGGTTCGTTGAGTTTTTCTTGTTTGAGTTGGAACCGATTCCTGAGTGGAGCAAAGGGAATGACGAATCTTAGTTCCCACCTAGGGCGTTTCCTGTTGAAACATAGTCCAACCCTTTAGTTGTGGTTCGTCAGGTGAGTAATCCGGTCGATTATTTACCGATGGTGCCCGTAAGTGGGAGCGGGTCGTTACATTTATAGCCTTTGAGATTGAAACATACACAATAATCTCATGTTTTATTTTGGAGTGATGTTTATTCATGTAAGATTACTATAAAACTTGCTTCTAATACTAATCAAGGTTGCAGGTTCATGGGCATGCATAAAGATGAAAATGTCATATAGGATTGATAGCCACTTAACTTAAAAAGTCAACCTTACATAATTGACTTTAGTATACCTATTTTGAGTCTATTGTCCTTTTCTTTGTTCAACAACCCTTATTTATGAGTCGTAAACCATTTTTATTTGTTATCCTTATTTTGTTTTACTCACCTTTGAGCTAGTAAATCATTTGGAATTATTTGATGGGTTTTGAAAATGATGGTGAATTAAATGAGTGTGGAGATGTTATTATTGATTTGTTATGGTTGTGTTATTGATGAAGTGGAATGTATTTGGGGAATGATTATGACGTTATGTCATTGTGAAAAAAAAAGTTGAAAAAAAAGGAAAATATATATAAAAAAAATGTGTTGGAAAAAAAAAAGAGAAAGGAAAAAAAAAGTGTAAAGACGTAACATATAACTTTTGAATTGAATAAAAGAAGGAATAAGGAAGGAAGAAACAAAGAGTGTTTGGTTATTGGTTGTGGTTTTAGGTTCTTAATGCTTAATTAATCCAAGTTATTTCTAAATGCTTTATTAGTTTCTTAGATCTTAAGCTTTTTTTTTCCTTTTATATCCTACCATTACCTTAGCCCCATTACAACCTTATTAAAGACCATTTTATTTGTGTATGGTGCGTGATATTGGCAACAAAGATTGGGTAAACAAGTTTATGGTAGTAATTGAGCATGAACTGAATTTTGAGTGAATTTTTTCGACCTTTAAACACTTGAGTAAATTATGAGTGACGTGTGAGGGTCTATCATACTTGTTTGATTCTTTGGCTTGTCTTTGATTATAATATGTGATGTTTTGGGGGCTTAATGCATTTTTTAGTCCTTGGACTAATAAAAAAAATGGCTTTAAGGATATCAACTAAATTGTGCTCACTATTCATCTCTGGACAAAATAATTTTATACACTTTTAGTCCCTGATTTAACCGACGTTAACTGAGATGTTAATTTTGCCTCGTTATGCTGCCACGTCATTAACACGTCACTCCTCAGCACTGTCACGTCACCACATATACACACATGGCTTAATGCATTTTTTAGTCCCTAAACTAATCAAAAAAATGGTTTTAAGGATATCAACTAAATTATGCTCACTATTCATCCCTGGACAAAATAATTTTATACACTTTTAGTCCTTAGTTTAACCAAAGTTAATTGAGATGATAACTTTACCTCGTCACGCTGTCACGTCACTCATAATATCCATGTCTGTTGTCCATATTTAAAAAAAAAAAAAAAAAAAAAAAAAACAACAACAACAACACCTCCACAGTTAGGCTCCCCGACCACGGCTATGGGGAGGTTGGGTTCCTCAACCCAGCCGTGGCTGGGATCGGGAACCTAGCGGTAGGGTGGCTAGCCGCCATGGCCATTGGCTATTGGGCGTTGGGAAACCCCAGAACCTTGGTCTCAAACCCCCAGCCCTTCCCCGACCGCTGGGGGTCTGGGAGCCCATGTTTCCCCGACCCCCAACGGTCAGGGAACAAATATGGGCAAGCGAGAGAGAGAGAGAGAGAGGCATCTGTGTGTTTGTGTGTGGGTTTGGTCAAACTTACTAGTTTGGTCGAAGACCCGATTTGATGGAGACGAAGCTTGGTCAGCAATCTCCCAGATCTGGTAGAGATGAAGCTCAGTCGGTGGTCGTAGTGGCCAGTTGTGGAGACAAAGAGAGAGAATGAGGGAGGATAAGAAGGAGATTCGACAGTCGATGCAGGGAGTAGATCGGCCGACGATGGATGTCGACGGAGATAAAAAGCAATGGCAGTTGTAGACATTTTTTTTTATATAAAAATATGGGCAACATGTAATACCCATGAAATTGGAATTATTTGAGAATAAGTGTTTTATTAGAAAAATGAAATTTCGGGGAAGATTGGTATCTAAATAGCCCGAAAAATTGATCGAATCAACTGTAGGGAGTGTCTTGGAGCTGAGATATCTAAGGAAAAAGATTCGGCATTGACGATCATCTCGAGAAATATTTTTAACATCGAGAGAAATTGAATCAAGAACGAATCTCAATACAGCTAAAATGCAGCAACTATATGGGCTGCAAAATCGAATTGTCGTAGGGGACTTTCGGGAAGTCAACGGAAGCTTAAGGGGGCTTCAGTTTTTCATAAGAAACAACCCTTCAGCGGTTTCAGGAATAAACGAAAGGGTTTACGGCCAAAACGAAGATTTGAGCCTAAATTCAGTTTTCTGAAATTTTCAGAGGGAGGTCAAAACGATGTTTTTTCAGAATCTTCAAGGGTCAAATGAAAGTTTTAGGACTTGAGGAACTTAAATGCAATTACCCAAAGTTAAGAAGCTTCGTGAAAAAGGGTCAAAGTAAGAAAGCCAAAGTTTGAGGGGCCAAAGTATAATTTCAAGAAAACCCAAAAAGCCATGGCCGACCAGCCCATCCGTCGCTGAATTCGTCCATGAGAGACCCGAGGAAGTCGCTAGGGGGCCTCGAGGCAAGGCCAAGACAAGTTTCTTATCCAAGAAGTGGCCAAAATCGCATCAAAATAGGGCAAACTTTTTGCTGAAAGTGGCCGAAAGTTTGGCCACTAAAATAGCAACACTACAAAAAAATTGATTTTTTGCGGCGATTCTTTTGCAGCGATTCTAAAAACAGCAGCAAAACATGGTATTTTGCAGCGGTTTCCTTAAAATTTTGCGGCAGTTTTTGAAAACTGCCGCAAAATTCAATAAAACATGTTTTTTTGCGGCGCGATTTTCAAAAAATCGTCGCTAAATTTAAAAAATAATTAAATAATAAAAAAAATAAATTCTTTTTCGCGGCGGTTTCTTAGAAACCGTTGCTAAATTAAAAAATAATAATAATTTAACATTAAAATTAAATTAACATTTGCGGCAGTTTTCAAAAACTGCCGCAAAATTCAAAAAAAATTAAATTTAGCAGCGGTTTTTAAAAAACCACCGCTAAATTTAAAAAAATAAATAAATAATTTAAAATTAAAATTAAATTAACATTTGCGACCACATGGGTTTTGGTTAAGAATCGCCGCTAAATGTTGATTTTTTTGTAGTGCAAAGATGGAGTTGCTTTCGGTGGGTTTTGGGGCGATCTGATAGAGATAGAGGCTTTAGGATACTTGGGTTGATCGAGCTCAAGCTTTTAAAGGCTCGAAAACAACTATAAATAGGGGTTCCGCGAT
Source organism: Diospyros lotus (assembly GCF_014633365.1). NCBI lineage: Eukaryota > Viridiplantae > Streptophyta > Magnoliopsida > Ericales > Ebenaceae > Diospyros > Diospyros lotus. The sequence continues at coordinate 12,285,055 of NC_068347.1, forward strand.
GGCCGAATTGGGAGAAGATTTTCGCTTCAAATTGAGGCTGTTTTTGAATGAATTGAGCGACTAAAATACGGGTTTTTGTTGCCCATGAAGAGTAGATGATTTCTGGAAAATTTGGTGAGTTTTGGTGGCCATTTGAATGGGTTTTGAATGCTACTCGAAAAACACGAAGGCCGCCGAAGGCCTGTTTATCAGCCATTTGGGCCGGTTCTAGCATGTATTTCGGCCACCAAATGGGGTCATGGTGATTAAATCAATGAGTGCTTCAAGATAGTGGAGTTAAAACGAGCATCAGGGCTTGTTGCAGGTGGCCAGTGGCTAAGGACTCGCCTGAGAAAAAGACGCGCGTGAGTTGCACGCACAGATCTCACACGCAGCCCACACGCCAGTGTGTGAAGGCATGTTCGAACTTCAAAAATTTTGGAAAAAATACCACAAATCCTAGAAAAATGTGATCTAGGTGATTGTACAAAAAAATTTGGTGTTTGGCCTTTCAATGTCTTGATTTTTGCATCGACCAGCCTCGTTATGCGTGCAAACGAGGGTTTGAGGTAACTCCAGTAATTTTCCTTTGATGTTCTTAGACTTTAATGAATTCTTGTAGAAAAATATTGGAGAAAATAGTTCTGAAGGTATTTATTTAAATTTTTAGAAGGGAAAATAGAAGAAAATGCATAGAAAATGAGGAAATTGATGTTTTGAGATTATTAGTGATTAAATGTGATTTATAGGATTATTGTGCTCGAGATAAAGTGATTAGTGCAACTTTTGAGGGTTGGCACCAAAATCGAGGTCGGGCACACAAATCGAGGCGGTGCGCATTTTTTGAGGTACTCCAAACTTCATGCTAAAGGTGAGTGGTTTTGTCCCGAGAACCTATATATGACATGGTTGCTTCATTATGTATGATATTTATTGAAGTTATTAACATTTTGTTATATTGCATGGAGAGATGTGATTTTTTGCATGGCATGATATTATTGACATATTGATATTCGTGCATGGGATTGGGATGTTGCCCTGATAGTGTAGCCGTAATTCCCCGAGGGCAAATGATGGAACAACGTTAGAATTATCCTGAAAGTAGGTCGTGATTCTACCTAGGGTTCCGTGCCGGGCTGGTGGGTCAAGGAAGATACACTAGGGCATATGATTGCTTATGTTATTACATCATGTATTCATGTATCATGTTTCTAAACCCTCACTAGAAGATTCATCTTCTAATTGGGCTATACCCCTAGAACATTCAAACGTTCCAGTTAGGATTTGCAGATATGGCAAGGGGATGATTGATGACGTGGTCAATGGATTCGGTGAGTTGTTCCGATATATGCTCCTTCGTGATGATTCAAAATATGTTTTTAGTCATGTTTAGAAGATTATACTTTATTGGAGATCATGAATAATTGTTATGATTAAATGTATTTTTAAGGAACTGTCAGATTGTATCTAAGGTGCTTAGTTGTTATCTCTTAATGATAAGTCTGCATATATTTAAGTATTTGATGATACGATGGTACAGATTTTTTGGTTATGATTAAAGCAAATTCGGTTATGTATCATATCAGGTTTCGATTTTAAGTTTCTGCATTTGTGATGATTACCTGTCTTAGCTTATTGATTCTTATTTTGGTATGCTGAGAAGGTAAAATGGGATTGTCGAGAAATGATTTATAAAAAACAAAATATATCCCCGAAATTCCTAAGTTATTTAATGCTCGAAAAAGTGGGTCGTTACAGTTGATATCAGAGCTTAACCCTATTTAGAGATTTAGGGAAAAGCAACTTGGAGACTTAAGAGAATCCGATATTGTTAGAGCCAATTAGTAGAAACCCCAAGTGGTGGCTTAAGGTAAAATAGACTAATGGTTCGTATGACGGAATCCCTACTTAGAGATTGGGGATTGTCAGTTGAAGTCTTAAAGGTTTCTGGATTTAAGTGTTGTGTAGTGGAAGTACATGTCTAGGAAAATTCTGGCTAAGGAAAGACTTGGTATTTAAGTGTGTCCGTTTGTGACCCACCTCTCTTTCCTGGGAACTTACCTAGTGTACTATTCACGTACATACACTATTCCAGTATATGATTACTATTCTAAATGAATAGTGGAAGCCTGATGAAAGATAGTACAAACAGAATGACTAGTTTGATGTGACATGGCCTAGCTAATAAGTTAGGATCGAATGATAAAGTATTTCAGGGATCAATTAGGGTCTCGAAAATAAGATGTATAGATTAGGGATCCAACGGATTGGGTCAAACGAGAAGCCAATGATGGCCAAGTGATAGCGTGTGAGTTACGTAAATTGATGAGACGATAGTGGTGCAACCGATATGACTTGTAGAGACGGGAAAAGGAACCCAGCAGCGTAATGGCACTACTGGTTCGGTGTTCACGGTGATAGATCTGGATCTAGGGACCCGTGAGTAGAAGGCTGAGGGATGGCTTGTGGTAAGGTATGGAAGACTCGTCGACCAAAGCATTATAATGGACTGCCAGGGAGATGATCAGATGCTGAAGATTTGGGACAACCCAATAGTGTCTGTACTTTGTATGGGGTCCAAGTTCCAATGGTCTCGGATGCAAGGTGTGCCACTAGCTGAGGTTAAAAAAGACTTGCAGCCTAGGGAATCAACCTAAGATAAGATGGATTGAATATGGACTATGTGTCCTATTTAAAGAATTGCATCGAGGATTCGTGGTCATCTTGGGAGTTGGTGACACGACAAACAATGCAACGCACAAGGAGTAGAATACCTCGGTGTCTAGTATGGCAATGGGATCATGAGATGGTCGTGTTTGCAATTGCCTCAAAGAAAGAGTTGGGTTGCAAAGGAAAAGCTACCCGACGTATGAAATGGACAGGAAAGATGCATGCTCGTGAGTCGTTTAGACACTACCTATGAGGTGAGGAAATCATCGGCAGGGATGAGGACCTAAAGTGAATGTTCTTGCAGAAGAAAACTCATGGAAGGGACAATTAATGATGGTTCTTGAAGGACTACTACGAGACCGAACAGTTTTCACCCAGGACGTAACCGTGTGAGGGTCGACATATGGTGTAGGAGTAAGCCTACTATGAGATCGGGGTGATGATGACAGCTCGTGTGCTGACTGATGGTAAGTGTAATGCCTAGAAAGAACTAATTTGATGGTCGCGTGCCAATAGTCAGCTGGATCTGAAGAACAAAATGTGATAGTCAGTGGATTCTCGGTAAATGAGATTTCGGGTAGTAGAGCATGGCTTGTAGGACCCCGACCCAGGTCCCCCAGACTAGCCATAGAACCCGAGCAGGTGCCCCGAATAACGAATACAAAACCTATCATACATGCATCTCACATTCAAATATACTTGATCATGAATCTGAAAAATCTGAAACAAAATCCAAAACACCGCATGCATAACAAAACACCACAGGCCCAACAAGGTTACATTTACAATCCTTGGCCAAAGACAAATCCAAACCACAAAACAAACCACAACCTGCCACAAAAACGTCGTAATCCCCAAAGTCTCAAAGTACAAAAAGCCATAAGATAAAGCTAACTCGACCAGCCCTGTACACCATCTACGGAGAAGTCAGACTTCATTGGGACCATCCCCAATCTTGCCCTTGCCCTTACCTGGAATGAAGAGAAGCAAAGGAGTGAGTCACAAGACTCAGCAAGCTCATACAAAAGGATCGGACAACAAGAATAAGCACTATAGAGTACCCTGCACCTAACATGCAGTATCCATGCAAAGCATGTCCATGTCAACAAACAAATGCCAGGTATTCCGTGCATAAAAGAAATGCGCACATACAGGGTCTTGGGGCCCACAAAAGAAAAAAAATGGCGCCCAAACCCATGATATATACTTGAGTAAGCCAGTGCAGACTGAACCTGCAACCTGTAAAGAAAACCTCAAGTGGGAGCGACCTCACTGAGTCACAACACGCTAACCCAAAAGAACTCGCGTGTGTGGAAATATAACCAACGCGGTGTACCCGACACTATCACAGCTGTGGTCTCAGTCTCAATCAAAAGCCGGCATCAAACAACAAGTAAATGCACACATATAAAATATAGTGGCACATGGGCAGAAACCTGATACAAGGCCCCCATAAAACCAAGCATCAAGTCACGCCCGCCCACATAGGCAAATACACTCAATGCAGTGCTCATGACTAGCTAACTATTGGATAAAATAATCAGCAATGTATGCACGTGGCCAAACATTCAGTCACATGAGTCCCCCAGTGAATGCAGCCCAAATCCCGGCACACAATACCCTGATATGCAAGATGTCAAAAAGTTGGGTAACTGACAGTATTAGCTGCCCTGGCTCGTCTGTGGCCAGTCATGATAGTCGATAGTTGGGCCCATATCACCAACCATCATTTACCAGGACGCAACGGTCGACAACCAGTAGCTTAACACTGGTCACCATAATAGACTGCCCTCTCGAAGGGAGAACATGACCACACCTAGAGACTTGGCTATCCCTGAAACCAAACTCGGCCCTAGGTTGGATACTACCCCGAGGATAACCTAGCTTCATTCCATTTAAGAGGTAGAGGGTGAACAAACTCTCTAGAAACATAATCAAGACGCTGAGTATATTTACAACTTCTATTGCCTTCCTAAGTTACACCCTTATATTATAATATGTAATTTAATGAATTATGACATATATTACATATTGAGTACTAATATTATTACCGTTATTATTATTATTAAGAAAGTAGGATAATACTAATAATAACACCACATATTATTTATTAATATTGTCTATTACTAGTATTACTTACTTACTTTTACAAAATTAATATTAATTCCCAACCTTCAATTATTATTTAATAGTATAACTTCTATCTAAACATATATATAATTACACATAATTACACAGCACCTATACATTAGTTAAACATATATATATGTGTAATTATATATCTAAACATACATATTATTACACAGCACCTACATGGACACACGGATGATCCCCAACCTTCAATTATTATTTAATAATATAATTTCTATCTAAACATACTTATAATTACACAGCACCTATACACATTATATTATTTATATATATATAACAGCCTTGGACACTTAAACCTCGAGCAACAATTCATCCTAACCTTACCGAATGTATACATATTTTTTTTTTACATATTTAGACGTGCACAACAACCAAGGTCTTGAGTTTATATAGGTTGAGAAGGCACCAAAACCACTGTTTTAAAGAATAAAACCGAGAAGAGAGACCGAATAGTGTCTCAAGCGTGCACTGCTTCTGTATATACGCAATCCCATATATATATATACTTGCAGCAACTGCTACCCTCACTCCATCACCGAGAAGTCTACAACTAAGGAGGACATCGGAGAGACAACAAGAAAGGGGAGAAGAACCTGCATGCCCTCGGCTAGCCCCCTGCTCTCACACGGATATATATATATATATATGGCTATTTCACTGCACAACACACACACTACAAGGGAAAGAAAGGAAAGAAGGGGGAAAATGGAGGCTTGCCTGAACAGCTTGAACCGAAACAAAGGCACGACCACTCTCTCGAACTTCCCTGCAAATCCTCTATTCCTTCTTCGCTTGCTGTTGGGCGCTCAAGTCTCTCTCTCCCACTCTCTGTCTAACTCTCACTGATATGAAGGTTGAGACACTACTTAGTGGGCGCTCCACCACCGCTATCTTCCCGATAAATCTAATAATGTGGCCTGGAAATTCACCCAGCCATGCTTTGAGATACACACACGAACTCACGCACTGCCTCTTTGCTTAAAGCTATTACATATAATACATATAATATTATAATAACTATAAATATTAGCTAATGATAATAATAAGAATAGTTATAATAATAATAATAATAATATTGGGAATAATAATAATATTACTATAATAATAATAGTACTAATTATAATAACAGTAAAATAACAATAAGTAATAATATTAATAATAATACTAATAATAATTATAACAAGAATAATAATAACAGCAATAGCAATACTAGTAGTAATAATAAATAAATAAATAAATCTGGGTCATTACATGGCTAGTCCAAAGCCTTGACAAATGAATTGTGAGAAGACAATCTCAGTTCAAGGTAGGGCTTGGGTATCGAAAATGCAAAGAGTTGCTCATAGCAACACAAAAATGAATGATAAGAAGACCGAGTCAATAGAGATTGTGACTACGGTTCAGTATGTCAAGTGGGTTTGAGGATTCAAAACTCTATGAAAAGGGACAAGTGAATGGGTTGTGTCTTGAGCAACCGCATGGGGACCAAAATTATTATTTGAGGATTGAGGTATCCTTAGGCAAAGAGTTCCTAGGAGTTTTTTAGGTTCAATTATTCATGAGTTTCAAGAAGATGGTTGGAACCAGATATCGCGATCTGATTTTGGATCTTCAGAGATAAATCGGGTTAGGATTCCTGAGGAATTTCCTAAAGATGATTTCAAAGGCCATTGAGGATCTAAAATGAAACTTTAAAATTTTCAAAACAAATCCAACGAGGATTGGAGTACCGTAGGTGACGTGAGTACCTACTTACTCTAGCTGGAAGTAAAGTTATGGATTATTGTCTTGAAGATTGTGCAAATCTTTAGCGTGATTGAGAAAATCAAGTAATGGCAGATGTGCCAAGATAACAAGTCGCAATAGGGGAAGCTGCAGACCTAGATCAATTGGAGATCTGAGATTTTCGATTTTGGAGAATGAAACTCTTGTATGGCTAAACGGTTAATCTAGGTAGCCTGGTAGGAAAATTGGGAGATGTATAGCTGGACAATCTTTAAAATGATGTCAACAAGTTATGAAAATAAGGAGCCTATTGATATAAAGTATAGGCACTTACGGTCAGTGAAAAGTCGTAAGAAAAATGGAAAATACCAAGATATATTCTAGGAAGATTTAATGGGATTATTTCTTAATGATAAAATTGCTAATGATAGCTTGGATGCTTAGCTATGTGTGACTTGATTGAGGACGTGAATTATCAAGTGATAATTAAGAGCTGATATTTTTACCTCGATTTGATGAATTATTAAATAGCTGCAAGAGGCTAAGATATTTTATGATCAATATGCAATCGAGGATAAGACAAGGGAATAAAATGTTAAAGTATCCCAAAACATAATATTAATTCCATATGTTCAAAACAATTACAGGAGATCAAGCCATACAATTACTCAAAAGAAAAAAAGGTCAAACCATAAAACTGATAATAATTGCTAATGCTCAGTGACGACAACGGTTGCCAAACACGACAGGTTCTAGCTCATCGATGTCGTCTGGGAGTGGCATCTGGTACTTCTAGTTTCATCAAGGTACGGTAGAAGAGTAGCCTCTAGGAAACTAAGATAGGGACATCCTCTGGGATGATGGGAAGATCGAAGCTCCAGTTTGGGTTTTAACCAGGTTGTAGGAGAGACCAATCTGGCACAGGTTGGGAATGTGCAAGATAGGTTGCAAGGAGTAAATCCTGCAAATGAGCTCGATAAGCACGCAAATCACTAACCTGTTGTTGAAGAGCAAGAATGTGAGATACACAGCCATAGACGGGATCTTGAAGCCGAGTTAAAGCTTCCATAGTAAGTGAAACGGCTGCCTCTGACTGATCCCTTACTGGAAGCTAATACAAAAGGAAGGAAGCATTGCTGACACCAAAAACTCTATGGATGGTTGAAAAGTCAATAGCTCCTTCCTCATGGCTGAAGTAAGGGGAAAAGAATCACTGTGGGGGGCATTGGGCATGTAAGACTATGCAGACACCTCATCGAGGTTGGGATCTTTGGATAATGCGCTTTGGCATGTTGGATCTGGATTCTGGCTTAGAATTGAACAAATCAGGTATGGGTCAGATCTAATTGGATGGGTCAAACCTAAATCGGGTTGGGTCGGATCGACTCGGATCGGCAGTAATGGCAGAAGCAACGATGGTCGCGGTGGCGGCCGGGGGAAGCTAGGTGGTGGCTGGTGGTAG